>NC_083654.1:11782817-12443650 GCF_963576545.1 Limanda limanda | reverse complement strand
ATGTCTAGTTTGCATGTTTCTCTGCAGCTTTTGATCCAGGTCCAGCTCACATGTGTAATCAGCATCACAGCAACACACCCATCCGCTTTGACACTGTCTCATTACCTTTAACGAGCTGTGTGCATGTGTTTGTGTGTGTTTGTGTGTGTGTGTGTGTGTTTGTGTGTATGTGTGTGTGTGCGTGTGTGTGTGTTGTGCTGTGTTTCCTGCATATGCAAGAATGTAGACCTTAAATAAAACAATAGCTGATACATTTTAAAAAGAATAATACAACTGTGATTTGTCACATTAACTTAAATCATAATCATCAAAAAATTATCACATTATCATTTATAATAAAATATAGGTTATCTCTTCCACTTTGCTTAGTGACTCTTTCTTCTGTTATATTCTCTATCATCGTTATTAAATAGTTCACCCAGTTGTTTCTCATTAAAACAAACATGTTGACAATCATTTTGATTTATTCTTATATCCTAAGAGCTGCAGCAAATAAATAAACCGGCCAATCACTGTCTCTGTCTGTTCCACTGTGCAGGTGACTGACTTAACAAAGCTGGCATCGGTTTCAACATAGCAACAAGTGACTGCGTAAAACACACACACACGCACTCACACACACACGCGCACGCACGCACACACTCCTGTTAAGATCAAAGCCACAATGCATCGCTTACATACCGAAAAACATGTCGCCACCGAGGTGTTATCCGCTCGTTCAGTGTTTGATAAAAGTGTGTGTCATGTTCCAGGCGGAGATGAGGCTGCGCGTCTTCTCCTCCACACTCCGTCTCTCCCCTCCTGCAGCGCCGGTGCTGCTCCTTCCCATCTGGATCCACTCCTCCTCCTCCTCCTCTTCCTCCTCCTCCTCCTCCTCCTCCTCCTCTCTTCACGACTCGTGCACCAGTCTGCCCCTGCATCGCACATCTCCCAGAAATCTGTTTTTAATTCAGCAAAAATAGAAGGAAATTAACTTAATGAGTGTGTGTGCAGCAGCCGCCCTGGATGAGTGCAACCCCCGGTGCCATCACAAACACTGAAACTAAGAAACCACTTTCAGGTTTCATACACATGTGAGCATCGTGTAACTCAATACATATGAAACAACACAAAACAGAAACCAGGGGTATCTCATTTTTATTGAAAATAACTAATCCTGCACCTGTGGAGGGGTTGAGGGGAAATCCTTCCTCTGCTTGTCACAGGGGGGGATTTCTTCATGTCTTCAGGCTTTGCTGTCTCTTTTTTTTTCTTCTTTTCTTTCGAGGGAGCTCTGTGTTCCTACTATTCGCCTCTGGAAAGGGTTTCCGTCCTCAGTTATTTTCCTCTCGGGGCCCACCGTATTTTTAGATGCATCCCGAGGCTTTCACTGGGCAGTGAGGACATGACACAGGACAGCCTGCACACACAGTCCAGCTGGAAACCTCAGAGACTGCATGCAGGCACACATGCAGGTTCCATATGCATGCTTCTATGCAGGGTTGTGCACATGCATTCGCTCACTGAGACTCAAACATATGTTCAGATCTTTATATATACAGTCTATGGTTCAGATCTGTCTTGCACACATAGACACACACACACACACACACACACACACACACACACACACACACACACACACACACACACACACACACACACACACACACACACACACACACACACACACACACACACACACACATCCTCTGAGAGTTGGTGTACTGTATTTCTTGGCAGAGTGACCTTGCTTTAACTTTCTTGTCCTCACGCCCGAGCTACCCCCCCCCCACCACCCCCTTTATGTCAGGAAAGTGGACAACAACATGTGTTTTCCCACAGTACAAAACTCCAAGGAGACTAAGCTCAGGAAGACGGTTGAACACAAAAAAACGGGCAGACACACTGCCTGTGTGTTAGTGTGTGTGTGTGTGTGTGTGTGCTCCTGCATTTGAACAAACAAGCCTGTTCATTAGTGATGCCCATGATGAATTCAGAATTCATATTTCTGATTAGCAAGCGGCACATAGGGCCTCACTACAAGGAGTCACGCAACAAGAAGTGAAATGAACTGATACAAAGCCTGGCTCGTGGATAGGCTCCACTCAGGGTCAATCAGGGAAATGATTCGGTGGAACAAAATAGTTTGTGAAGCGCAAACCTATGTACGACACGCTCAAG
Organism: Limanda limanda; assembly: GCF_963576545.1. Taxonomy (NCBI): domain Eukaryota; kingdom Metazoa; phylum Chordata; class Actinopteri; order Pleuronectiformes; family Pleuronectidae; genus Limanda; species Limanda limanda. Next base: position 12,441,487 of record NC_083654.1, on the reverse strand, counting down.
GTACGTCTCCTGGCCGAGCCACCCTATCTGGACCGTACTTCCATGCTCACACACACACACAGAGAGAGAGAGAGAGAGAGAGAGACACTCCATGGAACAAAAGCCGAGGAGGAGAAAAGCACAGACATGGAAATATCCACTCATAAACTCCATTTATCGGCCCTTTTGTCATTTACGGTCCTGCCAGACGTTTGGCGTTCCTCTGAGAAAGAGCAGAGCACTTTTCAGAGCCGGGTGGTATTATTTGCCTTTTTTCCCATCTCAGCTGAAAAGTTCCTCTCGGAGTGACACACAGTTGAGAGTTCGGGGATTCTAAGTTTTAGCCAGATGTCTTCTTTCCTCAAGTGAGAGAGTCGTGCCAAGGATGGAAATCCCCACTGCAGTGCTGGTGTGAAGCTGTCAAAGGAGGTCACAGGATTTGCGGTCGGGGCAGCAACATGAAACCAGGTTACGGACAAGTATGAGCACATTACTCCGGGTAATTTGCTTTATTGAGCTTGAATGAGTGGAAGAGTCTTCAACATGATCCACCTCCTGCTCTCCAGATGTCGTCGCTTAAGCACAAATGTCAACTCAGCAGAAATCGCCCTTGTCAAGCCGGAGATAATGATGAGCCCGTTTCACACCGTTCCTGCTCTCAGGTTTCAGCTCGGAGCCGCACTCGAGTTACATAGGTCGTTGCATCGCTTTACACCTGCAGCCGTTTGGCATCACACACCCGTGGACAAACACTGGCTGTCATGGCAACCAAAGTGTGTAATATTATGTTAAGTGGACGGGCAGCAAAGGCCCTCGGCTGTGTTTGTCGCTGGCAACCTGTTTCAATTTCATGGAATCTTGTGTGACCCCAGCTGGAGCCTTGACTACAGACGTCACCTCACAACAGGCTCCATTAAGAAATGAAGGCCTTTTAAAGGAGTTAATTACCCAAATTATGTGATGGTGTTAATTACGAGAGGGCAGAAAAATGCATAAAGACACAGGTATGGGAAGTTTCAAGCACTTTTTAATCCCATAATAGGTTGATAAACACACTTCTTAACCAGGCAATAATCCACATCTCAGCAGGTTTTCAGTTCCGCATTTTGGTTAATATAGAGAGTCTGAGCACACAGCCACCCCATCGGATCACCTCTTCCTTTGAATGGTCGCCATAACAACATCACCATGGTAATCGGTGGGAATTTGACTTTGATTCTATTTATGCGATGATGTCAGCCGATGTGGAAATCTCCAAATTTGTGTTTCGCGGCTGACATGTGCCGACAGATGAAGGGTGACGGAGGAATGTAGACCGTCACACACACACACACTCCGGCATTTTGGTTTAGAGTTTGTGTGAAGAGATGCTGGCAAACGTCCCCATGTGGCACCATAGTCATGTCGGTGGACTTCATTTGGCAAATTGACTTCACACACACACACACACTCAGACTGAAAGCAGTGGCCAGTGCTGGTCTGACCACCAGAGGTTCAGTGAGTCTGAAAAATATCACCTAATTGATAGGACTGGATTTAGGTGTGAAAGTAGGAGAAAGAGAGAGAGAGGGTGAAGACAGAGCCGGGACCGAACTGAATCTGCAGCCGCTGCAGGAGCCGGTACATCCGCTCAGCCAGGTGAGCCATCAGGAGACCCAACCCTCAGATCAGTACATAATCTGTCCCACTTCAATAATCTCTTGTCCCAGATTTAAATGGAAGGATTACGTGATCTTAATAGGTTGGGAAATCTTTCTTTGTTCATTAAGCTTCATGAAGAGGGTGTGTTGACGGGAAAGAAAAGGGTTGGGTGTTACGACCAAAAATAATATCAACTGTGCATATCTACTGACATTGATAATTATCACAATAAATGATCACAGATTTTTGCTTCCGAGTGAAGGTTGAGGTTTTAAATTCTTCTTCATGAGCAGAGAATGACAAACGTTTAATATTGCAAAATATTTTGCATCTGAGGAAGATCAATTATTATTGTATAATTATGTTATATCTCCTCACTGTGCACAATATTTGACTTTTGTTATATTGCTACTGATGATTATTATATTACGATAATTGTTCATATTGTTTTATTGCCAAGTCCAAGACAAGAGACAGAGTGGAGTTGCATTTTAAGATCTTGTAGGTAACTGAATGTTCTGCTTCACTTGGGTGACGTGGATTTGCGGTACCGAGACACACAAACTAACAAACACAGGAAGCTGCGATAAACAGCAGGAGCCAGACAGCACGTCAGGAAAAAATAATCAGGAAGTCTGTGAAATCAAGAAAGGAGGAGGAGGAGGAGAATCATAAAGACAGAAGGAATCATCCAGGCCATAAGTATAGGTTTTAGAGACACTCCATGAGGACAAAGGTCTTGAGAACAAAGGTTATAATTAAACCTAGACAGATGGGATGCAGCAACTGTATATTCTCACTGAACAAGATTCCCCACTGTGAAGTGCTGGAGGAGGAATACTAGCTAACAGCTCCATGTCTGAGACAAAGGTAGTGTAACTTGTATCCATCTGCCACTACAATCAAATCTGCTTCTAATGTTGTGGCACATCTTTTTTCTTACTCACTCACACACAATAAATTAAACTACAAAATAAATTCCATTACTGACGTTTCAAGATGAACTCTTTCAAAACAGGCCAAAGACATACACCAGTCCAGTACATTAAAACCAGTATTAGTGTGATCAGTGGATGAGTCTAGGTTTCGGACACACACACTTTTTACTGGCTACATGTGTCTAGTAGCATGTGTGTAATAGCCACCACATGTATGTGCTAAAATACCAGTTCTTTCCAACTGCTGTGAACTTTGCCTTTAAGGTGAGGCCAGAAACACACACTGATCCAGGTGTGGCTTGGTGATATCTCGCTTCATTGTTCAGGCTTCTCGCTACGACACGCAGAATAAAAGAGCTCGTAATATCATTAATTCAGGATTTTTTGCAAACCCTTACCTGGAGGCTCTGTGGGACAGATGGAGATTTACACACTTCATGTCCATCCTTTCAACCTGTGTAGTCTGTGAGGATTATTACACCAGATGCTTTCACTCGGGTCATAAAAATATCCTTATTCACAGGAAATAATTAAACATTCACTGCCTGGTGCAGAGCCTTCCCTGTCATATTTTAATGAGGGAAACTTAATAAAAGATTTTTGGGTAATTGCACCAGAACAAAAGTGATCTACAGTAGTGAAATACGTCCACACACACATGCACACACATGCACACACACACTCAAAGGACATTAATTTCTCCTTATGCACATCTGTTAGTCCGTATAAATAAATCTTCTCGCACTGACATAAAACCTGTGAATGAATCTACTATTTGTGGGAAAAGTGTAAATTAATTTTCCTACTTCACGATTAGCTTGTGAAGTTGAGAGAAATCTGAGGTTGCTGCCATGGCGACAGCACCACAGGAGCTGGTTAATACCACAATCATTAATGTAATGATAAGGGATTAGATGGTAGTATGAGATGTAGTGGAGGTGGTAGGGAAATGAAAGTTTGAACAAATGCACTACACATATTCAGCTTTCCACATCAGCAGCGCCACCTCCAGGTGGACAGGTGACACAACGCCCTCTACTTGAGATACTATAGCAATTTTTCAAAACTTTTTACTGAGACCCTTTAAATTAAAGATAAAAGAAATTAAGAAAATTCAAAATTCTTTGTGATTACTTGCTTCTAATGTGATTTTTCAGAAAGTTAATTACACTATTTATAATTTTTCTTAAAATGTAATCTTTCCCCTAATTTAAAACAAAATCCAGAAACTAGAGAGGTGCAAATTTATAAATGAATGAGGCTTCAGACTTTTACGATACACTTTTTGTGCTTTAAATCTTGCACAGAGCTACACATGCACGAACACATCCTAAGACCCAGATTTAATGTGAGCACTTAGAAACATTCATCTACCCTCAGAAAATGAATGTGAAAACATCATTCTGGTTTAAAACTTGCACTTAAATACGAAGCAGTGTCTACTAGCAGCTCCTTCACTGGGTGCATGCCTGGCTTCTTAGAAATTTGATCAAAAATTAATTTCCTGTTTTCAGTCCATTTCATTTAAATAATTCTAAGGGGCCGAACCGTATCTCTCAACACAAAACAAAAGATGGTTGTGCAGCAGAACTGTTTCTGTTTTCATTTCCCACAAATTGAAAAAGAACTGTGGCTGTGGCTCAGGAGGTGGAGCCAGAAGTTTGGTGGTTCGATCCAGGCCCCCCCATTCTGAGTGCCGAAGTGTCCTTGGGCAAGATACTGAACCACGTATTCCTCCTGACGGCTAAACCGGCAGTGTGCAATCGATGTGTGACAGAGAAAAGCTGCACGTAGACACACTGGTGACACTGGGTGTGTGAATGGGAGAATGGCAAAACTGTCATGAGTGATAGTCAAGACTAGAAAAGCTCAATATAAAACTCTTTTAATTCACAGGCTCAGTACCACAGCTGTACACTCTTTGACTCTTTCTTTAATATCATCCCTCATCTCTAGTCCCTCATTTAGATGATCTGTGTAATGCCTCTAATACATTCATTTTTGTTTATCAATTACATGCAGACAGATTGACATAAATAATTTATTCAAAATGAATCCCAGTGCATTCCTGTAGAAAAGCAACACATCTTCACAGCTGCTCCTTAACATTATGAAGATGAGAGAAAGGAAAAAAACTGATTGATCTAAAGTATAAGCACCAATTGCTCACCACAGGAAATATAGTGTAAAACATGTTTTGCTTTTGATTGATCTACTGTTCAGCTTTTATAGCGAAAGAGGTTTTATCTCAAGCAGGTACCTCGCGCTTCAAAATTTGTGTGAATGATGTCGTGCTCGAGCGTGAGGTTGTTTCAACATGGCCTGTGCAGAAACTTTATTTTCATGGGGGCCGCTCGTCTGTTAGCTCTTGCAGCAGCCTTTGCGCTCGTCCTGGGCCTCGCTGGTCAACCCGATGGGGCTGGATAGAGTTACAGCACTAATGGAGCCGCGGGTCACCTCTCTGCTGGCCACCTTCCTGTGGATCGCTGGAGAGACACACACACACACACAGACACACACACACACACACACGTCATACGGCAATTCCAAGAAAACAGAGAATGTGTATTTTGACAAGAGTTAGTGAACCCTTACCAGAGAGGACTTCATTGAAAGCAGCCTCGACGTTGCTGGAGTCCAACGCTGATGTTTCCATAAACATTAAACCTTTCTTCTCTGGATTGGGAGAAATGAAAAGTGGCTATTTTCAGGCAGAGAACTTAACACTATTGAACACTAAATATACTTTTCATTGTCAGTTGATGTGTTTCAAGAATCTGTGGGTAATGACGACACCGGGGAACCTACCTGCAAAGTCCCTGGCCTCCTCTTTGGGCACGGTCCGGAGGGTCTCCAGGTCTCTCTTGTTCCCCACCAGCATGACCACCATGTGAGGGTCCGCGTGGTCAAACAGCTCCTTCAGCCACCGCTCGGCGCTCTCATAGGTCAGGTGCTTGGTGATGTCATAGACCAACAGGGCCCCGACCGCTCCCCTGTAATACCTGCGTCCACCAGATGAGAGAAGTTTGGATCTTAAAGGTTCAGCGTGTAAGATTTTAGCGGAAGGGATTTATTGGCAGAAATTGAATATAAAATAATCTTAGGGATGTTTTCACTGGTGTGTTTCATCTATTTCATTGTTATTTTCTTTACCCTAGAATTGTCTCTTTATATTTAAATACTTTAGCTTTACATCAGGAGCGGGTCCTTCAGCACTGCAACATTCAACTTCACCTCTAGAGGTCACTATATTCGACACATGGAACCTTTAAGGAAGTTGTTATCGTAGTAAAATATGTGATGTGGGTGCAAGAGGTGTGACTGTGTGTACATACGCTGAGGTGATGGCCCTGTAGCGCTCCAGCCCAGCCGTGTCCCAGATTTGAGCTTTGATGGAGAAGTTCTCCAGCTGAACTGTCCGCGTGCTGAACTCCACACCGATGGTTGTGCGGCTGTCGTGATTAAACTCATTTTTGGTGAAGCGGGACAGAATGTTGCTTTTTCCCACACCAGACTCCCCTATCAAAACCACTGGAAACAGGCAAAGACCGGGTCAAAATAATTAAATCTGTAAGAACTACCTTTGTGACACATTAAGTCCAAGAATATAAAGGTTCAGTGGCAAAAAACGACAGGCTTCTGTAATGAATCAGAGATGCTTGGTCTGATTTGACACATGTAGACTTTCTGTCACCCTCACGAGACACACCAGACACTATGACATCACATAAACGTGGCAGGTCTCCCCGGTGGCTGACACTTCACTGGAATGAATGGAATGAAAGTCACATTTAAACCGAGAAACCACGCATAAAACAACCTCCCATTGTTAGGGAGGTTTGAGGAAATGCAAGATTATGTCTCCAATAGGTCAAAGGTCAGGATGTTTACACTCTAATGGACATAAAGCGTCCACTTCCTTGTTCACCTCCCTCCTGCCTGTGAAGTTCCTGCTACAACCTGAGCTGCACCTGACAGCTTTCACAGATTTACAGCAACACAAACACACGCACAAGAAAACACTGCGTTGTCTCTTCCTCCACAATCACAGCTTAACTAAACATGACTCACCTTTAAAGACAAAGTTGTACGAATCATCAGACCCCATGCTGCACGCTGTGGCGACAGGATCTGGTGTCACTCTGTAAAATATCAGCTCCCAGAGAAGAGCAACAGGGAATACAAAAAAAAAAAAAAAGAGGAACTGACAGAAAACACAACCCAACTTCTCCTTCTCTCCTTCCGGTGTGGAGAGAGAGAGAGTAAAGGTGAAAATGGATTGAAAGAAAGTTAAAAAAATAAATAAAAATAAAGCAAACAGCCTTTATCCACCCGCTTCCTCCTTTCTGTGTGGATAGGGAGCAGCTCCTGATTTAGGGCTGGCAGACGGGCAGGCAGTTAGGCTGGAGTCCTGCCGGCCTGCCGATCCCTCATCAGCTGACACCACAGGGAGGGCAGGCAGGTGGGAGGGGGGGCAGGTAGGAGCAGGTGGAACAGGTAGAGCAGCTCTCAGGTACAGACTCCGCCCTCTCCTATGCTTTCAAGGCGAGTCTTTTCATTAGTGTGACAATAAGCCTGACCAAACAGGTGGATCTCTTTGTCGCCATTTTGACACCTGTCTAATGGGGATGGGCTAATATACAAGTCTCACTGTGATTGTACTTGGGTTTCTTAAATTTTAAACAGATAAACAGTTACACACAGCATATTTTGAGTTGGACTCACATTGTTATACTATAGTTTTTAACAGTAGATGGCGGAAATCTTACAATCCTGCGTCATGGTTTGCTTGTGACATTTATACTGTGACAATATGAGCCACAAGGCAGCCTTGTTTCATCCACGAGTCGAATGCTTTATTTCATGGAACAAAAGAACATGATAAACTCCAGTCAGAGAAGGAAACAGGATTCAAAGGCAGTCGGCTTAACTTCGCTGGCTGTGCAGAGGTGGTACATTTCCAGAGGAATTACATTAAAAGAACTGGTCGCTTAAAAAGAAAGTTCAAATTATCATTAATTTCTCAATCTATCATTTCTATCAAATTAAGTTTGTAGACTTAATCCAAGATATTCAAACATTTTGGCTCCTGTCTATTAAATGATAAATACATATGGAATCTTTAAAAGTGTATTCAATAACTATTCCAAGCTGTGGCAAACATACTTTGCAGAATTGTAATTTGTTCTCCGCACACACACACTTTACTTAAACAACACACTTTACTACAACTCCAGCATCTCCATATCTAAACAAACAGTAACAGAATTAGAAGCTGAGGATTTGATAGAAACACCAGAAGAAAACAAAAAGTTACGGAAGTAATCTTGCACCATCACAAGGCTACAATCAACTGACACTGGGCATTGACTCTTTTTGACCATGTTTTATTTTTTTAGTACAGTACTGTTAAAAGTTAGTTCCAACATGTTCGATTGGGAGATGTTTTTTTTCTTCTTTTCAGCTGAGGTCAACAGACAAAGCAAAGCTATCGAAGCAGTTGCCAAGGTTACCACAACTACAATGCTGAGATTTTTCAAAAGGAAAACAGAACAAGACAACCTAGAACTTGATTTTAGAAACGTATGGTGCAACCATACCAGAATTGTTTGTAAAGCCTTTTCCATTGTTTCTTTAGTTATTCTTTTACTTATTTGATTTCCACATTTATTTTAATGCGAGACACATTATAATTATCTCTAGGTACTAAATGCACCAAAAAAAAGAAAAAAAAATAGAGAAATAATAAAAATAAAATTAAACGAAGAATCAGATTAAAATGAAAGAAAGCTTGTTTGTTTCATTCATATTCATTCTAACAGTGTCCTCTGCTTCAGAGCTGCTGCAGTGGGATATTTGATTATGGATACAGTTCTGGATGACGCTGTGTGGAATTTATTGCGTGGTTTCTCACGAACCCGCCGAGTGAGGGTGTAGATCGCTGACGATGCTCTTACAGGGCATGGGAGGACAGAAGGCACAGCAGTGGTGCCTCAGAAGGAAAAGACACTGTGCACCCTAGACTGGGCACTTTGATCCGGAATGACAAATTACAAGTTTAGGGATGTACGGAGGGCGTCATTTTCTGAAGCGCTTGCAATAAATAGTGAAAACTGTTGGGCAAAAACAGCCGTTTATGTAGAATCTCAAGAACAGGGAAAGAGCAAGGAATGGGACTGAACACCTGGACAAGAATCCTGTTGGTGTTCTGTCTGTATACCAGAAGATCTTTGTGTATTGATCTGCGAGTTAAATGCTAACAAACTGTATCATGATGGCAACGTCTGAAACAGAAGCAACAGCCAATCACATCACATGGATTTAATATGTATTGTGTAAATGCCTGAACGCAACACTACACTCCAGTTTTACGTGAGGAAAAACAATGAATTATGAAATTGTGGGGGATCCCTTCTTAGGAAAATTTGTGGGCTCCTTTTCTCTGCACCAGAACACCCCACAAGGGGAGAGTGGGTCAGTCCGACTCTACAGCAGCACTCTGGGACAGAGATCTGGGTGACTGACGCCAAACAGAGAAAGTATGGGGACTAGGGAATGATCTGAGAACAGATGAAGAATGAGGGTCTAACAGATCCTGCCCGAGTTTATTTCTGTAAAGTTTGGGACAATAGACTTAAATTTCTCTCGGTTCTTTGTAGATGCTGGGTGTGTGTATGAGTTAGGTATGTATGTATGCACGTGTCTGTGTGTCAGTGTGCACTGTATGTCTTTACGAGGGCTGTGAGCCCAGCAGTCTCTCGATAGCGGCATTGATGTCTCCTCCAGTAGCGATGAGGGCCTGCAGGTTGGCTTCGCGGTTTATGAAGCCCATGGCGTTCAGCTGGTCCAGCTGGGACTGGAACCGCACCTCTGGGGTCTGGGTCTACACAAAGCAGATTGACAAATCTTGTAGAAAACGAATCATAGACAGCATCATACAGGTGATAAAGATGTTATTCCTCTGTACCGTTGCAGTTCCTCCTCCTCCTAAGCCTCCTCCTCCTCCTAAGCCTCCTCCTCCAGCAAACATCTGGAGCATCTGTTGCATCAGCTGCTGCTGGGCGGGGTTTGTTGCTGCACTGCTGGGTGAGGAGGCCGGGTTCTCTGTGGGCATGGCCCCTCCCGTGGGTATGCCTGGAATTCCACCTGGCATTCCACCTGGCATCCCACCTGGCATCCCACCAGGCATCCCACCAGGCATCCCACCAGGCATCCCACCTGGCATCCCACCTGGCATCCCACCTGGCATCCCACCTGGCATCCCACCTGGCACCAAACTAGACCAAAAGATTAATCAAAAAAGGTAGAAAAATCATCTTTATAAAATGCAATGTGTGTATTTGTCTGTGTGCACATACCTTGGCATGAGGCCTGGTGCTTCTGTCTGCAGTGTCTGCAGGCCCTGTTGGATCTGCATTAGAGCTTGCATGGCTCTGGGGTTGGTCATAACCGACAGGGCTTCTGGGTTCTGCATCTGAAACAAAACAGAGAGCAGCAAAACGTTAACACATTAACAAGTTTACGGTCCATCTAAAGCATTTTAATTTAATTAAGTAAAAGCAATGCATGTGCCAAATGTTTGGCATTCTGACCTGGGGCTTATGGGAAAATAGCTAAAGACTCAACAACAATATCTGAGCTGGTAGCAGAAAATGTATGTCAGGTATCTATAATCCTTGAAACAAAATGTTCTGCATGTACAGATACATATCTATTTCACACAATCTAGGCTAAGACACAATACACTACATTTCTCCCCCCTCTGCCATCCTGTCTTATGTTACCAGGACTGTATTTGAGCCATTTTAAAAGAAACTTAATATCAAAAACATCTAAGAATGAGTTACTGGACTGAAAGGTGTGTGGTACCTGCTGCATAAAGACGGGTAGGTGAGATCTAAACTGATCCTGCAGCTGTGGGTTCCCAGCAAACAAGGGATTATTCATCAAAACCTGGTGGTGAGAGAGAAAGAAACAGTCACAGTTATTTTCACTCCAGACCAGACCATGCTGCTTAGTCCCAAGAGGGCATGTTGAACTCACATGTGTTTTAGGACCTTCGGAGAGATTTAATACAAATGTTGCACAATAGAAATAAATGCTCCGGTGAATCCCTGTGTTTCATGTCCACAGTCTCCACACTAAAGTTGTTCCGATTTCCTCTGCAGCCTTTATGGTTTACTAGAAGCAATTACTTATTTATTCTTTCTTACGATTTGCTGCAAATGCAAGTGAGCTTAACAGTCAATCCCCTCTGTTCTCTGGGAGTATGGTCTAAATTACTGGGCTTATTGGCCTAAGGCACAACAGGCCAAGCAAGAACCCACTATTTACAATTCATTACAAGCTGTATGTTCCTGTTCGGTAAGATCAATCAAGACCATATGTGGTGTGCAGTCCAAACAAAAAGATCCTAGTGCAGGATATAAACTATTAGTTCAGGGTTTATATTGTGATGATATCTGTGTTTTTTCTCTACAATGGAGGTTGTGTATGTGCCCATCTCTTTCCGCTCCTTACCTGGGAAGCCAACTCTGGGTTTTGAGACATTGACTGCATCATACTGCGCATGTAGGGAGCAGACAGCATGTTCTGCATCAGCTGAGGGTTTTCTGAGATCTGCTGCATTAGACTCTGCATTCCAGGGCTGTTGAACATGCCTGTAACAAATAGACATGCATTTGTTTACACAGGTAAATACAGTAATTGAACAACTTGCAAGTGCACAACAAAATAACAAACATGCTATATAGAGAATCACAAGCTGCACTCTCTTACCATTGCCCAGACTTCCTGGATTGATGCCCAGAGGATTGGACACACTGGGGATGGTGCCCCCGGTGGTGCTAGTGCCTCCTGTGGTCCCCCCTCCACTCTCAGGCGGGTTAGAAGAATTTGGTGGGCTCCATGGATTGGGCAGAGGCTCCCGGTTCTCTGTCCGTGATGGCTGGACACCAGAGTCAGAGCCGCCACCTAGAGCTGAGAACGGGTTGCTACCAAACTACAGGAAAAGAGATCAGACACGTTTAAAACAAAAATCTGTAGTAAAAACATTTACCATTACAACAGATGAGATAATGAGTGGAAACTAATCCTAACAAGTAATTAATAGATAATAGAGCTCAAACAAATACAGATTTGATCAGTAAGCCCTCCTCTTAGCTACCTGTTCCCTGGCAGCGCTGAACATGGGTTCCTGGATGTCTGTGTACATCCTCCTCAAGGCATTGTAACCTCCTGGAATGCTCTCCAGGTTGCTCAGAGCCCGGTCCTGGTTCCGCATCATTTCCTGCATCATGGCTGGGTTCCTGGCCAGCTCCATGGTCTAGAGGGTGAGATAAAAGAGAAGGTACATCAGTTCAAATAGTTTTTAAAACACAACAGGTAAACATTTTAATAAAGAAAACCAAATGCACTTGTAAACAACTGTAGTCTTTCATGTGTGACTCAGCCATCATTGCTTCCTTTACCTGTCTCATGAGCTCGGGGTTGTTGAGCATGTGGGAGATCTCAGGATTGCGTTCCATCAGCGTTTGCATCTGAGGATTGGCCATGATCATCTGCCTCATCAGGTCAGGGTTGGACATCATGTTTTGCACCAGCGGGTTCTCCATGATCTGAGAAAGCATCTCTGGGTTGGACATGAGCTGCCTCTGCATCTGCTGCTGCAGCTCCATGAAATTAGATGAGCCCATGCCCAGTCCAGCCAAACTCGACAGGTCACCAAAGCCAGCTGAAGGAGTCGAAATGAGTTGGTGATGATTAAACATGTTTATCTTGGCTCTGACCTGACAAAAATTGTCTGAATGCAAAATACTTGATATACCCGTGGACTCACTCATTAAGTTGGGTGTCTGTGTGGATGGTTGGGCAGAGCCAGTAGAACCTGCTGTGGAGGAGGTGTTGGTGCCTGGACTAGAAATGGATGAACTGGCAGCTGGAGTAGAGGTTGAGCTAGAGGCCGCGGCGCTGGCACCTTCTCCTGCCCTACAGGGATCATATATAGGAGGAAATTTAGAACACGCACGAGCTGATAGTTTGGCTGGACACTGCAGTTAAACATAAATGAAACAGTTTCACAAAAGCCCTTCTTCACTAGTGTTGCAAATTGGCCTCTTATAAAAACACTATGATACATGCATCAGATGCTGTTTTCCATTTTCCACTGTATGTCTATGACTATGTGTACTGTCTCTGTCAATATCAAATAAACCATAAATGACAAATACAGCTCCTTTAATTTGAATTATTGATAGTTGCATCCATTTCTTTCATTAGATTCCTAAATAGACCCATCCGTAATTTTTGTATTAATATAGACTTACTTCTGTGCTGTCTTAATGACTAGGTGAACTGTCAGGCCATCCTTGATGCCGTGTTGGCTGAGGCTGTCGCCATCCTTCAAGATCTTCCCTGCAAAGATCAGAACCAACTGGTCCTGTTTGGCTTTAAACCGCCTTGAGATCTCTTCTTTGAACTGTGCGACAGCAAAAAATGATAAAAGCAAAATTGCGATTAGACAGGAGAGGGAAAGGGGGGGGCGGGGGGCTGAAATGAAAAGGATATTATTTAGAATGAGATGAATACACTTCGGCAGCGCTGCTCTAATCTGTTTCTGTTCTGTTGCAACCTTCAAGTCTCAACAATCCAATTTCCAAGAAGGTCCTGTGTACTTATCCTATTAGCAGTGGTCCGAACACTCTAAATCTGCCAAATCAGTTACTCTTTAACTACTGTGTGAACCATTATACACAAAGACAATGATCTCTTCATGAAGAAAAACAAGCAGCGTGGGTCCATCTTTCATTATTACTGCACATATTACATTTTACTCTTTTTAACACGGAGCCATGATAACGCTTGTAGTGCTGGTGTGGCCACACAGGAACAGTTTTACAACTAACAATACAATAGACAGATTGTTAATTTGATTAACTGAAGAAGGGTTAATGAGGGTGATCCCTGTCATGCATTATGGCCCAAGCAACAGCGTTATTCACGTGCACAGGTCATCTGATTGTACCATGGCCACAAACAAATTGTATTACGATAAACTCTGTGGAGCTACTTCTGTCGATGGGATGACCACCAGCACAAGAAGATTGAACAGAAGTACATTTTCTTTTAAAATGTCAGAAACATCTTTTTTCAAGCTGCTGATACATATTTCCTTTTGTGAATATCTAATATCAGTTTTCAGAGTTGTATCAGAGATGCAGGTCCAAGAAGTGAGAACAGAGTAAACCCAGCAGCAGAGAGCATGCTTCCTCCCTGGCCCAGTGGTTACATGATGGTTTCACTGGAACACGTCTCCAGGCAAACTGCAGCTCAGAGAGAGCAGTGTATTCCCAGGGAAGCTGAATGACTCAGTGGCAGCAGGGAGAATGTTCTAGACACAAGAGGAGCTTTGCTATCTTTCGGATCTGCTGAGCCGAGGTGGGGGGGAAATGAAACCGACTGGATTCGTCGTCCACCCAGAAGCCCATTCTGTGGTTCCGCCCGGCCATTAGCACCGCAGCCACAGAACCAGCCCGTCAGCTGACACTTGTTTGGCTACAGAGTTAGCTAACGTTGCCTCATCAAACGCGAAGTAGCTAGCCGCTAGCCATTAGCATGCTAGCCGGTTAGCCAGCACACATGATAACGTGGCCGTGTCCCTCGAACGGATGTCAACAACGTTCATCACACCGAAGAGCTGTTACCCCACGCAACACAACTCCCACCACGCACAACTTGTTTTATTTCACACACTCGCAGTTAGCCGGTGAGAGGGACGACACATGCTAACGCGGCTAGCTAGCTTGCTAGCCGAAGTTGTGGGCAGGGGCATGACGTTAGAGCACGCAGCTCTCCGACCAACACACCTGAGTGACGGAGGCATCCTCTGCGATGGCGATCTCTTCTTTGTCCTTCGGGGTTTTCACTGTGACCTTGATAATAGTTCCCTCCGCGGCTTCGGCTTTATTATTGTTGTTATTACCAGGATCTGCGGCGCCTTGGTCAGCCATCTTTACTCCACCGATGGAACAGCTCACGTCTGGCGTCAGCTTCCGGGTCATAAGAGGTCAAACCTCCTTCCAGAAGGAATCTCTTGAGTTCATGTCTCTCTCTCACCTCAGGTCCACTACTGAAAATAGATGTATCTCTGCTAAACTACACTACACATGTTTTTATTCATGTGTCTGAAGGTGGTGGTTTTGTTAGTATATTAAAAAACAGTAGGTGGCTCCACTTCAAAGCTTCAGAGGCAGGAAATGTGTCCTTTCTTTCAACTTTAAATACACAAAATCATAGATTAACACAATATTAATGACATCAACAGGTCAGATTATCAATTCACCTTTGTGTGTTTTACAAGGAAAATTATTCAATACATGTTTCTCAAATAAATAAGAATAGACATTGCCTTCCTGGCATGGAATGGATTGTTGATCAATTAATCAAATTACAAATACAGAAAATACAGCATGCTCCCATAAATATCAGTAAAGTTCTCTCAAGTAAATAGTAAATATAGATATCAAACTTAACTGAAAGTTTGATTATTTTTCTATCCCTAACCTTTTTTTGTTGTTGCTGTAAGTGCATGTGATTATTTTCCACTGCTGATTATTTATCTCCACACTTTCTTCTCTCACTTAATCTTTATGCACTACGCCATCATCATATGACATCATCAAAGGAATTCAAATGTCAGTCTTGACTTTTATGTTGATCAATATTATATGTTATTTTCTTTCCACTCTAACACATGACCCTTATCCCAGAAGGGCTGGTTCTCTTTTCTAACCATCAGGATCTTTGCTCAGGGTTCAAAAATCAGACCTTGAACTGGCCAGAGAGGCTTGTGGTAGCTGGTTTAACATTAGCCACACTATGCTGTAACACAGGGAGAACATGTGGTGCTATTGTATTGTATATTCATGTTAATTCAGCTTTTCTGGTCAATATTGTCCTTTTCCTTTCCCGACATTGTGATTGCTCACATTTCCTCTTGGTCATTTTAACCAAAAAATGTAAACTGCCGGGTGGAACCACAGACTAATCTGCCAGTGACTAAGCCGTGGATTTCTGAATTCCTGTTGGGGTTAAAGTGCCTTGCTTAACGGCACCTTAGTCACCTTTACACCATACTGTATCAGTACATTATCAGTCATTTCTCGTTCCTTCTATATCACAGATTGAGGGACTGAAACATCCTCTTCACTGATGCTCATTCATATATAGAAACACGTGGTAACAGATTATCCAGCAAATATATCTCAAAGTTCATGACCCCTGTTATGACAAGAGCATACGTTTAAACTTAATTAAGTACTTATCTTAATTTTGTACAGCCTTTTCTTTTGAATGAAACATTTTGACATGTTCTTACTGTACATAGATCAAGTCTATGCATTTTTGTATATATCTATCAGGGAATCTCACATTTTCCATTTCTAAATATTTATCATAATCTAATTTTAACGATAGAGATCAAAATGTTATAAAGCACATGTGTTAACAGATTTTTTCATCAAGACAGTCCTATAGGAGGGACAATGAGTTGCGTGTGTTCCCTCTATATGTGTCCCCCCCATGCTGCCACAGTGTGACAGCATTGAAAGAGAAGTGTCTGTTTCAGCACGTTGCATTGACACAGACAGACAGTCCTGCATACCTATGCACATCCAAAGTTCTAGAGCACACCATTTACAAACAAACAAAACCCCAAAAAAAGGAAACATGGGCCGCCACCCCTTTTCCAAGGCCCCATACCCACACACACTCACACACATACACGTACAAGGTCACATGCACTGTGGCCCCTGCAGCATCTCTTTCAAGTGCATCCCACACTAGGAGAGCGATGGCCGCAAAGGATTTTGCTTTCATCGACAAAAAAAACGAGGGGACAACTTTTTGGTGAAAGTATTGTCTGTGACTCTCTCCCTCTCTTTCCCACCAAGTGACCAGCAGCTCTCTCACTTCCCTCCTCTCACCCGTCTCTCTCTTTACCTCTGGAAGGTGAGCAGTAGGAACGGTGCATTTCCAGAAACAAGGTAAGGTATCAAATTTCAGGATTTGTGTGTGTGTGTGTGTGTGTATCAGAGAGCGATACATTTACATTTATGATGACTGTGATTGAATAGAGGCAGGCGGAATCAGATAAAACCTCATTACTGCAAAAAACACACTGATGTGACATGTGGATCTAGAAGGGGAACGACAACAAACTGCATCATCATAAAGAGTAGCTGTAACTTTTGTTTAGCGTTGCACTTGTTCAACTAGAAGTGATGTTTCATCCAAAGAAGAGGTGAATGTTTGATTACAAGTTTGAATTTTGAAATTAAACCATGCTAATTATATATTGATGCAGCTGATAAATTTCTTGTTATATGTTCATATAGAGACGAATATTTTCAGTTTGGATGTGTGTTTCGTGTTTTTCTGGTTTTCCGTATTGTGGCGTGGCTTTGTGATTGGCTGGCACCACATGTGGCCTCTTTTCAAGATCCTTTTTGAGGTTTCTGCAGAATTTGCACGAGTATTGTTTGGTTTCTTTTAAAGATACCCAAGTTTACATCATCATGTGGCGGCAAAACAGGAGCTTATTGCGTTTTATGGATATGCAATGGCTCCGGTTGTAGCTCAAGCTCTGAGAAATTGTGTGAAAGTTGATACACACGCATGTCAGTCTGTGTGCACACGTTTATGTCATGCTTGATTTAATAAGTGTGTTTTTAATTATTGCTCATTTGTCTATTATCTCCCCTAGTTGCTCTGCAGTGGCCCCATTGTCTCAGCTCAAGATGTACAGCTTCATGGGAGGAGGCCTTTTCTGTGCTATAGTGGGTAACATCCTGCTGGTGGTCTCCACTGCCACTGACTACTGGATGCAGTACCGTTTCTCTGGAAACTATGCCCACCAGGGTCTGTGGAGGTACTGCATGTCCAACAAGTGCCACATGCAGACCGACAGCATAGGTGAGACCCTCACAGTGTTTCTTTTATTGTTAATTCCTGCAGGACAGCCAAGAAACAAGATGAATGAAAAGCACAGGCATGGTTGTGTTTTTTTCAGGGGAGTGTGTAGCTTTGTTTTCAGCTTGACATTGCACTGTTGCTGTGTGACTGGCTTGACAATCTGGACAAGACTTTGAACCCCTGCCTGCTAAGTCCTTGTATATTTCATCATCAGCTACTGCAAGAGACAAGCCATTCCTTCTCTTAAGATGTGACAGCTGCTGGGCACTTCCTTATGTCGTTCTTTTATTCTAATGGCAAAAGTAAAACATTTTCTCAGAATCATATAAGGAAAAAACAGTTAATTTGATTGTCCGGTGGAAAATGATCTACTGGTTTGTGCCCCTGAGCTTAAAATCTAGATGTATCTAGAGAGATAAAGATATTTCCACATTTGGTTCAATAATCTGACACTTTAAAAGGCAAAACTAATGAACTTCCTGCACTTTGGGCCTGAATGTAAAAATGATCTTGGCAGATGTCATGTTAGATTTAATCAAGGATGCTCTCAAAGACATTTTTTCAAGGTGACATAATTCCCGACTTCATCCTGTTTCCTTCCAGCTTACTGGAACGCCACCCGGGCATTCATGATCCTCTCAGGGATGTCGTGCTTCGCGGGCATCATCGCCGGCATCATGTCCTTCGCACACTTCTCCTCCTTTGAACGGTTCAACCGCTCCTTTGCTGCAGGAATCATGTTTTTCGTCTCCAGTGAGTTGTCCTCCCTCCGACCCGACACACACACAATGTGCAGTTACACAAATACTCAAGCATAACGGACATGTTCTTTCCACTGCCCCCCCTCCCAGCTTTCTTTGTTCTGCTGGGTATGGCCATCTATACTGGAGTCACAATCAACTTCCTGGGAAAACGTTTTGGGGACTGGCGCTTCTCCTGGTCATACATACTGGGCTGGGTGGCCATGCTCATGACCTTCTTCGCAGGTGAGATTGGACTTTTTTGTCGTGTATTTTTTAAATAACCTCATTCCTCTTGATACATTATGAATAAAATGTTGATATATGAAAGGAGAATTACAGCTGAAATACAAAATAAGATATCTTTTTAAGTCAGACCTCTTGTACCAAACACACTGCCTTTGTCTGTTGCAGGTATTTTCTACATATGTGCCTACAGAATGTGTGAGTGTAGGAGAGGAACTCGTCCACGTTAAAAACAGCTTGTTTATCTTTTAAAGAAGACACTGCCACTTTGAATAGAAGGAAACTAGTAAATACTGATGCAGGTTTGACTGATCTACTGAAGATATGATGTCGTTGCTGCTCCTGGAGGCCTTAGACTGTTTTCTAAAAGTTACATTATTTCAATATGGATTGTTTTCAAAGAATATACATGTTGAAAGCACAGAGGGGGTAAAAACTCCATCGGAATAATCATGTGTCTCATTATTGTTACACGGTATTGGTTTTATTTAACTTCCTTTATCAAATATTGCTGGAATTTGGCACGTTAAATAATTAATAAAGTTGTTCCTCAAGTAGTAGCGTGTTTTTTGCGGTTGTACTGACAGACTACCACAAGATGGCAGCACTGAAGCACTCCACTACTAAGTATGACAAGATGATGTATAACTAGAATGGCACTCAGTTGAGTTCATACCTCCACTAAGCCCAGACAGTCCCGTTATGAAACCACTTTTAAATTCACCAGATCCAGGTTTTTGATTGGATATGCACCAAATTGCACACACTCGTAAAAATCAATCCCCTTAATGCGTCATTTTTTCCCCCATGAATTACACTCAGAGAAATCAATGACAATGTGGAAACAAATACTTGTGGATCTGCCTCTTGATCTGGATCTGCACCAGCATTTCATGGGTAATCCGTCCAGTAGTTTTTGCATAACCCTGCCGACTGACAGACAAACGCAGAGGAAAACATAACCTCCCTGGAGGAGGTGTATGTCTGATGAAATTGAGAAACCTCTTGCATCTATCTCCAGCTCCGGTCGTCTGATGGGAGCATATTCACAGGTGACTGAAACAATATTCGCCCCAGGGATCATTTTATAGAAGTGGTTGTAATATATAGTGGAAAAATATGTAATATAGGAATATTTTTCACGGCAGAAAACAATACATCAAAGCCACACAGTACATACCTTTGTCTCAGGATTCCCCCTGAAGCTGTGTGTTTTGGCCCTGCCTTCGTACATCTGACAAGCCCCCCCCCCCCACCCCAAACTATTTTTTTTTTTTTTATTAGGTTGTTGTTTGTGGGAAAGGGCTCAGATCTTCAACTACATGTTTGTCGACCTCCCCTGAGTACGCCCAGTCATGAACAGTATTTGGAACAGGGGTAGGCGGCATGTGTGTACTTGTACTTCTATTTTTGTGAGGACCAGTTTAAATATTAGACCTTAAAGACTGTGCTTCAGACAAACCTTAAAAAGACTGTTTAGGGTCTGAGGGATAGAATTAGTTTGAAGAATGTCATATGATGATTATTGTTCGGTTATGGGTCTAGGGGGATGTATTATGTCAGAATGTGTGGGTGTAACATACAGCCGAACAGAAACTGAAAAGAAGATCATATTCCTGGCAACCAGGGTGGGGTCCACGCACGGTGGGGGTCCCCAGCCACTGATTGTTCCATCTCCTCCGTCATTAATAACGGCTTCCTCCTTTTCCTTGGTATGCTTCCATTCCTCCCCATCAGCTGGTAGGAACAGAGCAGTAGCTCCTGATGTAATGGATGCTTGGCTGCTCGGTGACGCAGATACAATGAGAGAAATGTAAACAGTCCCAGACAGATCCGTTGATCTAAGTTTCCATAACTGGCCCTCGTGGCTGCTGTGAAGAGATAAGCTGTGTAATATTGGCTTCTTTTCTCCAGAGTCCACTCTAAAGCCTTCGCTGAAGCCAGTTCTTAATAACCCGTGGGATGAATTTTATTGCAATTGATGATTTGTAGTATTTATCTAGTGCAGATCCACAATGAAGGGGAGGTTTATGGGTTGGAGTTTTAATACTGGGCTTGTAAAAATTGAGGAGGTGAAAATGGTGGTTATTTCGTTATTCACTTTTACATCTCCATTTGCAAGTGTATTTGTGACACATTATAGTACAATATAGAAAAGTATTAATAGTTCACAGAGTAAAGGGCCTTTGACATTGATCTGAGAATAATCACATGGCAAAAAATATATTTATCTACATAAATTCCCAGCAACCTATTTTAATAGTTTTCTGTTAGTTTGCAGCATTACACAAAAAACACTGTACAAATAAAATGAGAACCTGGTGGAAGGATGGTTAAGGTTGGACAGGAAAATGAATGGACTGACACAAAATATGAACAGGTCAAACAGACGGACATGTACTTCTTCTATAGTTACAGAGGAGGCTACGGTTTCATCTGCATTTGTTAGATATTGAGAAGGATTATGCAAAAAATGCTACCTGGATAATCACTATACTTGTTAGAAGGATGTGGTATGGATCAGGGAACATTCCATCAAATTTCTGTGCAGACCCAGAATTGTTTTTCCACTTTCTTTAACATTGTTAGGTACGGCTTTTTCAACATTTTCATTGATTTCTCAGAGAATATTTAATTGATCTTGATGAATAGAAATCTGATATGTTTAGGGGAGTGACCTTGATTATCGTCATCACTTTGCTGTGTATGCAACATACTCTTTCTTGGGAAACACGTTTGTTTGCAGTGAAAAGCATAGAGCGACCATCTCAACGTACAACTTTTCTCTTTAAGAAAATACCAAATATAAAAGGTACATTTAACAGATGCATTTTTCTCATTCCCCTGTAACCAACAGAAACTCCAAATATACTTAAAGTTGAAGGTTTGAGCAACGAATTTACTTAAAGCTCGTAAAAGAAGTTCCACAGAAGAGCCCTTTCGATTGCAGGAATGCAAGGTTAAGGTCAACACCTCCACCGGTCTGCTCACCCTCATGTTAGTCAAAGTGTTTTTGCTGCACCTGGTAGTTTTCACTGACACAACCAGTTGATATATGCAGCAATTTGCTCAGTGTGGCTAATTTTATAGACCTGCAATTTCTCTCTCACACTTCAAACAGGAGGCAGACTCCGTAAAACTGTCCCTCTCTGAGGCAGACGCGCAGCCAGGTGTTTGTGTGGGACGAGGAGACACAGGCATACAAAACACACAAACACACACACAAATCAAAGTATAATTAATGGCAGGGAAAAGATCCAATGATTCGATCAAGTATTGAGCTGAGAGTGGAGATGGGGCCGTCTGAAAGGAATTTAATTAAATCCAGTTTGAAGAAGTAATATAATAATATATTTATCTGAGAAATAATGTAAATTACTACTAAACTGTATGTTATCATGCATACTCTTTGGCTGGTCGTCCTCTGGCCAGAGTTATTGGGTTTAGTAATGGGAGATTACGCTGACACAGCAGGTCCTTAGACAAACTGTCCTCATCCCACCCGACCACGTCCGATGGAGCTTCACCCTGAACACCCTGCGACCCGTCTCTCCCTTTGTGCCTCGCTGATCCCAAATCTTCCCTAAAAATCACAAACCGTCCCCCTCCATCTAATCTGTCAGGCATTTTCCCCTCATTATCGCACCCTCCGTCAATGCAAGACACAATACGAGCTGTTTCAGAAAGACTTTATTGTGGTGCACAAGTGAACACTTATGTGGTATTTGCGTTTGGTGCACACAATACATGAGATACAAAGAGACAGTGAGATAGTAAACATTGCACAGGGAGAACAAAGAAGAATAAAAGTATATAATTTACGCATCTCGTCATAAATAAAGTCTACACATCAGTGACTAAGTGGTTCATTTTACATAAAATACACAACTTGTGAGCAGATGTCTGCTGCAGCTCTGTGGGGAGTTTAAGAGGAGAGGTTGTGTAGTTGGAGAAAATTGTTTAGCTGAAGTTAACATTAATAACTATGATATGAATCGATAAGAACAGGTTCTGCAGGGAATATCTATTGTTATTGGTCCCATCTGAACCTTGATGATGAAATATTCATAAGTAACGTAGCATGTGTTTTCATAAGATCATTTTTACATATGTTAAGCTATTCAATGCTGTATATAGCAGTTAGGTCCAAGCTTGAAGCTGAAGGATCATTAATCCAACTTAATGTCAGCAAAAAAAAACAACACTGACAACAAGATGTCTCTGCACAATGGAAATGAAATAAGATTCCAGCTTTGGTCAGATTCAACTAACTTCTGAATGAAAACTAAGTTGTCTGCTCTTCCCAGGCCCTGATCCACATGAGTTACACTGTCTGCAACTATGCTTCCCCTGTTAAGGTGCATTTAGGAACACGGCATTGATTTGTCCAACTAGGAAGTCATGAAATACTCTGTGTAAATGACTCTTCATCTCTAAACCAGTCTCGTAACCAAAGGAACTAGCACCTGAAAACATATATTTGAAGCTTCTCCTCCTCAGGCTGCTGATGTTTAACAAAATTATCTGTGTTTTGTAATTTATTATAAACCTGTTATGAATCTCATGTTGATGGGCCGCTCTTATTCCCTTCTCTGCCTTTGCTCAAATCAATCTGAAAGCAAACACTCAGTGCGTTGCATGAGAAATATGCACAAACCACTTTCATCCATCTATAGCCGCCTCCACCACATTACACAATGTGTGACCATCCGAACATTTCTCTTTGCTTTTACGTCCATCGACCTATCCATGCCTGAAGGAGACTATGTAAGGACCTTAAAGATCGCAAGAGCTGCCGATAGAGAAACAGAAAGGCTCTTTTTGAAGTTACAGTTGAAGCACACTGGGATGTAATTTAAGGTAAGTGGTAATAATATAGCATGTTTTGCTTTTCAAGTGAGGCTGTGCTCGAAAACGATGTGAAAGTCCCTCAATGTGCCTCCAATCATGCTGAAAAGAAAACACAAAGTGCTATGACACAGTAGCAGGGCCGATGAGTCGGAGCATGTTCGATTTCCAGCAGAATGCGAAACAAAACTAAATTGAAAGTGAGAACATTAACTTGCTAAACAGTTTATCGGCAGCCTGCGTGACATGAAGCGCTTTTTCAGCTCCAGTGAGAAGTGGCTTTACGTGTTTATTACATGTGAAACGCATTAAAACTAAAGACAGGAATATTGTAGGGCCGACTGGATTTAGCAGCAGCTCCCCCCCCCCCCCTTCCTCCTCCTGAACAGTCACAGCTATGCAGAAGCAGAAAAGCAGCTGAGTGATGTGTGTGTTGTGAAAGTTACTACATACAGTACATTTAAAACATGAGTAGTAAAATAAAACTTTAACATATGACCGCGGCAAAAAAAAAGAACAACAACTTGATCTCGAATTGTAACAGTGTACACAGAAAAAAGCATTTTTAAGACGACTATTCACAAACACCTTCTTTTGCAGTGGTCAATACAACTGTGGTTTCTTTTTTTTTTCTTTTTTTGACGCTTCAGTGTTTTTTATTTCTTAAATGACTAGGTGCCCCAGGGTCAGAAAAAAACAGCATGACGTTTATTTATATGCCTTTAATTGTTGGTGACATTTTTCATCTGTCTTGGCTGAAAACAATCGAATTCACCTGCAGCCGAATAACAGAAGAAACATGTTTAACCACTGACGCTGTCCTTCCCATCACAGCGCGTCTAAAAATCTAATGGTATTTGATTATTTGAAGTCAGAGTTTTTTGTAGATCGCATACTCACAAATCACCTCATGTTTCCTCTGCTGGATTCTCCGATTGTACTGGAATGTGTGAGAAACTAACTCTAAACGTGTGTGTCCTCTAAGATCAGTGACATATTATCACATTACAAGGTTAGGCTGGGTGTGTCCCTCTGAACGGGTCTGATTTCTAACAATCTGGCTCTCGCGTTTCCTCGTCTCTACGCTGTCCCTCTGTGACCGTGTCCCTCTGGATTCTAGCATGTAGAGCTGCAGACGACTAAAGTTTCAGGTTGACTCTTGGAAGCATCAGATTGAGCTTCTCCGTGTGTCATCAACCTACGTGACATGAGCATGGCTTCACCAGAAATGACTGAGGTTTCTGGGAAGTCTTTGGAGCAGTCGATACCTGAGGTGCTTCATTGTGAGGCAACATTAAAGCACTGGAGCTTAGTTTTTCTCTGTTTTTGGTGCCATAAACCTTGAGTTGCGGGAGAAGAGGGAAAAGTCACCCTCTTAAAAGGTTGAAGACGGAGGAGGGGAGGAGTTGTATTAATCCCCAGAGTAGACGTGAGGTGAGAAAGGAGAAGATTCAGGGGCTCTGGGGCTGGTTTTGGTGTTGTCCCCCCCCCCTCTCCAGCCTGGTGGACAAGGGGAAGTGATGAAGTTCTCAGACTCTGGATGTGGTTCTCCTCTGGGGTAACACCGGACTATAGATGGGATTTAAAAAATATATATCTGTTGTGTCTTTAAATGTGTCGACGACGATGGTGGTGCTGGTGGTTTTTCATGTCCTCCATCGTGATCCTGCCCCAGGCTCCGATGACAAATGCTTCGATCTCACACTCATTCTCCCCGCGAGCGATTCGGAAGTAACCGCCCTCTCCCCAGTTCTTTCCCCAGGAGTTGGCAGCGATCTGGAAAAACACAAAGAAAATACAGATGAGGATTGTTTTGTGACAATATGTAACTTCAGCGTCTATAAAGAAAACCACTACCAAAATATCTAGTTTGTGTTTTTCCTTCGTCATAGGTCATTTGACCCGGACGTTACAGCAGAGACTTGCAGAGCCACAGGTAAAGCAGATATGACGCGATTACAAGGCGACTAAACTTCCTGTTTCCTTAAATAAAATTGGGGGATATCTCTAGGTTTGAAGATTGTTGGAAAACACAAGTCAACAAAATATATTACGAATGAAGATTCAAGCACAGTCAAGAAAGAAAGGTTTTTAAAATTGAGCTTACCCAATATTTTCTTGACGTCCCATCAAAGTTTCTCTCCTCTCCCCACCTGATGTTCAAAGCAGAAAGAACATGCATGAGCGTGAAGGGTCAAACAACAGGAAAGGGAGATGTCCTCACATATAGACTTAAGATCAGCTGTGTACAGTTATATTTAAAGTACGGATGATTTGCAGCTAGCATTCTTCTCAGGAATGTGTTCACATACTTTCGCAGTTGGCTTTATTGATACAGAAAAGCAGGAAGAGGGTATACGTAGTGTTCAAGTGGGGGAATGGAAAGAAACATTTTTCATCTTGATAACAACATCCTGAAAACAGAGTATTTATGGCTGGACAACGCCTTGAGGCACTCCTACATCTTTCCAATTCAAGGAACACGGAGTTCCCCTTTTCCTCTTTCCCTTTCCGTGAAACAGGAAGGAGAGGGTAGGTTTAGAGGAAGTGGACACCACCTCGGCTCCATCAGTGGACGGACATCACAAAACAAAACTGATGATTAAAAACACACAAATATACACGTGTGAATCTGAACTCAGAGGCTTATCTCAACCCTTCTTCCTTGTTTCTTCTAAGAAAACCTTGGCAAAGGCCCCGCAAATTCCCATCATGCCTTGCACGTTCGTCTCAGCTTAGCAGCTGCCAACTTTTAGACGCCTACAGTTTTTGCTGGACATGATCAAAACATTCTCCCAAAGCCCGTTCCCATCCTGTTTTTGCACTCTAGGCCTTCGGTTTCCCAAGAGAGTCCGGGTGCCCGAGCGCTTGTTATCTTTTATAAGGGAAAGGAATGCTGGGAAATAGAGAGGCTGGCCTCAGACTCTGCCAACTCAGTAGCTCGCCACCACAACACGGGCAGATAGTGCCAACCTTCTATCAGCGAGTGTCTTTATTAGCCCGGTGTTTCGTCGACTGGAGTCAGACGTCACACTGACCACGAGTAGACGCAATAAAAACAGCTGCGTAAACATCAGATGCTACAAACTGAAATAAATGGCAGAGGTGGGATTTGAGTTTCAGGGGCTCTGGGGCACACACTCACCTGTACCTGTGTGTGTATGTGTGTGTGTGTGTGTGTGTGTGTGTGTGTGTGACGATCCCATATGCCTGTATATTTATTGATATGGACAGAGCCAGACAGCATCAGACCACTGCTGACCTCTAATCTGGCCTCCAATCAGCTCACTTGCTCGGTCGGGGACAATGATGAGCATACCGCTGTGCCCACGTGCCCCCCCCCCCCCGCCCTTCCCCAACGCCCCTCAGCCCACCCCTGACCTCCTCTACGGGGGGACTGATCCCCCTCTCTCTGTCCGGTGCAGCGAGGATCAGCAGCCCAGACAAAGACCTTTCCACCACAGTGGACCTCAATACTCTTTCCACAAACTTTCCCAGGCCCTGGGCTTAGAGGAACGCACCGCTATGGGATTTGGTCTGTGTAAACACACTGATGCTAGTGGCTGGCAGGTTGGAGCTCAAAGCGCCGGGTTCACCGGCTCCACCTCTTCGCTCCATCTCTCCTCAAAACCTGTGTCGCAGGCCCATCCACTTCCACTCGAGGCCTTCAAGAAACGCTGGATGTCCTCTTCTTCAGCATCATCTCACACGCTGCATACCTCCGCAGTTTATTGAAAAAGATATGCTGAGGTGTAATTACAGTCTACAGCGTGTGACCCTGTCGTGAATACAGTGCGCAAAGTTTCCCAACAACACATTTTCGGAACAGCGTGCGCTCCTCAGGTATGTGATTTGAACGAGCTAAGTACAGGTTGCAGGATGAAGGCCTAAGTGTTTATCATACACATGTCTATACATGATGTATGCCATGTTATAAAATGTACATGAACACAACACAAGTAGAACTGAAGGTCCCGGGTAAACAGGCTGTATTTTGTCTTCAACCACGGCCAATCAGATAAAAGCAGATAGAGACTGCTTGTATGATAGAACTGAATACCCCCCCCCCCCCCTGTCTGGAGTTCATGTAACTTCAGAGACAAGCTCAGACTCTGAGGTACATTCACATTCCTCAGCCGCCATAACAGACCCATTACGGGGATAGCTGCTCATTTCTCTAATTCGGAAAGTGAGACCGGTGAGCAGCAACGTATCATTGTCCCGCAACACACACTTCAAAACCAGCTGGAGGACTAATGGAGGAGAGCGCGAGCACATATTTGTAAGTCCAAAAAAAAAAAAATGACTTATGACTTTTTGCAGGTCAGAACCTCTGGCCTCTCGCTGCCCTGAAAACAACACCTGAAAACAGCAGCTAACAGCGAACCTGTCTGGCTGAGAAAAAGAGTACAGAGGGGACGGAAGAGAAGGTGGGACAGGCGGTAATGAGACGACCAGCAGAGCGGCGGTGATGGAGACGCTGCGACATGAGAAGAGTTGTGATGGAGACAGGAGGGGGGGGTAACGAGACACCCGAGGGTGGGGGCAGGTATTCCAGGTGTGTCAGCCGTCTGCCCGCCCGCATACCTGCGGTCTCAGTAGTTACTAGATAAAGGAGACTGGGGCAGACGGAGGAGTGGAGCCAAGGTGTGTCTGTGAGACTTGGAGGGAAGTTTATCCGCATGTACAGTGTTGCCGATCTTGTGCAAACACACGTGCACATGAAGCTTTGAATGGAGCCTAATGGAAGCCGCAGCTGCTCAATTAAAACCTGGTTCATCCTAAATAAACTGTTTGTTTTTGTTCTGCCGAGCAACAGTGAAACCAGACACGTGAAGGTTTGGGAGGAGACGAGGCGAATGTTTTTTGGTCCAGAGAATGAAAACTTTGTACTTGGTTTTTCCGGTCGATTGTTGAATATTTCATCATCAAACGCAGAATCATACAATCGCAGCACAATCGGGTTTATCTTGAGTCTAATCGTGTTTGTGCAAAGGGTAAGGACTCGACTAGGACCCGTGCTATTATTTAATAGCAACAAAACTGAGAAAACAAAGGCTTGGTTCTTGCAGGGAAACTGTACATGGGTGACTTACCCAGTGATCCTGACTGAGTGTGTTCCGTGTTTGCGGTACTGTGGAGGTTTGGTGAAGCTGACGTCAGTGTGTTTGTAGATCCCACTCTTATAGACAAAGAAGTCCTCGTGGACCTCCATAATAGCTGCAAGAACAAATGGGCAGGGAGAATTAGTTGCCTGATACAACACACCCACACACACACACACACACACACACACACAGGTTTGAACACAGACACATATACACAAAGAAACAATATCAATATCCATTATAAGAGCTGCTGAAGAGGGATAAAGATCTTACTTAAACCTGGACTAATCTATAAGTAATACCTAATTTCCCCTGGTGTGTGTGTGTGTGTGTGTGTGTGTGTGTGTGTGTGTGTGTGTGTGTGTGCGTGTGTGTGTGTGTGTCTGTGTATATGTGTGTGTTTGTGTGTGTGTGTGTGTGTGTGTGTGTGTGTGTGTGTGTGTGTGTGTGTGCTGCACAGCTGAACTCCGTGTGAATTTTACTTTCCAGATTAATAACTCTCCGGATGTTACTCTCAGACATTCCCTCTTTTGGAGCTCTACCTGCGTGCTCTGGCCCGAGAACACTTTTCAGAAACTCAGAACGCGTATGTGCACTCACACAGGGACACGCACAGACACACACACATACACACACACACACACACACACACACACACACACACACACACACACACCTATACGCCTTTGTGTCAGAGACAAGCTCAAAGACAAAAGGAGAAATTTGACATGAAGCCAGTAAGTTTTCCTGAGCTGCTAAACAATAAAACAAGAGGCTGGCACTGACTCAGAGGGTAAAAGAGGACACACACACACGCATGCACACACACGCACAAACACACACAAGTGACTCCTCTACTGGAGTGTACTTGACAACGGTCCAGATGGGCACCAGACAGTGAGGCGAGCTAATAAAGGAAGGTCAGTTCAACCAAACTGACACGGAGGCCCATCATTTCTGACCAAGGGACTGAGGTTGTAGTTAAAACCCGGCACAAAACCTTCGGGTTGATAAGGTCAAACATGACGTCATGACACGAGGCTTGAGGAAGCACACATTTGGATTTGTGCGTCCCTCGGGAGTGCAGCAACACTCACCGGGAGCGAATGTTGACATGAATGTACATTTGAGAGGAACACACAGAAGGAGGCATCGTCTTACCTTGCACGGGGCCATTATCCATAATCTCCTTCATAATCTCTTTATCCTGAGAGAGGAGATAGAGGGAGCGATTTACAGGCAGAGCAGAAAGGGGATGGAGAGGGAGATCATTACATGTCGGTGAAATGGAGAGGATGAAAACAACCCCCCCTCCTCCTCCTCTGGATGTGAAAAGTTAGATAACAAGATTGAGTCCAGCGGGGGCCTCTGGCCTTAATGCCTGGCTTATTGACTTCACAGAGCATCGGGAGACAGTAACAACAGGCTGTAATGATTTTCACAGGCAGTAGCTGTCGTTTAGCGCTGATGGATGCTGCCTGATGAAACCACATGTTGGCTGCAGCTCGGTGGTCGTCTGTAAATCGGAGAGGACACACAGGAGCGGAGGCTCCACGCAGAGACGGCTTCTGGAAGCAGTTTGAGTG
Organism: Limanda limanda; assembly: GCF_963576545.1. NCBI lineage: Eukaryota > Metazoa > Chordata > Actinopteri > Pleuronectiformes > Pleuronectidae > Limanda > Limanda limanda. The sequence goes on along the minus strand of NC_083654.1, from coordinate 12,411,431 downwards.
CATGTTGCACAACATCTAATGATAATAAGAAAGGCCAGAGGAGATTTCTCCATGAAGTGGACGAGGGGGAGATTGAAATTTGAGATCATAGGCGATTTAACTTTGATAGAAACTCTTATGTAAAGTTGTGCTTCTTAATAAATGACCAAATATAGAATAAAACTGACGTGTAGAGTTGAGTAATCTGATAATACAGTGATCTGATACAGACACATGGGATATTATATCAGATAAGGACTATAGATGAGGACATCCACAGTTCCATCTGTAAATTAGTATAATTCACTCACTACCATGTGTATCCAATACATTAATAAAGTATTTCAACTGCCTGCATCATGTAAGCTGACAAACATACAGGTAGAAAAATGACCACGAGGCGTCAGCTGCGAGAGCTTAATCCTGTACATTCCCATGTTCATTCACAAGAGGGTCAATTATGCATGAAAGAAAATGTGCAAAAACACTTAAGACATGTGAGAGAGATTATGTCAACTGTAGCACAAGGGAGTTCCAAAATTCTACAGTTAGCGTGAGGTTTAAGGGCAGGTCGGGTGTTGGTGAAGTGCTGCTTACGCTGGAGGAGAGCCTGTACGGCGGCGTGGACTGGTAGATGTCGTTTTGGTAGTTGTGCGAGTTGGGGCAGCGCTGCGTGGCCTGTCTCTTCCCCCGGCCGACGGAGCGGCTTTGCATCATGCAGCGTCCCACCTCCGCTGGCGTCTGCTGGGGGGGTCGGTAGGGGTAGCATTCCTCCGTCACCACTCTGTGAGCGGGAAGAGGAGAGAAAGAGATGTCAACAAGTCATCACCATACCTTGGCTCCATACGATAAGGGTCATTTTTTGTGATGTGCCTACCCTCTACGCCTGAGGTACCACCAGGCTCCATCGATGCGGCCCCCGGCGCACCCCCCCTGGTTGCGGGTGTCACAGGAAATAAGGTTCTGGGGCGAGAGCTGAGGAGTCATGTGACCCATCGACTGGATGGAGATTCTGTCCGAGGCCACAGCTGGAGACAAGGATCGGAAACATGACAGAAAGATTTAATCACAGGTTACAGGATTATTTGGATTTGCTTTTTTTGTTCCTAAAATTCTTCAAGAACCTAAATTTTGTTATACCAGATGTCAGTTATTTATCAGGAGGCCCATACACACTCAGGATTACTAACCAGGTGAAGTTGGTTAACAAACATTTAAACAAAAATTTGAAAAATCCCAGAATACTGCATTGGTAAACTCCTCCTCCTCTCTATTTGCACATGTCAAATTTGACACCTTTTTTTACTTCCCTACATTATTTGTCATTGCTGTCAATGGAATTCTGCATTTTCAGGGTATTTCCGTGTAGTTCTCCTATACATACAGATTTACTTTAGGACATACCTGCAGTTGAAAAAGCCCAGGAAGCTGCACAGTTGCCCTGGTCCAGTGGTTCGTGAATCTTGCCGGGCCACTTCTCTGCTGAGCTGAAGTAGAGTGGCAGACTCTCACTCTGAGGATCCATGTTCATCTAACGGACGGAGAGAGGGAGGAGACATCAGAGTCCTGTTTATCTGCTTTGAACGTAATGGCTGCTACTGTCTCACGAGACTGCTCCTATTGACACTTCTCAGGAAAAACCATCATTGTGAAAAAAGACAGACAACAAGTCACACAGGAATGTAAAGGAGAACAGAGGAGACTCCAGGGGCTGCAGCTCTGAAGCTTGTGTGAGCGTGGTGCGAGCAAAAACAACCGCACAAGTAGGGTTGCAAAATTCCGGGAATATTCAAAGTTAAAAACTTTCCATGGGAATTAACGGGAATTAACGGGAATTAACAGGAATATACGGGATTATACGGGAATTAACGGGAATAAACTGGAAATGTTGTGGGTAATTTATACTAACTGTATTTACCTTGTCATATACAGACATAAATATAAACATTTTGTTTTGTCATTAGCTGATTTGAGCCCTGAGGAAACTTTGGGCACTTGACTATACGCCTCTGCATTGTGTCATTCTTAACATAGGTCTTTGCACAGAATTTGTAAATGTACACAGTCTTCCTTCTACATTGGATGGGGTAAGATGTCTCAACACATGAGATAGTGCACGTGGCATTGTTCTGTAGAATAAGATGAGAAAAAAGTTTGTAAAAAAACACTAATGCCCCTTTGCAGCACTACGCACACGCGAACAATACTGTTAACGGCTGCCGTTCAAATATTTGTGGACGACGTAGGGAGGTTATATAAGTCTGCTAATCAACCCTACGGGAGAAGGGACCCATTCACCAACGATTTGGACTATTTGGGCCTGGGCTGATCTCTGACCCGGTAGAACAGACAGCAACCTTTGGTCCCAGGCCCTCTCCATGAAACCAAGAGGCCATGTGCTTACAACAATGCATAATTGAATCCCTCATTTGTGAACTGAGTATTCACAAGGCATCAACCTCCATTCAGATTATCAACCTCACCGTGATGATAAATCTCAATTAGAACGAGAGGATGACAGAGCGCATTCACTCCAAGGTGCTTCTCAGATGCCAAACGGGCTCAATCTATTAGTCTCCACTCTGGGTTGGGCGCTTGCCTAATCGCCCAGTTATGTGCGACAACAGAACGCACGCTGCTCTGCGACGTATTTCCCCCTCTCGCCCACAAAGAGCCGGGCTGCCCGAGCTGCATTCCTCTGGTTAAATAGTGAGGTATTCAGAGAACAGACGGCCATCTGATGCATAACTCAGGAATGTGCTACTGGTCACGGAGTTGTTGTTGTGGAAGGTCAAAGTCCAGAAAATCATACAACTAAAGGCCGAATAAAACCAAAAAAGAGAAGAGGAATGGCTGCAGGAGTAAGACTTGTGTGTGTTTGTGTAATTGATTCTGTTTCCAATTTTCCATCCATTACACATGAGTCTGCAGACACGCAGGAAAGGAGAGAGATTTATGAATGGACTCTGCTCTGCTTCCTGGCACAGGTAGGGACACGCTGACAGCGGAAGGAGGAGGGGGAGCGGCGAGGTTTTACAGGTGGAAGAGTCGCGGAATGCTGGGAGAGGTAAACGGGGGAGTGAGGAGGTGAGGAAGGATGGATGGATGGATGGATAGATGGATGGATGGATGGGCGAAGTAATGGATGTGGGGCAGAGGTAGGGAGGTGCAGACTGGAGGGGAGTCTGCTCTTTATTCTCCTCGGCTGCCACCATCACCCTCGCTTGTCTTCTCCTGTCTGATGTTTTGGTTCCGTCTTATGTAATCTGTCTGCGGGAAATGTAAACAAAGACTGAGTGGATCAGAGTGGGCCGAGGTTCCAGACGGAAACGCCACCACATTCCGACGGGCCACCATGATTAAGTGAAAGAGTTTAATCAGCTCTCCCTTATTCTCGTTGATCTGGAAACCAGCATACCGCGAATCCCAAGCTCAGAGGAAGAATAAAGAACACGGCACAACGTGGTAACCATTCAGCATTTCACCTGTCGCCTAAACTTCCTGTCTCCAACACCCCCACCCCCCAACACACGTGTACTCCTTCACCTCCATGTCGTATGGGACACATACCTTTTCAGGCTAGTTTCTGATTGATATGAGTGATGAATAAAACAAATAAACATTTTCTAATGACACCACATTCATGCGAGTTCAAAATGAATGTCTTTAAAAATATATATAAATTTAAAGGGGGAAATCCAGGGTTTAAGAGGTGTTAGAGGTTATGCCACTGGCAACAAGTAAGGTGATATTTCTTCTCACTTTTTTAAAAGCAGGGTCAGCTGTCAGAGGTCAAGCTACAAAACAGCAGCTCTCAGGATTGCAAAGAACATCACTGGCTTAAGTTTGCTTCTGTGCCTTCAGGAATTTGACCGCACACATACTTGGTTTCGTGGGTTAGATACACCCCCAAAATGATTCTCTCTCAAGGAGGACGGCCGGCGTGTACCTGGATCTCATTCATGTTCATTATGGTCCTGGAGGGTCGCTGTGTGCCCAGACGATACCGGATCCCCTCGTCCAGACTCATGCCGTACAGCTGACTGTAGTTTGATGCCTGCCACCTTAAAACAAAAACATTTTGAACTTTGCAACCATGATATACCTTCACACATGTATGTTTACGTGTGTCCATGTTTTTTACCCATAGTTTCCTCTGTTGACGGCATGGATCATCTCAGACTCCATCAGACAGGCGTTCTGCTCACACTCCCATCGTCCTGTAGTCCCACATGTGCTGAAGTGGGGAGACGGACAGGAGAGACAATGAGATGCTGTAATCGCACAGAAATAGCTTCTTTTTGCATATTTAAGCTAATTCCGGCAAACTCAGTGCCTAAAATAGAAAGATCATCTCAGTCAAATATACTGAGGCTCAGTGGAATTCTTAAGAAGCAAGTCAGCAAAGAGAGGGAAAGGTTAAAGGGAACGTTCAGCCTTTTATGGCTGCAGAACGCAGAGCCATTTTTAGTCCAGAGGGAATGAAGACGTCAAGAAGATGACGGAGCAGATAAGGGAGCAGGATATTAATGATGAAGTTCAGATGTTTAGTTTGGGAATGCTAAAAAATGGTTTGGTATGAAGGTGTGTGTGTGTGTGTGTGTGTGTGTGTGTGTGTGTGTGTGTGTGTGTGTGTGTGTGTGTGAGTGTGTGTGTGTACAAGACAGAAACTTGCCTTGTTGTCACAGAATTTTTATTAAACATGCGACAGCTCATCCTCGACTCACAGTAAATGATTAAAAACATTCGTGCACAAAAATGTTGCTTCATTGGAGAGTCCCTTACTTGCTGGTTAATTATTTCTAACTATGACATTTTAAAGAACTTTGGATTACCTGTATATTTCTTGTAGCTGTCTGGATAAAACTAAAACATTGCTATTGATAATGGTCCTGGAGTTTTATATTATCCTATCAGGTTGTTACAGAATAACACGTAGTAATTAAAGAGAGTTTATAAATTACTTTTCCAAACCATCAAACTATTGGGAGAGTCATAATTTACATTTTATTGTAATCACATCTTAAAGAAACGGCTCAACATTTTGGGGTAAACACTTTCCCTGTCATGCCTGTGTGCTAAATAAGAATTTAAAAATAAACCCTGGAGAAACCAAGCCACATGGGACAAAATCCACCCCTAAGGCTCACTAATTAACAGGTTATATTCTTTGTGTTTAATGTGTACAAAGCTGAAGTGTACCAATGACAGATTGCTTTGTTACAGAATTACAGATTAGTCCTGGTGCTCAGCCAACTTGACTGTTGTACATTTTTTAAATCGCTTGCAAACAGCTCCCACACTCAACTCTTCTTGGGAATTTTCAAGCTTTAATTGGGTTTTTCTTGTTTCTTTTCAGTTTCTGACTAAAAATGTTTTTGTTCTCATGTGTCTCGTAAAATACTTATCTCAACAAAACCTCCTGATTATACAAGAAAATGCCAAACAAAGTAGTGTATATAATTCACTGTGTGTAGCCACGACTCCGGCCTGATATGAGATCATTACGAGGACTGAGTTGGTGTGAGAAACAATGAGGGGTGTTTCCCACGCTGACGTATATGGACTGCCATCCATAGTGTCTACTGTACATCTACTATTATGTTCACAAGAGTAGGGAACCTTTCCAAGAGGATCATTACACACACACACTGAAACAACTCCTCCCTGGGAATCTGAGACCCATGCAAACACAACGCTCACGCACACGCCTACATTCAAATACATACATGCACACACACTGGCAGAGTTAAGAGTTGTGTCCCACAGACGACGGCTTTGATTTGAGGAAAGAGACAAATGCCCTTTGCCATCTCTGTCCCTTTAGCAGCAGGAACACAGGCCTGCAGCTCAGTGTTATAGTCGCAGCAATAAATCCACACAGTAGTGGACACACACACACAGACAGACACGCAACTTGACAGGCATAATGACCGACTTATGGAGACAAGGGGCAGGAGTGTGTCTACAAGTGAAATATAGGCCTGACAGCTAGAGGCCATATTTTACATTCCCCGTCACAGCCACCCCATTACAGACGGAGGTCCTCTCCACCTCGGAGACAACACACACCTGAGTGACACGAGGTATCACACACCCTGTCAGAGCCGTGGGAACGGAGCCGTGTTTGTGTACACTGTGATGTGACGTTATCTGAGACGCTACGCAACGAGACAAAGCTACAGCTGTCGTTGTCTGTCGTCCGATCTGAAGGACACTGAGCGACAGGGCAGACGGAGCCGAGCTGCTGGCAAATCAGAGCGGAGATGGTAGGAGGCCGCCGTGGTGCGAGCAGGAGGCGCCACGTTCCAGATTGTTGGGAGGAGATAAAGCGTTATCAGGATGCTAACAGCTCAGGGAGGAAAAGGCCCTTGGCTGGAGTTCCCATTAACACAACAAAAGACTGCCACACTTATCGTTGCACATCCTCACACATACGACTGTACACAATGTGCAAGCGTCACTTTAATAACTCATTCTCATTAGGAAGAAGCTCGAAGAGACGTATAAAGATTGCTTCTCAAAGAGTGCACATTCAATGAGTGTTTTTGTGACAGGCCATTTGCTGCTATTAACAGTGACGATATGTAGGAGGCGCAGATAAGGGTGTGCGTGTGCGGGGGCTCCACTGCTGCTAATGAGAGACCGGAGGGAGAAGAGGAAGAGCGGAAGCCCCCCGTCCTCCTCCTCCAGCTGGGAGGACGCACATCTGGGAAATTAATAAGTGGAGAGAGTGGGCGCGGGATAAGGGGAGTGCTTGTCCCTGTGTGCCAAAGTTGTGGTGTAATTTTTCCAGCGTCCGTGTGCATTGCCCTGACAAGCACATGTTAGAGCGAATGCACATAACACTCTTTTGTTTGGTTGGTGAAAGGGGGAGTTAGCACATAAATGCTGTGTTCAAGACCTTGAGAGGTCATTTTTCACCACGCTCAACCCACACAAGTCTAAACCTCTGAGAGAAATGTTATTCCGCCTTTTATCAACGTGCATCCTCGCCCATCTGCAGACCATCGCACCCTTTGGATCAGACCTAATTGTGCCGTCTTGATAAGAGTCAGACTTCTGGCCTGTCAGACTGACACATGCAGTTGGACCTGAACAGCTGGAAGCTCTAAAGCGGATGGTGTGGAGATCAGTGGGGTCAGGCTGGTTTGGGGTTGGACGTGTCATGGCAAATAGCCGCAGCAAGTCCATTTTTGCATGGAACCAAATATACGACTGATCCACAAAAATATGTTAAATTAACATTTATGTGTCAAGTGTTCATGTTCACACACGTATACTTTTACAGGGGTTTTGAGGAATCTTCAATGACACAGATGTGAGAAACCATAGTGGAGGACAGGTGAGGAATTCTGTTTCCCTTCTCTCTGCATTCACTCTCTCCTCCGTTGCCTCCCTCAAGTCTCTCAAGGACTGTTTTGTGTCTCCTTGACACTTGTACATTTACAGAAAAAACGACAAGAGCTACACAGACTCTGTTGCCCTCAGGGTGTTGAAGGCTGTGGAGATAAAAGTCACATTGCTGCCACTGATAGCTCATCTAAAATACTTATTTAGGACATCTTCACTTCCTGTGAAGGTCATACAATCAAGAGTATATCATCAGTATCACTGAAGTGGAAAAATAATGCTTGAGCTTTGCGTTGCTGTGTTCAGGGTCCTTTTATATGCATGTGTAATAATATCCAGGGCAGCTCAGAGACTCAAGGGGAAATTATTGAATTTACCAGGGACACTATTCCCACAGACAACTACAGAGAAAGAAAAAAGCTACACACTGCTGAGCTGTTTGTTACTTGATGTCAGATATTTTAGGGCAAGATGTTTACCATTGTGGTCTGCCAGTTTGAGAGCAGCACTTATTGATATCACATTCAGATTTTGTTATGCTTTCACTCAAAACCCTGCGCTTGCACTCAAATAGCCCTCGCTTGTGCTTAGATCTGCTCCACTGGTGCTCAAGCTGTGAGCTTGCACTCAGATATCTTGTTGCTTGAACAGATTTCCTGTGCTCCTCCTCTGGGCAGAACAATTTAATTAGTCAACATTACATCTGGCTGTGCATTGGTTTGGGAATCTGGACAGATTGGTTGCACAGAAGAAAAAAAACCAAGAGCAGAGGAGGAATCTGAACCGCTGACCTGGGTAGTGGACGACCCTCTCTACCTCCTAAAATAAATTTATATATTGCCTATTATTTACAAAGAAGTTAGGATAGAGAGGAAGTGCAAGTACACAGTGTTAGTGTGTGTGTGTGTGTGTGTGTTTGTATGTGTGTGTGTGTGTGTGTGTGTGTGTGTGTGTGTGTGTGTGTGTGTGTGTGTGTGTGTGTGTGTGTGTGTGTGTGTGTGTGTGTGTGTGTGTGTGTGTGTGTGTGTGTGTGTGCGTGTGTCTGTGTGTGGTATGAAACTCACGTCATTAATGTGAGATTTCAACCCACAACATAGATATAAAGGCTGGATATCATAAAAACTGGATATTACTCCATAAAGCCACCAGTTTTTAGGATAATAAGTTGGTTTCTTATAAGAAACACATGCTGTGCACAAACACACGTATTGTGCAAACCCACACAACTTGATTTTGCATTCGAGTACAGATCCCCGAGGTTTTAAGAAAAAAGCTGGAAATGTAGAGGAATGTAATGCAAAACATCAACACACTATTTAATTTGCTGAATTGGTGCATTCGTGAAAACATGGTATGTTGGGCTTGAGTAATTCACTCATCTAATGGTTTATACAAAGTGTTAGATGGAGCAGATAGCGAGCACATGTGGATGAAAGTGTCAGAAGGTGAGGGAAATATGTTTTTTCAGCTTTGAGCTACTTCAGGGGACATTGGAGGGCAAAGCCTGCAGGATTTAAGAGGTTGAAAGGGGAAAGTGTAGAAGGTGCCGAGGGGTTTACATACCATAAATTGCAGTTTTCTTTGTATGTTTGCCCTGTAAAGAACCTGTTTCCATTTCTGTCGCAGCTGCCTGAGAGGGAGACAAAGAGGGGCAACTGTGGGTTTCATGTAGATCAACAACAAAGATCCTTCTGCTAATCACACAAACGAGCACTCAAACTTAATGCAACACAAACAACACAACCAAATGTGCAACTCCTCCAGTGCGTGTGCAGTATGTGCGAGTTTGGGTGCACCATGAGCTCCACTAATCCACTTTTGGAATGTGCTGTTAGCTGGTTTCCAGGCTTCCCAGGCCCTCGTCATGCTTTAACCAGCTTACGCTCGACTTCGCCACCTCTTGTGAAATTGAGGGAAAGCGCCACAAATGTGCATTAAATCATACTGAAGCGCCCGAAAAGCATCAATCGGCATTTGAGAGCGTCGGTGGAGAAGTTATGTCCGATCTGCGTGGAAAAATATCCGAGAGGGACGCATTCCTTCTGCAGGCATTTGTTCAGCTGCACTTGGAGTTTGAACCTTGCTTGTTGGCGGATTGAAAAACTGCACCGACTTGGTGACAGGCTCCAATGAGGTTTATCTGCACGCTGATTTACAGCAGAGGGTTTTGCCAGTGTGAATTTCATGTGGAATTCACAACAGGCGCTCTGGGTGAAAATGAACAGTGCAAGTGTGTTTTCCTCGCCTGTGGTGTGAGGCCTGGAGCTGATAGTGTGATTTATGGCTCCGATATCCACTTTCCCCCCTCGCAGCTGCCTCACCCGGCCCCATATCACAACTCAGTTAGTGCCGAGCTGCAGCGTGGGTCACACTTTTATGGAGAGCAGATTTATATGCGGGAGGCTGTAGAGCTGACAGTCGGCCATGTGATCCTGTGTAATGGGTGGTTGTGACATTTTTAACTGCATTTAAAGTCAGGTTGTATAAACTATTGAATATTGATAACTGCTCTGAACGATCTGTGACTGGACAGCGGCCATAAGAGAAAAAAAAAATAATCTGTCGCCTCCTTCCTTTTGAAGTGCGACAGCTTTCTTCTAGGCTGCTTGACGGTGCCATTGTGTGTCTGTGTGTGTGTGTGTGTGTGTGTGTGTGTGTGTGTGTGTGTGTGTGTGTGTGTGTGTGTGTCTGTGTGTGTGTGTGTGCGTGCAAATGCATTAGTGTGCACATCCCAGCTCCTGATCCCACTACCTTGTCGCTCAGCGAGCACATACCTGCACCGCCCACCCCTATCCATCCTGCACCCGTTGTCTGTCTCTCCCTCCCTCTGCATTGCCCGCATTCTTTCTCCTGACCTCCATTCATCCTTTCATCCTCCCTCCCTCCCCCTGTCTGGGTACATAAGAAGCCCACTGTTCCCTGCTGTGTTCTCAGGTACAGGACTTTGCTGTCGCTGGCATATTTTACACCTCTGCACTGGGAGAGTGGCGTGACAATGGCTCAGAGAGTTCAGATAATCAAACACTGAGAAAAATTGGGGGGAACATTTTTCTACTTTAACTCATCTATTTATCATATGAAATTTACCAAATTTATTTTCTTTAAAGGGATGAACAGAGGGTCATGTATTTCTGACTCCATATTTATATATTTATATTGTGAGATCTATTGAAAATAAAATGATCAAAAAGTAGCTTAAACATTTTTTGGGGGCGGGTCTAAATTTGTATATAAAGGAAAAAGCTTCTGTCTTTTTCAGGGCCTTTTAAAATCATTATCAAATATATGAAACCATTTGCCAGTTTTGACCATATAAAGCTATTCAGTGGTTACTGATTAGAAGCTTTAACTACAATAGCACATATATTATATCCCTCAGTTTTAGTTGTTATTTAATCTCTAACTTATCCGAGTTTGAGGGAAAGCCGGTTACATACCTACGTAATTTATTTTCAGGTGTCATGCTGCTTTGCATTGTGGTCCAGCACAGAGCTGTCGGCAGGGTTCTCTGCTGCTTTCTGATTGAGCTTAACTAATTCCAACAGGCCCAACCACACACACACACACACACACACACACACACACACACACACACACACACACACACACACACACACACACACACACACACACACACACACACACACACACACATGTCTACCCTTACTTACCAATGAAAGGAGGCTCCACGCCTAAGCAGTGACCCCAGAAGTCAGGGCAGCAGTCGGAGACGGTGCGGTTACAGAACAGGTCACAGTAGCAGATGGTGTCCAGGTAAGGCACCGTGCACAGGTCGTCTCTGCCCGGGCAGCAGCCTCCTCTCCTCTCACAGTACGAGCCGCTCGCGTCCTTGATGCCACCGACATGGAGAGGACTGGCAAGCTCCCTCTTGGTCCTCTTGGATAGGATTCTGTCTGCGGTACCCTCTCCTACCAGCAGGAGCAGCGCTGCCACTGTCAACAGGATGAGCTTCATGATAAATCTGTGGGGACATAACAAAATGATTGAGGCGATTCTATTCAAGACATGCTTTTGTGTAATGTTCATTACCAACTACTGTTATATGATGGAGTGGAAACATATTTATGAAACATTTCCAAAGGAGACGCTGGACAAACGCTTCACACTTCAGAGGAAGAGAGGTGAGTGAGGTTAACACTGCCAGAAGGATAATTGGGGTAGGACTGCTGCCAACTCACCATCCACCTCTTGCTGCGTATTTCTCATTCACACACACACACACACACACACACACACACACACACACACACACACACACACACACACACACACACACACACACACACACACACACACACACACACACACACACACACACACAAGATACATTTAAACAACCTTGGCAGCAAACGGTCCAAATAGAAACCCATGTGATGTTTGGAGATCATCTGCTTGCTTATTCCAGCTTTTCCTTCCAAGCCGCCAAGACAAAGAGCAGCTTAATATGAAAATGCTCTCAGCAGGATGGAAGCGGTGGAAAACGAGTCCTCGATGGTCGCTTCAAACCTGATGAACGATGAAGCCTGGTCGGGTCTCAGGGTGAAAGGCCAGTTCACCCGCTAACTTTTTTTATTTTACCCTCCCTGTCCCAATATTTCCTCTTCGTTTATCCCTTTTGCACCAGATTCATTCGTATTCACACTGCGGTGGTTTTGACACATGAATTCAGCTGCACTATAATTACCCTGTGCAGTCACTAGTCACAGGGAGGGGGCCTTTATTACCCCAGATTAGAATGCTATCACAGTCATGGAAATAAAGTAATGTCCTGCTGTCAGAGCTAATCTGTCACACTCGAGGAAATTGTCTGGGTGAACTGTTACAGTCTGCGTTCTATGGACAATAAAGTTCATCTAAAATGTCATGTTGGGCCGTGGTGGCAGGGAAACTAAATGCATACAGTACATGTGTGGTTAACACAGATCACAATACAATCATAGTCCAACTGCACAATCTACAATCACACAACAACCATTTTGGAGTTGGAGCCAGTCTTTGTAAGAAAGTGATTTGCGTTGAAAGATACTTCTCCTGGTCTCTGACTTTAAATGAGGCACAGTCAGCGGATGAGGAGGCACTCAAACAGTTAAGATAAGATAAGGTACATTTTTATTTATCCCACACACATGTACAAACATGCACAGACACACTCATGCAATTGAGGGAAATTTGTCCTCTGCTTTTATCCCATCTGGTGCAGGACACACAGAGCAGTGGGCAGCCATGTACGGCGCCCGGGGAGCAGATGTTGGGGGAGTAAGGTGCCTTGCTCAGGGGCACTAGACAGGGTAGGGAGAATAGTCTTTTGATTTTTTGGACAGATCCAGGTTCGTCTTTTTGTTGTTATTCCATCCAGGTAAGTTTTTGTTGAAACTCCGTGGAGTCGAACCAGCATCGAACCAGAGACCTTTTTCTGCCAGTAGTCCAAGTTTTCTGCCACTAGTCCACCGCCTATCACATATCACATTACCTTTCCTTCTTCAGTAAAAGTAACTAAGTACTTGCTTTTGAAAGATACTTAAAGTGTTAAAAGTAAAAGTACTGGCCGCTTTTCCCCAATGCAACAACATCCTCGGCGTCCTCTGATTTCATTTCAGCTGTTTCTCCACCAGTGATGCTGCTGCTGCAGGTGCATGTTGCTCTCGTTAAAAAAGGCGGGGTCTAATGTTTACGCCTGCCCTGATTGGTTCCAGATCTTGTTATTGTAGTAAATGTGCTTTGTTACATCCCACTACTTTGTACACTGTGATACTTTTTTACTTTTTTTCTGTGATTTCGACATTTCAAGCATGTGTTTGTGTGCGTGTGTGTGTGTGCGTGTGCCTGTGTGTGTGTGTGTGTGTGTAAAAGAGCATCACAACTGTCCCTCTGCGAGTCGACAAAGGTCAAACAATCATCCATATGGCTGTTTGTGTGCGTGTGTCTGTCTCAGGTTACTCAATGGGTGAGTCTCTGCGGGGGCCGGACAAAGATGTGGGCTTGGCCTGCTGCTTACATAAATAGCATCATTAATTATCCAATCAGACCTCAGAGCACAATAGACCCTCCGCACATAAAGCGGGGCTCCGGAAAAGGATCTTTGCTGCGCTGTTTTCTGCATGACTGTGCCTTTAGTTGAAACACCCACACACACACACACACACACACACCGGCATATGGCAGCATGGGTTGGGCAGCCCTCCTCTTTTGCCCCAGTGTTTTGTTGCTGCAGACTCTGAGCAGCAGTATAATAAAACACCCACCAGTCTGCTCAACAAACTGCCGAGGCCTTCGGGTCACAACACCAGAGTGAAACCACAAGTGATGACCCCGGTGTTTTCAGCAATGTTTTAAGTCAATCCAAGTACAAACCGAGACCGAACAGTCAAACTCAATATTTCAAACACATCGACGGAATCAGGTAAGTAGCAACATCTGACAAGCTTCCATGTGGCTCATCAGTGATCCAGGCAGCTGCGGCCGAGCTACTGAACCCACACATGACCCTCAGCAATCACACACACACACACACACACACACACACACACACACACACACACACACACACACACACACACACACACACACACACACACACACACACACACACACACACGACATGACTTACAGTGATTTCCTGAGGACTTGCTTCTTTCTTAACCCTTACCCCAAACTTAAACTAAAGCTCAACATGTCTTCATCTTAAAATGTAATAATTGACATATGTCGACTTGCTTTTTGTCCCCTTAAGTCCCCATAATGTGACTGTATAAACAGATTAGGTCCCCACAACACAAGATATACCTGGAACACACATATCACACAGAAGCAGGACAATGTTCACAACCTAAATTGTCTTGGCTGAATGCACAATCTGATTATATTAAAAAAACACAGCTCTTTCTCTATTAAAGGGTCAGTTCACCAAAATTACCGAGACATGTTGTCACCCATCTGAACTGACGTCTAGAAATCCAAATAGTTTGGTTATGATCTTCCCAGGTTATGAAACATCCGAGATGTAATTCAACAGCAGAACAGATCCCACACTTGAACCATTTTAGACTCAGATTCTCTTTTCTAACAAATAAATCATCTACTTTTTCAGTCTGCAGGAACCAGAAATTAACTTTTGAATTAAAGTTGTTCACCTAACGGCTATATTGTGGTGGAGGCAGAAACATATAGATCAATAAAAACCTAAACTTTCCGCCTGGGTAAGAAAATAACTATGATATATTGTAATCTTCGGTGAACTTTGCTTCACTCAGCTGAACTTTGAGATTGCGCTGCACCACCCACCAGATGATTCAGGAATCTTGGCACAGTTAATCTGCATAAAAGCCCTTTCAGCTCCATTTCCCTCTGTGTGACACTGCACTGGCTATTATCCGTTTCTATTTTTAAAGCGCCCACGAGTTCAAGGCAGTGGTGGACATCTATGATAAGCATACAGGTGTCTAATAAGGCCTGCAACAGGGGAGAGGATTACTGGCCTGGATGAAGCCTCACACTCACTGGACTCAGTAACCTCTTAAAAAAAAAATCTCAGCAGCCCTTCAACCCTTATTCACTCCTAGGCCTGAATATATTGTATCAAACATCCCCACACCCTGAAGGTAAATATACGGCAAGAGTGAAAATGAAAGAAAGACAATGGAGGGAAGAAGATGAGACGATCAGGTTACATAAAATCAAACATAAAGTTCCTCTGATGCATGAAGACATTTGAGAACAGTAAATCTGCAATGTTCAGCCTGCACCTGCTCTGAATCTAGAGTCAAAAGGTAAAGAGAGTTAAAAAGAAAAAAAAGTGTATTTACCTTGAATTAAAAGAGAAATCCAGGTTGTTGTTTTTTAATCCGACAGAGGCTTTCGGATGAAGTGTCGCTGACTCGCACGTTCAGGAAAGAAACAAATGAAAGTCGGCCTCCCTCCTGCCTCTCTCACAGGATCTGCTCTGTCAGACTCTTGTCTTCTCTATATACAGGCAGCCAGTGACGTATAACCACTCCCCCCCCATCGGTGCCCCCCACCTCCACCTCCACCCCCCCTCACTGCCGGCCCTGTCCCCCTGCTCCACTGCCTCTTGCTCTGTGCTCGCTCCCTCTCCCTCCCTCCCTCCCTCCCTCCCTCCCTCCCTCCCTTCCTCACACTTGTTTCCCTGTGACTCCCACAGGTTGGATATCTCCTCATGCCTCCCTCTCCTTATCAGACTGGAGCCGCACTGGTCTGAAGGTGACGAGCCACATCTGTATTCCCTCCAACCATTTCCACTGTCACTTCCACTGTTAACAGCAGTGGTTTCCCTCTGCCACTATCTGTGGTTTTCCCCCTGCATGGTCCAATGAATCCACTTGTTGTACACACATTTGCTGAGTGTTCACCCTCTAGTGGACACTGGTTTGCATAACTTCCCCTCAGGGAGCCAGGGAACTATTTGATTGGCTTGAAGACAAACCCCCAACTTCTGGAATTGTTCAAACCAGCCTGAGCTGAGTCTTCGGCCCAAATTAGTTGTTTTACATCATCTGCCTCTTTTTTCTCCTCCTCCTTGATTGATTCAGTTGAGGAAATCAAAAAGGAAGTGTTTTCTAAAGATAATTTTTTTTCAGAATGCATGAAAACATATAGATATATATTGTATATATGCATCAGTCTTCTCAAAAGATGATTACTTTCATATTTTATGCATAATTTTAAGACACGACATACATCAGCAAAAAACACAAAATAATACTGCATTAATAAAAAAATTCTTAAAGTTTTGTATTAATTTGTTCCTGCTCTTTGCTTATTTCCTGAAACAGACTGCCAACCAGGGGTTTAGAGCCCTAACATGGTGGTCCTGAAAGACCCAGCTGCCCTGTGGACCCCCTGTTAGGTTGATCAATGAGCTGGAGGCTGAATCAATAACTGTAACACAGCAGGGTGTAAGACAGGGTGGGGAGGGACAGAGGGCGGGGCGTCTCGGAGAAAGTCCTCTCTGGACAAAAGACACTGACAGCACAAACATGCCAGGGTTGAATTTGATGTTAAATTAAATACAAGTTAAATTGCACTTGTAGAATATTTACAGGAAAAGAAGAGCGTCTTCCAGTTTCTTCCAGTGTCTTCCTGTGTCTTCCTGTGTTTTCCAGTGTCTCCTGGTTGATCTGGAGGAAAGTCTCCTGGTCCAGTGGTTTCAAAATGAATAATACATACACCAACAACTGTACAGTGTTAATGATTAAATAAATAATTAAATCAAGCAGTTTTAAAAATGCAGCCAAATATTTATTCCGTCCATCAGGGCCAAACAAATCCACTGTAAAGGAGTATTTTAAATAGTTATTGAACTGACTTGATACTTCTAAAATCTCGCCATAGTTTTTTAAAACTATGATTCAAATGCTACATCTTCTGCTTAGACTTTGATTCTTATATGTCTTGTAAAATCCTAATCCTCCTAACTTCTAGTTTTTTTTGTTGACCTATACAAAGGGTTAACATAGAATTTATTGACTTATTAAATATACAGCGTTCAAAGAAAAAAAAATAAGCAAATGGTTCAAAATCTAACTTCTTCACCCACTTGAATCAAAATCAAAGTAATAAAACACCTTCTAATTTTGGAGGGAACAAAGTAACCACATACATTTACTCAAGAACTATAATTTAGCCCAATTCTTTAGGTACTTTAACTTTATTTGATTATTTCAATTTGATCCTGTACTTTATACTTCTTTCTCCAGGGATAAACGTTCCACTTTCTCTTGTTTACCAGATTTAGTTTCTAGGTACAATACATGTTTATATTTCACTCTATGGTCCGTATAGAATATGATGCATTGCATTAAACTACTCTGCAATATATAAAACTGTTTAAATGAACACCTCAGTTGGCTGTTGTGTTGTTTTACTCTATAGATCTGTCATTACTTGGTTTACTGCAATTCTATGTGGAATATAAGATGAGTTACCACATCTATAAAGCAACATATACTTTACATTTCATGCAGGATTTTGAAATAGGACCAGGTGACACTTACATGTCAGACAAATGTGATTTTCTTGAGCTTCTTATGCAACAACTAACAATCTTCAAAAAACTAACATAACAGTAAACTGTCATATAAAGTCTGGTTCGGGGGAATCCCCAGACAACCTGGATCTGTCATTTGCAAGATTCCAAACAGTGTGTCTGATAGAAATGAAAAGCTCTCAGACCGATTATTGTTCAGTAAAGTGAGCAGAAGATGAGACAGTTCTGGGTTCTAGGTTCACTTTTCAACACTATAATTACGACTAGAGCAGCCGTACGCCTCCTGAAGAAAGGAGCTCCTAGCTGCGTTCACACTGTTTTACCGTCTCCACCCACTCGGCCATTATTAAACCTTTTTACTGAGCATGTTGTTTACCTTCCAGTGAAGATTGAGTCAGTTGTACTGACATGTTAAGAATGCAAATGATTCACGTACACGAGAGTATGTGACGCTGGGTTGACTGTTAATGCATAAGAGGTTGATTGTAGACATCTGGAGAAGAACGTGTGTGTTTGTGTGTGTGTGTGTGTGTGTGTTTGTGTGTGTGGTAAGGTTGAAGTTGGGGTTAGGCATGATTTGGTCATGATTAATGTTAGTGATAAGTTTTTGGTTAGGCTTTATTTTATGAATGGAAGTCAATGTAAAGTCATAATAATCCTATTAATAATGATCCTAACGATTAAGGATAATTGCGCTAACCCTTTGTGCGTGTGTGTGTGTGTGTGTGTGTGTGTGTGTGTGTGTGTGTGTGTGTGTGTGTGTGTGTGTGTGTGTGTGTGTGTGTGTGTGTGTCTGTGTCTGTGTGTCCTTTGCCCGTTAGCATTCAGTCACTTTCAGGAATCGACGTCTTCTTTCCTCAGTTTAGTTCAAAATCTGCAAAATATCTCGTCACAAGGATCTTTTTACTGAATGACTGAGAGGCGCAAGAGACAAAGGCCTGATTGTCACCATCTGTAGAAGAAGGTGTATGTGTGCATGTGTATGTGTGTTTGTGTGCGTGTGTGAGTGTTTTGAGGACCCTCTGATAACAGACCCTCTGAATCACACGAGGAAGTCACCAGACCAGGGAGTGTGTGTGTGTGTGTGTGTGTGATTCAGACGAGGACAGTGAATCACCTCGGATGGCTCTGACAAATGTGTTTTACAGGATCTGTAGGCGTTGTGTTGTAACACTAATGGTGTGCGTCCGATCTGTACACACACAGGCCCAACCAAGCCTTCGGTGACTCAGGCCCTAACGAGCCCCTCCAGATGTTTCACTGTGACACTCGTTTCTTCAAGGCAGCGGAAGAGAAACGTGATATCAGTTCAGCTTCTGTGTGTGACGTCATTTCCCCGAAAATAGCCTGAACTGTGGAGGCCAAGGACACACATGGTAACAATAGAGCCTATAGATAGACGAGGAGAGTCCAGAAAGTGCACTGCAGGGAAACACACACATACTCATACACAAAAAGACAGTTGTGTTCATGCTCTGATATGTGTGTATTGAGACTTTTACTTTGATTAGGTAACTCCAGGCCTCGCTTTGAGATTTGACCTTGGCGCACACACACACAAACATGGTAATCTTGACAAACAATCCCTCTCTTTTTCTAGATCATTGCATCACAATCCTCCCGTGATGCTGCGCAGCGAGTCCGGGAATCCCAGTTGCCCGGTGTCAGAGTGGAGGTCGCCGCCCCCTGACCCCTCGGAGGAGTGGACAGGTATTGATCTCTCCCCGTTCCAAGAACACGTGGGACGGGCGCTGCTGATAGTAAACAAGAATGGGCGTTCTGGCGGCACACACGTGAACCGAGTGCGTCAACAATCCGTCCGAGATGTTTTGTGGTGCTTATTGTAGCAGCAGGTGTGTGGAAACACACCCACGTGTTTGGGTTAATGAGAAGCACAGACATCTGGGAGACTGTCAGAATTTCAATGTACTGTTTGTTCTCGCTCTTTCTGCAGCTGCAGCTCCGCAACAGTTTTGTTTTGGAGAACAGCGGACGCAGTTTTGTTTGGACGCTTCTCCCAAAACAGCCCCGACACAAACAAGTTGATGGGTTTAGGAATATGAGATACACTACATCTATACACTTGTCCTCTTTAATCCTCTTGACCAGGTCAGTTTCAGGCTCAGATTGCTTCTCGGGGTCGAGTTAAACAGGTCCCGGTCTATAGTTGCTTTTATTCTGCACATCTCCAAGACTAAACATCTGTCTCCCAGTCAGTCAGCAGAGGAAGAACATGACTGCATGGATGTGAAAATCCTTGTCATCACAATTTTGCAGATTTGAAACTAAACTGCGGAAAGAGGACGTCAGGTCAATTCCTTGAAAGTGACTGAGTGCTAAAGGGCAAAGGAGACAATCAGAACAGCTCTGACACACACACACACACACACACACACACACACACACACACACACACACACACACACACACACAAACACACACACACACACACACGCATGCACGCACACGCACACGCACACGCACTCACACACACACACACACACACACACACACACACACACACACACACACACACACACACACACACACACACACACACATACACAGACACACTCTCTCTCAAATCTGGATCTGTGCATATGGGGGAGGTATTTGCTCTACTGTCCTTCTAGTTTAGTATTTAGACAGTTTTCATCATGAGTAACGAGAATAATCAATGAGTTCATATCATGCTTAAGTGGCTACACACACATTTTACATAAACAGAGAAATACACACATACGAAGCCCTTTTCCACAGTTATCATAATGTTAATCACATGCACCTATGAGATGGAAAAAAATAGCAGAATTTGAATTATTGCAGAATGTAAAACGTTGTCACCTCTGCCCCCCTCACATGTTTGTCCGTCACATCGGACTCATATCGATTGTGAAACCCTTGACTGATTATTGCTGACCGAGAGGTGACATTCAGTCAGAGGAAAGACTGAGTTGCCAAAAGAATATCTGAAACTGCGTTGATGTCAGCAAAAATGACAAGTTCTGCTTGATGAGAAGAATCATTCACAAGCTCAGCAGCTGACGGAAATAACGATTCTGTGGAAAAACCATTTGCTTCTGTGCAACTTTGATGAATATGTGGAAGATAGAGTGATAATCATATTGTAAAATGGTGACTTGAAAACATCTACTTTTACTTTTATGCTAACTAACGTAATAAATGATATGATTACTGTAATATCTCAGTTTAAGTATATTTTACAGGACTACAAAGTAATAATAAGAAAATACAATTAAATTCTTCTTAATCAAATGTTTGTCATAAAATATTTGTTATAAAACTCACTAGCTTCACCAAAAACTGCAGCATGTCCTGACTTATTTAGGAAACCACTCACAGAGTGAATCATCTGTAACCTCTCATCAAACACTTTTCATATTTTCATCCACTGACAGATGTGGTCATATCAAATAAAGTTGCTACAAATCTTTTTCGAAACATCTTTGTTGATAATTTATTACTTTTATTACATAATTACACAGCATATCTTCAGAGCCTGAGATGACGTCTCATGTTACAGTGCCTGGAGTGTCTGCAGTGTCTAATTAAGTAAAGACCTCCAACAGTTTGTAGCCACAAGTTCATTTCAAGTCAGAGTTAGTGTGCGTAACGTGCAGGGGCTTGTTGCTTTGATTCTTTAGTGTTTTTCAGCCACAAGCACACAACATCTCTGCTGAGTAAGAGGTGTTGATAAAAAGGTAGGTCAGGTAAAAACATTACACACTGTTTGTCAAGAGTGTGTCACAATCATCTGATCTCTGCCTGGATCGTTTTCTCTGGGCTGTGGGTAACACGTAGGTTTTTTAAATCTTAATCATCAACTTCAGCGTCTTCCTTTTACTTGTTCCCCCAGAAAACCAGGCAGGCTCGAACCAAAAGCACGAGGAAGAAAACTAAATACACATATTAATGAATATCAAATTAACAAATAGTGCCTTTACATATGATATACAATATATATAATAATTGTTTTAAATAATAAAAAATGTACTATATAATAAACTTAATTCTAAGATAATGTTACATAACTTAATATGCAACAGAAATTTGTTTGAATATAAGAATATAAAATAATGATTCAAAAACAACTTCAACTAAGGTTACACATCTTAATAGTAACAAATAATCAAGATTCATATGGGAGAAACAGAGATTCTTTAATTTTCAGAGGGAGGAAATGTAACATTGGACAGTGAAGGAAACACGCTCTGTTCAGATTTGAGATAGAGTGTGTGTATGTGTGTGTGTGTGTGTGTTGTCCTTCCAAAACACACCCTCAATCTTCCTTGCTGATGATGTCATCCCTTTACTTTAACAGAAAGAAAAGCGGTGGCCTCAGGTGGTCCATCTCCCCAGCCCCTCCACTCAAACCTTCCCAGCCCTCCATCCATCCATCTCTCCGTCCCCACAGGAACTGACCCAGCCCTGTGTCCCTTAACACCCTCACTCAATACCTGTCACCCCTGCATGCACTCATCCACTCATCCATGCATTATGTGAAGGTACTCGTCCCTCCTAATGGGGCGTTATACGTTCACCAGGTCTGTTCTGTTTTTTAAAATTCTCATCACATCTGCATTCAAAGCAAAACAGAAACATTTCATGAATTAATTCATTCAGTTCACATTATGTGTTTTATTGTTGATTCTGTTATTATTTCTGGTATCGCAGCAATACGCCTCGATTACATTTTTTTAACTCTGACACATGTATTTGCAGCTTTGACCTTTGGTAATTCGTCCCATCTTTAATTGTCCAAAGAGAAAGATTAGCACTTTATATATATACATTCTATGTACTTCTGCTGCATGGGGTAGGCTGGCCGGGGGTGGGGTAGTATTGTGGGTAGGGGTATATCCATCAGATTTGTGTTAATAATTGTATAATTGTACTGAATACCCAAAGAAAACCAATAAAAAAATGTTAAACAAAAATATAGAAAAATAGAAAGATTAGCAATTTGACATACACCTGTGTGACAAGGTCTACGTAAAGTGTCAAAAACAATCTTTGAGAAAAATCTATTTGACGTGTACTTTGACTTACTCGTTTGGTCGTTTCCATACACTTACATGGAGGAGACAGGATTCATCCCATTTAACAAAGACATGTGTTTCACTGGGCCAAACTCTGATGACTCAGGCTTTCTGGTTTTCTCCTCAGCTTCAGCAAAACCATGCAGAGTCGTAGCATAAAAAAAAAATGCTGAACCATCAAGTACACACTTTATTTTGCTAAATCCTTCAGAGCAGCGTGACTCCTCGGAGTACGACACGTTTACCGCTTCACTTCTGCCAAAGAATCTTCCACACAAATAAAGCGGAGGAAGAGTTTGGCCCCTGAGGAAGAGTTGTGTTTTATTTGGACCAGACGCGGCTTCAGGGGGCGGCAGCATCAGCAGCGCTCCTCACCTCTGCTGTATTTATCCTCAGGTTCTCCTGTCTCACTTACACAACTGTTACACAAGCACTCCACTGACTGATCTCCCCAGGGACTGAAGACTGAAGGAACATCCCATGGTTTAGAACAGGTTTGTTTCTTTGTTTACGCCCCCCCCCCCCCCCCCCCCCAGTCGTTGTCTGTCTTCCAGCAAGTTGTTTACCACCCACTTTTTGGTTTCAATGGTTTGTTTTGAAGGACAGCGAGCCAGTTGGGAGTCTCATTGGCTGCACAAAGCATAACTGAGTGCAGGAAATAAATACACAATCACATCCACATCTACATGTTGTGCATGAAAGTCACGCACTGCATGAGGTCATTGATACGAGCCACTGTCACAGGGCGCAAGATTGTTTCCGTCAGAGGCTACAACTGGCTGGCGCTGACATGTGATTACATTCCCGGACGCCTGCGGAAACATCCAGCACCATGTTCCGTGTCAGTCAGTGGGTTGTAAAGGGACGGTTGCCACGGGGACCGGGACAGAAGTGGTGCAAAACAGAAGCACTATAAAGACAGTGTCTCTAAAGTCGAAAAAGCGTCGGAGGCAAGAGATGAACAAGACCAGTCATCAACTTGGAAATATAACTGGGACGAATGGAAAAAGTTGCTAATCTAAAATGTACTTGGCTCAGCTATATTAATTCATGTCAAAAAAACTAGAGCACTTTATCATATCTTCTTCTATCCTCATCAGAAAACCAGACGTATTATTAATAAAACCAACCAACTCACATATTATATTCATGACTCAGCCGAATGCAAAGTGACTCAGTTCCTCACATTTACTGAGTTCTCGTCATCTGGATCAATGAAGGGCTCAGTGTATTTGATCCGGTGTAACAGGCCAAATTAACCTATGACAAATTATTTATGTTCTCTCATTAGTCACCAAACATTAAAACTTCACTTGTGCAGAGTGGCTCTTCAGAATAGTGCTCATAGAATCAGAGCCATTCCCTCATTCGTCAATCTTTTCAAAAGAATCGTTCTTTTATTTTATTTTATAAGATATATGGCCAAAACTACTCGGACAAGGTCAAACAACTCTTCTTGTGTAGATCCATCAAATAATAGTTTTTGTTTGTTTGGCCATAACAAAAATCAGTTATCCTCCCATGCATCAGCCACTCTGGTTCTGACCTCTGAACCGTATAGAGCTGAAACCTTTTTGTCAGTGAAACCACAACACTAATTCTGTAAAACCCCTGGAACCATCGGCGTCTGATGACAGCGCTGCTATCCATCAATACGCTTTACGCTGATTTGCTGACTCGGTAAAAGAAGCTGAGCGTGGTGTCGAGACGCAGAGCAGACAACAACTCCACAGATAGTATCAAACACGTATAGACAGCCACACCAGTGAGGGCCTTGCTTTAAAAGAGACATTACCTGTGCCCCCCCCCCCCCCCTCTCCCCATTCCTCATTCAACGCTATCCATCTCCTCTTATCTACCCTTCCTCCGTCTTCCTCCTCCTCTTTGGCGTGTCCCTGCAAAGCTCCTGGATTCCCAGAATATCTTAGATAAAATATCACGCAGCACGGTAGAAAATTAATAAACAAGGAGTAAGAGAGGGAGAGGGTGCTCAGAGGAAGACACAACAAACAAGCTCGGGGTTCTGATAGAAAACTTGAGTTAGAGAGAATATTCTGTTTTGTTTCGAGAGCAGCGTGAGATAATTAAAAGTGCAGGACGGAAAAAATATATATTTTACTAAAAGATACAAAATACAAAAAGATTAACAAATATGAACATATTAAAAACGATAACTGACATTCTGTGAAGCAAATATTGTTATGGTGACTTTTGTCATAACCAACTGAACCATAAACCCAAACAGAGATAAACCACAGAATGAACGTGTTGGGTGTCACACTCCTCTGCACTATCACAATACACCATACAAACAGAAAAGAAAAACACCCAAGCTCCCTTTGGGACTCAAATTCTGCGCTGACCCTGAACACACACACACACACACACACACGCACACACACAGACACACACACAAATAACAGAACAGTAACAAAGTTCACTCTCCATATGACATCAAGAGGAAAAGTTTCAGATTCTCCCTTCGTCGTTATCAAAACAGCGCAGCAGGATTTGTCATTGTTCTCCAAGTCTGGGCACAACTCTTTGCCTCAGTTCTGCTTTCTTTATATAGTCAAACAAATGTTTCTTTGCTCTGTAAAATGTTTCCCATTGAGTCACTGTATTATTTTTAACTCAGACATTACTGTATACACATACACACACAAACCGGGGCTGGGCAATAAAACTAAATCAATATCATTTTAATCAATAGCAATATTATAAACATTCAACATATATCTATAATAGTATTAATGATACTTAGGCATTATGCACAGTGAGGAGGTTTGACATTTAATTGATCCAGACGTGTAAAACGTTTTGCTGTTTATTAAGTTTCATTTTCTGCTCATAAAGAAGATTGGAAACCAAATATATAATCAAAATAATATGCCATTCATCGTGATAATCATCAATATTGACGAACTAAAACAATTTGTATACATCGTATCATCCAGCACCAGAGTAGACAACTCGCAGGGGTCGTCAAGCTGAGAGACAGTAGTAATAACCGAACAGAAAATTGTCGCAACTCAACTTTATGCAACATACTTTCTGTTTTGAAGTAGATTAAGTGACATATGATGAGGCGAGAGGATAAAGGGAAGAAAGCACAATAGATATGAAGCTTGACGTGATGAGGATGATATTGGTGAAGATGATATGGTTTAAACCCTCCAGACACCTGAGAGGGGAGAGACGCTGCAAACTGGAGCCACGTTAAGCCTCTTGATTGTGTGAGTGACATTTGGGAACAGGACTCTCAGGCTGCCCTGACCGACTCCAGGTAAGATATAATCACTGGGCCTGGAAACATGATCGATTCAGCAGCACTTTACAAGGCTGAGTGCTCTGCTATCACAGGGGCTCCTCAACTATTGCTTCCAACAACGTTTGTTGGATCAGGAATCCTCCTAAAGGGGCTGGCAAGTTCTCCGTGGCCTGTAGGTTGTATTTTCATGGGTTAGGAGGATGTGGCGCGTCATCTTCATGTCGTTCAAAACCACCTAAAAAAATCAAATGTTTGTATGCCGTTATAAAGCGGCAGAAAAGTCATAGGTTTGTATTCGGTTCGAAATTTGAAGAAAAGTCATAGTTTTTTTCCTGTTATCGCAATGATTCGCTCAAAACTGCCTGGGCACAGGTGAGTAAGGATAATAAACGTCTGTGGCTGAAATCTCTTGCTCTGAGTGGGAGTGGGAGGAGGAATTTGGAGCAAAACTTCATCAGCACAAATGTCTATATAGTAACAGCTGTTTAGTTCTTCATACAGTAAAGAAATCCCCCATCCAGTACAGAAATCATCACCGTTTGATGGTCGCAGGAGGAGCTGGAGCCAAGCCCAGCTGAGAAAACTCACATAGACATGGGCAGAACATTCAAACTCCAAACAGAAAGACCCAAGACGATGAAATGGCTTTGAACCAGGACTCTTGCTGTGAGGTGACAGTGCGACCCACCGCACCAACGTGTCATCCTTTAATTTTATTTCAAGTTTAATAACCAAACAGCCCTATGTCCCTATTGAAAAACCAAACAGAAAGTGTGAGAAGGGTCACAATTATTACATATTATTATTTTAGTGACTTAGGTTTTCAGGTTGTGCCATCAGTCCGTCCCACTCTTGAAAACACAATACCTCAAAAACGCCTTGAGGGATTTTCTTCAAATTTAATAAAAACATCTCAAAGGTCAAGGTCACTGTGACCTTGTGAGAAACATGTTTTTCATGGTGAACACGATATCACCGGCACACCATTTGGGAATCTCATCACATGTGGCACAAATATTCACTTGAACTCATCTGAGTTTTGGAGCCAAAGGTAAAAGTCAGGGTGACCTCACAATACATGTTTTTGGCCTCTTGAACGTAATATCCCAAGTTTGCCTCGAGGGAATTCTGACCAGTCATCACTTGAATGCAAAGAGTAACTGATTAGATTTCAGTGGTCAAAGGTCAAAGGTCACGGTGACCTTGTATGAAAAGATATATGTCGACTGAAGCAGCACTGGTTTGAAGAGGCATAACCACAGGGTGGGGATTCTAGTTGAGTTTTCTATCGAGCCCCTAAAAGTCCCCAAATACCAATTTTAAATAAATTTTTTTGGTTTCCAAAGAAACTAACGAATATTCCCTCGATGAATGACGCGGACCAATGGGAGTCATCCTGATTTCACAAAGTATTCCATGGCATCTGGAAAAAGTTCCACCTTGGCTTTTAAAATCATTTTATAACTGTCAGGGAAAGATAGGATCGCAGACAGCAATCAGCTCCCAGCATTCCTCAGCTCTGACATCTCCTCACCTGCCTCGCCCGCCTGCCTATCAAAGCTTCGGTTCAGAACCTGATGGACGTAATGAGGAGGAATTAGGTGCAATTACAACACAGCAATCTGCAGACAATGAGAAGAACACGTTTTGTTTTCATTCCCTGACTCATTACCTGTCACATTATATCCAGACTGAAAAAACTGTGAACACATCGGTTTGACACAGTTTCCTCCCGGCTTCAGTTAATTGTTGGGATTTGGCCCCCCCTATAGGACCCCATCACGTATCATCATCATCATGTGCCTTCACTATACCATGATGTCACACTATCTATTATCTTCATGAGTATGTAAAGTTTAAATAAAGTTCAACCTGTATTACTCAAATTATCCTAAATATTTTGAATATGATAAAAGGGTTGAGTTGTTTAAATTTGAATGTGGCCGTTAGTCTTCCATAATGATACAATCAATATTCAGGATAGAAGAGAGAGAACGGTTCATTTTAACATCACAAACCTGCTACTGTAATCAATTCAAACAAGAAGAAGTGACTTATTTACAAATTACATATTTACAGAAGCTCTCCATGACTAAAACGGCTTATGATTTGATGTAGGACATGATGGAGGTTGGAGGTTTGTCTGTATCGACCTCAGGGACCAACGAACCCCCCCAATGAAACAAAGTCTCTCCCCATCACTTGTGTCACCAGCTGAGATGAAACCATTAGAGTTTTACCTATGTTCTTAACAGGATTGAGATTTTTATCAATTGTTTTTATACAGGTTAAAACCTCATGCTCCCGTCACAGTGTAAAAACCCTTATACTTCTTATGGTTTTAAACCTGCCTTGTCTTATCTGAAGTGTCTCAATACCTTAAGTTTTACACAGATTTAATGAGATGACAGTGACACAAAGCGTTTACATTATCATGACCTCAGGATGTCCCCCACACCGGATATTCTCCCCTCACGGACACGATCAGGGCCGGGGCGTCCCGTAATGGAATGTGCATCAAACAGAACCCACATCCTCGACCATCCAAGAATGTTGGGAATGAGGTGGAATGAAATGAGTATTTGAGCCAGGAATAATAAAAACAAATATTTGTAGGGATCTGTGGGGAGTTAGAGGAAGAACAAGCTCGCCATATGAGGCCTGTCTTCCTGAACCGGTGAGATGCTTCAGCAGATTCCCTTTGGGTGAGATGGAAACATAAATCATCTGTAAAGTGGACGGTTCAAACTACGTTATTACATGTTTCACATTCACATGTGTAAGTTGTTAGAAATGAATAGACAGTCAAGTGAAAGATTTCAATGTAAGAAGATTACATTTTAAGGGATTTATAGTTTGGACTATTATTGTTATTAGTATGTGTGCAGTATGCAATGCATGCACATGTATTATAATTATTATATTGTTATTGTTATTATTATGTGAAAAATTGATAGAGATGAGAAATAACCACAAAAAAGTGTTTACAAAGCAGTACAGGGTCGCCCTCTGGTGGCCCATCTTTATTTCATAGCATCTCTCAAAACAAAGTGACAGAGTGCTTCACAAATAAAAGACACACATGTACAAATACACAAAAATAACATAAGAACAAGTATAAACACAGAATAAATATCCATAACCCTAAACCTAATAATAATAAAATAATAAAAACACTATATTTTAAGTGTGACCACCTGTTACCATAATAAAAAAAAGTAGCAATAAGTAAAACCATGATACCATAAAGGTAATAAAACAGTAATCTTCATATTTGAATATCAGTAACGTTGCGTTAAAAAGACGTTGTAGCTCATGGAATCTTCCAGGGGCCGTTTCCGGCGTCTGTTGCCAAGGCAACACCATGCGAATCTGAGATAGGTTTCAACAGACTAACCCTTTGATGCACAAGCTATGCAAACTCCTTCTAATGCACGACGTGAGTAAAAAACGACCCGTATTAATATCCTGTGTTATTAATGCATGGCTTGGTGTTTCTTTTCTATATTATTTTACAACTTATTCTTCATTTATTCGGCTCCTTTGATGCCATAAAAGACTCCGCTTCTATGTTATCAAAGGAGCCTTAAAAAAAACAACTAAACGTCTATTGGCTCTAGGTGAGAACTCCTGTCGTTGATTGGCCCCTGAGCGACAACCAGGCTTCTCCTTGTGGATGAAGAGGAGACGCTGCTCACGGTTTGTTGTGAAGAAGCAGTAAACAAAAATCAACATGGCAGAGGAGAAGTGTCCGTTTGAGCAAAGTTTTTCTTTTCGCGCTCTCCCCAACAAGAAGTTCTTCTTCCTTCAGGACAAAGAGGTGTCAACACTGATAATGAAATGGTAAATAAATGGAGCGAACCAGGAAACTATAATACATTCACTTCGTAACGTGCTGCTGATGAATGGATGTGTGTCCGTCCAGGTCCATGCAGGGAAGGATCTCAGCTCAGTCTTTCAGCTTTGATCAGAGATTTCACTCCTACAACTGTGAACAGTTTGCACTGGTAAGATCCACTATATTATATAAAGGCATATACTAGAAATAAAAAACACATATATGAAATATAGTTGAGGGTCTGAAAAACATGTATTTGTTTAAAGAAATGATCAAAACCAAAGTAAACTACAAATAAAAAGAAAAAATAAAATTTCACCACTGGGTGGGCCCGAGCACATGCATTTTGAAGCGTTGCATGCTTTTTGCATGAAAAAAATAAATAATGACTGAGGAAATATTGACACATAGAGCTGTTCAGGAACTTTATAAACCATTGTCATGTATAAACACTGACTAATAGAACAGGATTGGTAACTGAATACTAACCTTAACTATGTTAGTTGCTCAGATATTCTTCAATTGATCAATTTAAATTAAAAAATAATGAAACAATATGAACGTATTGAGTAACATTTTTGGCATGATGATGGATATTGATGCATGTAGAATTGATTGGGATGTTTTTTCTTCCTCCTGCTCTTCCTACAAAAGTGTTTTGTATTGTTTTGTAAAATAGTTTTTGGAATACACTGAAAACAGTTGAAATAAACTAAACCAAAAACTATATATATCTCATTATAACGGATATACAGCTGCAACATCTGGTCGATTAATTGATTAGTTGAGGGAAAGAAAATCAATCGGCAAATATTTTAAGAGTCGCTCTATAGTTATTTGTCATTGACGCGGTTTGGCTTGAAAATATGCCGCTTTTCTTTTTCATTTATGATCGTTACAGAAAAGGAAAGAGAGATTCACGAGGAAAATAGTTGCAGCCCTAACTTGAAATAGATATTTTGACATTTTGCTTCCTGGAAATACTGAAGTCAAAGTAAATTATTCTCATAAAAAATTTAAACTGTTTAGATTTGGTTTGATTGTATTTGAATGCTCCTGATGTCACTCCGTGTTTGCAGGATTTCTTCAGAGACCCTGACGTGGCGTCCTGTCTGAAAAAGATGGAGGCCGGAGACCAGGTGCCTCTCGGTATGCAACATCCCCCAGAATGCCTTTCATCGCAGATCATAGGAAATTGATGTCATCTGCCGGACGGTCAGATCCCTGTGGAATGTTTTTGACTTGTGTGTGTGTGTGTGTGTGTGTGTGTGTGTGTGTGTGTGTTGTAGACAAGCCTGTGCAGTCTGTCCAAGTGGAGGTGGTACCATGCACCAAAATCTCCATGGAGCTCTTTGACCCGATGTTCTCTTGTGGCATCCTGAGGCCGAATGGACACATAGTTAAATGCTTACACGAAGTCTACTCCGACTATGATGAACTCAGACAGGTGACTCTCTCTCTCTCTCCTTCATCTGTCCGTCTGTTTGTCTCGTCTATGTTGATCTCCTTTGACTCGAGGCCAGCGCTCATCATCCTCTGTTCCTCCAGATGCTGCGAGAGGAGGACAGCGAGAACTACTCCGCGCTCGGGGGGGAGGAGCGGGGAGAGTTTCTGTTTCGCCTCTTCAAGCACCTGTGTCTTGGGGGGGAGCTCTGTCAGTACGAAGACACCATCCAACCTTACATCAACACCACAAAGCAAGTGTACAAAGATCTGATCAGGTAGAGTATGATACCATACTGTCCATTATACTTTGTTTCCTTACAACTTCATATGTAAACATATGACATTTAGATAGATTGGTTTGGCAAAGTATTTTTGTATTGACCAAAAAGTGGGAGGCTGAAACGGACCCTGTAACACCTACACTTTTACTACACAGTCCAATTAACGACTTAAGATACACATGAGTCATGACTGCACATTACTTTAGTGTAACATCTGTAACACCAGAGCATAAAGATAAACCCAACTAGAATATGTATTATCATTTATCAAGTGTCCTATATTTATCTATAACTCTATTTTAAAATATATTTTAAAAATGTTATTTGTATCACATGCTTTCATATTTGAAATCTCTTTTGCAAACATTTATAATATTAAATGTTAAGTTTTTGTGTTTCTCCTTTTCTATAACCAACTGAATCAAGAAGTTTCTGTCATTTTGCAAACATGTCATCTGTTGGTTCTTCATATTGTGATTTTTATGTAATATGAAAACTGTATTTGTATAAGTTTTGTAATTATTCTAATAGTTTAAAAGTATAAAAGTATCTTGTCTGTGTAATTCATGATAAAAAAAGTTTATGGTTTGTTCTGTAGCGTTCAGAGGGATCCAGACACAAAGAGAGTCAGCGTTGTTTCCACGGTGATCAAAGTCAGCGCTTATGTAAGTTACTGGTTCACTGTTTGGTTTCTTCCTTACACTCGTACAAGTTCATCGAACTAAATGCTCTGTTCATTACTTCTGATCCTAACTATGGTCATGTGAACATGTTTTCATGGATCTGACCTATAATTGGCTAAAGATCACACAGCAGCCTTGTGCTATTACGGAAATAATGATGCGTGTCCTGCTCTGAAGACATTTTACAAACATCAATAATAACCTGAAATATGTAAAAATCATTTTCTTCAGCTAAAAAATACGATTATTTCTCCCTCGTAGGTTAAATCGGGGCGTTGTTTCCCCGGGTTACGAGAGGAGGAGCAGACGTTTGCCTATTTGATTGTCGACCCCTATAAATGTCATGTGACTTTGTTCTGCCACTTCTACGGTGTTGGAAACTTTACATAGTGACCATGAAGAAATGATCCCGTGGTCTGAATCTAAACTGTCAATCACCTTCTGTAAAAGCTCTGCCGTCAGTTATTTTCCTTTTTTTAGGAATTCGAGAACACAAGGGAAGAAATTATTTGTTCATTGCAACTTATGTCAATAAATGTCTTTTAACCAAAATCTTGCTCTAAATAAATGTTTGTAAACTCAAAAAGGCAATGAAAGATTGAAGATGAAACAAGATCGTGATTTCTCCCTTATTTAAACAATGTTCAAGGAAACTTTCTTGAAAAATTATTTACCCATTTGGTTTTTTGCCGTCGGATTTCAACACCCGCAGTAGAACCGTGTGTCAAAGAAAAGCGAGAAGCCAACATACAGTCAAAGAGCTTCAACACCACAAAGCAAGTGTACAAAGATCTGATCAGGTAGAGTATGATACCATACTGTCCATTATACTTTGTTTCCTTACAACACAATTTTTAAACATATGAGATTTAGATAGATTTGTTTGGCAAAGTATTTTTGTATTGACCAAAAAGTGGGAGCCAGAAACGGACCCTGTAACACCTACACTTTTACTACACAGTCCAATTAACGACTAAAGATACACATGACTGCACATTATTTTAGTATAACATCTGTAACACCAGAGCATAAAGATAAACCCAACTAGAATATGTATTATCAGTTATCAAGTGCCCTATATTTATCTATAACTCTATTTTAAAATATATTTTAAAAATGTTAGTTGTATCACATGCTGTCATATTTGAAATCTCTTTTGCAAACATTTATAATATTTAATGTTAAGTTTTTGTGTTTCTCCTTTTCTATAA
Organism: Limanda limanda; assembly: GCF_963576545.1. Taxonomy (NCBI): domain Eukaryota; kingdom Metazoa; phylum Chordata; class Actinopteri; order Pleuronectiformes; family Pleuronectidae; genus Limanda; species Limanda limanda. Next base: position 12,378,285 of record NC_083654.1, on the reverse strand, counting down.
TCAACTGAATCAAGAAGTTTCTGTCATTTTGCAAACATGTCATCTGTTGGTTCTTCATATTGTGATTTTTATGTAATATGAAAACTGTATTTGTATAAGTTTTGTAATTATTCTAATAGTTTAAAAGTATAAAAGTATCTTGTCTGTGTAATTCATGATAAAAAAAGTTTATGGTTTGTTCTGTAGCGTTCAGAGGGATCCAGACACAAAGAGAGTCAGCGTTGTTTCCACGGTGATCAAAGTCAGCGCTTATGTAAGTTACTGGTTCACTGTTTGGTTTCTTCCTTACACTCGTACAAGTTCATCGAACTAAATGCTCTGTTCATTACTTCTGATCCTAACTATGGTCATGTGAACATGTTTTCATGGATCTGACCTATAATTGGCTAAAGATCACACAGCAGCCTTGTGCTATTACGGAAATAACGATGCGTGTCCTGCTCTGAAGACATTTTACAAACATCAATAATAACCTGAAATATGTAAAAATCATTTTCTTCAGCTAAAAAATACGATTATTTCTCCCTCGTAGGTTAAATCGGGGCGTTGTTTCCCCGGGTTACGAGAGGAGGAGCAGACGTTTGCCTATTTGATTGTCGACCCCTATAAATGTCATGTGACTTTGTTCTGCCACTTCTACGGTGTTGGAAACTTTACATAGTGACCATGAAGAAATGATCCCGTGGTCTGAATCTAAACTGTCAATCACCTTCTGTAAAAGCTCTGCCGTCAGTTATTTTCCTTTTTTTAGGAATTCGAGAACACAAGGGAAGAAATTATTTGTTCATTGCAACTTATGTCAATAAATGTCTTTTAACCAAAATCTTGCTCTAAATAAATGTTTGTAAACTCAAAAAGGCAATGAAAGATTGAAGATGAAACAAGATCGTGATTTCTCCCTTATTTAAACAATGTTCAAGGAAACTTTCTTGAAAAATTATTTACCCATTTGGTTTTTTGCCGTCGGATTTCAACACCCGCAGTAGAACCGTGTGTCAAAGAAAAGCGAGAAGCCAACATACAGTCAAAGAGCTTCAACACCACAAAGCAAGTGTACAAAGATCTGATCAGGTAGAGTATGATACCATACTGTCCATTATACTTTGTTTCCTTACAACACAATTTTTAAACATATGAGATTTAGATAGATTTGTTTGGCAAAGTATTTTTGTATTGACCAAAAAGTGGGAGCCAGAAACGGACCCTGTAACACCTACACTTTTACTACACAGTCCAATTAACGACTAAAGATACACATGACTGCACATTATTTTAGTATAACATCTGTAACACCAGAGCATAAAGATAAACCCAACTAGAATATGTATTATCAGTTATCAAGTGCCCTATATTTATCTATAACTCTATTTTAAAATATATTTTAAAAATGTTAGTTGTATCACATGCTGTCATATTTGAAATCTCTTTTGCAAACATTTATAATATTTAATGTTAAGTTTTTGTGTTTCTCCTTTTCTATAATCAACTGAATCAAGAAGTTTCTGTCATTTTGCAAACATGTCATCTGTTGGTTCTTCATATTGTGATTTTTATGTAATATGAAAACTGTATTTGTATAAGTTTTGTAATTATTCTAATAGTTTAAAAGTATAAAAGTATCTTGTCTGTGTAATTTATGATAAAAAAAGTTTATGGTTTGTTCTGTAGCGTTCAGAGGGATCCAGACACAAAGAGAGTCAGCGTTGTTTCCACGGTGATCAAAGTCAGCGCCTATGTAAGTTACTGGTTCACTGTTTGGTTTCTTCCGTACACTCGTACAAGTTCATTGAACTAAATGCTCTGTTCATAACTTCTGATCCTAACTATGGTCATTTGAACATGTTTTCATGGATCTGACCTATAATTGGCTAAAGATCACACAGCAGCCTTGTGCTATTATGGAAATAATGATGCGTGTCCTGCTCTGAAGACATTACAAATATCAATCATAACCTGAAATATGTAAAAATCATTTTCTTCAGCTAAAAAATACTTATATTTCTCCCTCGCAAGTTAAATCGGGGCGTTGTTTCCCCGGGTTACGAGAGGAGGAGCAGACGTTTTCCTATTTGATTGTCGACCCCTATAAACGTCATGTGACTTTGTTCTGCCACTTCTACGGTGTTGGAAGCTTTAAACAGTGACCATGGAGAAATTATCCAGTAGTCTGAATCTAAACTGTCAATCACCTTCTGTAAAAGCTCTGCCGTCAGTTATTTTCCTTTTTTTAGAAATTCAAATTACACAAGGGAAGAAATTATTTGTTCATTGCAACTTATGTCAATAAATGTCTTTTAACCAAAATCTTGCTCGAAATAAATGTTTGTAAACTCAAAAAGGCAATGAAAGATTGAAGATGAAACAAGATCGTGATTTCTCCCTTATTTAAACAATGTTCAAGGAAACTTTCTTGAAAAATTATTTACCCATTTGGTTTTTTGCCGTCGGATTTCAACACCCGCAGTAGAACCGTGTGTCAAAGAAAAGCGAGAAGCCAACATACAGTCAAAGAGCTTTATTGAAACAAATAAATTAATAAGTTAGTCAAGTGAGCTAATTTTATCCTCCGCAGATACACATCTTTGTATCTCTTTAAAAGATCAAACAGAGGTGTGCATTTGATTAGAAAATACCATAAGCGCCATATGTCATCAACCATGTAGCTACATCAATTGGAATTGGAAGACTTTGTTAGCTTAGCATTTTGCTTATTGCTTCGATCGGTTCTAGTTTTCGTTTTCAACAGCAGCTCCAACACCTAAGAGAGCAGTTAAAGGGCAACGAGCTGGAATGTCAAATGGCAGCAAGTCAGTGAACAATGGACGATGAGGACGTCAAGAACAGAGCGAAACAAGAAGAGAGAACGTGCACATTTGAGTCATGCATAGAATTCAGTCACCTCGACAACCGATTACTGCTTCTCATACTTGGTTTCCTAGACTAGTGCCCCCTAGTGGCCTCAGAGGTAGTTGTGTGGAAGCCATTCAGATCTACGTGACATGCTTTTTTACGAAAGGAGACATGCCTGCAGAGTTTCCTGCGGTGGTAGAAATGCCCGTGCCTCCAGATCTGACAAATGTTCAAACACAGTAAGGACGTCGATGCTAGGTCCTGGGTTAGTCGCGATGATTCGCTAAACATACAGTAAATATTCTCAGAAAATATTAAAGTTCCTCATAAAAGGCGAACACTTCTAAAAACTATGTGTTCACAACAATTTTGATTATGTTTCTGTCATGAAACATTTTCTTTGCAAAAAAAAACCCAGCATGGCTATCCTCACGAGGATGATATCTCAATGAAACACTGTTGTCTTGGAGGCAGCACTGATATTTTACGATTGAGATCAAAAGCGGCAACATATCAGTTACAGAACAAGGACATAGAAGGCACAAGTCATTTCCTATCATGTCTTGACTCAAGACTTTAAAGAAGACATCCTCAATTATTACTTGTTTTCTAATACTGGGGCCACAACTAACAACAACATGCAATACAGTGGTCTCACGTACATTTTTTAAAAAGCTGGACATTCCAGGTGACGATGAAGTGACAGTGTGACGACGCCTCTGACAACGAGGCACCTCTTATCGTTTAGGCCAAAGAATGAAACCACGTACCTAATGTTTCTATTCAGAACGAACGCAAAGACTTGAAGATAAAGAGAGAGCACTAGATCCTAAAAAGATCGAGCGATGAAGTACATTCACTGTCTGAAGTCTGAGCTTGAATGGAGAAGTGGAGCACCTGAGTCAACTGGCTTGACTGAAATAAACGAAACACCTTCGGGAACAAGAAAGTGTTTTCACTGGCCAAATACAGTATGAGTGAATGTTTCCTTATTTGAATCTAACGACACCAAAAAGAAAATGATGAGCTCAAAAACACACAGGAGCTTTTGTGAGTCGTGTGTGAACCTGATCCGCTGCACGTTACAGTTTTGTCATCCATGATTCAACAAAGCCTAGATTTATTTAGAGATCGTATCCAACCGATTTAAATATGTTAAATTAAACCCCTACATTCACTTTATCGAACACAAAAAAAATCATTTAAAAAATATTTGCTATTGTAGGTTACACAGAAATAAGTGCATGAACATAATAACACCAGGGAAATCAAAACAAAATGATGATTTTATACATAAAATGTGTTATTATCAAGTGCCAAAGTACTTAAGTAAAGAAATTGTCTTCATTTCGTGGGTCTCCAGTTTTGTCCACGAGCACAGAGCATTTTCTGTGTGCAAACATCTCCGAGGAAGAAAAAGACAGAAGACAGTACAGGGGATTGGCACTGACAGTAACACCTAGAAGTGACGGCTGGAGCTCAACCCTGCTGCACACCGTCTGTTCGTACTGAAGCTGTGAGGCTCGAACCGCTTCCTAAGACACGAGCGTTCATGAGGTTAAAGGCCTGGAATTCACATGTCAGACCCAAATCACTTTAAAGGGTGTTCGCTCCGAAAACTGGCCGTAATGTTTCTGCAAGTGCATGCAGCAGGTGAGAAGGATCCTCCAGTGAGAGAGAAGGTGAAGGACGAATGACCGCCTGAACCGGATGACGTGAAAAAACCTGACCTGAGGCTCGATATGCGGAAAAAAGGGTCAGACGTCGGAAAATTCTGACTGAGGATCGGTGAGGCTTTATCTACAGGACTCATCGGAGTGGAACATGCATGTTTGGAGGGTGGGCTGCAAGACAGAGAGCTTTACAAGGCAAGTTATAAAAACAAACTCCGGTTACGGGAGCACTTAAAGAGGAACAGAAGCCTTTTAAAACATTGCAGAGGAGGGAGTTTAGAGCCATTAAAGGACATTTTGGCTCCATTAAATCCTCCCTTGAATGCAAGCAAAACCTCTTTTTTGCAAGTGGGCTTGAAGGAGACAGAATTCCGTCGAGGATGAATGAAGGTCAAAGCAAACTGTACGCACTAGTCAATCCAACACATTCTTCCAGCTGTTTTCGTGTTACAGGTTTGGCTGATGAAAGCAGGGTTCGCTCATTTAAAACTCCACCGTCTGGGTGGAGAGGGCAACCATGGAGGTTTGGTGCTTTGGCGAGGTGGCTCTCCGGCCAGTCTGCCCGTCCAAGAGAGCAGATTATTTCTCTGTAGACAGCTCTTCTAATAATACATTTGTTTTTATGGTGGTGTGAATGGAAAATGTACAGGTCGTACCCATCACAGTACTGGGATGTCATCCTGTGGCACTCCACCACACTTGCAGCAAAGTCAGAAACGTCTCCGTCAGTTGATTCAAGCGGCCAACACAGAAAAAGAAAATCTGAAATGATGAGCGAGAGAGAGAGAGAGAGAGAGAGTTCTCCAAAGAATTACAAAACTTCAAAGCCTAAAGTCGGGTTATCTACAGATGAAGCTTCGAAGTCGGCGTCGATAGAAAGCATGAGGTGAGCGGGGGAAAGTGGTTCAGTAGTCAAGTATCATCGTTCACGTGCTCCTCTCCGTTTCTCCATCCTCGTCGAGTGGGTTGAGAGGAGGGTCCGGTGAGCAGCTTTGGCTGAGGCCACGTGGAGACCTCTGTCTGGATCAGCTGTGGAAACACATTCGCTTTAAACACAACAGATGAGGATGTGGATTTGAGAAACGGGAGGATGTCGGCGGGCTGCTCAGAGTGAAGACTCAGCCAAAAGGAGGATGTGCTGTGGAGGACTGTGTGTGTGCAGCTCACTGTCATTCCAAGTTGCCGGTATCGGACCGTGAGATGTTGAGCGTGGAGGCGGAGGGGAAGAGGTCTCTTTGGTCCGTGGGGCTGTGGTAGTCGGAGGTGAGGTCGGGGTCCAGGAGGGAGGACAGGGTGAAGTTGGACGAGCCTTTCTTTAGGCACTGGGTGTAGAAATTGAGCAGGAGGTCCAGCTTGTTCTCTATGGACTGAACCTGAGAAAACACACAAATGGAAAAATACCTTTGCACAATTTGCAGCAGCACATCCTGGACAGTTTTACAATGAAAGAAAACAGACAGTTATAACAGACAGGGTTATTTCAGTGTAGCCTGATGTAAAATAGGAAAAGAGTTGAAGGCTACACTGCATCATCAAGATCTGTGAGTCCTTTGTGTTCATGATGGTCTGTTGAATCTTAGATCCTTAGGTAAAGAAAGAAGTAGAAATGTAGTTTATTCAGGATTTTTTTTTACTTTCTGGAAGCGTATCACAAATAAAAATTCAATCATTCCATTGTGTACATTTCTTGTATTATTTCCATCCCTTTAGAAATTGTAGTAGCTTTACTTTGCCAGGTTTCATCACTGGTTCTGATCAAATGGATGATGCGTCTTAATGGTTTCATGTATTGACCACAGAAGCTTAGTACATCTTATCACTCTAGGAAAAAAGTCTTAGCCATTAGTTGTCAGCGTCTCGTGGGAGCTGTGAAAAAGATGGAGCGAGGAAAGAAAATCCATCGACTAATTGGAACAGACATTAACATCACCTCCTCGGTTTATTGCACTTCCTGTACATTTAATGGCAACTTTTCATTAAATTCACCAGCATAATAGTGATCCACCTGGATTGTATTAATAGCTCATATGATTACACAGAAAACACAGTTCCACAAATGGCGTATAAATCAAAGTACCCCCTCTATTACCTGTTTCTCTACTTTGACTACACGTCCCATCATGCTTAGCTCATCCAGTGGATCCAGTTCTGGCGGTGTCTTCTCTCCTTTCTCTGGGCGTGTCTTCTTGTCGGTCTGAACGGCTCCTCGTCCGATTATCTGGTCCACCCTTTCTCACAAACACAATTATATTAAAATAAATTAATATAGTATTTTAAAGTAATATCTCGGCATTTGTTTTATTTTCAGTTAGATGTTAGGTGTGAGCACGATAACTGTTTAACCCGGCTTCCAGTTTGAAATGTGTGAAACCTACCTCATCTGCAGACTCTTGATGCGGCCCAGCATGTCCAGGTGTCCCGCAGAGTACTGCTCTATGACGTCCTTCACATCATAAGGACGCAGCGTCTCCTTGAACTTCCTCTTGGCCACGAGGAACTTCAAGATCCTACACGTGCAGAAGAAACAAACCCCACATCACACAAGCACATACACGTGGACGTCCAGTAAACCTTTGTGAGAATGCAAGGCCATCTATCAAGTGATGGGGCCCACCCTGAGAATAACAAGATTAATTACAGTCAGAGTGACCTTATCATTCACAAACAGCCCCATAAAGAGAGCAGAGCAGCCCCTCTTACTAAACCATGCGTGTATATTGTGATGATGACAACATCTTCCAGAGGCATTTGCTTATCAGGACCTGCTGTTTCAGCAATTAACACAGAGCCACAGACAGGAATAAGACACACACTCACACACACACACACACAAACACACACACACACATTGTCAGAGCTTCTCCCTGATTCTCTTCTTTTGTCAGTGTGACAGCCATGTTGGAGGCACTGGTGGACCATAGCTGCTCCCACTCCCAGTGCACACAGCTCATCATCGCTACCCACATCCCTATGGGGGGAGGATCACACACTCAGGAATGTTGACCCAGCACCACTGTATCCACTGAATATATATACCTGTAAATATCGCTGTGGTTTGAACGTCATGCTGTGTGTGTTTGTGTGTCTGGCCTTCTATGTTGTGTGGGTCATTCAATTCCTTTCTTTACATTTATTCGATAGCCAGCTCAGCGATGACTCAAAATACACACACACTCAGGCTGTCATCTCATCCTGTGATGGATTGAACGACGAGTCAATCCGGGAGGGATTGAGGAAACCCTATCTCTCGCAGCCAGATGACTAAACCCACTATAATAGTCCCAGTTGCCCTCACAGGGGGAAGAAAGGGATCACATCAAAGGTCTGGGGAAGTGAAAGATCAGAACCGCTCAGCTTTTTCGAGAAAGCGTCACACACATACCGGTGTACAAAACCACACGCGTGCACAAAAACGAAAATACAATGCCACAAATGCATTGCATCTCAGTCAGAGGGACACACACACATAAACACACACACATAAGTGCACACAAGCTAAACAGGAGCAGGTGAAATCTGAACTTGCGAGAGGGGTCATTTTCTGAAATAACCACGTTAACCTTTGTCCCGGCCTGCAGCGCTTGCATTAACCGCAGCCGCACACACACACACAGATTTGTTTAGCGGCCAGATGCAACTGCGACAAAGAGGAGGGGAAGGTGCAAGCGAAGGAGAAGAGGAGCGAGAGGAGGAGGAGGAGTGGTCCACAGCTGGTGTTGTAGCAGCCGTCAGCGCACTCTTCCCCCTAACACAGCACTCTTGTTTCTTGATGACTCCTACGCCTGGGGTATTTCACCGCCTTTTCTTATTTTGCAGGTAGATGCAGATTTTTTTTTTCTCAGGTGCAGGTGAAGAAAAAAAAAAAAAGCAGGGGGGATTTTGAACTTTTGAATTGGTTCCTCCAAGGGTTTCTTCAAAATGCTGACTCTTTTCTCAGTCGATGAAATGTCTTTTATTATTCGTGGTCAGGTCGACTGTCAGAAAACGATGCAGGTGCAAGAAGTGGTACAGTACAGCTGGCACTGCTCACGGAAAGATATTATACCTTCGTACGTATAAAAACTCAGCGGCGATTGGAGGCACAGGAAGTGTCACCTGTGTCCCAAAATGCTTGCGTAGCTGGGGCAAATATTTTTTGCAGCTCAGCAGAGGTAGATCCCAGATAGTCTCCGGTGGGAAGGTTTTAACCGTGACTTAAAGATGTCACTGTTATGCTGACACATTTCCTGAGGAGGCCAAGTAGGGCGAGCCACTGCAGGGACGACTCCAATTCATAAGCGAACAAAAAGTTAGTGCACGAGCTGCAGTATGTGTATTCAATCATTCTTACAAAAATATACTGCGTAAACATTATACAGGTTTAAAAATATAACAGCTGAAACGCACAATAAAAAATTGATGATGATGACGAAAGATCAAATGGATATATATAGTAGGCATGTGCAAACTATTTTTATTTATTTAATAAAGTAGGCACTTCACCTGAGATTGCAAATGAGCAGAAATTGTGTGCTATACGCAGTGTTGGATTTTTTGCATGTGAAGAGTCACAGTAGTTTCCCCCTCCTCTTCTTCTTCTCCTCCTTTACCTCCCTCTACCTTCCCCTTCTATACATAAACATAACACCGTATGCATTTATTCAGACAGCCCGGAACGGATAATGTATCTCTCTAAAGTGAAACCTCAGCACTAAGGCGTCCTGCAAAACCCTGTGATTCAAGTACGTCAGTCGTGAACCTTATAAGAAACTGCGTGAGCCCGTGCGTGTGCTAGCACCTGCTGTGGACACACCTGCGCTCTCTATCGGAAGTCCCTCTCTTCCATTGTCTGCGGCACGGAGCAGCTGAGGTCAGAGCTATCTGCTGAGTCAAGTGCAAATCCGAGGAGGGATCATATAATACCCTATCAGTGGCCTAGCAATATCAAGCAGTAATACATCATGCTGCATCCTGGAGAACAGAAAACATCCTCCTGCTGTACGTCCGCTAAGGAGAAACCTTCAGTTTGTTCACAAAGCACCTGCTTCAGACAGCTGACACCGACAATGTGCTCAGATGGACGGACTACATTTATGCTTTTACCCAAAGAGAAGTACAATCTGCCTCTCAATTAACCAATCACTCCATGATAGGAGTAGAGCCTCCAACCTTTAGGCCTTGGAGGCTTCACCATGCAATAACTTTGATGAATGGATGATTGCCTGAGACACATGAGCAGCTGCAGCGTAAAGGAATAGTTCACCCAAAAAATGAAAATTCACTCATTATCTACTCACCACTGTGCTGATGGAGGAGCGGGTGAAGTGTCTGAGTCCACAAAACACTTCTGGAGTTTCAGAGGTATACAGCGTTGCAGCCAAATCCAATATAAGTGAAGTTACTGGCGACTCTTCAAACGTAAGGAAAAAAAATGTAAAGTTCTCACTGATGTCGTCACATGTCCCTTGGGTAAGAGCATTGAGGCGCGAGCTTGTGTGATGTGTGTGCGCTCGAACGTGAACACGTAGGAGGAGGAACACAATGGACATTTAAGCTGAAAACTTTTGGAGTCGAGTTTGAATGTCGGGGCTTACGGACACTTGGATGTTGCCACAGGAGGACTTTTTTTACATTTGAAGAATCGGTCACCAGTTAGTTCAATTGTACTGGATTTGGCGGCAACGCTGTTTACCCCTGAAACTCCAATGTGTTTTATGGACTCACTCACTTCACCCACCCCTCCAGCGGCACAGTGGTGAGTAGACGAGTGCATTTTTGTTTTGTGGAAGAACTATTCCTTTAAGAGACTGCAAGTTAAAGAACAAATCCTTACATGTCACTAAATTGTATTAATTTATGACATGATATCAGCATCTGGTGATGTAACATACAGCATGAAAATCAGCACCAACTCAAGATTCGAATAGTGAATCATTAAACACACGATCAAGTACATAGAGTTGGTAGAATCAAAAAGAAACACTAGCTTTTATAAAAAGGAAATCAAAATCAGGAATGGAGGTTTGTTGAAAAAGAGAATTTTTAATTTATTCTATAATTTTTTTCTTCCATGATCAGTGAGGAACGCTGTGTGTGTGTGTGTTTGTGTGTGTGTGTGTGTGTGTGTGTGTGTGTGTGTGTGTGTTTGGGGGGTATAATTACGAATTCATTCATAATCATTTTGTAGTTTTGCAAATAGACTATTTCTTCTGTCTCTCTCTCTCTCACACACACACACACACACACACTATGAATGCGACTACCTTGTTAACATGAGCAGCATCTTTGCTTCATTGGAGAAAGTGAAGGAAGAACCAACCCCTTTAATTTAAAGAGCCACAGCACATCCTGTGTAAGGACGTCTGCCACTGACCCTGTTCTATAGAAACATCCAAGCTTACAGTCGATGAACAACACAAAGAGATTACACAGTGAAAGCAATCCACATCAATGCTCTCAGTCCATTACTACAGTTGTTCTTGTCCAAACTGTACAATATCACATGTCTCCACTCTCCACACAGACCGACTGTACGGCTACCATCCATCTGTTTGATGTTTCTGTTTGTGCGTGTGCTCCCTAAAAGGCCAACCTATCACGCCTCCCTACACATGACCTGCCTGGATGAGCTCGGCTTGCTGAGTGACAAGGTCGCAAGAGGGGAGTAGCGCTTCCTGCAGCAGGGCTCGGTTACCTCTCCTAAGTGGACATTTCTACTCTGTCAGCTGAATCTGCACACACCAGCACCTAAATGGAGGAGCGGTATGTTCGCCCATTAATAGCATCATCTGAAAACGCACGCACGGGGTTGTTTGTGGGACCAAAGTGACCTTATTCCATCATTGACAAGCAGCCTGTTTACTCAGGGAGGTTGTGATGTGTGGAGCTCACAAAAAGAATTAAGGTTTTTTACATCTGAATACAGTTTGTCTTTTCAGAGCCAGACCTTTCCAGACACCGGAAAATTCCACCTCCGCATGTAATGTAAATCAATCACACTAAGCACAACTGTGCAGAGATTATCTGATATTAAAAAAGGTCAATGACTTTATAATCTATATAATGTCTTTTTAATGGAATGGTAAATGTTTTGTTGGCAAGTTTGGAACCGACACGCCAACCCTCGTAATTAGCATTTATAAACACGATAGAAATATTTAATGAAGTGTTTATAGCAAACTACATTGTACAAAAATATAAGGACGATTTAAATTAGTTTTTTTAAATACATACTATTACATCTCTGTTATATTGTCACTGAATGAACACGATAATAAGATCAGATGGAACCAAAAAATGTGTTTCCCTCGAGATCGATAAATTCAGGATTTTGGAATACTCAATAGTTATTTTTGTTATTGAATGGGACCATTACAGGTTTATAGAATTATCTCTATATGTGTACAGTATTTCTACTGTACAACTTCTGTTTCTCTTGTGTACAGTATAAATCTTTGTGCGGTTGACGGCTGGACTCACCTGAGAGCTCGTATAAGCGTCTTCACGGCCGGGATGACCTCCTCCATTGCAACGTCACAATACGGTTTGTCTTCCACGCTGTCCTCTCCAACCCCCTCCACTGGAACAAGGACATTCAAAGACACTATTATCCAGCAGACGTGCCTGTGATTGTTAATAAAAAAGGCTTGATGTGTGTGTGTGTTGCCCACCGTCAGCAGGAGGTCGTGGTTTGAGGCGAAGTGAGGTGCGGAAGCGTGTGCGATCATTAAAGCTCCAGCTCTTCTGCACCTTCCCCGGACTGGTGGCCTCGGGGACGTTCTCCTGGCTGGGAGAGCGTCGGACCCCGGAGCCCGGGGGCACCGGCGATGCCTTGTTCCGACTATTTTGGGATGATCGAGAATTGTTCATTCTCATACGATCCCGGAAGCCCATTTTACTGCTGACAGTGAAAATAAAACAGTCAGACGTCCGTGAGCAGACTATCGTTTTCGGATCATGACAGCCACCAAGATTTTCTCAATGTCCATGCCTTTGACCTTCATGGAAAACTAAGCTGTGTTGTCCTGGGACTTTATGGAGGCAGCAGAAGTACAGCCCGAGCTTGTTAGAAAAGAAATTGTTAGTAAAAGTGATGTAACACCAAAAAATGGCCTCAGATCTTTTGCGAACTTCCTCATCAGCAAACAGATAAAACAGGGAGACAGATATTTTCCTTACGTCTCCATGGAGGGCAGACTGGCAGATTTATCATCGAGGCAGAGAGTCCTGAGGTGCAACTTAAAATAGCTAAAAACTGATTCTGCCCTGAGTATTTGCTTATTGAATGTGCTTTTCACAGCACCTGATTCAGCAAAATCAGACTGAAACCTGATTCAAGACTCGCAGCTCTGCTGGGATGACGCTCCGTCGGACCAAGATTCACCTCCCTAATCCCATCAAAGTGCAGCCGTACAAAAGGTGCCTTATCGAGACTCTATACAAGCCATAGCGGGCCGACAGGAGAAAGTGGCCAGTCCCTCAAAACACTCCTAACGCTGCTGTTATAGCATGCTCCTTCACTGCAGCCACTCACATGTTACACACTGTCAAAGATCCAGAAGAAACGCAAACGTCATGCACCACAGAGCAATTCCAGCTCAGCCGTTCACTCCTACATGTTTACGATGATATACTCTTTGTTGTGCGTGTGGTACAGCAGGCCATTTAAATTAAAATTTAAATAGTTACAGGACGTAAGTGGAAACAGCATTTCGTACGAGCATGCTGAAATGTTTCGGGTTGAATGGAGGAAATGGGAAAGATGGAGTGACAGACCTCAGCATGCAGTTGGGAAAGCAAGTAAATGATTTGGATGCATTCATGGAAATAACTTTACTAAATCTTTCCAAATCATTGGAGTAATATCGCATGCGTATAGATGCAATTTTGCACTTTGGAACCTTTTAAAGTGAAAACACATTGATTTGCCAGAAAGGCAACTAACACAAAATAGAACATCATGCAAAATATTTCTATTATTTAAAAGGTCTTTGGTCATTTTAAATCAAATATTTAGCTCTCTCGTTTCATCCGAGATGTTCAATGAAAGGAAAAAACGTGCATCTAAATTGTTAAAGTAATAAACCATCAAGGACATTTGTCATGTTTTCAACACATGGTTTATCATGACCTTCAACCAAAATCCACACAGCATGTCTCCACAGCAGGAAAGGGTTCACTCAATCATATGTGGACCAGAGTGTGGAGCCTATATATGATAATAGGTACTACAGTGCATGTGCTACACCGAGCTATCTTAACTGAGCCAATTCGTCTTTCTGAAACTTTTTAACAAGAACCTAAAACTTTGAGCGAGCCACTACATCGGCCCACAAATGTTTGGAGTGTTTCAGGCAAAGTGAGTGGGATGTCTGTGTCATAGAAAGGAGGAAGAGTGCTGTTATTGATCTGTGACATTTTAGCGTGCCCCGTGCACAGGCTCGTTGCCATGGATACCTCTGCTTGCGGCCAGCGTGAATCCGGAAGAGACCCCGCTTTTTAGAAAGAAGTTGACTGGGGAGACAAGGCAGAGGGAGAGAGGGTGAGGGGAAGAGAGAGGTGGGGGGGAGTGAAGGAGAAGTTGGGACACAACCTCGGCCCGTGTTGAACCCGTGAGGATTAAGGCAGCGAAGGTAAAACCAGAGGAAGAGAGTGACGAGGTGAAAGATCTCAATAATCCAAACAGCATTTCTTTGGATTATGAAGACACTCTGAGATCTGGGGAGGTGGGGAAGGATCATGCAACAGTAATGGGGGATGATTGACCCGAGTATAATCATCAAGACAGCTGATTAAACATCATGGTGTGAGAGCAGCTCCTCAAATCAAGGACATTTCGACCTGCAAAACGTATGCACCAACAACCTCTCGTCCAATGCATGCACAGGTCCGATATCATACTAATATGATGATCAGCTGTCCTTTTTCTTGTTAAAGGTTTACGCTAACAAAGTTATGAATCATCGCAAACGTATTCATCCTTATTACGAATATCCTCAAATCAGCAAGCACAGCTCATGAAGAACAAACCTGCATGGAGCTTCTGCCTTCCTGAGAACGGGTGAAGGATGGAGGATGGATGGCATAGAAAAGACACAATGGAGACAAAGGGAAAGAGAGAGAGAGGAAGACAGGAAGAGGAAATCGGTGAGAGAACGGTGGAAGGTGGTGGAGAATGAGTGAGGGTACGAGCTACGCAGACAAAGAGGCAGAGAAGCAGGGGGGGGGGGGGGTCCTGTAACACAGTGGTCTCAGGTTAGATATTAGTGACATTTTGTTAAACGCACAACACGTCCATGCGGGAAGCTCCGGCAGCAGTCAGCCTTGTTCTTTCTGTGTGTGTGCACGTGTTGAATGTGTTGGTCTGTGTGCACCTGCTGTGTGTGAGCATGAGATGGGCAGCTGCCCCCCCCCCCCCCCCCCCCGTCTGAATGTACCGTGAGGCTGTGAGTGGTGGCGGTGTGCGTACCTGTCCCCCGACAGGTAGGGGGAGCTGTAGGGCCGCAGCCCAGACAGCAGCGTGTGGTAGGAGTTGTGGAGAACCTTCTTGGTGCTACGCTGTCGCTGGAGGTGACTGAACAGAAGAGTCAGTTCTCTGACACCCCCACGTGCACGAGTAAACGAAAAAAACAAAAAAAAACATGACAAATGAACAAAAAATAACAAATGATGGAAACCTCACAAAAAAGCAAATCAACAGTCCAAACACTCAAAAGAAGAGGGATACTTGAGAGGAATCAAATATGTAAGAACTTGAAATTTTGAGGTAGTGAAAGGTGAACATTGTGACATGATGTGAATATAAAACAGGTGCATGTCTCAGTGTTGTCTCATGTTCCCCTCCTTTTAAGATAATAAATTAGTCAAATTAATACAAAAATGCAAAATATAAGAAACCACTGCGTCGAAACAAAAGTAATGTGTTGAGGTAAAAGGTGGCAGAAGAATTTCAAAGGGATAATAATAATCATAATACTAAAAAATAAAAAATGTAAAAGAGAAATTAAATCCACCACTGCACTAAACTGAAAACGGTTAAACAGCAGCAGGTGTGACCTGTGTTTTCCACGTAATGATACGAAAGTACGAGCAGAGGCAAAATACAAACGTTTCATAATTCATCGATTTTTTGAACTCTAAAATCTGTCACAAATATTTATCACATCAAAGGAAACTACAGATTCCTGATGTTTGAATCCAGTCAGTGGTGAACATGTAAACAGATGGGAGCGCCTACCTGAACGAAGGCAACATGCTGTCATAGAAGTACCATGTCGCTGTGAGATACGAGTGTTTGGCATCGGTGGAGTAGAGACGCCACGCAGCCTGAACCAAACACAAACCGCAACTCAACAACCTGCCGGGCAAACGCCACATTTCATAAAGATTGAATGAGCCGTCATTTACCTGTATCAGGTTGGCAGCAGGCATCCTCCTCTTCTCAAAGTGCTTCTGTCTGTGCTGCTCCTGAACCTTCAAGGCAAAACCTGACCCCAGAATTCCCTGAGGGTCAGAGGTCAAATTTAGGTCAGGGGTGCCACTCTGTCCGAGCAGACAGGAGTCAGCGGCAGCAGCTGTCAGGAAGTGAACTTACAGCCGGCAGGGCAAAGAAGGAGACTCCCAGGAGAGCAAAGCCTGCAGCCAGGAGCCGTCCCTGCCACGTACGAGGCGTCTTATCACCGTAACCTATAGTGGTGAGAGTAATCTGGGAGCAAAGGAATACAAACACACACACACACACACACACACACACACACACACACACACACACACACACACACACACACACACACACACACACACACACACACACAAACAAACACAATATAATGGGTAAACAAGCATAGACTGTGTGTAAATATCGACAACATGGCTGCTACCGAAACATGAATACAAAGAGTCCCAACCGCCACCTGGTGGCTGGCTGAGGTATACGTTTTAAATCCTGCCTCCTCCGTGTTAATGGATGGGACATAAACCGAACTTTAACAACCCTCTACCTCATCCCTCCCCTCTGCTCATCCTTACCCAGATCCTCACTTTCCTCACTCCTTCATCCCATCTCCTCTTCCCACCTTCCCTCATGCCTACATCCTGTCTTACATCCTTCCCTCATCCCTCTGTCCTCTCCTCCATCCTTCCCACATCCCATTATCCTCCTCAATCCTTCCCTCATTCCTTCATCTTCTCTTTCATCCTTCCCTCATCTCTAACCACACCCCTTCAGGGTTGGCCGAGTGCAGGCATGGTTATGGTTAGAGTAAGTCTGCAGGATATTACTGCAAGGTAAAGGAACTCACTGTAATTTCCTCTGAAGTCATGGAGATACTACAGTAGTGTGTGTCTGTGTGTGCACTATGCAGTACTCACAGTCCCCCACCAGAGGGAGTCTGCATAGGTGTTGAAATCTGAGTTGACATCTTTCTCTGCCAGGTAAACGAGGAAGGAGGCGAAGATGAGGACCAGGAAACCAATGTACCAGGCTGTAATCAACTCCTGAGAGAGAGAAAGAGAGAGAGAGAGAGAGAGAGAGAGAGAGAGAGAGAGAGAGAGAGAGAGAGAGAGAGAGAGAGAGAGAACGAGAGAGAGAGAACGAGAGAGAGAGAGAGAGAATCAATCACATCTGTCAGCAGCAGCAGCAGCATCTCCACCATCACAATCCCTTCCGTCATTACCAGGCCGCTATTATTGTTAATGGTCAAATTCCCAACATCATCACCACATGTGGCCTCCACTTTGACTTTTGCTGTATGGTTCTGCTTGGACAGCTGATGCATCAATTCATCCTCGCCACCTTCGAACTGTGATCTGCAGCCAACAGCCGTCAGCACAAACACAAACACCTGACTGCCAAAGATGAGCGGCCTATTGTGGCTCTGAGGGATCAACACACTGACAGAAAACACGACAAATAGACGAAACTTACAAAATAAACAGAAGCACACTGCAAGAAGCAAAGACGAAAACGTTTCCAGAGGAAGAAAACTGGCAAAGGCATGTTGGATGTTCGGTTTGGGACTTAAAGCTACTGAATTTGAATGTTTGAAAGTGAGCTAAATGTGAGTAACACAGATGACTGCAATAAGAACACAGATTTGGAAGAATCAGGCAAAACAAAGTTTAAATGAACAATCTCAGTTTTAGTGGAGGCAAGGGTCATACATGGGAAGGCAGCCAGGGATGGGAAGGTTAAAGAGAATCAACAGGCAGAGATTGCACAATCCAAAAACTAGCAAAAAGTCAAAAAACTGAAAAAGGCACCGAAACGTACAGGGTATAGGCAGCCTCAGAAAGAAAAACAGACTGTGATCCTACACTGTGACACGAGGAATAAACCCTGGAGAGCTCGACTGACACAAAGAGACAAGGTGGGAGGGACGTGTGTGTGTGTGTGTGAGCAGGTGTATATATACTGCGTGAGTGATTGGTGATGTGGTGCAGGTGAGTGCAGAGGTCGGTCCAGAGAGGTCATCACTCTCTGGTGTCCCCTGGAAGAACTGCCAGGGTCATCTTTGTTACTTGCAGCGTGTTCCTGTATTTGTTTGAGTTGTCTACGCAAAAACTACTCAATGGAATTCAATGAAATCTTGGAGAGTGGTGGAGAATGAACCAAGAAAGAACCCATAACATTTTGATTCCGGATCCGGATACCAAGGCAGATCCAGGAAGTTTGTATCACTGCATCTAGTGAATTTAAATGTGTTTTCATAAGGGGACGGTTGGGCCTTGGCGGAGGTTTGGGCTCTGATGAGTGCAATTCTGCCTTGCATGTGTTTTCTACAGTTTCAGTGCATTGAGCTCTCAGGGCCGAAGCAGTCAGAGTAATCTTCAGTGCTTTAGAACAATGAATGTAATTAACAGCTGCTCATCTTCATTGAAAGTCATTACTTTATTTATCCCATTAGTAACCAGCCTTTTAACAACAGCCTCAGCTTCCTTCCTGCTCTCATAATAATCTGTAATGCTCTGTAATACCACCCTGCACTAGAACACTTATATTTGTCAATGTCCGTGCGACTGACCACTGTCAAATGTATACGATTCTCAGATAAAAACCACAGAAAGTCAGTTTTTTGGGCAGAGCATGTGCAGTTACTGGGAATTCCTACCTTACTGTGAGCGTAAACCACTGAGCCCAGTAGTTTCCAGGTGCCTCCCCTTCGGTCCATACGCACCATACGCAAGATCTGCAGGAAGCGCATGCTCCGCAGGGCTGAGGTGGCGAAGATGTTGCCCTGCGTGCCCGCAGCGATCACTGCCAATGACGCCACGAACACTATGAAGTCTGCAGGGAAGGAAATCAATCCACAGACACAAAAAGAGGAGATGAGGATGAGGAGATTTCACAATTTGTTTCACACACAAACATGCGCACACACACTAACCTATGACACAGAAGGGCTTTCTGGCAAATCTCAGCCGTCCCTGCCAGCCACGGTATCGGCAACAGCAGCCAGCGGCCCAGACCCTGATGAAGTACTCCAACCCAAACACTACAATCATCACAAACTCCTACAAACACACACACACACACACAGAAAGACAGAGAGACAGAAAGGTCAGCGACAACTGAGCAAAAGTAAAGTTATTCATCCTGGGGTGTGAACATACCACCCATCTGGAAAGCCACCTATAACTCCTCTCTGTGAGAAAATGATGTATATTATTTTCTTAAACTACATGCCGTAAAACATTTTCCATTGACCAGGTTGTTCAAATAAAAGCTAAAAATGTCAAAAGAGCATAGGCAATATTTACATTTTATTTTCTATAGGATTAAATTAAAAGATAAAAGAATTAATAAAGATTATTCCATAGCGGTCAAATACCATTAACACTCTGTCGGTCTTCTCTTTATGTCTGTGTCTTTATTACCTTGAGGTTTTTGCACCGTGCAGGCAGTTTGAGGTGCACTGAATGTCATTAGAGCGAATGGTCGTGTAAGTAAAGTCCACTAATGGCTGATTGCCTGCTAATGGCTGGGGGATTGATTGAAAGAGAGAACAGCGGGAATGTGAAAGTCAATCAAACCAATAAATAACACGTAAAGATGAGCAAGGTGGGAAGAGGGAGAGGGGAGAGGGGGGGCCGGGAGACGAGGAGCCGGGTTACGGAAGGAGAAAGCAGGCGTCCATTACCGAAAGCAGCTCGAGCACACAGGAAGGGGAGAGCTTATGGGATGGCTTTTAAGGTTAGTGGATCATATCAGAGATTTCCTGCACAGTCAACAACACCTGAATCCTCCAAACCCTGCTTGCGTGGCTTTCTGTGCCTCCAAACAAAACAACACACACTCAACGGATACGCTGCAGGAAGTGATATGACGTGTATGTGTGTGTTTGTGTGTTTGTGTGTGAGAGATATGGGGGCGAGAGGAGAGGGTCTGACCAGGATGAAGAGGCCTTGGTTGGCGAACTTCTGATGGTCCGGGATGGTGGAGAACACAGACAACACCAGGCAGCTGAAGACCAGCAGAAAACTGAAACACACACACACAAACAATCAGTTAACACTTTTTTTATAAATACACACATTTGAAATAAGAACACTCTGCATCACATTAATCCCTTAAGAGAAGAATCACACAACTCATTAAAATCTGCTTTGTTCACTCTCTGTGTGATTAACCAACAGAGAAAAACTAAATTGCAAATAAGCGGAAAAAGATTAGTTGATCCATAACAGAACAAAAACAGAGCCTGCTGACTAATGTCATCATATTTGGTCATTGGCATAAGAACCAGAACAATGGAACCAGCTTTAGAGGTGTTTATAGCTTAATGAGGTATCTCAGACATGTTTTACTTTAAAACGCACGTTGTTTTCAAAGAAATAAGTTAAAAGAGGTCAATATTGGCTTCAAACAGCAGATGTCCTTGGCTTTATGTCCGCTGAGTCTTGTGATGTAAGAAACCCAGAATACCCTCTGATTTGATGGTAACATTTATTGATTACTTTCCTGTTTTCAGTGAAAGTGTTAATCATCATTTTTTCCTTCTGTTTTCATCATTCATAACAACTGAAATGACCAAAACCAACAGTCAGCTTGTTTCTGCGTTTCATGTTGTTCCATTGTTCTCCAGAAACAATTAAACACATCATTGAGGCTCCGCTTCGCACCGTGGGCCATTTCCCTTTATTGTGAGGGACATAAAAACTTCATGTGGGATTAAAATCAATCCTAAATACAGGATGTGATTCAGTTAAAGGTTACAGCTGTTTAAGGATATTACATAAACTTACAACAACAAAAAAACCTTCAATCAAAACAATGAGGCTGAATACTGGGGCTGTTAAAAATTAAAGATTATAGAAAAATTAAGCAGCAGGATAGGATCCACATGTGTTCTTTTTTGTAAGAGGACTGGTATTAGCAAGCTGCCGTCACTGAAAGAACGGGACGGTGAATCTCTCCTGGGAGAGAAATGACTGTACCTCAGAAGTAATGGCCACTTCAGTGCAGAGAATAAAACACGACATAAATTCTGGGAAATTGTGTCTCACATGCGAGGTGCCCTCGTGTTTTATAAACAATTCATCTCTTCAGCGAAATTGGAGAAGTGACGAGTCTCCGCTGCACAATCTCCATCATTAAATCAGGCTCAAGACGAGAGAGACGAGAACATAATTTACGTTTTCTGTTGAGCATTGCACTTGAAAAAAAAGGCTCTGCCTAAGATCTCTTTAAACTGCCAAAACTATTACCTCATGTAAATCTAGTTCATAGCGTAGCGGTCACACACAGCTATCACACACGTATCTAGTGTATGATTGACGTGCGTTTCCCTACAGGTTACTGTAAGTGTTCATCAACAAATATTCCCCGCTGTTCGAAAGGCTCTCAGCAGAGGATGATGTATTAACCTCACAGTGAAAACATTCACGTCAGGAATGGTGTGCCGCTGAAAAGGATAATGTTTGCACTTGTGTAGTAACCACCGCACTCTGTCCCTCTTCACCAGTGGAAAAAGTTATTGTTAGATGTTGTTTCGGTGGATATGTCGACAGAGGAGGTTAAAATGAGCTTCAGTTTTATGAGACAGCAGAACACATAATCACTAGTAAGAATTTCTTGTTTTTATTATGTGTTGATCGTTTTATCAACCACATTATTCTGTCATTTTTCTTTCACAATTTGCTTTGTTAGCGTAACGACTCTTTCATCACATTTACTTTTGTAAGATTTACTATTTGTAAGATGAACCTGAGCAAATGTTTCTCGTGGACAGTGAAGATCAGAGGCCGCAGAATAGAGAATAAAAAGGAAAACATGACGATTTTACTTGATCTTTCTCTAAATAGCACATTAAGAGAATTAATAAAAACAATTAGGAAACTCGTAAAAAACTATAAAGCTCCAGAACTGTACACGACCTGCTACATTCAATTTTATGACCTAATAAAGTGATGCCGCACTGACGCAGCTCTAATAGTTTGTTTTCATCCGATTGATGAAAGAAATCTGACATGTTTATGGGACTGGTATTAATGAGTCTGTGGAATTTGGTGCAGATCCAAATAAAATCTGGATTTAGGGAATTTGAATGTGGTTTCATAATGAAATAGGGATTATACGTGGTGTATTGAGTACATGAGAATAAGAGAGTTATTGTACATTGACTATTATAAGTTACATCACTATGATAACAAAATCTACAATCAGAAGCCTAATGGATGCTGGAA
Organism: Limanda limanda; assembly: GCF_963576545.1. Taxonomy (NCBI): domain Eukaryota; kingdom Metazoa; phylum Chordata; class Actinopteri; order Pleuronectiformes; family Pleuronectidae; genus Limanda; species Limanda limanda. The sequence continues at coordinate 12,356,101 of NC_083654.1, read as the reverse complement.
AACAACAACTATAGGTGTTTGCTAAATTAATCTACCAAACCCCTCATTTGTGACACTTTCACAACAGCTTAGTGACTAATGCACATTATCATGTATCTTTGACCAGATAATTAACATATGTGATCATACTGTGTAAAATAAATGTTTTAAATAAGAGCTGAGAGACAGAATCAGACATGATTTGCACACAAAACCTACATCAGCAGCATTGCAGCGTGTTCCCTGTGCCATGTGAATCCAGAACAGTGGGACAGAATTAGCCAGGTGGCAGCTGCTGCCTGGTCCAGCTGGTCCACATGTCAGAGCCCAAAGTTAGAGAGCGCTTGCCGGACGGGCAAACCAATTGTTGTGGCTTCACACAATGGTTCCCTTTCTGCACGATTAGTAATGCTATCAGCAAGTGGACCCTGCCTAATGGTTGTGAAATGAAATGCATTTTAAGCGCTCGCATTAAAAAGCTGCTTAGACGTATGCGTTTTGAGTCAGAGAAGGAAGCAGTGGTGGACAGCTGCTGTTCTGAGACACAGATACAGAACTGAGCCAAGGCAAAGAAATATGCAACACACACACACAGACACACACACACATAAATTAATACATTCGATTCCTAGAAGAGGAAACATTGAGAAAGACCCACATCCTCACAGACTCAAGAGTATAATCAATGAGATAGTATATGATGTCTTGCATCAGCTTTACACCAGAAATGATCGAGGAAGGAAGGATACGAGAGATGTACAAGATTGTGTGTACTTTGTCCTGCAAGCCATTGGCTCACTCAATGTTCTGCACCAGTTAGATTAAAACACTGTAAAGCATATGGTTTGTCTCTTTTCTCCATCTTAAACTGGGGGGAAAAAACGTTGTTTTGGGCAGAGAGTGAATGAGCAGCTGTTTTTTGTCTCCCTGCCCGGGCCACAGTTTCCAGATGAGACACAACAAAGACAAACGTAGAGCAAAGACAGCTCAAAAGACACCGGACACCAAGAGTGAATTAACAGTCATCCCCAAGTTAGTCCAGTACATTTCTCGGATGTGTGCACGGGAGAGAGTTTGTGGGTTGAGTTAGTTTGAAAAACACACTGATGATGACTTTCCACAAACAATGTTTTTTGGCCGTTCATCAGCAGAGCAATGTGCTGACTAATCCCTTCGTCTTTTTCCCCTCAATTAACTCAAAGCACTGTGTGTATATCCATAAGGAGGGAGATAAGTTGGGTCAGCGTCTCAGGTGGTTTCTCTCACCGACTTGCGCTTTATGACAGGAAACGAGTTAGAGCACAGAAAGCTGCATCGACTGCTCGGCTTCAACAAAATGCAGACGCTATGAAAGCAACTCGTCATTTACCCGGAAACAAGACTATCCCTTACATACGGTAAATACAGAAAGACTGCAGCGAGTTAATGCCAACACAGCTCATTACGTGCAGCCACACAGTTAGAGTCATGTAAATGTAACACAAAACCTGCCAATCACAGACTGGAAGGAAGTTATTCTGATTGGCTGGCTAACATCCAATCAGGCGGCCTCCACGAGAAGCAAGTGAGGGATTTTGAAAACATGGCTAGAGATCCAAGAACAAGACGACAGAATATAATAACACTAACATTCCGCCACAGCCTCAGGTGCATGCCATTGGCTCGAGAAATCTGGAGATAATGCCAAAAAAATGCGAAAGCACCTTAATACACTAAAGTAGTAGAGACTGTTGAATGTTCTTCAGCTACTTTATCTAAGTGTTTATTGTATTCTCTTGTGTTCTTTGAAAATCCTTCTTTCTTTCTTCCACTTAACTGAAAACAATATATGATTGCCATTGTTTTTTTTTATAGATCTGCAGTTGGACACGACAAGACAGTTTTAATGAGCCTTGCATACCGTGAGCTGTTCGGTTGAGTTGAAGCTCGACACTTACATTTAAAAGTGTGAGCATCAGACGTTTTGGTCTCTTAGCTTGCAGCTGCCGTTATCTCTTTTAAAAACCAGTACATCACTAAGGTGTCGTTTGGGTTCAGATGCTCTCTCACGCTCTTCCTAGTGATGCCTCCTCATGCATGACTGTTGCCATCACGACTGGATTCAGGATTTATGCTTGGTCCTGTCTGACCTTGAAGCCTGTGAGTTAAGACTTTGTGTTTTTTACCTTGTGTTCCATCGTCTTGTTTGCCTGCCAGCTGGCTGCAGTGTAGTTCTTCCATGTTAGTGGATGAGACACAGACCAAACACAACTTTTTCTCAAAGATGATGTAATTCATTTTAGGACATTCTTATCATTCTAATGTTTTGTTCAAGTGGGCAAGTTTAGATTGAATTAGTTATTTAAGGTTATAAGACCAGGATATAACATCAGGATTGAGCTGACACTGGCTCATGATTGGTCGCTTGCTCCATTCTACCGCACAGACTCAGGCTCCAGATGTGCAAGATGGTAGGGTTCATTCCCCAGATGTTTGAGCTTTACTTCTGGACAGTGGGAGGAAGTGGAGATCCGTTGTTCATCTTTATATTCAGTCTATTGTTAGTGCTTAAAGGATGAGGCTCTTGGTTTTCTGTATTCTGTGAATGTCACAAATCCAACAAAGACACTCAAATCCAAAGAGTATCTCTCGTCACTTCCCAAATTCACCAGCCAGGTCAGTCCACCACTGACTGAAATAACTCTACAGCATTTGAATGGATTTCTAGAGATTTGGAACAGACATTCATTGTCCACTTGGGATGAACTGAATAGGTTGATCCCATTAGCCCCAGTTGTATAGCTGCTGCACAGGATTTGAGAAATGTATTTTCAGAATTGACTTTTACAGCAGAGGTTCCCCCTTTACTTTTTAATGTATTATTTATGAATACAAATGTCGCCCTGTCTGATTACCTCATCTCAAACTACAGCTCTTCATGTGGAGTGAAGTGACCCGGGAACAACCGGCAAGACGACGCCTCTGCTCACATCTCTGATGTTGTCCCCAACGAATAAATAAATATATAAATACACAAACGCAATAATAAATAAATAAAAAAATGAAATAGATTAAGAGACATTTAGACAATGCATGATACATGGTGGGAGTCACATTTCTGCTGAGGGCACACTTTCTCCACCATTCTCCTCAATACCTCCATGCACCACCATTCTGTTCAAGGAAATGTCAATTAGCAGCAAAGCATCAGTCGAAAGCAAGGTTGGTCTCAGGAGAACATAGAGTTGAGTGCTTTTAGTACTTTGCATCCAAAATATATATATCAAAACTACTGAGGAGATACAGTGACTATTAGAAGGGAAAATACCTTCTTGTAAAATGAAACTTCCCAATATCTCCTCTCATTGTGCTGGGGATGAAAGGAGAATAAAGAGACATATAATAAATGGCCATGTTAAAGTATAGATACACCCAGGGCCGGGTCTAGGCAGGGGCAAGAGGGGGCCTGGCCCCCTCAAATAAATGTTGTGCCCCCTCAAACTAAATCCCAATTTATAATAATAATAATATAATAAAGCACAATGCCCCCTCAAGATTTGTGGCTGCCCCCTCATACATGCCTGTCTAGACCCGGCCCTGGATACACCAGGTGTGAATCAAAAAGCCTGTTGTGATATAATGAGAGCCAGGCACTCAAGAGAGGCACTGGCTGTCTGCTTTGGTAATTGCTCCAGAACTTTATTTTAGAAAGAATAATGCCTGCTCGGCTGTGTGTGCAGAGTGTCTGACTTTCCTCCAAAATTGGACCAAGTGTAATTTGTCTCATGGACAGGAGAGGATCAATAAAAATGCACGTTCAAAGTGAGAAAGAAAGAATCAATCAAATTCGATTCGTAAAGCCCATTTTCACAAATCACAATTAGTCTCTTAAGGCTTAACAAGGTGCCAAGTAGCTGAACACATGCAGGTTTACTCTTATTTAATCATATACATACATACACTCTACAGTGTGGTATCGTATGTACAGATTACACACCATCTGTCTCTGTGTATATCAAGTGCATTTTCTTTGGCTGAAGGCATGCAAAGCTCCAGAGGGCAGCTGGTGGGGAAGACAACAAACAAATGCACAGCAGCTCCCGGGGCAACCACTTCTTATAATGGAAGAGGCCTGGACTGATGCTTTTACTGCTGTTTTCCTGTAAACATACATAAGTTAACAGGGAGGTCTCACATTACTTTGACCGGCCTGTGAAAATACTGTAGTGAGATAAATAGCTATTACCAGTGCTAATAAACATATATGACATTGTGTATTGCTGCATTACACGGTGTATGTATGGGGTTAGCACTCCAGCAGCGTGTCTGGCAGAGGAGCAGAGCCGGAGTGCCGGAGAATGCACCTTTGATTGAATCATCAGCGGATGATAAAGCAGCTATCAGTTACACACAACAGAGGAGGCGGAGGGAAGAGGAGACGGCGATGAAGAAGACTGAGAGGGGAGATGAAGAGCAACACAGGAAACTGAAGTAGAAAGATGTGAAGACTGATGGACGACGATTTAAAGAGAAAGAAAGACCCGTTCGGAACAATTGCTGCAACAGAGAAGGTGAGGGATGATGTGGGACATTACCTTGATCTGTACCTGTACCTGTGTAAGTGCGTGTGTGTTTGCGGCGCCAGCCCTGATCAATGAGGCTCTGACAACGGCTTTCAGTCATTGACCCACGATCTGTGCACAAATACGCAAACAATAGGAGAACGCACGCACAGTCCGATAATTGAACACACACTCGCAGTGACACCTTCCTCCAAGGACACACACACATGTAAACACATAGACCCGCTTAAACAAATGCACAAAGAACAACAATCAGAGATTTATTTATAGCAGAGTCCCACAGACATGCATGTGAAGTGATGGCAAATGTCACCTTGGAAATGTAGCACAAGAGTGTAACCACAAAACACACACACACACACGGGCCTTAACCAAGCTCACAGCCCCTATTCCGCCTTATCTGGAGAGGAGAAAAGAGAGAGAACAGGTGAGGTAGCAGAGGAGGAGAAGGAGGAGGGAGGGAGTTGTCGGCTGAGAAAGAGAAGGGAGCGAGAGGAGGAAGAGGGGAGGAAGGTGGGAACAGTAGAAAGATATTAATAGTGCTTCACCCTCTTTAAATAGCGACTGCAGACAAAACGTGTGCAGGTATAGTCTGCAGAGCACGGCTCAAACAGGCCCCCCCCCCCCCTTCTTCTTCTGGGGTAGCAAACTTTTCAAGGCAGGAACCAAAAAAGCAACACGAACAAACGAGAGATGAAAAGTGCTTTTTCTCGGGGAAAGAAGCTGACGGAGCGGTTCCCAGGCTGGAGTTATGCCCCAGAAGAGAGAAAGGAAAGGGAGCGAGGATGGAGGGAGGTAGGAGAGGAGAAAACCTGACATGAGGGTGTTGTGTAAAAACAAGAGGAATGTGTTTGTTTTCCTCTGAATGCCACAATGTTCAGGAATATAACGTGAGCGGATCAATTATTTACATAACTGGGAAAAACACAGTTGTGTAATGAGCCCTGGTCCGAAAGCGCACAACGGTGCAACCTTTGCAGTTTGCATCACGAGCGGTGCTGCCGGACAATTCCACAACAAATAATAGATTTTCTTTATTGGTACAAAGACTCTTTACACACAAAAGCGCTCTCCATGACACATCCATACGCAGCCAAATAAACACACACACACACGCCAAAGAACAACTGCCATGCACACACTGTCTGTCCACAAATTATGCATTTCAAACAGTGTGACAATTAGACTGATACATTTTCCAAGCTGGTGAATGTCACACACACACATACACACACACACACACACACACACACACACACACACACACACACACACACACACACACACACACACACACACACGCACATTCACACACACGTGGTGCCTGCATTCACTCAGCCGTGTGTTACAACACATCATAATTGAGTCCTTTGTTCCCAGCTTTTGATTCATTGAAACTTTTCCTCCAGTTGCATAAAACAGCAGGTAAACAGAGCTGCTTCCTTGCTCTTCCACTGAAGCTCGGTCCCTCTCTCTCTCTCAGTAAAACAGAGATGACCTGATCCCTGAACACTGGGCCACTGGAGTATCACACAGAATGGATTCAAGGTGCAGTAGTAGTCTCCTTATCAAGCGTGAGGATTTTGAGGATTTGTTTCAGTGACCCTCTTCCAGAGATCGAAGCTCACTCATTATAACAATTATGAAAAAGAAAATCTTTAAATTATATGTGACATTCCCAATAACAATATTCTTTTGGATCAGGCTGTCTCCAGCAGTTTATAGTTCCAGATCGTTATGCCAAATGCAATCATGTTGGAGTAATTAGACCACAAGAGGGAGAGAAAACCCTCAAGTCACAAACTCTCCTGACAAATAATCCTACTCTTGGTTACACTGAGTAAATTATCCAGCTTAACAATTTATTTCCTGAACTCTAGAGACTAAAAAACATGGGAAAAATATTTTTTTGTGCAGGGAGATCCTTTTTTTTAATTCAAAATTTGAGCTCATGACACCACACCACGACAACCATGACGATTATAATAAAAGTACTTTCTAATTGTGTCCCTTTCTCAAAGGCTGCATCCAAATCCAGCTCACAAGCCCGACTCAAAGCTGCAGTGATCAATAATTGTGTATTTACAATGGATCAAATAACTCTTTTGTGCAGGAGGAGGCTCATAATGATCCACAGAGAGTTATCACTCGACTGCTGTTACCCTCAGCTCAACAACGCCTGTTTCTGAGTCTCCCTCACTGCTCCTATCAGCCTTCTTTCTTGTTGTTTTCAGTTATAATAAACAGAGTTAAAGGGAGATTCCATGTTGGACTTTAATGTGTTACTTTTACATTATTAATATGTCAGTGTTGTGTTTACATCTTGTTGTGTTGTGTTTACATCTCAGCAAAAGAACTTTCAAAAACACCATCTAAGAGTCCACATTTATAACTACTTATCAGGGTCAAGCATCCCAGCATGCATTTGGAGAACATTGGACCTTGGAACATTAAGCCACAGGACTCTAAGCAGTATTGTTTTGCCTGATTCTGCTGAGCAATGTCCAACTAGAGCAAAGTAGATATATTAGCTGTTAATAACGGCAAGTCACTGAAATGTACAAAACTCCCAACGAGCAAGAATGGCACTCAGTAGAGCAAAGACCTCCGCCGAGGTTTACAGTCCCCTTCAATTCAATCACACTGCAGTAAATTCCACACGCTCTAAGATATCAGTTCTTCACTTGTGTAATGAAATAATTCCCTAAAATGAATGGGGAACATGTAAACACGTAAACGTAAACTGAAAAGACGACACGTAGACGATGCAGGCGAAGACGTCAAAAGAGACGAGATGCAAGAGCTTCAGGTTATCTGGGCTGATGCTGGTGTCGATGATGTAAACAACAAAATTTGATCTCCGCAGCAGATTTGAATAAGTCCTGCATCCTGTGCTTCCCTTCGCCTGAACACTCTGGAGATTTTTGTGTTGTTGTGAACGTGTCTGACTAGAGAATCTCCTGCTAGGTTTTTCATATGTGAAAAGGCAAACTCCGGAAATTGTCTGAACCCATTTGTGCAGACATTCTTCAGACTGTTTGCCTCAAAACCAACCAACAAACGGACAGAGGAGAAAACACAACACAGTGCATTTGACCTTGGTGTGTCCTGTGGCAGCTCTGGTCCGGACTGTTTCACAATAAAGATTCCTCTGGAAACAAGTAACAGCAGTCGTCTTGGAACGCATTAGTCCACAAGTATCAAAACAATGTGGCCAGAATAGCTGACGTGCAACCCGCAAAATGATCTTTCCCTCGGTGACTATGTGACATGTCCCTTTAAAATATGCGATGCAGAAGGTTAGAGACTGAAGAAATATGTGTGGTCACTGGTCACGCATCTCACCAGTGAATGGAGAGAAATGACAGTAGGACCGCAGGGAAAGGATGAATTCATGATGTGGGAAAGACAGTGTGAGTGTGTGTCGTCTAACCTGACCTGGATTAATCGTAATTGAAGACAATTTCTTGTTGACTGGTGGAGCTCTGACCTGCTGGGAATATCAGATGTGTCTGTTTTTTATGACATCAGGTCAATTCAGTGTGAAATCGCTCACATAAATTATAGAAAATGTGTGTGTGATTAGGGAAGAGGAGGCTGGTAAAATGAGACCATGTGTGATTCATATGCACAATATTGACATTGCTTGTGCATTAAACTGGAAAAAATGGGGACCATCATAAAGACCCTGATGAGCTTATAATTAGAAGTGAACACTGACCCACCATCACACACACACACACGCAGCCCAACACAAACCATTGTGATGATTTCCCCGATTCCTGCTCTTTGCGGCCCATGGACACGTTGTCAGTGGAGAGTAACTACCCGGAGCCGAGAGCTGTGACCAGGGTGCAGGCAAAGTGCTGAGAGGGCGCTGACATTTAGCTGTAGCATTGTTCCCAGTAGTGAGCCTATTAGCCCTGAGTCTGCAAACCAGTTAGTGTGTGTATGTGCAGCCACTTGGAACACCAGTGTGCCTGAAGTACTGATATTTAACCATCGCAGGCTCAACCCTCCCTCAACAGCGCTGGCAGCTGAGGAAGAGTCACTGGAGGTAGTAAAGACCATCAAAGTATGATGAAGAAAAACTTTCAAACTTTTAACACACCAGCAGAAGTCGGGAAACAATCATGTGACTTCTCAAGGGGTTTATTGGTGGTGAAACGCTCCATGACCCACAACACACAAACAGCTTACACTCCTTTACCCCCCTCCTTGACGGGGGCCACGACTGGATTTCAGGCCAATCATCATTACTCTGTGACAGGTCTAATCTTGTTACCATGGCAGCGGGGATCTCCGGTGATGGATTACGGAGGGTCAGCAGCAGCGCTCCGCGATTGAGAAACAACGAAAAAAGAAAGTCACTGTAACATTTGAACTCGGGGTAATAGGATTGGCCCAGGAGGTATAGGCACAGGGGTGCGAGAAAGGGAGCCGGGGTCACACATAACCATGGTGGTCAGCAGAGGACTTAATGGTCCCAGTGGTGTTAAGGTCAGATCAATAATACGAAGGTCAGAGGTCATTTAAAGAACTGTGCAGAAATGGTCAATCATCCTATCTGAAGGAGCTTATGGCTACTTTCTGTCAAATATTTGATAGGAGAATTTTTTGTCACAATCTAAAAAGTCTGACACTCTCCTTTGTCCAAAGATTAAAAGACATAAGACATCTGTATGTACAGTTGATAAGGTTTCATTTGTTGGAAGACAGATACAAATGGTTGCAGCTGACAGGGTGGAAAATAAAATCAAAGACATGCAACAAAGGACCCATTACACTAGAGATGTGTTCAAAATCACTCACGTGTTGTGTTCAGAAAATGGTTGTCAAAGTCTGTCCTATAATCCTTACACTCTTCTTCAAATCTACAGTTTTTTGTGACACTAGCTCAAATATTTATGGTTTTGCAGTTAAAGAGGATTGAGGAAAACATTTATATTAGCAAAGCTTCTTAAAAATGTATTCAAATAATGAATCAATCTTAATGTCCAATCAATCAAATTATATTTGTAGTGCCAATATTTACGATTTGTCTCCCAGGGCTTAACAGTGTGACATCCTCTGTCCTTAACCCTCATTAGGCTCATAAAATGCCCCACATAAATTTGTCAAGTAATTGTTTTGGAGACATTGAAATGTGTAGAACTGCAAAAGGGTACTTTTATATAAACAAAACGTGGCGCAACTAAACAGGCTTTGCGGCATGCCACTATGTTTGTAGCCACAGCAGTGACCCCTTGACCCAGAGAGTGGGTTCCCTTCTTGGATGAAGGGTCCTCGGTCGGTTCGGCACAGGCATGCAGCAGCTGCACGAGTGGTGAGTCTGCTTCGCTATCTGTCTGCTAACGTTATCTTTGCTGTTATTGGAGTCAAACACTGGTAACCGGTCCCATCACATGGAGGAGCTGTCCTGCGTTACTGTCAGTGTCAGCGCCACCATCCCTCCCTGTCAAAGTAAATCTTTTGTGTGTCCGTCGCTGTGTGTCCTGGGGTAACCGTGAGTCTCTTTATGTTATGTGTAATGTTTGAGACAGAGTCCAGAGCCATTGTGAAAAGAGACCTGCATCACCCTCCAGTGAAGCCCTGAAAAAAAAAACACCTTCAACACAAACATCGCACACTCACAGTGACTCTGCCAGTTTCCACAACCGCTTTCCGAGCAGCGTCTACAACCACAGACAAAACATGTTGACCCATACAGAATATTTAGACAATATCACTGTCCACAAGAGTGGGGAAAAGAGCACGGCCATCGCAGGATGTTTGTTTTTTTTGTAGGATAAAGGGCACTTCTCCTCACACACTGCTGCGTGTGCTTACAATAAAACGTGGAGCCGTGTTTTTTATCAAATGAACTGCGCAGCTCTATCGCTCTGTAGAAACTCTTGACCCTTGTCCACTGACTCTGTATAGCACAGGAAGTGTGCTTTTCAACACCCGGGCTTGGACTTCTGTTTGTGTAAATCTGGGGTCATAAATATCTCATTTATGTACAGTGTGTTTGTTTGTTTTTTCTCCCTCTGACACACATCCCCCCTGCGGGTTCACAAAAACATGAATCAGGATTAAGAGTGTTCACCAAGTTTACATTTTCTGTCAAACTACCAAGGTCCCTCCTTCACGTTAGAAGACTGGATACTCAAACATAAATCAGTGCCTCCCACATGAGATTGTAGAAACCTGCTTTCAAGATATCAGTATCACAACAGACTGATTATGTGGAGCTAATGACTGAACAGCATGGGAAAGTCCTCTAACCCGCCCCGATATTTACACTGCATTTTGGACCCACTGTCCCACCCTGACCCTTCGGTCATCTCCTCCTCTTCCTCTCTTTAGTGTAGCGGAGGAAGAGCCAGGACCAGAGTGGATCACTTGTAGGCCTGTCTGCCACACCCACCCCCCTCTTTAACTCACTACAACCAATTAGGTGACAGGCCATGGAGGGCACAGGCGGATGAGAGCAGGGAGATAATACTCTTCTGAATTATTCATCCTTCTGCTAAAAACTTCACCCTATACCTCCGCCCTGCCCCTGCTCTCTCACCGCACTGGTCTTCCTCTTGTTGCTGCTCTCTTCTGTCCCTTCAGACTCTCACGTGATTCTTGTCTTTGGCTACAGTGACAGTAAAGGCCAATGTGTACAATGTGTACAATGTGTACAGAGTGTTTACATGCTTGGAGGGGCAAAAGCCATCGAGAGGGAGGAGACGTGATGAATTGAAAATATCTGAATAGTGTATGTCACTTTCCCCTCAGAGGCACCCGTCTGAGCAATGAGAGGAGAAGGTCAAGCCCAGCGAACTTTCTCACCTGCACAAACTTGGACAGTGACTGTGTGAAGCAGACATGCTTGTTGTATTGTTGGCTTTAGAAAGTTAACTTGTTGTGCACTGCCCCAATTATTCTTTAAATCTGATTATGACAACAGCACATCATAAAAACAAATCTTAAGTCCACTCTCTAAATTGCTAAGTGAAACCAAAACTAAGCAGATCTACTGTAGACAATTAAAAGACATGAAACTTGGCATGGTCCAGACTTACAGGTGTAAAAACGCCTCAAGACAGAGGAATAGAGACTTATAGTAAAACACATATAGTATGGAAATAGATGTATAAATAGAAATAGAAGTGGACGGGAGAAGGACAAAGTAGTGACGACCACAAGGAGCGAGTATCAGACAGATAGATAATGGGAAAAAATAGTGGACACGAGACAGAAGGAGGTGGCTGAATAATGGATTGGACAGACGAGGGGACGGTGAGAAGAAGAGAGCCAGAATGGAAAAGAGGGAGAGAGAGAGGGATGAGGTATCGTCTGTGAGGTCTCATCACACACTTGCTGACATTGCTTTAATCTCAGGGCCAAGAGGAGAGCAGAGGGCCCGCCGTCGCACGCACTCACGCACGGAACATGTTGGGACAGATTTACCGTGTGTCTGTGTGTGTGTGGAGCGACGCTAGCGGAGTAACGGGAGTAAGAAACACATACGAGTCAGGCAGGACTCCTGCGTGACATCATAACATACAAAACTGAGGACACTTTAATGTGACAGCTTTATGTTTTTTTTTGTTTGTTTGTATTTCACACTTTTACATAGCACCGTTCATCACGTCATAATACATGTCTGTGCGTTCTACAGCAAAACATGTTTCGACAATCGGCCGAAGTGTTCTCACCATCAATAACACTTCATCGTGTTCAACCTCGGATGTGGAAAAAGAGGTGTGAATTAGTGTGATGTGAGGCCTGAGCAGCAACTCAAGAGGTAGAGGGGTTGTGTAGTGAACAGAGGGTTCTGCTTCACAGTGTGTTGAAGTGTCCTTGAGCAACAATGGCACTTGATGTTGCATCATTAGTGTTTTGGAATGTTCTTAAACACCATGACAGATTGACAGGCTAGAACTTTTAATATGTAAATCAGTTCATTTCGAGGATTTGCAAGAAACAATACAAAATTGGAAAGAACTCTCTCTCCCAGGGAGGTTGTAGCCTCCGCATGCGGGTCACTACCAGATCAGCTATCAGGCACCCCCCCCCGCATGCAGGGTAGAGTCCTCCTGCAACTGCCGTAGGTTCAATTCCAACCCGGCCCTTTTGCTACGTGTCTTCCCCGATCTCTCTCCCTATTTCCCGCTGTCTGATCTATCAATAAAGGTGAAATGCCCCAAAAATACAAATACACAGGAACCTCTGTATGGAGTGTCTTTCCTGGATAGATAACAGCAAAGAAAAGGAAAATGAGGAGGCATTGAAGTGGAGAGGAAAAAAACTGTGGTGAAAAGGGTAGAAAAACAGACAAATTGACGCAGATAAGAGCACGAGAAGGCACAAAGTTCTTATGGAAATAGAGATACCAGAGCTGAGAGGCCGATCACAACAACAGGAATTTAAAAAGCAAGTGTCACACGGGAAAAGAGGAAATGACACTTCGATCAACGGAAGCAATTGCGCAAATATAAGACATTTTAGAGAACGGGAGGAAAGAATCCATGAAAAAACAATCTCATGAGAGTAGCAGGCAGCCTAAGCAATTACGTGTCCGTCATTAACATTTGATTATTGTTTATGCTCTGCCCACAGTGCCATTGGCCACACATTTAAACACACACACACACACCATACACATATAAAATCTCCATAAACCTGCACATGCATGAATGCACACCCATTTTGCAAGTGTGCACACGCCAATCAAGACCTTCTCTGACCGCATGCACACGCAGCCACGTAAGCAAAGGCGAACGCACACGCGACCACAGTGTATACACACACTGCAAAGCGCTTTCTGCAGACCTTATAAATACTGTCCCACATTGTGATTTTGTTTGAGCGCCGTCTCCATGGCGCTGCTTCCTCACATGTTTATAGTGACGGCCGTTATAAATTAAAATTATCTTAACAACACTTAAGCTGGGCTGTGCATGCGGCCGCAGCCAGGCAGGGACAACAGCAGAGAGACACAGAGGCCTAACGTGGGCTAAGAGACAGACACTGAGCAGAGGGGGACTATCGGAGAGAGAGAGAGAAAGAAGGAACAGAGGTCGCTCTAAACTGAAAGGAAGATGTTAAGCAGCACTTGACAAAGGTTCACTGAAAAACCTGAGGGTGTTTTGGTGATGGTAGGTTGCCGGGTTTCGCCTGCACAGTCATGCAGCCTCCTCATCCTGAAAACTTATATCCATAGAGCTCATGTGCCTGATGGGCTTCAAATTACAAACACGTGGACAAGGAAAAAATCTAATACCAGAAAAATAAGCAGAGAGAGAGACACAGTGATATACACAAGCTGTTGGGGCTGGAACTACACACATCAATGAGACCGGCCCACCTCTGCAGGGATATGATCTGTCTTCACTCACCCCGAATTAAGTTCAATTTTCATTCAACTTTTACATGCCTATCAAGATTAGTTTAACATCAGATCATTTTCGATTAATATTCAAATTGATAAAAATGACTGTTTTAATGGATTTTATATAATCTTTTTTAACTACGTGATAGAGCACCTTGCTTTGCCTGGTTTTCTGGATCAGCCAACGATGGATATTGATGTGAAAATATAAAGTAATAAAAGTCAAGATGAAGGATTTTGGCCATGTGACCCATGACATGTCACTCCAAGCATTTCCTGTTATATTTAGATTTCAATCTGAGTTATGCACCAGTAGCTAAACCTTTCACCTTTCACTTATCTTTAAATCCCAGAGTCACTGTCACGTAGCGAATTAGATAAGAAGGACTGGCGTTCCCATGCTTACTCCTTACCAGCGGTTAACTACAGGGTTAGTTTCCACATTATTCGGTATCTGCTGATCATCGGCATTTGTAGTCGCAGCCGCCCATTAGGGTCAGGCCTTGAGTGTGCTGCTGATGGATAATGGCAAAGCTAAAGCTATTGATTTATTTTTGCGTTATGGTCTCCGCAGACGCTGGCGACACACTGACCCTGCCTATAAGCACTCTTCGACACTTCACTCACACTGAACACCTCGATGAACTCACGGCACCCTGACTGCCCCAGCCCACCAAGACCTGAATCTTCTTTTGTCAATGAAAGGTGGTTCTCAATGATCAAAGCTCATTGAGAACCTGACCATGGACCATAGAGAAGAAACTCACATGCTGAGCTGCTGGGAATGGATTCTGTACACGAGCCCAGGCGTCGGTCAGTTCTCTGATTTTGTAATCAAACAGGATTTGGCGGCTCAGTCGTGCAGCAACTTTGCAACATTCAGAGAAGATGAGAGCACGGAGTAGGTTTCCCATGGCTTTTGACTTATTACATTTCCAGTTATAAGAGGCAGACTTTACTGACAGGGCCGTCTATTGTCGCCAAGGTCCTGATTGTCCTGTTTGACTTATCGGACGGGCTGCAGGGTTTTGACAGTCCGGTGTAACATTGATTTAAAACAGCACAGAGTGAGAACCAAAGTCGTGTTAGCACCGACTTCCAAGAGAAAGCTTCCAGATCAGCCGAGTGGAAAGGTGCTTGGTGATATTTTGCAGCGAAACAAAGGAAGGTTGATCAATAAACATAAATCAGGACTGAACAAGTACAGTGAAATCTCGTCTGACGATTTCTCTTTCTCTCATGCTTGTGGGTGGGAGTTTGCAACGGTACAAAACAACATTTGTTCCTCCTCCTCATTGGTTGTTCCTCCAGGCAGATTAGTACAACCCATATTTACCTTCATTGTTAAGCATCCTCCAGTGGCTGTGGTACTTAAGATGGGAGCAAAGAGGAAGTCCCAATTAGGAGGAGGGTTGGAGTGGGTGGATGGATCAATACAAGACTCTGACACAGGAAGTCAAGTCAGCCTCCTGTTTAAAACTGAGGGTCACTGTTTTTTACTTGACTGTTTCACAACCTTTTTTATTAGTGTAACCATGACACAAAAGGTCCTCAAATATTGAAGTAGTATGTATTTTGAATCCAAACCCTAATCATAACTCTTTACCTAAACCTACCCAAAGATACAAGTGCTATTTCAGGTAGAGTCACATCAGAGCTTTGGGACAAACAACTTATATACTCATTCAGGTTTGTAGACTTAAAAGATATGCTTCACAAATTAGTCTGAATTACTGGGTAAGTACTGGTAGGTTAAAAATAGGTGCATTCAATAGAAGTGTTTTGCTTTGAACTGGTTAGGAGGCTGGTTACATGAACAGCATTGTAGACTGGACAACAATGTAGTCCTCTGACAGGGGACACTTTGTCAGTATTTACAGCTCCTGTATTACGTCTACTTGAGAAGATTTGCCAGCACTGCAAAAATCGCCAATATCATATTTTGCAGATACAGAGGTGTAATCATAAAATACACAGTAGAGGGGGAGCTGTCTCTGGACGGTGAAAGCAGGTCTGAAGTGTTTAGAATTAACTTGTCAAAATAAACTCCTGGCATGTCCCTTGGACCCTCCGAGCCAAATGTCACAGTCCTGGCCCGCTTTAGCATCAATAACATTACATGAGCAACACACTCCAACACCCCCGCTGATCACCTATCTGCACGAGGATGAGAGACCACTGTGTGTGTGTGTGTGTGTGTGTGTGTGTGTGTGTGTGTGTGTGTGTGTGTGTGTGTGTGTGTGTGTGTGTGTGTGTGTGTGTGTGTGTGTGTGTGTGTGTGTGTGTGTGTGTGTGTGTGTGTGTGTGTGTGTGCGTGTGTGTGTTGTGCCCTATTCCTGAGTTAAAGTAAGCACAATGAGCAGAGCTGGAAACTGAGGGAGAAACCTGATTCCTGGTCAGCCATCCCAGGACAGATCAGTCCCCTCCCCAGGGGAGACACATTTTGCCCCGAAAGGAGAAATTAATACGCCGACAAGCCTCAACTCTCCCCTCTCTCTCTCTCTCTCTCTCTCTCTCCAACTCTCCTCTTCGTACCTTTCTATCCGCACGTGTACCCAAATCCCTCGTCCTGTCACAAAACCTTCATTTCTTTGAGGGGCGAAAACGTTCTGAACCGAAACAGAGATGTTTCTTACATTTTAATCTACTGTCTCTGTGCATTCTGTTTCCCCGAAACCTTTTCTACCACCCGTTCTCTCATTGTTGGCTTAGAAGAAACTACCTTTACATCCAAGTCAAGAAACATTTACCCTGGTTTTGAGTGTCCTTGAGCAAGACACAAGATCCCTACCTTCTCCTGAGCTGGTGACGTAGTAGAGGACGAGCAAAAATAGAACTTTTCTACAGGAATCCATATCAGTATTATATTATCATTATTAGCAACCAAATTCATGCTTCTGTTTGTCCTGTGTCACACACATATCGGTGTGTTAGCAGGTAGCAAGCCTGTCTAAAAGGGGAAAGCTACAGTGGGACAGGCCAGGACGTTAAAGCAGTTGCTTGATGATGTGAATTGAAAACTGTGGAACACACAGGCCAGGTGTACAATTTGTAAAGGGTAAAAAAAAACACATCTGGATAACGTAGGGGCATGTGCAGATGGTGTAATCAGTGTAATTTAGTTAAATAAATCGAATGAAAGACACTTTTCATTCGGGAATAAGAAATTTAAATAATAAATCTTTTTCAAACTTACTCCTTCACCTTTGAGATTAAACTTAATGGTTTTACTAGGACTGGGCAATATGGCCAAACTAATTTTATACCAGCCGATATCGACACTTTTTATGATAATGTCACATTATCATTTCTTTTAAGTTTAAATAAAACATTTTACAAATTTGAGGTAGTTAGCATTACACCGATATATATTGGAGTTTTGTTATATTTTTTAAAAGTATGTTGCAGTAATTATAGATATTGTTTTATTTCCCAGCCCTAGGTTTTATGGTTTTAATCCACTAAAGGCCTTTAAGCTGTATATCCCTGATGACCTGCCGCCCTCTCAGGAAGCACATCTGCAACTGGACGAGAAAGATTTAAATGACCTTGTGCTTTTTTCCAGTAAAAATCTGAAGAACAACGTCCAATCCAGTTACATTGGCCTTGGTATTATTCAGAGATCGACTAGATGTTGGTTCCTCCTTCACTCAAATCAAAGGAAATGCCATAAGGGCCATTTCAAAGAGGCATGACTGGAGCTTCACTGTTGGTGCATCAGTAGAGAGTTTTAATACTGAACATTCTTCATCTTCCCAAGTAAATCTCCAACGAATTTAATGGTTGTGTAAATTAAGTTAGTGAGTAATAATGTCGTCGCAACTTCTTAAACTTCTTATGCATTTTTTACCATTTTTCCTTATTATCTATATATTCATATTTATCATTTAACATGTTCTCTATAGCAGGTCTTGCATACTCTTTGATTTGCATGAAAAGCCAATAAGGTTTGAATGAAGGAAAGGAGGAGAGATATAGAGGAGGCAGGAAAGGGGAAGTCAATTAGAAAGGGTAATACAGCAAATGAGAGATGATATTTTCCACTCAGGAGGAAAGAGAAGGAGGGACTGATGGAGGAGAGAGAGACACAATGAAGAGCTGAGGCATTTGGGCCATAAAGGATTCTTAATGGAGCAGAATTTACACAACCTGCTGAGCTGAACAGATAAAAAAAAAAACAGCAGCGGTAAATGAACAACAAGCCTCCAATCTGCAGCCCAGAGCCGGTTACAGCCCCACACAAAGTGCCGAGTGGCTTTCTCTCACGTCACCATTTTACGGTGCCCCCCCCCCCCCCCTACCTCCTTCTTTCTCTGTTACTTAGTCATCAATAAAAACACATTCATGCTAACTAAAAAAAAGGAAACAACCAAACAAAAAGCTATTTTCTGACGTGGCTCACACCATGAATAATAAAAAAAGGTGCGACACCAAATGCGTCAGTGGTTTCCCGAGGGTCCTGGAGGAAGGGGTGGGGGGGTTGTACAACTTTAGTGGATTTCTCGCTGCGTGGTTGAAAGCCTGGAAAAGCCGACCAGACTGTTTCAATGACCCCGCTGGAATAGCTCGCTCACGTTGGAGACAAGAGGGAGGAAAAAAACTGCAAGAATAGACAGAGGGAACCCATTCAATCAACAAGCTGCCTGAGCGAAAGGACTTTAATAATGTCAGAAAGGCAATTTGACTATAATGAAAAGCTTGCAAGAGGCATTCTGTGTACCACACAAAAAGGTTGTGTGAAGATCAATTAACCATAACCACATAGATATTTCACAGCCTCTTTGAGCAAACCAACAGTGGGGAGGTTATGGAGAGCATTAGGCCGCCCGGCTCCTGTTGTGGGTATCTCCCTCCACATCTATAAATAATGTGGCTTTAGGCCCAAGCTTTCATAAACACACGCCATCACTGGTGAGGGTGCCATAAAAGGTGAAGGGATTCCAGCACGATGTGAAAACTAAAGGGTTTCTTCAGCAAAGGCTCGCCGAGCTCCTGTTTCATAGCAAAGGGTCAGAGAGAGAATTAAGTGTCGGGGCAGTTGGACTTGAGGATAAATAATGCATCATTAAGAGCTGCAACAGATTGGAAAGCACTAGAGTGTTCTCTGATGCGTTCAGTTATTGAAGTGTATTTGTTTAAGTTTACACTCAAATGGATGGATGGATGGATGGATGGATGGATGGATGGATGGATGGATGGATGGATGGATGGATGGATGGATGGATGGATGGATGGATGGATGGATGGATGGATGGATGGATGGATGGATGGATGGATGGATGGATGGATGGATGGATGGATGGATGGATGGATGGGCCAACAAACCATCTTGACTTTTATTGATGGCACTGTTCAAATATTTTTGCTTCATTTCTGGATAGTGGGAGGAAGTGTGGCAACACCGTCTATCCGCTATCTCTCTGCTTTGTCCACTTCTCCTGAGCCACTATTGTCCAAGTGATTTCACAAGCTGAGTCGTCCTCATGGCAAGTAAAGTCAGTTTGTATGTTTTCATTCATTCAATCAAAGAGCTCCTCAGTGAACAACTACTTTTAAAGACATTTTCTCACACAGATGATACTGTTCAAGCTGCGCAGTAAGCCCACGTATAATTTGGCCCATCATCTCTGCTGCACCTCTATAAGACATGAATAATAAAATCCAATCAATCACCCGGGCTGGTCAGTGCTCAGGCTCGACTCTTTTTCCTGCACATCCACATGTACTATTACTGCACTGACGGTAACAGAAGCCAGAGCCAACATCCAGCCACGACTTAACTTCTTGGGTTTCTACTGTGCTGGATTTAGTGTGCACTGTGTGGTATTCCCTGATCAGAGACTGGTGGCATACACTGGAGTTATATGGATGTGAAATCTTGAATATTTTCAAATAGTTCTATTAATTCAATTAATAAAAAATCTATATTTGCAGAAACTCAAAGCTTCTATGTCTTAACTGTGCACATTTTTGGAAAGCTCTGCATTTTACAACCCAAACTTTCTTGTTTCTTTCTTGTGGAAACTTTAGCAGACTTTACCAGCTCAGACAAGCCAAGCAGCCCTCCTGCTGACATTGTGCGTTTACTGCAGTTGAAACAAAGAGAAGAGATTCAAAGGTGACAAAGAGGTCTCAGGATTTTACTGTGAATGGCGGAAGGGACCAGAACAAGGCACGAGGCACTTAACATTTCAAATGGCCCACGCATCATTTGAACCGGAGCCTTGGTGAGTACATGAAGCTGCAGTGTGTCCATGGAAACGGAACAGGTTGGCAAGCAAAGGAATTTCTTTAATAGTGAGTTTTTCTGGGAAAACTATCTTTTGGAAGGTGGTAGAGGAGAGGAGAGAAGAGGAGAGCTGGTGGACTGGCAGGAGAGAGTTTTCTGATCCAGAGGAGACAGCTGCACATAGAAATGGGAAACAGTTCATCATAATGTAACCTGAGCCGTTCAGTGGGCAGGATGTTAAATCTCCCAAAACCTTTGTGTACGCAGAGGAATCCGTCTGTGTGAGGCAGCATCTTATGTGCAGCTGTGACAGCAATAAGGAGGGTTGAGAAGTGTGGTGGGACTTAAGTGGATGCCCACGGAGAGACATTATTGTGGAGAGCCGCCTCACCTCTTTCCCAAACACACACCTGCGAGAGGGAAGCAGCGCATCTGTTCCAGCCTCCGCGGTTACAATTGAGGACTAATTAAAGGATCTGGGGAAGTTAGCGCAGCGCTCCACACAGCAGTGTACAGCTCAATTTAATTACAATAGATCAACGCCGCCTTAATGGAGCTTCATTGTACAAGGAATTTGCCGCGCACATGATACGGCTCCCAGCATGCTGAGCAATTCACGTGTAATTAATCAAAACAAATGCACAGCTCAGGGTAATATCATATCATGGGAACGATGTGCTCGGGTAAGACATATGTGCGCCCAAGTTATTTCATGTCAAAGTGCAGGCCTAGTACGTTTTAAGTCTCAGGTACAGACATTAAAAGAGACCATCACATGAGCAGCTGGCTTCCAAAGTCTAACCGTCTATGAGGCCATGGCATCTGAAACATGATCTGAGCACCTCCAGGCGCCGGCCGTGCTTCAGTCAGAGAAATAACAACACAGGCCGAGCTGCCATCCACTCTGACACCATGTAATAACAGGGAAAGTGTCACCAATAACCTGCAAGAAAAGGCCGTGGCTCTAAGTGAGAGAACCCCCACGGAGGAGCAGGACATGTTGTTCTGCGTCTGCTACAAAGACATGTTTCCAATGTCGATGGGAAAGATAGGGGAAGATACCGACAGTGTAAGAAAGTGAAAGCACCAGAGGCTATATGGATTTCGCCGACCTGCAGTCACTGATGTGCCAGAGGTGTATGAAGAGAACACATGCGAGTCGTGGCCCCCGGTGGTGGGATTTCCCTCCGTTATAAACATGGTGATGGCATTGGCAGGGGGACAGCTGCACTCGTCTAAACAACAGCACACAAACGCTGCCCTGGTCCAAGGAGCTCCCACACATAATGCTCTGTCCACACCGTGCCAGACGCAGACACTGCTGGAAGACAGCTGCCGGCGCACAACTGTCCCGGCCTTCACTTGGGAAGGAACTGAAACACACTAAGTGAACTTTCACTTTAAAGAACACCTTTCATTCACACCAGGCTTTCTTTATAACTGTTTCCCCTCAGTTAAATCACATCTGAGACTGTGACAAATTCAATGAAGCAAAAAGTCTATACAATTTGAGTTTATGTCCTATATGTTCAATGGTTTTCAACTGGGGATCAGCCAGGGTGTCTGTGAAAAGTTTGTAGATCCCTCCACTAAAATGATCATGATACGAATGTTGACATGTTGAAAAAACTTTTAATAAATGTCTGATACCTTCTTAATACATTTCTCTTGTGTTTTTTCTTCCACATATTTAAAGTAAACCTGTGGGCCATGTTAACTCATCCTAATTAAACAAGCACTGCATGCTTTACATGTTGTTCCTTCTCCGAGGGAAGCAGGCAGCACCAGTGAGCTCATACTTTCCCAGTGTTTACATGTTGTATACATTATGGAGCACATGGGACAGACAGTTTAACACCCTGACAGAAGAGGGGGGGGGCGTGCTTTAGGTTGCCGTGCATGTGCGTAATTGGTGAGGTTTTTAGCCTGTTTGGGTTAAAAAGCTCTCACATGCACGGCTCAGGGCTCACAGTGGGTTGAAGAGGCGGTGGACTAGTGGCAGAAACTTGGACTATGGTCAGAAAAGGTCTCTGGTTCGTCTCTGGTTCGACTCCACGGAGAAACAACAAAAAGATGAACCTAGATTGATCTGTCCAAAAATCCAAGAGGATTCTCCCTACCCTGTCTAGTGCCCCTGAGCAAGGCACCTTACTCCCCTAACATCTGCTGCCCAGGCGCCGTACATGGCTGCCCACTGCACCAGATGGGTTAAAAGCAGAGGTTAAATTTCCCCTTGCATGAGTGTGCCTGTGCATGTCTGTGCATGTGTGTGGGATAATAAACTGTATCTTAATCTTAATCTTAAATTATTTTTCATCTGAAATGTTGCAACCACCAAGTCCAGTCAAGTGTCATGGTCATATGTGAGTGTGTCTCCTGGCGTTACTTCCCAGTATGATGTGAAACTTGTGACAATCAGCAGGTTTCAACCATGTTTAGATTTTTTTTTTTAAGTGGCCAATTACCCCCTGTGGATTTGGATGAATTCGATTTAACCTCCAGGCTCCTCCTGATGATCTGATCATCTAATGAGAGGGACCCCGTGTTGAGATGATGCATGGACGCCTGGTTAATTGGAGAATTCATCAGATGACTGCTGGTGTAAACTGATCACAACACATGGACAACAAAGTCAGGTGGAGCCTCTCTGGCAGCACGTGGCTCTAACTTTATGAGACTTTGGAGTTTTGGGATCATGTGGTCTCATGTATAAAAGTTATAAACTGGTGGTGAACTCACATGAACGCGTGGTAGATGAACGCCCATCCTCTCGGCCTCTCCAGCACGTTGTACAGGCAGTTCTGTAGCTTCCTGTAGCGCTTGTTGGAGGCGGCGGCGTGGCCCCGGGGTCCCGGGGGTCCCGGCCGGGGGGTCCCCAGCAGCCCGGTGCGGTGGGACGGGGGTGCGCGCTCCGGGCTGGACGGCTCGCTCCGCTCCGTGTGCACCGCGGTGAGAGCCACGAACTCCACCCGCCGGTCGTCGCTCGGAGCCCCGGGGCTCAGCATCCTGACGCCGCCGTTGTTCGACGGGCTTCCCAACATCCTCCGGGTTCGAAACTTGGGGTTTGGAGACTTCTCACTGGATCATCGGCAAAGTTTGCGCCCGACACTAGTCATGGTCCGGTTTGTCAAAGTGCGACTTGGAGAAAGTGGTTCCACCGGTCAGAGCTCGGGAGCCGGGATCATCTCCCGTGGTCCGGTTCGGTTTTAAAGTTCTCTGCGAGTCACTGAACAGCAGGAGAAAAGATGCGCAGGACCTGGAGAAGTGACGTGACCTTCAGCATGTTCAGGAGTCAGATCCGAGGGGAGAGTGACCGGGGGGCAGAGGAGTCCGGGGGAAACAGGCTTTTAAAGTGAGCTGCTAATGAGCTGTCACCGCTGTGCAGAAAGAACAACAATCAGTCCGAGTGAAGCAGCTTAAAAACACACTTTAAACAAGCGACTCACAAAGCGCACAGAGGATCTGCGCCATCCCAAACAAACTCCCACCAGCCCACAACTGCCTCATCAAGTTGCTCTCTGCTGGTCCTAGAGCTGGACTTGTCGGATTGAAGCCCCCCCACGGTCCTCAGCCTGCTCTCCCCTCCTCATGGTGGGGGTCGGTCCGCTCCAGCGGCTCCTCCGCTCCAGCGGGCGGGGTGCAGCGCGCACGGGAGAAGCCCATCTGTGCCCGCGGTGTCAAAAGAGTCCCGGGAAAAAGTGCTGTGAAAAGGTCACATAGACGCGATGTCTGCATCCGGTGGGGTTTGTTTTGGTTAAAAGCGCTTATAAGGGTGGAGGAGAGAAAACAGGCTTCGCTCCCCGGACGAGAGGAACGCACAGAGCAGGAGGAGCAGGAGGAGGCGAGGGAGTGCAGGAGGTGCACGGGAGGAGGGTGAGGTTTCTCTCCTGTGCACTGGAGGAATGAGAGGTCCCGGGTGGAGCTGCTGACTGGGACCAGAAGTGTGCCTTGTGCACTGATCACTTCTGCACAATTACTACAGAGTCACGGTAACAGCAGTTTACTGGGGCCACTTTTGTTTATATGGGACAGGGCTGGAGCAGAGACAGGTGCAGGGGGGGCACACACACCAACAATGGCCACCACTGCCTCCTCCTCCTCCTCCTCCTCCTCGTGTGGACAGAGCTTTTCTAAATCTATGACACACAACAAGTTTGTGGTTATGGCACAACTCCTGCGGTTATGGCGCATGGTGCTCACCTGTCAGTTATTATATTATCTATTGTATAGTCAAATACTTATATTTATACCTCTACTATATATCATATCATATTATATCATACTCTCTGTATAGGCTTTGTATATATAAGTCTATATAAACATATTTATACATGTGTACATGTTATTATTATTATTATATTTACTATTATTATTATATATACTGTTGCTGCCATTATTACTATATACTGCTATTATATTGGTATAATTACTATCATATACAAATATATATTATGTTATATTATATACTATATATACTGTACTATTTTTATATACTGTCTAACAATAACATTACCATCATATCATCAGTACTATTACCATCATCTTGCCACTGCACCTTATCTACCTATTTATCTTGTGCTTCTGTTTTTATTCTTTCTACCTCAATATTTTTTATTTTATTCTATTGTATTGTATTTTATTGTATTCAAATATACCGGCTGCTATGACGACTTAATTTCCCTTCGGGGATGAATAAAGTAATCTATCTATCTCCTCCTCCTCCTCCTCGTGTGGACAGAGCTTTTCTAAATCTATGACACACAACAAGTTTGTGGTTATGGCACAACTCCTGCGGTTATGGCGCAAGGTGCTCACCTGTCAGTGGGGCCCTGGGAGGAATGCATTGTGAGGGGGTCCCCCAAAGTCCTGCCTGCTGCTAACCCAGGGCCTCATCAGACCAGCGGTGACACCAGCAGATGCCAGGATAGTGACACAATGTGTGTTCGAACCTGACACACACCTCTGCTCGGCCGGATCAGAAAGTTTGGGCTTCAAAACAAACAGTGCGTTTGCTCTTTTTCCACAATCACATCCCTCAGGCGTCCGCTGGAGTAAACGCAAGGAGACGGAAATCTAAGCAACACCTATGATCGATCGTCTCAAATAAAATGTTTATCATCGCTTGCTCTGCACCAAACGGAGACTCATGTGCCTCAGACATGTGTTTGGCATTGTGTACGTTTTACAGTGTTCCATAACAACATCACGGGGGGGGGGAGGGGGGTACTCATGCTAAGTATGTGCGCTCCTGTCCAATGTGCCTGCTGCTCTGTGGAACATGTAGGTCTGTGGAATGACGTGTGGGAATGCGGCTGCAGTCTCTCACAAGGCACGAATCTAGACGTTATTCCCAGGCTCCTCTCCCGTTGCATAACTTTACTTTATACTAATCCTTATCTTGGAGTCAAACGGAATTAACCTTTTCACAGCACTGTGTTGCAGAAACTTAACATGACAAACCAGATGGAAATGTAAAGTCAAACTGTGCATTCGAAGTGAACTACAATGTAGTTTACAGGACACATATTTTAATTTACTTAACATAATTAATTTGTTTCATAAAGGACCTAATCCCTCCAGCCTGTGCTACAGTTACATTGCATTTGAAGCATTTATTTAGTGCAGAGCGCAGTCAATTACTGATTGAATTTGGGATGGACATTGAACATGGCATCAAAACCGTTCAGAAACTTTTCCTTTTAAACATCAGTTAATTCCAGGGGTGAATCCGTCGGTGGGCCCAGGGGGGGGGGGACTGGTGCTAAGTGAAATCTGATTGGGACCTGAAATAACCCTGTCATGTCAGTAGTCTTTAAAAACAGTCACTTACTGGCAGTGCTAATAATAACAACTTTTTAAAGAATTTAAATTTTAAAAACTTTTAATTTATCAATTAATAAAAATAAATTCAATGATATGTGACTTTGTTCAAAGCCTTAGAGATAACAGTGAACAATGAATGAATTAAATGTGCACCTTACTGAATTAGTAATTGTGCATGGATGTTGGACTTGTAATTGTGGCCCCCTTTATGGCCCCTGATTAAGAAAACTCTAGATCCGCCACTGACTCATTCCATAATGAAATAGTAAACAACTACTTAAAAACTTGTTTCTAAAAGATTATACAGAAATTTTGATACTGTGCTGGCGTTTATAGTATTAGTAAAGGTGAACATAAATCTTAACCTAATAAATATTATTATATCTGAACTTAATTGATATGGTGAAAATGTGTGGACTGGGCTTTTAAAAGGGACAAAGTGGAAACCAACTTTTCCACACCCGCAACTCTCACCAAAGGCGTGAGTAATATTTCTGCCTTCTTGGAGAGCAACACAGATGTAAACAATAGAAAGAGGATTCTAATTCCATCTAAGAATCCTGTGAACCCTGACTCCCCGACAATGAAAGCAGGAGAACATCAACACGGCAACATCCTGTACTGGGGATCTCCCACTACATCCCTCCCTCTGCCAGCGTGTTAACTGCTCCTCCTCCCATTGGTCCTGCCTCTCCTCCAAATGAGGTCACGGACAGACGGCAAAGGAAGGAGGTGTTGATGGACAGAGGAGCCCTGCTTGGACCCTCTGGGATTGACATCAAAGTTTCGCCGAGGAAAAGCCACGCTCCTTCACAGTGCCAGCCCTGCTCCAGTGTTACTTTCATTCAGTACTGTGCCAGGCCAGGCCGGGGGGGATCCAGCACGGCCTCTGGGCTAAAGGCCGCCGGGTGACAACACACGACAGCTGAGCAAGGTCAAAGGCTGTAAAACTGTCAATGTGGAGCGGACGGTTCAATCCACAAATGCACAAGGAGGAGCTCACACAATCGTATAACCTGGCTCATCAACAACTTGTGTACCACGGGTGGAATCACAGGCAGGGATGACCCGGAGGGGGGTCCACAGGGGTCCGGCATTAGGAGGGGACTGTTGTGTGTTCTCTTGAAGCCCACCTCTCCCATCTCTGTTGTTTTTCCACTGCACTCCTCACTCCGAGCATTCACTCACGCCCCACAGAGCCCACTGAGCTGCTGGAGTCGACAGCCACTCAGGGGGAACTTTAAAAATACTCACATCAGCAATTGTGTACTACATATAGTACAGTGCAAACTCAGTGCGTACGACCCCCCACCACCCTTGTGTTTCCGCTGCGCACTCTGACGTTTACTTGCACTCCTTAATGGCTTTCCCACGCCACACTATTGTTTGCCTTTGTTTTCTCTTCTGCTGTTTCATCTGCTTCCCTCTCTTTAGCACAGACTCTATTTCTCTGATGGAAGACTTCCGAGGGAAGACGGGAGCATGGAGGGTCGGATGAGCTGTTGAGACACCGTCTGTTGTGTGTTGTTGTTGTTGTTGTGATTACTCTGGTTCTAGTCTTTGTAGAGACGGGATGACGTCCCCTCAAACAGTCCCGTGTTGGGAGCGAGAACCTCCCGTTGAGCAACACACTCCTGCTGTCATGTAGACACTGTAAAAATGTCAACTGACAGGAAGCAGCTTTCCCTACGTTCATCACTGTGACGCTCTCTGCAACATGAATGAGTCGAGTGTCCAGCACAACACGCAGAGACTCAGGGAAGCAGGCAGGAAGTTACAGTGAGTCGGGCACAGACCTCGCTCTGTGGCTCATTCATGAGCGCTCTGAAGCCCCTTTGTAGCCCACCACCACTCTCAGTGCTTTTAACAGAGCTGAGTGAGCAGCAGGCTTCTGCTGTCACTGACGGCCATTCAGAAAGGGGTGGAGGTGCACCGCAGCGTAGACACTACCTCACCTCTGTGCGCAAAAACAACCTCAAACCATACAACTCTGGGCTATTAAAAGACTGAGTGAATCAGACTCAATCGTTACACAGACACACTAATGAAGTCCATGGGTTTGACAGTATAAAGCATGTGTTGCAGTCGACTCTGGAAGAAACAGCCCCAGAAATTCAAAGAATTCAGTTTGTTTTAAAGGTGCAAGTTAGTTGTAAATTTTAGTGAAACAAATATTTTGAATCTTTTATTCAAGCCGTATGCATTTTGGGGGGCTGAGTCCAAAGATGTCGATATCAAACCTTCATGACAAAGAAAAGTAATTGATGCTTGAAATTTAGCAGTTTAACCATAAACTCTATAAATAACTATAAAGAAAAGCAAAAGCATCTAAATATGAAAAATACACATCCTTTCTGCAGTGTTTACTCATAAAATTGTTAAAGTGTTCATAACAGCAAGTATTAATGCAGATACTGAAATCTGTGTCTGTGAGGGGCTCAAATTGGCCAATCAGCCAATTGATAAATAATTCGAGCTCTATTATTTACATTAACATGATTTAACACAAACTCAAGTCTGGAACAGTTTCTGCATTTCTTTCTCTTCACTATAGCAAACAATATATTACCCTTGAAAACACTCTTTCAGGCTTTTTTGAACCAAATCCTTATTTCATAAATTTATGTAAAATATTTGTTCAAGTATTGAAAAACAGGAGAGTTCTGTTGCTGACTGAGCTCCCCAGCTGTCGCATTATTCTCACACAACACTGTATTGTCAGGACCTTGGAAAACAAGCTTGTATTATGTCGTGATAAACTCCCGAAACAACACAAAGACAGGAATAAAAACACAAACCCCTGAACATCCTCTCCTGTCATGTTTTTTTCCCTTGAGTGTGAGGCCAACACTTTGTGTTGTGGCCTAATCACAAGATCCAGGTCGGGAGCAGCCAAGCCAGTCAGGCTCAGCTCATCTGGCCGAGGTTGCCTTGATCTGACCAGACGGGCCAGCCAAGAAAAATACCACCAGACAATCCTGTTCATGCTTGACTTAAGCTCAAACACTCCCACAATCCTCGGTCCTTTTATTAGAAAGAGCCGAGCATGAGTCTGCACTCATTAATGCAGTTATTGTTTGGTGATTAAGTCGATTAAGGACTGGCCCTCCGGTTTGAGTAATGTTTACTTGTGACTTCGACTACCGGGGCTTACCCAGACATCTGTGTGGCAGCCGGTCAACCTGGGTGAATGCGTGTGGGAATTCAGTTTTTACACAGCTATTGATAGGAAAGCCCCTCAAAGGGACACTTGAAACTTTTGAACATTGACTCACGTCCTGCTAAGTTTGACCTTTGACTCGGGGTGAAGCGGGACAGCGTGACACCGTGCATCTCTCTGCAAACCCAGTTTTTCTGTCCCCGTCATAATTACTTCCCTTGCTGTTAAGATTTAGGTCGGATAAGGAATGCAGTCTGATCTGTAGGAGCTGAGCGGTCTCCAGTCAAATAACTCGTGACTCTATTGTTAACTGCTTGCCCTTTGTGGCCCATGAAGCTGTTCCAGCGCTTGAGGAGAGCAGCAGGAATAGGATTAGTGGCTTTCATAAATGGGGGGGATATTGATTCCACATTTTTGCCAGACAATTGTAGAGCTATGTACTTTGGAAAGGTCTGCACTCATTAAACAATGCCCCCAGTGAAAAACTGTACACCTGTGTTAGGCAATAAATCAGGTGCCCTGGTACAGTACATCAGTGGCATGTAGTTTATTAGATCAGTGCTGCCCTCTACTGACCATTTGGGAAAACAGCACAGGCCTCACACCAACACAATTAAAGCCAGAAGAATTTCCTTGTGACCATATTTAAAATGAATCTCTCGCATATTTACAGTTAACTAACATTATTTTAGTGGATCAAAGATATTGTAAACACAAGCAATTATATTTAAGGCACTGGTGGGGAGATGCGTCAACCTGGAGATAGAGTATTGGGCTGACTGGGTTGGTTCATGTCTTATCTCTTGGAGCTGAAGCATTTCTCTCCTGTCTCCCATCCACACAATAACAAGGTGGTTAACTCCCCTAAAACAGGACAATAACAAACAGACACAGATCAGTACTCAACGCCACAAACTCCGAAAATACAAAACAGGAGTTTTAGACAAGTCATGATTTTTATTTTATTTTTCTAACAAAAGAAAAAAACAGTTTGTTTACAAAAAGGAACGTCAAAAATAAAAAAACATTGTACCTATCTATTGCATGTCATGCTGGCAGTTGGAACTACATGCAAAAATAACAATAAGAACATTGATAATAATCATTACTGTACAAAAAATCATGGGGAAGATATGAGGCCATACATTTCAACATAAAAAAAAAAAAAAAAAAACACTTGAAAAAAAGTTTCTATAAAAAGGGGGGGTGGGGGGGTTCTCCAGATGGAGTCATGAGTTTGTACGTGAGACTTAAACCAGGGCACAAGACTTAAAAACCACCCGGTTAGAAATGTGTGAAACTGCATAGAGGCGGAGAAGAGCTTCCTCGCTCTAAACACAGAGGGGCGAACAAAGAGACAGTGAGCAGAGAAAACCAATGGAGGCGAAGCGATGACCGATCACACAGGTAACAGGAACAGGTTGAAGCCCTTACAACATAAAGTCATGCTTCATCACTGCGGAACATAACACAACACAGAAACTACAGGAAAATTATCATTATCATTGAACTTCTTCTTTGCTGCAAAAAGTGATATCTGAGGTATATGGCTTCATTCAATTCATCAATAAATGACAAACAATGAAGAGGGGATGATTAACGTCGGCACCGGAGGGGAAAGAAGGAGGTGAAGGAGAATGTAGAAACCAACGGCCTCCGTCAATCAGATGCCCCCGGACCAGATCGTGATCACAGAGACAGAACCTTTTCTAATTCGTTTCCAAACGGAGAACAGTGGCGGGAATAAAGCTCACAATTTTTTTTTAATCTTTTTTTAAAAATTCTTAAGTTCAGTCAAAGACAAGAAGATTAGAGTTGGTTGGTGGAGAGACAGTCGACTGGGGCAGGAGATGATTACGTCTTTACAGATGTGGGTGGCAGAAGTACAAAATGTATCGAAGCGTGTGATCGTGAAAGAGTCAATCGGTGTCCCTTTGGTTTTTGATCCCGTGTTCTAATTTTGTTACAAGATTACAGGTCCCTCATCTAAAAGGAGCAGTGCTTAAAATGGAGGGGTGTCGAGCATCCTTTGTGAAGACTGGTGGTGTCCTCCTGCATCGCATGGGCTGGTGCGTGTGGGTTGTCTGACGTGTGGGTTTGAAGTAAAGGTTCCTGGTTGGGCTCATTCGGTGCTGACCTGCGTGGCCTGTGCGTCAACTGTCTGATTGGTGGACTGAATGAACATTTGCTGGGTCAGCTCCTGTCCTGCTGGCATGGTCACCTGCTGAATCTGATACAACTGCTGTGAAACAGAGAGACAGAGGAGTTGAGGGTTTATGTGTCGTTGGAGTTTCACAGGATGTCGTTTACATTAAGCTGGTAGGACAAAGCATCTTTTATCTGATTGGAATAGAACATTTATTTATGATCATTAAATAAAATTTCTGTCAAATACTGACTATTATCAGTCTGATGAAACTACTAATTACTAGTCATTAATGCCTTTTCTGGCATTTATCTCTGTGAGGACTTCCTGGTTTAATAAGAGTTAGAGTAGTGTAATTTTGCATTACTGGTTAGCAGCTCGGTGAATGCACAAGTTGAAAAGAGAAATGCTAAAAATACCAACAAGCTACAAATGACAGTGAGTCAGGGGCAAACAGGCAATAAATCTAGCATTGACACACTAGATATATTTGTTGAAACTATTACCTGTCCATCAGTAAACTGGTTGAACTGTCCTTGCTGAACATCTGCCTGTGTGAGCTATAAACAAAAAAAAAAAAAAGTTGAAAACTTGAGCAATATAAATGAATTTACTTTCTGAATGCTATTTTTATTGGTAACTTGATTTACCTGCTGGGCATTGGCGAGAGTCTGTATCTGTCCTTGGACCACTTGTGCGCCGGAGACAGGCTGAGCTAGACGGATGTATTGTAACTGGCCCGTGTTTAGTTGCACCTGCGGTCGACCAACACAAGGGGGAGACAAAGCCCGATTAAGAGAAAAGGTCATTCAAACACAGAGGTCACAGCCATTTTCCTGCTCTAGAAAGCAGCAGCATGAATCCTTCACTTCCCCCTGGTGAAGTTAATAAAATGTATGTTTGATGGGTCCCATCAACTCACTGAAGGATGGATAATAAAAAGTCCCACAGTGTCAAACCCCACACTGCTTCGGGATTAATGAAGTCTTATCATATCTTATATTTTGCAGCATACAGACTTTGCTAATTTATGCCATTTTATCTGTTTAACCTGATCCATCCTTTGCTTCATGCAATTCCTTGACCTCCCATGCACTGCTTAACCTTATTTGCTCCATCTCCAACCTCTCCCCTACCTTCTAACCATTTTCTGTTCCTGCTTGATGCCATTTCTTACCGGGATTTGCTGAATCTCTCCCGTGTTGGTGATGATCTGCTGCATCACCTGCATAGTCTGGCCCTGGGCTTGTGCCTGAGCTTGACCCTGAGCTGTGGCCTGGACGATCTGCAGCTGTTGGCCCTCACCCACCTGCATGGCCACCGGCGAACTCTGACGGAGAGAAAATAAAAGAGAGGAAAGAGAAAAGAGAAAAAAACAGAAAGAGAGGCAGACAGAAGCAGAGAGAGGGAGAGAGAAGTAAAACCTTAGTTGTTGGTCAACTCCTGGTAAAGGCATGTAGTGTAAGACGGACACAAAGCAGAGGCCCTGGAGATCAACCTCCCCTGGAATGTGATTTTAACCAGAGGTACAAGCTCATGTTTCGTATTAAAAAGGTCAGTTTGAAGATCATCAGACAGACAAAAACAAAATGGGGACATAAGGTGACAATGCAGGTTTTGTTCTCCTCTGTCTGTCACACTATCCAGGAAAGGTCACCTGATCTCATGCTACGTCCTCCTGTGTAGGCCTCAGTCAGCTGAGCAGGACAGAGCTCATAGGCAGTAGGGTTGGCCCCTATCTGTCTGTGTGAATGGTTAGTGAAGATTTAAAAAGCATTTGTGCATGCGCGTTTACCGTGATGGGTGTGCCCTGTGATTGCACCTGCACTTGCTGTAACTGCTGCATGGTGGCACCTTGCAGCATCTGATGGCCGCCAGAGTAGAATGAGAAAATGAGAGAAAGACACAGTGAGAAAAGCAGCGGCAGCAACAGCTTAACACATGAATGCAAGCGTGTGTGGAGTCTATACACAGAAAGCTTCAATGCTAATGCAGCAAAACAGTGACATTAGCAGGAAATGGCACCTGCGAGCGTGGTCATAAGATGTGCAAGTAAAACAAGAGAAATGATAGAGAGGCTGAGGTGAAATGACAAAAACACATAAACAGCTGGGGACCGGTTTTAAGCCAGCTGAGGTTTCATGGAGACAGTTGGTGACCTGAGAGAAAACAGTGACAAATAGCGCACTGAAAACTCTGCACATTGAATAACAAGTACAGAATATGAAATGAGTTCCCTGCTCATCACCTTTCATCATTCAAAACTCCCTCCATCTTTTTATGTTCTTTAAACTTCTACAAGGCTTTTCTGCTAACAACTCACTCCACCAATCTATTGTTCCAAAGATGATTGAAGTGACGGGATCCTGATCTCTTTATATCAAGGAACACTTAATGCTTGTGTAACAAACAGAAGATGGATTGCAATCATGTATCGGAAGACAGTAAAAGAAATATACATTTTTAAAGCTTTCACAAAGTACCTAAAGGCATATTCTTTCAAAGTGTTACCTTGTAAATAGAAGTCTATTAGGTCTATGTAAGGTGAGTGTCTCAGTGTGACCTCCCTGTACTCAGCGGGGACTGCAGCAGCAGCAGCACTGGTGAATCAGGCCAGGTCTAACTGACAATGACAGCTCAGCTAAAGGCAGTCTGCTGAAGCAGCATGAAGCAGCACAGCAGCCCAGCAGCACAGCTACATGACGTGCAGAGACTCAGCTGGTCAGAGGAGGCGCTTACGAGCAAAAGTAGTCAGGAACGAGATCATTAGAAAGAGAGATGACTGAACGCAAGCCTAATTATGTGGGTTTATTATCTTACTGTTTTTAGTGAAGCACTGTGGATAATTCATTGCCGCTCGTCTGCTCTGTGTGAGTAAGTATGTGTCTGTCTGTTTCTGTGTGAGTGTGTGTGTGCTTAAGGTTCCATTAAAAAACAGTTATTGATTTCCACTTTTGGTTTCTTGCAGCTTTTTCAGCTGTAGATCTACTGTATTATTTATATTTTTTTAAGATAATCAAACATTTACTTCATGTATAAAGCAAAATATTGTTAATTACATGATTTCAGAAATACAACCAGGATTCATCCATCGTACAATGTATGTATCTAACCTGATAATGGGATGTGGTGAGATTGATCGGGTTCTGATAATGTCAATAAAGCCAGTCATGGCAATGAGCCAGCAAAAAGCCTTTTGAAGCGCGATTCCCAGGAGTGAGTGGAGTTTAGAATGTGCTACTTAACACAAGTGGGGAGAGGTAATCCTCCAAGTGTTACACACACACGCACGGGTTTGTGCAGCTAACCTTATTAGGATACTGATAGACTATCTTTTCTTGCAGTGCAGAAGTTATTGGCTGTATTTCTTCACACTGTCATAATATTGCCTCAAATTCTCATAATACAGCTGTGGTTGAATTTAGTAGCTGCTTGTTTAATTATGTGTGTGTGTCCTTTGTTCTCTGAAGTGCTTTGTGACAAACCCTGTGGAGAGCTCTTAAAACAAGGTGTTAGTAGTACCTGTCCTTGCTGTGGCTGTGCGATGATGATCTGTCCCGGCTGGATGGTCGTGGCCGTCTGTGCGCCCTGTTGCTGCACTTGTTGTGTTCCCTGCACCTGCACGGCTCCGGGCTGCTGGGCCAGGGTGAAGTAGTACTGCACCGGCTCGGCAGGAGCTACTGACTGACGCATCTCCTCCTGAAGATGATAAATAAAACAAACACACACATACACAAACAGAAGAAGGCCTATCAGTCCATTACATCTCCATGAATTATTTTTGCAGGTGTAACGGAAGAGGGAGTCACTCTGATAAATAACTGATGGGATGTAGCCAAGGAGGAGTAATGCAATCTGGATGTAAGCTCCATTACAGGCATCATACTGGTCAATACTATTCACCACCGGCCTGGATAACGCTGAACATATGTTTAACTCTGATAAGCTAGGAGCCAAAATGTTTGTAACTCCAATGTTTTAATTCCATAATAAAACAAAAAATGTGAGGTTATGATTTATGTGTGTTCTCTCAAATGCAAAGACTTAGGCTTAGATCAGCAGGTTCAATGTTTGATGGCATGGGGGCTTGAACCAATTCGTCTACCATTTCTTTAAAATGTTTGTATCGGTGAACACTGACCTGTGTCATTCAGTCTCATAAATGAGCAGGGCTTCATCTTGATGAGGTTTGTCCATCACCAGAAGCGTAAACAACCCTCTCCCAGCTCCATGACAACACAGCTGAGAGTGTAGGATGTTTACATGCCTGGAGACAGTCTACTTGACAAAAAAATTTTAATATCTCACCCCTCCATCTGGTGCACAAAACCTATACACAGTATATTAATCTCCTGCTTGAGCAGAACTACTTCCTGGGAAGGGGTGTGTTTTACGTCATGAGAGTACTAGTAACTATTAGCTACTAACTGATCCAACAAGTAGCCACACTAAGGAAACTGTTGGCTGTCAGAGGCAATAAGATGCTGCAAACATCCGACTGAAAGCCCTCGGTGTCCCAGCTTCCAGTCAAGGATGTTTACAGCCTCTCCAGGTTGCCAACATCAGAAAAGCTCCTGAGATGAAGAACCAAATGATCGGCTCTGCTTTCTGCACTTTGGAAACACCAACAGTGTGTGCCTATGACTGTGCAGGTCAAAAAAACAATCCTAGAAGTGTGTGCTTCCCTACCTGTCGTTTAGGGGGCTTCAGGTCGTCCCGGGGCACGATGTCAATCAGGAAGTCAAACTGGTCGAACTTAGTTATTGCCATGGCAATGTCGTTCCTCTGTAATCATAACAGACACACAAGGTCAAAAGATAGGTCAGAGCTTAATTATGATAACTAAACATATGCAGCAACCTATATATAAACATGCCTCAGGTCATCTCAAAATAGCCACACGAGGCTACCTTGGAATTTAAATAAAGTTCTCAGTAGTGTCATAACAGGTATTTGATATGACCACCAAGCTCAAAGGCAAACAGGATACATCTCGAGCTGAATCTATTTGTCAACAGAAAATGAATTGTCAACTATAGATATAAAGTGTGAGGATTTGTTGGTTTTCTTAATCTTCTATGATAGAAGATTTAATATATTTTGTTTCGGACTGTTGTTCAGGCTCAACGAGTCACTTTAACAAACTCTGAACTTTTTACAATTCACAAAACTGCTAATCCAATAAATTATTGGCAGATCATTAATTCAATATTTGAACTAATAGTTGTCGCCCTAGATAAGTTCAACAAGATTTTAACCATGAGTGAAGGCAAACAGTTTAATAAAACCAACGTGCCGTAGTGAGCACACGCTCTGCTGCTATACACCCTCCTATATCCATAGCAGTGTGCTGTCTCTGTGGAATTTTCCACAGGATATTGGCCGTCAGGACCCCCATTGTGGCCCTCCCTGCACTAGACTCTATTTATAGCAGCTTGATTAATATCTGGTAACACCAGGTCACATCTACACTTGTTCTATTGATGAGTGTTGCTATGGTGAACCCAATTGGCGTGCCCTCTTCCCCAATACGATTCGGGGGCACTCCTGCATGTGTGAATGTGTGAACATGTGGAAAGGGATCACACTATTTTCTTCCATTTGCACACAAAAGAATCACACATTCATGAGGTGAAACGTCACAAGCTCCTCATGTGACATCTGTTGTATAAAATGCAATTAACATGTAAACCTGCAGAGTTCTAACACGTTTGATGCTTAAAAAAGAACTCATACGTCAGAAAAGTGAACACTTTTCCAAAGTAGGTCTTCAGTCTAAGACTCTCCAATCTCTTTTTCAACCTGCGTTGGTATATACACATATCCATGGCTGCTTATCTCTCAGAGGTATGTGAATGGCTAAAGTGGACTTAAGAGCTATTCAGCCCCAGAGTTTTCTCCTCTTGACATCAAGGTGAGACAAACTCCAGCCTGATTTTCCCAACTGCTTCCATCAGCACTCTCAACCTCTCTGCTCCCTTTTCCGTATACATCATTCCAGAGTCCATCTTATTCAACTTTGGGACAGCAGAGCAAGCAAAATGGCACCAGAGGGAAAAAGTGGGTCACCAGCGGACGCCTGGCTTTGTTTTTAAAGTCAGAGGAGGGAGAAAGAACTAAGCAGGGGGATAGTACTTAAGGGGATACTTGTATGAGGCCTCTCTTTGTATACGCACACAGAGGAATCAAAGCAACAAATGAAAGGGACTAAAAAGCAATATGCATGGAATGAGAGTATTTAAAAAGAAGAAGGTGGCAGAATAAGGATATGTACAGAAAGTAGAGAAACAAGTGATAGTAATTTAATCATTACAAAAGATGGATGTGACATTTCCAAGAAATTAGAAAGAAATTGCTTAAGAAGAGAGTGGAGAGAGAGAAAACTATCACAGAAAGGTTAGCTACTTTGAAGTGTGGTGCAGGGCGATCGGATCAAGGTAAAACAAGTCACTGACCTGTAGTGTGCGTCTCTTGTTGTCCTCAGTGTGGATCCACGCTCTGAGTGTGAGCTCAGTGATGAAGATCTGAGCTGCCTTGGCAAACAGAACTGGAGCCTCTGCACTGATCATCTGTGTCACAGAGATGGAGTTGCATTTTGTTTAATACACCTGCAAACTTTTAAACATCAATCACAGATTAGCAACAACATGAATCAGTCGTCAAACGAGTACAAAAAAACTGCATTACATTCACAGGTGCTGCAACCCACAACACAACACTACTCAAACAGAAGATAATGCTAAGCAATAGAATGTCATCAACTTTTACAGTTTTTAATTACCTTAAAATAAATTACCCGTCCCTAAAAACAGCTCTTCTTCGTTGTAAAGTCACTGGTCTGCAGGTCTAACGGCTTTGGCTTGAAGCTCTTTGAATTGAGCGGCATTGAACTCTGACCAACCCTTGCAATAATTGGTTAAGTGTATAGAATGAATGTGAAGCTTAAATGCTGGAAGTGACCTGGAATAATTACCCACGACTCGCATGTGGTTGCACACATGCAGAAAAAGCTGCTGCATCAGAGCTGACAGAAGGGTCCTGTCTACAGATATGCTAGTGAGCTCCTGATCTCTTTACCTCTTTAAGCTGCTGCTTAACTCAGGAAATGCTCTTGACACGACACAAACACACATACATGTTCCCAGGCTTTCTCTTTAGAGACTGTGAGGAGCGCTGGGGGATATTCAGGCTGACACTCCTTCATGCCAGTAGCTGTCTGGTTGAATGAAACTGACAAATATTAGGAGATGGGTGAGTCCCTTTGAACTGAGCTTCTAAGCACAAGCCCTGTATGCCACTGATAAACTAAGGATATCTGACCAAACAACTGATAATATCATTTCATTATAAAATACTCTTCACTGTTGAGTCGAGCAGACTTTTCATGGGCACTGAGGTGACTGAGGAGGAACGCCATATTTAGGACTATGATCCTTAAAGGTTTGGTCTGTAGAATTTAGTGACATCTAGTGGTGAAGTAACATATTGCAGCTGAATAGCCCTCACCTCACCATCCCCTTCCAAACATGAAGGAAAACCTTTGGTAACCTTCAGTTGTCATGAAAACTCAAAAGGTGTTTAGTTTGTCCAGTCTGGGCTACTGTTAAAAAAGCATGGCAGCCTCCGTGGAGAGGACACACTCCTAATATAAATTTATATTCCTTTCACCTAAATCTTACACACTGACATATTAAGGCATTAAAATTTTAAGGCATTAAAATGTGCTTTATATCTAGGAACATAAAAGTAAAATTAGATTTGTTTAAATTATTGTCTACGAAACCAAAGCAAAGCTTTACTGGTTATCTTTGGTACTATTTTTCTCCAACCTTCTTCTAAGTGCTCTCTGCAGTAATGATAAAAATGTTTGCAGTGGATTTAACTTCTGAGGTCCATGCAGGTGGCAGCCTGGCAGTGGTTCACACATATTCCGTCATTTATGCAAGCTCTCATCTTACTTTGACATCCTCATCCAGCTTCATGATTTTCTTGATTCGGGCTAGAGGCAACTCCTGCACACGGAAATCCTTCTGAAAGCAACAGATGACTATTAGTTTACGAAGAGAAAAAAGCACACGTGTTTTAATATCTACATTTATGTTCGTTTAAAATCAAATCAAACCACTGAATCTCAGTGTTGAATTTGCTAGGTTTGACAATGTCTCGTCTGTTTCCTTGGGCGAAACGTACCACAGTCAGGTTCCTGATCTCCTCCATGACCCGAGGCCAGAAGGACTGCAAGGTCTGCTGGGCATCGCTGCCCCCGGCTCCAAACGCATCCGCAGACATCCTCTACTATGCTGCATGGAGAGATGACGGGGTCACAGGGAGGGAAGAAGACAAAGAAAATGCTATTATTAGAAAACGCAACAACAAAGACGTGACGTGAAGATACAGAGATGCTCATGACAAAGAAAAGACACAGTCCAAGCCAGGCCTTGTACTACCAAGAGTGCTTCCCCAGTGTCACAAACACATGTCCTATTGCAGCCTATAACTATAATATACAGTGAAATCTAAAATAGAGTCCCAACAGGTTTCTATTCTTGTCACTGTGGGATGTTGACATGCCCAAGAACCCACCACCAGACTGGCTGCACGCTCTCTGATTGTGAATGGCTCTATAAACTTAGACACATAGCTGCAGCTCCTCTGCAAACCCAAGCATGTCATGTGCAAGTCACTTGCTTCTTGTGACCCCATGCAGTGAGGACACATGTGCGTTTGTGTCATGGAGTAACTCTCACGTGACATCAACTAGGTCCTAGTTTGTTTTTAAGGATGGACATTGTGAACAAACACACGTAGACGCTGGCAAACTCATAAAAAGTTGTAAAGTAAAATTAACCGGCTGTTACACACATATGCATGTTGACATAATAGCTTGCTTCTACAAGGGGTCTGACAGTTTGAAAGAGGATCCAGCAGGTTACTATGGCATGCCAGGAATCTGCTTGGGGAATATTGGCCTGCCTGTCTGAGCATGCCAAGCTTGGCGTGTCTGGATCGCACTCTTTCACTCTCACACTTTTCTCCCAACCTCAGTAGGTCCAGATGAAGGGAGAAGAAAACGTAAATGGTGGGGGGCAGAACAAGAGATGAGTGTGTGGAGGTACTCGAGAGAGAGACGGAGTGTTTGTGTGTGTTGCTGAGGGGAGGGGTTGTCCCTTGTCCGGTACAGCATTTATCCAGCAAAGACAAAGTGCCAAAGGCTTTAACAGGGGGAGGTAAGAGACAGACAGGGCCTCAGTCAGACTGCTGTGCAAACCTAGCTATGTGGGTCAAACAAGACAGAAAGAAGGAATCACGGAGGGAAAGAGAGAGACTTGACAGTACAAAGAAAAAGAGTGTTAGGAGAAAAAGGAGGGGGGTGTCTCCTCTTTATCTTCTCTTTCTTTTCTCACTCTGGGCCAACAGGCATGAATGGCTGCAGCTCCGGTCCAACTGACAGAGTGATACAATACAAAAAGACATCTTTTCAAACACTTCATCTGGCGTCTCTACGTTCTGTAACAGTAGTGCTGTACAGGACAGTTTTGACTTTGGGTCCACATTGGCTCCTTTTTTCCTACCAGTTAAGTGCAGCTATAAATATTTTACACCGATAAATCGCTAATTACGAATGCAGAGCCTTTACCTGATTGATTTTTGAAAGGTAAGATTGGTTCTCTGGCATTTGTGGAAGATACTGAATAATATAGGAGAAGCACTGTTGCATCCTGCTCTGTCGTTCAGTTTTTGACAGAGAGAAACCTAAATCGATGAGGCAGAATGGCAGTGGGGGTGGCTTTATATAAATCAATCAGGCCGCTTGTAGCTATGACATGCCAGGCTAGTGATTGACCTTGACAATGTCTCCCCTGCTCTGCCGGACGCTCTGGCGTCCAGTTGCATTTCAAGGTTGATTGAGATCATGCAGTCAGTAGAGCAATCCCAGCATTCCATGGGGCAGAAATGACTGAAGGGAATTGTAGTTACTCTTCCCCCGCCCCGATGGTTGAACTGACATCAACCAGTTCTTGTGCAGCCTCTGTGCACTTTGCGGCACCATGATCATGCAAATTTGTTTGTCTAGCTGAATGGCACTACCCGTATCAGCACTCGATCTTGTGATAATTTGGAACAACTCAACCTTGTGTGTCTGTCCTGTTCTACCAGTTTGTGCGGCACTCTCCAACAAGTTAACCTGATAAGAAACAATAATTAGGCATTTCACTTAACAGCATTACAGGGAATCATCTGGCTAATTATCATGGAAACATTGAGGGGGATAGGAGTTAGAACGGCAATTGTTTCGATTGTTAAAAAAAAAGCAGGGTTAGCACCACAGCTCCTTATGCTCTCTCACACATGCCTCACTTCTCGTAAACTCCTGCCCTTTTTCAAAAACAGAGCTGTTATTAAGTCACATGCACCACAACCCCCTCTCTCTGACCCCGTGACCTTCAATGTAAATACACAGCCACGCACTAAC
The DNA here is from genome assembly GCF_963576545.1 of Limanda limanda. Classification (NCBI taxonomy): domain Eukaryota; kingdom Metazoa; phylum Chordata; class Actinopteri; order Pleuronectiformes; family Pleuronectidae; genus Limanda; species Limanda limanda. Next base: position 12,314,361 of record NC_083654.1, on the reverse strand, counting down.
CACAGCAGCAGCAGGGTGGAGGGTGAGAGTGTGAGAGAGTGTCAACTTGAACATACGAGAGAGAGAGAGGGGCGAGGTATCAACATGCCCTCGGGTGTTGCTCCCGCAGTAAGCATAGCGTGTTGTACCTACCATATATCAATATTACCATATTTCCCCTGCCTTCGCATCAATGGAAAGTTTGTGTGGGAGAACGTCTAACACACGAGCGCAGAACATTATGTCTTCTGCTGACTTTATGCAACACCTTCTATGGTCTGGGTCTAGACCAGTCAAATAAACACACTGAGTGGGGCTATCCACTGCACAAAGAAAATCAATGTAATTTTGAGACTCCCTGAGAGCTAATAAATGTAAGCGTTATAAAGGTTGTAAATGGTGCCGAGAAAAAAAGCCAGTGTCAAGGCGGCTTTTTTTTATCTGCAGTGGTAAGCACAATATTCTTCTGTATTTTAGGTATCTACATTTTTATTATTTCATTATTTCTGAAATGGAAATACATATTAAAGAATTTGTTAGAATTTGTTAGCCCGGTCCACTTCTACCTGTTGTCAGCCTTGTACATTACTACAGATAAAGTGTCTGCAAATGTACTCTACTTTCATTTATACTTTTCTTAATAAATTGCATCACTGTGTCAAACGTGACAAGCTCATCTGTGCTGCGTTGTCCTGTAGGCTATATTAGGGTATGTGTTGTTGTTCTGCAATGTCCATCTCTCCTCTCCTCTTCCCTGCGGTTCTGTTGTCCTTCATCAGGTCATTCAGACAGAGAGCCGGTGTTGGGTTTCCAATGCTCTCTATGTGTGTGTATGTGTGTGTGTGTCTGTCTTTGAGGACAAACGTGATGTCTGCGCTTTGTCAACATTTTCCACTGCAGCAACTTGCTCTTCCTCTTTATCGCTCTCTCTGTCTCTTCTCCACTGCTTCCCATCTCTCTCTGCGTTTCCTCTTCCTCTGTCTTACATACTTTCACCTGATCCCCTTTGCCCAACTTCTCCGGGAGACTCAATGTTGCTCTGCCTGCAGCAGCTGAATCAGCGCTAATGTTGTTCCCCCCTGGCCCGGTCCTGCATCTCTCCTCTCTCGCGCTCATCCCTCCCTCCCCCTCGCACTTACTGGCACGTCACATCAAGTGGCCACTCACAGCAGCATCAGCGACTCGCTCCAACTCTGACATCACACCACTTTATGTGAGCCTCCAATTCCTGTCAAAAATAAACCTGATAGGAGCTTGGATCAGTACACGCAGAAGACCGGAAAAATAAAAAGATAATATCACTTAACCATTCATTTTGTCTTTAAGATTAGTAAAAGAAGGACATTTACAGCCTGGAGCTCCCATACATAGGTATAATTGTATAAAAGGTTAGTAAATTGATTAATCGGTATTTGGTTATGGTGAAATGTTCTGCATTTACAATCTGGGAAGAAGGACCAACTTTTCCCTGACGCGTTTCAGTCTCACAGGTCACTGTGCTGAAGAAGAATTCATTTCATCACAGATCTTTCCCTCAAGCAGAGTGGACACTTCACATTAAAGAGGATGTGCATTTAAGAAGACCTGACTTAGAGAAATTCAGTGTCCACGGGTGCTAAATATAATTTATGATAAGTGAGAATTTCTACAACTCACTTGCAAAGAAACTGTTGCTGTAAATTAATCAGTGTAGTCCTTCAATTAATTTGTAATCCAGGGCAAAACTAGTTTTTAATGCTGTGAATTGCATTTAAAATATGTTCCAGTCCTAAATCTTCACGACTCCTTTTTAACACCAGAGACTGTTCATATGCATGGGTGGGAGGGTATGATGAGATCAAAGAGGCACAGATGAGCCTTCACCCAACACAACCTCCCGCAATATTTATTATTTGTGGTTACTAACAATTAAACCACCGGGCTGTACAAAGAACAAATATATACCCATAAGCACTGGTGGTTACATTCACAGATATGTCAAGCGAAAGACATTTTATAAGGACATAATACCGGCTAACGGACAAGTCTTTAGCAAGAGGTCAGTTTTCCACAGGCTGCTGTGTGAAACTGTCAGTGATGCAGAATGGACGTTCTGCAGGAAGGTCACTAAAGGTTGACGTCTGCGAGGTTTAAACTGGCCGGTTAAGCAGAAAAAAAAAATGTAGCTCTGTTTAAACAACATCCATCACTGTTTAACAGAATATATCATTGAACCACTGAATCTTTCACATACAGCGTTTACCATGACGGTTTTATTCTGATCTACTGTATCTAAAATGACAGAATAAACAGCACATGCAACAAATGTCATTCTGATCAACATTCAGTTTGGGTGACGGCCATAAATCAAAGGGGGCAAGTTTACATATCCTGTGCTATTAAAGTGTTAACCTTGATGAACCCAATCACCAATGCCACAAACACACTGGCACGGTTACATCATGCAGGGTTAATGATCTACTGAGGCAAAACAAAAAAACAAGAAGTTCCCAGCCAGAAATTACAGATTAACTACTGCAAATCGCATCACATTTTCACAGATGCTGTTGCAATTTTTTTGTGATTTAATGAGAACGGAAGGGGTTATAATAACAGACGTGCTCTCTGGGACCCGCGAAGTAACATCCCTTCGGCTCGGCTGGACCGATCCAGTTGACCAAACAGCCCCTGCAAACTTTGCCCTTGGTTCTGCTTCAAGCCAACTCCAGGAAGTGCTAGTCACTGCTCTCCCAAGGTCATTCAACAGAGGAGAGAGAGAGAGAGAGAGGGAGACCAGAGCGGGGAGGAGGGAGGGAGAGCTAGATGAAAGAGAGAAGGGGAGGGACGGGGGGGGAGATAGAAAAGGACAGGTTTTTCAACTTTCACTGCAGCACTTAAGTGACCCCAGTGGTTCAGGCCTTGTACTTTCTAAGAAGCTTAATGAAAACATTGCATACTTTACATATTAGCTATGTTCCGTATCCCCCCTTTGAGTTTCGCTTCTCATCCCCGGCTATATGTTTCCGTCTCGTTGCTGACAGAGAGACTGCAGGGAGCCAATCTCACATTCCTGTGACCTTCATCCAATGCTAGGCCCAGTCCCTAGCGTCAGAGTAGGCAGGGCTACAGCTACCTGCATATTACATGCTGGAACACAGCTGACTACCCCTGGCTAGCCACACACACAGGCCTAAGTGACAGTGTGCCTGTGTAAAAAGAGAGGGAGCAAGGACAAAAGAGCGTACGCTTGGTAGTAGTGGTCACCTTAGTGATGAGATAAAAGGCCTGGCGATTTCTAAGTGGTTTGCGTGTTTCGTTTACTCTTTCCTCCCCGGTTGTGCCTACGGTACAACGAAGGGCACAGATGATATTCAAATCTCATGCAGACAGCAGCCAACCCTGGGATTTGGCAGCAAGGGCTTCAACTTAGGGTTTATTTTTAGTTTCCCTCTCGCAGTATCTCCCTCTCTCTCCCCCCAACGGGAGTTTGTTTTGTCAAAGGCACCAATGGAAACTTTCAATTAAGAAGCGAGGGAGGGGAGAGAAAGGGAGTCAGAGGCAAGTGAGAGGAGAGGCACCCTCCAAAGATTCCATCAGAAGAGATCAGATCAAACTATAAGCCTCCTCTGCCCTTGAAGCTGACAGACTGACAGTCTGTCCCATCTGGGCGCCTGGCACGGCCGGGGAAGGGGCCTGAGGGGTCCTGAGGTCATTGCAACCAGCTGCACCTCCACCACTGGAGACCCCTGACACCAAGAATGAGAGATATTCTCTCGCGGAGTTCTCAATATACAACAAATCTCCTTTCAACATGGATGCCATCTTTGGTGCTCAGCTCTGCGTCACTGTCTGGAGCCCACTAAAAAAACAAGGGAATTTCATTGAAACGAGGGGTCCGACAAACGTCCTGATGTTCCACGGCCTTTGGGACATCAACGCCAACAAGAAAGCTAAGCACATCTAAGCACAGAGCCGGAGTTTGACACTTCTATGTGGCCGATTATACAGAGTGAGGGGTTAAGTGTTTGTCTGTGTGGCGCTCCAAATTCAAAACACAAGTGACAAATATAAACAGACTCCACACAATATTGTTTCTTGAAAGGAGATTGGATGAAAATTTACATTATGAAGAAACATCACAGTTTGTTCGAACCATTTTGTACAAAAAACTAAAAAAAACAATGCTGTAGTGAAGTGACAACTGAAGGACATGGGTGAGAAGCGCACACGCACACACAAAGCACAACTCCAATCTTCCAAGGAGAGTACTACAGGACGGGAGAGGGAGGGGGCCTGAGGACAGCTGTAAAGGACAGACACTGTCTCATCACTGCAGGGCAGGATGGAGTGAGAAAACATCAGAAAGTGAGCAGAGAGGAGAGGAATTTATTCAGAAAATCTAAGCCTGGCCAACTTGACGGGTTTTCTCTCTAGGTTTGTGTTCTCAGCGATCGGACTTACCTCTGTGCCCTTCATGGTGAACAGTCTGCCCTGTTGGAGCGGAGCAGAACAGAGGGAAACAGATAGCCCTGTTCAAGTCTCCTTGAGCGCATGCAGCAGCAGCAGCAGCAGCAGGAAGAAGAGGCACAGAGGTTGACAGAAAAACTCTCAGGCTCCTTCACTTCCTGCAGTCCCCTGATCGTATCAACAGACAAAAGGCACTCTGGCTCCACTGGATGGCTTTAAAAAGGTTCTCAGCCCGGACACACAGAGAAGAACAAGTCCCCCCCCCCCCCCCCCTTCTTCTTCTTCCCCTCCCCCTTCTCTCTCCCACTCTCCCTTTACACATTGCCCGGTCTCCTTCAGCAGCCCCCCAGCGTCCTCCTCCTGCACAAACATACAGCCCCGTCCCTCCTGTTTCTCTTCTAAGCAAGTCCCCTCCAACTCGCTGACCTTCTGTGTCTCCCTGCCTTTCTCACCCCCTAACCCCTCTCCCTCTCTCTAACCAGTGACCTGTGCATTTGTCTTTGAGCTGACCCCTGGCCCGGCGCACAGAAGAGGGCGAGGGGGAACAGAGAGCCCGGCACAGCAGCAGGCAACAGCAGGCAAACAGTACAGCGGCACTCCCGACTCACAACAGCAATCTCTAGCCTCCTTCCCCTTTAACATTCAAGAGTAATCAATCTAGCATGCTACATGATACTCAAGCCCCGCCTCACCGCCGGCTCCCGCCTCATTCTTACACTTGCAACCAGTAAGAGGACAGGGTCCTCCTATGCCATTGGCTGCTGCACACACAAGTCAGCTCTGATACATCCCCTGCTCCTCCCATTTCCTACACCCAACCCCCTTACCGACAGCCAACTTCCTGCTCTAAGTTACCTTGAGCTGCAGGATAGGGGTCAGGGAAAAGAAATGGGGAAGAGAGAGAAGAGAGGAGAAAAGGTGGAAAAGAGCAAACAAAGTTGTGAAAAGCTCTTCGGGGAGTGTGTGAGAGTAGGTTCGTAGTGGCTTGCCTCGGCATGGTTTGTCCTCTGGCGGTGGCTGCCTCCCCTGCGGCTGAAAAGATGAGAAAGGTTCCACGGGCTGCTCTCTGACAACTGCTCTCTGCTTATTTACAATGTCAAACTAAATGTCTCCCTGTGCCCCGCCTCCTCTCTGCCGCCATAGGCTGAGAGCAGAGTGATGCAGGCGGCCACGATGGCCCTCACTGGCTAAAACATGTGCCAGAATGGATGCCGCATGTTGCATCCACATGATTTAAAGTACAAAAGCATCCTATCCAGACTCGCTGTCTCATGCGTGTGCACAGACATACATGCACATCCACACACACACGTGCAGCTTTTTGTCCTTGCTTTCTCATTCATCCTTGCTCACAGCCACAGGTACAAATCACATCTAGCCTCTAACCGACCTATTTGTTATAATGAGATTCATTCCACTCTTAATATTATGCTCACATAGGAACACAATTGTCTACATGCATGGTCAGTAATTACTCATTTAGAATATGAATTAGATAAATTAGACTTAATTCAACAAATTCTCACGAGTCGTGGGAGGAGAGTTATGCAACTTGCAACATGAATCCAATGAAAACCTAATCATGGTGGTGATTAAATTAACACAAAAACGAAATACTGCATTAAAGATCATTGCAGAGATTTGCACAGAAAAAAAGACAAATCAGCTGACTTGTGAGCATTCAAATGCAAATGAATCTCGCCCTATTTGTGGATAAACAAGACTCAAGAGATATGGGTGAAAGTCTGTAAACAAAGACACCTTTGTCTTGACTCTGCTAACAGCAACTTCCACAATTAAAACATCATCAAAAAACCATGTCAGCAATGTCCTACAATGTCCTTCTTGTTAACTCGCCACTTGCATAAGGTGCACACTTTCTACACAGTAACCTTTACTTATGAACACCAAGTCAGGACTCTGCTGCTCACGTGCAACACTCGCGGTGTTCAATGCACCACTGACTATCAGTAATTCCACTTTAAGACACGTTAAGCTGGCAGTGTTAAGAAGGTACAGAAAGTTAAAGTGCGATGGTTATGAAATTTTGGTTAGAGTAGATTTCCACTTGGGCAAAGGATGATGGCATGGCCCGAGCTTTATGCTCAATATTACTGCAAATTCTGACTGTAGTGAGAAATACATCAGGCTAAAGAGGGGGAGAGAAGGAGAGCAAACCTGTCCCATCAATGAAAAACGGAGAGGGGGAGGGGAACCGGAAGGATGGAGAAGGACAGAGAGGAGAGTTGTTACAGGATGGGAGGGGTAGAACAAGTGGAGAGAGGGCGAGAGAACAAGACAGACTCAAGAGAAACAAAGCTAAATGTTCCCTTTTCTATTTTAGTGAGGAGCACTGGGACTAGAGCAGGTACTATAGCCATCCGGTTAATGATTAGAGCAGAGCGGCACAAAGATTAATCTCTCCAGCGTGTTACCTCGCCAGAGCAGCTCTCCTCACTGGTGCATTTCAGCTACCCAAAATGCTTCAGTAATGACACCTGGCAAGGTCACCGTACGAATGAGACCTTCCCATGACCTGTGCTGCCCGTAGCGGGGACATGTTTGCTCTCACTGACGCTGTTTAGAGATAAACCTCCACCAGCCAGACTATGGGTTTCATAAATACACAGCAGCCTCAGGGTAGTGGGACCAGGCCATGCATTCACCCACAAACATGCACATTGCACGCACACCGACGGTTAGCTGACTGACTGCACACATGTGACTCAGATCAACTTGGAAATATAATGCAACACAGTAAACTGAAAAAAACAAACAAATAATGAAGTTAGAATAAAACAATAATAAAACTCGAATTAATCAACTAAATCAAATGCAGGACTAAAACCCAATACAGCATCTGACCCTTGTGCTGAAATTGCATGTAAAACTCTACAACACTTTTAATATATATATAGATATATTTTCTCTGGGGATAAGCAGTAAAGGTTGTATTGTTCTTCAGACAAATTCAATTTTAATTTCCGTTGGGCTAAATAATAAATAATATTGCTAACTAAAGTACTGCTTAATGCTGACTGACCTTTCTATCTTGTTGCTTTATATTGTTTTATGTGTCGACCTTACTATGGTAAGTTCCCTGGGATCACGTATTTTATGATATGGCGCAATACAAATAACATATGTGTCTGCAGTGTTATCTTGATTTGAGCTACGTACGTTATGTTCATTTGAGTTTGATCGAAACTCGCTCACACCGAGTTAGAAAACAAAGACACACTTCAGATGTACATATATAATATGGATATGCATGTACAGTGGAAATAGGGCAACTTTGCACCAGCCTTTAATTCGGTTGTGCATTTAAATGAGGTCGCTACATTATAAAAAAGTTAAAGCATAAAGTGCAGGAGACAATGAAACCGATGCAGCATCCTAATGTAGCAGATGGAATCCCGTATTTATTCATCACTCATTATTCAGGATAAAAGAGACATTGAAAAGCACTGCATCGTTGCCGGCTGCTAACCCGCGAAAGACACTAAACACACACATTTACCCCCGGCAGCTAGCGCGACTTCATGCTAACGTCGGGGAAGATAATATTAGCATGCTAAAGATGGAGACTGTTGTACAGCACAGGTGGCCGTCCGCAGTGAGTGGAACTATAATCACTGGTCAGCGTGTCCTGCCATCAAATGAAAGTTTGCACAGCTTCCCGGAGCTGGGGAGAAGCAGCCGAACCAATAAAGACAACGTTTGGATGTGTCCTTCAGACCAATCAAACCTCGGACTAGATTCCACCAATCAAGGTTTTTAGGGGCTAAGCTCGTTGTGCAACTGACGCCATTCGGGGCCCCGGCTAGAAGTGGCCGGTCCGCGGGACTGTCACGCAAAGCGAGAGCCAACATGGTGGACACGAAGCGGCAGTTTCCCGACCCGCCCGTGATCCCGTCAGCGGGCCACCAATAAGCGCCTCAGAGCGCGGGGAGGGAAATGGCGCCTGCGTTCATCTTCCAAAACAATCGTCTATTGGTCAAGAACAGGCAAATGAAAACGACGGAAGTAACGGCCTCCGCTTCCGCCCAGCGCGGCCTGCCTTAAAGCGAAACCTCCACACACAACATATCATTTAATTCCTTACTCACTTTGTTTTACGGGTTCGAGGTGAAGTCCGACTCGGCGTATTATTTATTTTATTTAGCTAGCAAGGGGAAACAAGATGGCTGCTATTGGAACCGGAAAGAGTTGTACGCACGGACGTGATGACGTAGTCGACACGTAACCCTGTGCAGCAGTGACGTAAGTCCCTGCTTTCGCCACAAATTCCACTTTAATTCGCTCATTTGAAACGGAAATGTGAGTTTTATGATTAATCTATTTAGTCCTTAAGTTGTATTAGTCACAGGGTTAAGTGAATTCTTTATATTCGAATAACGTGGTACTGTTGAGATACCTATACTCTTTTATAGGAATACAGTGGAGTATATTCATGCAGCCACTGCTGATAATAATGATAATAATAATATAATTCAATATATATAGGTTTCATGGAACCACATTATTCATAAAAACCTGCATTAAATAGTCTAAAAACATCAGTTAGTTCCACTTGACTCAAGACAAATTGAATTAGGTGAAGTATCAGGACATTATTATTGAAAAATCTGTAACAATATCATTATTCTTGCTGGTGGTGGTAACAGTAATTTGAAGAAATAAGAAACATGACAGCTGCAGTAGACAAATGTTTTAATCTCTACATAGAAAAATTATTCAAGAACCCAATTCTTCACAAGCCTAAAGCAAACTGAAAAAACAAAGAAGGGCATTTAACCTAAAAGCTAGTTTTTACATCAAGATTAAGATTAGGATACATTTATTCCTTTCAAACAATAGATATTAATTTAACAGACATCTGCAGAAATCTCATTGTTGTTTTCTTGCCACAAGTTCCAGGAGGGTGGAGGTTATTTTGTCCAGGCTGGTGGCGTACCGAGAACAGCTCTGCATCCTGGGTTCTTCGGCCATGCGTAGGGCTGCAGAGGGACGGTCGAAATACTCGTCAGCAGCAGGTCTGTAGCCACGAGGGTTCATGGGTTCTTGAAACCTTTCAGGGTAATGTTCTGGCTCGTCTGAAAAGGGAACCTGTGGTGGCCGAGACCTTCCAGGATGCCCAAAGGCCTCTGGAAAAAATAAATAAAGAGATCAAGAAAAGAGCTTAAACGTCCAATTAAAGTGAAGTGGAAAAACGCATAATTATACTTTAACTAAATATGTAGCTTATTGTTAATCACAAGATAGTGTACATTCATCCCATCATAAAAATTCAACATGAACTTTAACAACTGTGCACGCTTCTCAAACTGCCTCCAAAACGATATCGCATAACCTTTATTAAGAAAGTAAATGACTGGTATTCAGCAAATAGAAAATCCTTAAGCTAAACAGAATCCAATGTTATTGTGATATATATATATATAATAAAGTTTACCTTCATAACGGCTTCTATTTGAGGTTCCTGGTTCCTTGCGTTCAGAATGATGGTGTTCTTGGTGCTGTTTGACAGCGCCGCGTGCTGAATGATGGTGTTCTTGGCGCTGTTCGACAGGCATATACTCATGCTGCTGCCAACCTCGTCCTCTGGAACCATCTTGGAAACTTGTGTCTTGTGATGGTCGATGGTCTGAATCGTCTCTGCGTGTTCTCTCATACTGGTGTTGTGGAGGAAGCTGCAAGTCCGGGTTCAAGCTGTTGTATTCGTTCTTGTGGACTGCTCCGCCTTGGCTGTTGTGCTGCAACAACAAAACACATTCTTCTTTCATTCGTCTCTAAAGTTTTTGCAGAGAGACATCGTTTTAAAGTACTGGTTCATGAGAAGGACCGGCCCTGTGCCGAGTGACACGTACCACTGTCTTCTCAGATTTTTTGGACTTAAATTCTCTCAGAAGGCTGCAAATTTTGTTCTTCAAGAAATCAGCCTCCTCTGCATTCTGAATTTCAATTCCTTTCTAGAAGGGGGGAAAGTGAACAGGGCAAAAGACATAAGACCCTCCTTGTCTCGGTGGTAGGCAAACAAACATCGAACTGCTGTATGTGTTACCAATACTTTTTTTGAAATAATAATAATAATTTTATCTATATAGCACATTTCAAAGCAAAGTTATATTCCTAAAGGAATATTAAAGCAACAAAAGAGACAAGGAAAGTGTTTATAAAATATAATTCAGGATTTTACCAGCATATCAAAGACCCCCTCTGACTGCAAGGCTTCTCTGTGGTAGCTTTCAGGATGATGTGGGCTCTAAAAACAACAGGTTTGACATCAGTTACAAACAATAAGTCAGAGCATGTTTTAGATTACAGTAAGTACAAGTAGAAAACATTGGCGGGTAATCTAGTAGTAATATGAATGGATTATTTTACAACAAGCTACCTGTGATGACGTGTAGAGGTCAGGATGCTGTGTTCTGTGGATTTCAGGTCGCACTGGCTCACTAACATGTCTCGGATGCCCACCGAACTTTGGATTTGGGTGGCCATGTTCTTTACGGAGACTTAGGAGGATGAAAGATGTCCAGAAAAATTAAGTACAAGATAAAACATCAGGCAGTAAAATATATAAAAGACACATATTTCTTAAGCTTCACAGGTGCATCATCACTCACATCTCCTTTGTCCTCTCCACTTCCTCTGCAGTGGCATCAGAGAAGCGACTTTTTCGTTTTCTTTTCTCACGTCCCCCATCATTAGTGGCACCTGTCAGAAAGCGCCTGAATGGCTCTGGAATGCCAGATATGGTTTTAGTCACGTCCACTCGTCTCTGGGAGGAATGGGGTCCAGTTCTGCTCATCCCGGGGTAAGAAGCTACCTCTTCATACAGTTCTCCCTTGTTGTTCCTATAATCGTTGATAATATCAAACAAATGATCATGTGATAAGTCACTCTCCACAGGTGTGGAAAAGCTCCTCCTCTTGGCCTCTGGTTCACTTGATACTTGCCGACTCGCTCTTCTCATATCGTCATGTCTGCCTGATTCTCTGTCCTGAGACCACCGGCGTTCATCGTCTGGATACGCCGGCTGTGAGGGCTCATACTCAGAACGGGCTTTGCGACGCCAAGCTTCCTCAGAGTAGAGGTCCTTCAGAGCATCTTTTTCTGGATAGGATCTTCTGTAAGGAGGAGCCTCCTCTGGAAAATAATCCAAATCCTGAGTCTGGCCATAGGGCATTGGCACCTCCTCCCAAGGATCATACCTGGTACCACCACATGGCTCCTGTTGGTCTCTTATTTGTCGATCTTCTTCATATTGCATGCTATTATCAGGGTCCATATATTCTTGTCTGTACATGTCGTTATTCATGTAATCTGCACTGTGTAGCTCGTCTTTCATGTATCCACGGCAGAGACCGTCCTCCCGCTGGTACATCTGTCTGTCTCTGTTCATGGAAGGTTCCTCTGTCTGGAATGAGGACATATTCGGGTACCCTCGGCCAGAGTTCTCCCCCTTATTGGCCTTCAATTCTGAAAACCGTGGTGGTACGTCTTTTTGGGTCAAACTATTTTCCCTCTGCGTTGGGTGCACTATTGGACAGGAGTAAACACAGAGTTTAGGTAAAAAAATACTACAGACTAATTTGCATATTTCTTATAAATAGTTATTTCACATAACTACATACTACATGCTGGAACTGCAACTTTTCAAAAGCAGTGGTCTTTTGTTGAGAAATTACGACATTTAGTGTTGCTCATATGCAGTGATTTATAATAAGGATGCCTTACACATATTCCCTGAAAAGCATTACATGTAGGGCATAACTTAAAAAGGAAATGTTCAAGTTGGTTTTAAAACAATTGGATACCGAAAGACAAAATGAAAAGTCCTACAAAGTTTTAACTTTTTTAATACAAAACTGAATATGAATATAATTCTACCTCTTGATGTATTTGACCTGCTTTCATTCCCCTTTTTTGCCAATGGCTGGAAAAGAAACAAAATATATTGTATATGACTTTCAAAATAATGATATTGATGCAAATATTATTTTTACTTTTCAGGATCTTTAGTTCATGAAATCTGTATGACTCTCACCGTTGGATTCCCACGTCCATCCTGTCTCTCTACTATTTCTGCTCGGGTCCGTATGATCTTTCCTCCTTGGTATATTACAGATTGTTTATCCCAGGTCACCAAGTCTGGCCGTTTGATTTCCTACATAAACACAAGGGTAAGTCATTTTCACTTGGCTCCTACCATTAAAACACACACATTGAAATACACACATTAAAACACACACATTAGCAGGCAAAAACCCAAAGAAAGATCAACTGTTTCTTTCTGAAAATGTTCACGAGGCCTTACCACATATTTCTGCCTGTGTTTACGTCCAATCACATGGTGGACCGCTTCGACTAGGTTTGTAGTCGTATGACATAGCCTACATAAGTAGCTGAGGGTTTCTTGTTCATCATTACAAGGGACTTCTTCCATATAGCTCAAACCTAAGAAATTATTACAAAAACAAATAGTTACATAGGATTTAAATCAACATGGGAAAAACTATAAATCGTTCGAAGATTTAAGGATATTTACCAATGATGGGCTCGTTGAGCTTCAGGTATTCCAGATATTGTAAAATGTCCTTAAAGTCCGGTACGATTCTTTGTCTGACTGCAAGCCCTAAGAAAACCAAAACACTGTTAGTTAGTATAATAAAATATTACAAGAGAGAAAGTTTTAAAAGGTTTTTATTGTAAGGATATTTTCACAAGGTACATCTGCAACCCACTGTATCTTAGCTTGTTTAATTTTTTTTCTATTCTTTAGTCTTAGTGGAGGATATCATCTTGTATGCATATGACTGGCCAACAGGTGTAAGGGAAGTAATAAGTAGAGACGTTTTACTGTAGCTACAGCAACAAGGTCGGAACTCTCCTTTTCACATTGAACAAATGTTCAAATCCTGCTCTACTTACTGTACATCAACACAGAAGTGAACCATTTGAAACAAACATGTGTTGCAATCTTCGGTATCTTGCATGTTGCTATGATTTAATCTTCTGGTAAAGAATTGCCTGTCGAGGCATTACAGTCTCGGCCTCCTGTGTAATCCATCAAAAAAAGGTAAATGCTGACGTTACCTCCATTACCCAACAGTAGAGGTAACTCCCAGCTTTTTAACAGACCACAAAAACGTTTGCTCAGTTTGCATGTTCCCAGGTGACTAAAGCATTTCTATGACTCATTATTTTTTATGCAAGAAAAATTAATGTTTTTTCTTTTTGATTTGGAACCGACCTCACACAGATGATTGGATCAGTCAGCTTGTTTGATGTGATGTGTACGTTGTTGTAATTTGAAGTACTAATTAGCCTCTGGCCCTTTTTGGCAGACTTACCCTAACACGCTTCTCTGAATTTTTTTTCCACTGCCAACGATCAGCCAAATCAGGACGATTGCGGCTCAATACCAGAATAAAGGAACGTGAGCCTGCTCCGCTAATATGTAGCCCCCATGTTTGGCTACAGTCGATTTTGGGGCAGTCATGTAGGCATGAACGGCCCCGTGCAGCCCAGTGTAAGGGATCTCCATTTGTGGCCAACAACAGGTTTGAAATCAAATTAAGAGTGCATTAATTCTTGAGTTATGGCCACAAAAGATTTTTGGTACCATGACCTTCGTTTGACCACCAAATGAATATTCCTGATCCCCTTACCGGTTCCTGAGATACTGCATTCATGAGAATGGGACCGACAAGTCGACAGATCCCAATAAACACAATGCCCTCTGCGCTGCCTATCAGCAGCACAGAGGCACAACAATCAATCAAGCTTTTGTCACAAGGCCAAAAAGGTCTATGATTACACAATGACTTTGGCATTTGACCTCCACAATCTAATCAGTTCATTCTTGAGTTCGAGAGAACGCTTGTGGCAATTTGAAGAAATTTCCACTCTGCAAGATATCGCACCATAGAGAAAGCGACGGACACAACATATGGCCTTCCTATGGCCAGCTCAGAGACAACAAAAAAACGCCTATGCAGTGGAAGAAGCTTCTCAACAGACCAAGTTTGCCTGCGACACAAGCAGATGCCAATGGGTCTGAAGCTCGTTCCAGTGCAGGTGCTAGCCCAATCAGTGTTCTACTGCTGGGGAATGCAAGAGCCTGTCATTTTGAACAAAACAATCAGTGACTGACAGGAGTTCAGAAAGTTTCTAATCCAACCAGTAAAGTAAACACAACAAAAAACATGCGTGTTTCATAAACCCAGTGTAAATTATGGGATTACAGTACGACTTACTTATTTTGTGCAGCACATTAAAAAGGAAGATGAGAACACCACCCATCCATCAGCCATTGAGGATGTAACCCTTCCCAGCATAATTCTACCACCAATAACAAGTGGCATCAAAAGGTACACAGTCACACGGATGTTATCCATTGCTTTGAGTGTGCAGATTGGAATGATTTTAGTGAGCAGGCCGCTGTGGCGTGCTCTGGCCACTTTCAGAAGCCAGTATCAAACCTGTGTGACTGGGCCAGTTGTGGCACACTTTCATTACAAGATCTGCATTACTCTGGCCATCAGAAGTAGTGAATTTATGAAGCTGTTTAGATTTTTCAGACACCTGAAAACATGACCAGGTTTTCCTCTCCTTCAGCCAAGAGCAGTGGTGAGGTCAGGGGCTGATGTTGGATGATGAGGTCAGTGTCGTTCTCATTCACCCCAAAGGCGTTCAAAGGGATGAGGTCAGGGCTCAGTGAAGGCATTGAATTGAACTAAGGAGAAACCGCTAGGTTTGTATACCTGCCTTTGTGGTGTTGGGACACTGTCAATATAGTGTGGTACAGTCCACACGATGACATGACCTTTACTTTGATATTAGTTCATTACCATTCTACAAGCAAAAAGACCATTTATAGATCAGGTCAGATTATAGTGATTTCCTTCATTTCAAAAGACAATATACTCATGGCCTGAATAGAAAAAATGACTAGGCTAAAAGGGATGTCTACTTACCCGAATTGACTAAGCCTTCCTCTTTCTGCCAGGAATGAAAGGAGAGCAATTAAAGTCAAGTCAATGAGTTCATCTCTAGTAGAAACAGAGAAAAGTTTATATCATGGAAACAAACATTTTTTGCGCTTATTTTGACCAAAACCACAGCTCATCTGAGGTGTAGTAGAAGTCCATATCCTAACATGATCGAAAGATAGTAAAGCGATAAAGGAGAGACGAGCATGTCCTCCTACACATAACTGCATGTATAACGCTGCCTTGCTACAAAAAATTATAACAGTGAAAGACCTAATTGAATGTGAAACAGGATATCCATATGGAGAGATGCAGCTTCCGGTTTTCTTCATCCCAACCAAAAGGAGATGTATTCCGATGGTCAAGCAACCTGATATTTCTTCATTCAGACATTGCCCACACTGGATTCAACTATTGAATAATGGTTGGACCTTTTGTTGTCAAACGCAAAGCAAGTTCCAGATGAAACAGTTCCTTCCCATGCAAGACCTGCAGACGTTGTACCTCGATCTGAGGCTTATTTCAAGAATTTAAGTCCATTCTTAATCATCAAGAACGCATAACTGGTGGCTGTGGATTGGCAGGAAGCGCTGCCAAAATGAAACCAACAGCAGAACTGTCACTGAATGCATCTTGTACGGACTGAAGCTGCTGTTGTTGCTACATGGCAAGCATCAGAAATGCATTTACATCTGTGATGCAAAGATGGTCAAAGCATAGTCCGTGTTTATTTAGATTTGGTCTTCCATGCAGGACACTCAAGTGGTTAAGTAGGGGAAAACATTGAGAGTGACGTCAGTTGTCAAACCTGCACACCAAAATACATATCTCCAGAGCCTTGCAAAAACATGACAACCGTCATTAGCAAGAACATCATTGACATGTGCCTGGCATTGGTGTGTTGAGGTTTGTTGCGGAATTTCCCTGGAATCAAAAGCCATGGCATCAGATTTCCAGAGGGATATGGAAAACATACATTTCCATATTTTCCAGAACATCTATATAAGTGGATGTGAGGCAAAGTCTCAAGGATGTTCCTTTATCTGAAACAAGCGAGGATCGAAAGATGATGCAGATCGGTTACAGACCTTTTTGCAAAACAAAAAAAAACTGGCTTTTGCAAAGTAGTTGTGGCCATCACAACTGTCTTCATATGATGTCAGACAACATGAGGAAAACGTAGATGAAGTCTCAAAGTCAGTGAGATCTTCAAGTGTAAATATGTTGCCTTCTTGTATACCATCATTTTAAGGGTTCACACCTTAGAGACACAGTTGTCCTGAAACCTAGATACTACACAGTAATTTAGCCAAGGGAGCAAGAATATAAAATCTGCACAGGAAAATGTCCAAAGAATTTCAAGTTCAGCTTCACAAGCCTCAAGGAGAAATGTCTTACCACCAATTCAGTTTGCTTTGACATTAAAAGATGCATTGTGTTAATCTGACGGTATAGAAACCAGAGAGATCGCAGGATACACAAGCAGACTAGCAGCATCACAAGAGAAAACACTAGCAATCCACAGGTGCTGCCACCAGCTTAGAAAGATAGTGAAATATCACTTTTGGAAGCCTCTTTTTAACTTCTTTGATTTTTTTCCCCCTTGAACTGTGGAAGAGTTATGACTGTTGAATGAAAAGAGCAGAACAATCAGGAGGTCAAAATGTAAACACTGATCACAGAAAACTTCACTTTAACCGCTGGGTGTTTTGGTGCTAATTAGGGATGGGACTAAACAGGAGTTTTCATGTTTGAATATTCATAACGTTATTGAACAATTATTTGATTATTCATGACACCCTCCATTGTTTTAAACTGACAGTCATGGCAACTTATTAGCGAGATGTAGGCTAAAGCTACCTTACAGGCTAGCCAAGTGCACTCTAATGACGTGTCGAAGCAATATTAGGTTAGTCTCTGTTCGGTGATACTAAATTCGAATATATACTGAAGTTCTATTTTGTTGCTTGAGTTGAATTGTGTTAAAGAGGCTCACTGTGAAAATATATGTTCCATTATCTGAATGATAAATAAATATGCATATATACAATAAATAAATGTGTTTATTTTTCAGTTAAGGAACCCTGGTCTGTGAGTTTACGGGAAGGGATGGGGAGGTTAGAGTGAATACATATTTTCTTTAGATGTACACATCACTGGATTTTTATTCGAATCAATTCTGAATGACGAATATTCAAATATTCATTACCAACCCTAGTGCTAATATTCAACACAACTTTAATATTGCATAGCTATGTGCAGTAGTACACGGCGCTGTATACCTTTAAATGCCCAGGTGTCGTCATGTGTATCTTGTACAAGGTGTCTCCCCTGATGGATTTATCACAGACCTGGAGGGAAACAGAAAACGTTAGACGATCACTATCACAGCTACATATGATGGTTTAGATGCAATGATCCGTTTACTGGATCACAACAGTACTCATCTATTACAACCTCAGCAATAACCAGTGAGTGGAAACACCATCAATAATCTACAGGGATTTGGGTAGTATCTTATTTCCGGTTTGCTGCATCAACCCACACTTAGTATAACTCGTTACCTTAAAAACTGAGAGTAGACGACCGTGAAAGTCAGATTATTTTCTTCTTTAACACGACAATGCAACACATGAAATGCAGCTAACGTCAGCTAGCTTACCGTGCATTCAATGAAGTCAGCCTCAACATCGTACGGTGTCTCGAATGTGTCCATTTCTGGATGTTTTGCGGTTTAATTAGTGAGCGAACGGAACAGAGCAATTGAAATGGTGACGTTTGAAATGATCAAGCTTTAGGAAACTTCGCTGAAAGCCTGTTAACGTGCGCTATGTTTCTAACGCTAGCTTTGATGTCTTTTACGAGTTCAAACGACGGTTGGTAAACGAGGTTAAGCGCCACCTACTGGACTGGAGTGTACTAGCACTATCTTCTTCTTCTTTGGCGAGTTGCAACTAAATAGAACTTTACCGCCATCTACCGCTGTGTTATGGAAACCCTAATATGAGATGTGTTTCAAAACGTTCCCACATTTTTACATTATTATTACATTTCATTTAGCTGACGCTTTTACCAAAGCGACTTACAATGAGTGCATTCAACCCAGAGGGTACAAACCCAGAACAACAAGAATCAAGAAAGTACAATTTCTTCAAAAAATAAAGCAAAACTACAAAGTGCTATAAGTAAGTGCAATTCAGGCAGTGGTGTATAAAGTACTTGAAAGCTAAAAAATACTATAGTAAAAGAACAGATATCTTACCTGAAAGTGACTCTGGTCAAAGTAAAAGTCACCCACGAGAAAATGACCTGAGTAAATGAGTACACACATCGCTACTACCCAGCATTGGATGGTTTTAGGGAGGTCCTCGGATCTGCCCTGCCAGAGTTTCTGGTGAATGACCCCCCGCATATCTCCCGAGGCAGCGGGCACTGCCCCAACCTCCGCTGCTCAAGTAACGAGCCAGTTTTGAGAATGTAAGAAGTCAAAAGTGCAGAAATGTGTGTTCAAATGTAACGAGTAAAAGTAAAAAGTCGTCGGGAAAATAGATATTCGAGTTAAGTACAGATATGTGAAATATGTACTTAAGTACAGTAACGAAGGTTACCTCCCACCAAGGCATTTAGGTGCAACTAAATTGCTATTTTCAAATGGTATTCAAGGTATAGTCAGAAGAGGTTGTATTTTTGGTTTGCGGCAGAAAATGTGTAAACTTTCTGATGTCCGGATGTCGATGGGGAGCTCATTCCACCATTGAGGAGCCAGAACAGCAAACACTGAAGCACATGATTTTCTTTTTGTCATAACTGAGTAACTATCATTTATATGTTTTGGGCAAAATAGAAAACACTGACCTCCACAGTCTAATTGCAGGTGTCACTGTTTCCATTTTGATTCATTCCAATCAGACAGAATGATGGATTTTAGTTTGTTGTGACCTAATTTAATCTGGCCCAGTTCTGCACCAGCTCAAGATGACAAATGAATGTGTATTGGCCCATTGTGTTAAAGGGATAGTTCACCCAAAAAATGAAAATTCACTCATTATCTACTCACCACCATGCCATGGAGGGGTGGGTGAAGTATTTTGTGCCAAACTAATGATTCTATGTGTTGAACTTATTGCCATTTTCATCTCAAATCTAACTCTAAATCCAGAAAGGAATGTGTGGTTTATGTTGTCACATCTTAGAACGTGGCTTTCAGCAAGTTCCCTCAGTTCACACGACCAGTGACAAACGTTTACGGCCTGTGAGTTTGTGCCCACGTGATGTCGTATTGTTACCACATCGCCTCCATGATAAGACAAAGGCAAATATCATTCCCTTATAAGAAAACCATGAACATGTTGGTAGCATGGATGTACAACCATGGTTGATGGGACGTCCACTGGACAAGTCTCAATGACTACAGAGGGGACTGAAGGGATTTCAACACTTTCTGTTTATTTTGGTTCTTAGACTAATTTGCTCCACAGCCACAAAAACAAACGGCTGCTTTTACATCACACTTGGGAAACCGGGCTCTTCTCAAGCTGCGCGAGGTGTCGGCACAGCATACAGCAGACTTGAGGGTAAAATGATCAATCATGTGTGTGAAGGTAAACAAGACAACAGACACCTTCTCTCATTGTTTCATTATCGTGTTGGGTGTAATGGGCAACTGCAAATATACCATTGTATAGAGGCAAATCAGTACTTTGTCTGAATGACCATGTTGGTACAAATCATGATCGTTAAAGGTATAACTCCATTATATTTACATGCCATTTACAATCACAGATGATACACAGCCCTCTCACAAAGAGGCTTTATGTAAATGATAATTACATATGTTAGCTTTGAGGCTCGTGGCTTTCATCTCGGCCTCTGAATATGGTTTGCTAATGATTTCACAAGTACACAATACTCTATGGAGGCCACATCGCACTGCATTAAACAAAATTCATCCTAGTTTGTAAGAAGCTGCGGCAAGTACCTGAAACAAAGAGCTACTAAGAAAGAGCAAAAGGAAGTTATGACAGCAATCCAAATAATGAATGGTAACACTGAGGGCTTATACTCTGGTGCATTATTGTCTCACTGTGCTATAAATACAAAAATATCACACCAGCATAATCCGTACCACTGTGAAGCTGTAAAAGGTTGATGGTCAGGGGCCAAAGCATGGGAGGCCTGTGTCTGAGGATTTTAGGTCGTTGTGTACAGTGAACTGATAAACAGCACAAAGAGATGAGCTCACAAACAGTAAAATGTGGATAAATAAATCTGTTCCAAGACAGAAAGAAAACCACAGGTCAACAAACAGGGAAACGCAAGACACTTTCCAAAAATCAAAAACAGAGGATGTGGCGACATTACTGATCACACATCTGAGATGCAGGTGGAGACGTTTCAGTCGGAGTAGTGTCTGGTACAAGGTTGGGGGGGGGGGGGGGGGGGGGACTTCAGTCAGGCCGAGGAGTTGTAGATCCGTCCTGGAAGATTGTTCAGACGCGAACGCAGCTCCTTGCGGACCTGGGTTACTCTCGTCAGTTTGCGTTTGTATTCCTGAAAAAAGTCCAGAGGAAAAGGTCCGTCAGAGCTGGAAGATCACAGCACTCATTGCACTTTTTGGATTATTTTATACTCTCAGAAGATATATTGAGTGCACAGTTTGTGGCAAGACAGTGATAAATAACAGGCTGATGTATGATTAGTACAAATCTAAATCAAGAATAAGATAAGTGCATGGAAATGGATATATTAATAATTAATAACTTTGTATTGCATTGGTGAGGTGGATTTTAAGTATTGAGGGAAATCAACCACGTTTAAAAGATTTCCATCATTGAAGGGTCATGAAAAATGAAGTTTTTTGTGCTTCTAACACATTCAACTCATCCCCCTTCCAAAGCATTGTATGTATGAGCATGTGTGTGTATTTGACTGAACCTGTAACATGGCTCAGTTTCAAGAGAATAAACTTAACTCGAGTCTAAGTTTTTCAACTTAGAGTTTAGAGTTTTCCAAGTGTTTCACGACTAACAGCAGTACAGGTATGATAAAGGATCTGTTGGGGTGTGTATGAATGACACAATGCAACCAGATGATTTCACCCCTGTTCATGTATATGCAGAAATGTTGACAACTTAGAGACAGAGTGGCATTAAGTGTTGCTCAAGTGCTTTATCTCTGCTCCAGTTTTGATGCACACGTCACTTCTAAGACGTTATTGTGTTTGATCGTGTGCCAGCTGATACGTGAAGGTGGTTGTGCAAACAGATCAGGCTTCAAAGCTCAGTAGGAAGCACAAATTTCTAAATGTAAAATAACATTTGTGTCCGGATTCTTAAAAACTTATTGTATTTTTCTTGCTCTGTGGTTGGACCTGTCTATGAGCATATTGAGCTCAATTCAAACTTTGTGTTTAGTTAACATTTACTGTGTCAATACAACAAAAAAAGCATTAAAGGTTGTGGATGTTGAAACAATGCAAACACCACCAGGAGCGGCACTTGTAAAATAAAAGCACTCACAAAATTATTTTCATCTTTTATTTTCATTTTTTCTTTTTTTATTACAGAAGACTTGAGACTGGGTGAAGATACAAATATGAGATACGTTATCCTCTTGGTCTCCTGTGGATAAAGGCTAGACAGTTAATGTCAACACAGAACAAAGCACTGTTGTCATGGTTACGAAAAAACAAGAAACTAAGTAGATATGTTTGTCGAGGGTAGAGCTTCATCGCTCTCTTTTTGGAATGATACTTACCGTATGGCACTGAGTGTAGTCAACTAAACAAAAAAGGCTTTGAGTATTTCAATGATGAGAGAATATCTCACATTGAAGTCAAGTGGCTTGATCTAATGTGGAATGTTTCAAGTTTCAAATGCTTGCAGCCCTAACACTCAATTTGAAATAATACAAGGGGCATTCTGCAGTTTGTTACTGCTGAAATACATGAAAAGTGATGATATTTCAAATTGTGAACAAGACAGACAAACACAAAGAATGATTAATAATGACACGAAGGTGAGGAGAAACAGACATGCACTTGAAAGAAAGAAAGTGATTTACGCACTTCGAGTTTCTGCTCGTTCTGGGCCAAGCCGTCCTTCTGGCTCTGCAGGAAGACGGTTAGCGTGCGCGTGAGCTGCCTCCTGTCGTCGATCTCTGCTGCCAAGCGACCGCTGTAGTCTGCGAGCAGCATGCAGGCCTCCTCCACAAGCCGGGAGAGCCGATCCCCGGATTCTTTATCTGCAATCACAGAAGGCACACAGGGAGCACAATGCTTTAACATTGTTCAAGTGAAGGTCATTCAGTTGTCCATCAGTACACACGGTTAAACAGATACTGTTTAACTACTGGCAAGTCAAACATTGTATCCTGTGATAGACAGAGCCATTTGTCCTTCATCCTGGTTTTAGTGTTTGTTTCTTGAGGGAAAGCTTAGTAACCTTTAAATAAATAATTAAGAATAATTAAGCCTTTTATTAGGGGCACCAGTCCATCTGCTTATGCAATGCCGCTATCCAAGCAGCCAATCACGTGGCAGTAGTGCAATGGTCAAATTGTGCAGATACAGACCTCAGTTACTTTGACTAAAGCCTGATCGTTGGGGCCAGAAGTCTTTCAGTTTACTCAAAATGGTTCCAAAAGCTAGAATCACCCAGTGAGCAGCAGTTCTGCTGGAATTACGATCAGAGGAGAAACTGACAGTAGCTCATAAAACCATTTCTTACAACTGTGGTGAGCAGAGAAGCTGCTCAGAATGAACAGCACATTGAATCTTGGAGTGGACAAGCTACAACAGGAGACGCCACATGAGAAGATAACTGACCCGTGAAGTATAATGCAACATCGATTTGACGAATGAAAGCGACAGTGCTACACATACAAGAATTGGTTATATCTGTCATCTTGCCTGTGGTCTCACACTTCTTTTAAAATCAATTAAGATTTGAAAATCCTCTAGTGTGCAGGAGGCATACTTCAGGAACAGAAACCTGAGGTTATACTGGACATAGACTCACCAAAGAGTGAGAGAGATGTCAACTAGAAAAACACAGCGTGTTCTAATGAATCTGGATTTCTGCTGAGGCACAGTGGGACAACATTGATGAACCTACCGGCTATGTGTTATAATGGTGTTGGGAATGTTTTCTTTGTGATCTCTGGGCCATTAATATTGATTAATCACTGTTTGAATGAAACAGCCAGTCTGAGTAATGTTGCTGACCATGTGGATCCCTTAATGGCCACGATATACCATCTTCTAATGGCCACTACCACCACGATAAGGCATGATTCCAAGAAGAAGTCTTCTCCAACTGATTCAGGGAAAATTAGAACATGTTCAGTGAACCTCAGTGGCCTCGGTCACCAGACCTGAATCAAACAGCCGCATAACTGTGTAGCTGACAAATCTGCAGAAAGTATGAGATGCGTGACGTCAACATGGACTAAAATCTCAAAGGAGTGTTTCCAACTATACCAAGTATGTTGTACCTACTACAGTGCTGGGTATGTGTATAAAGAGATAACGTGCTGCGTCCTGCCTCCTACCTGTGATCCTGTGAAGCAGTGACGTGTCCTGCACCTCAGCAGGAAGGGAGGAGATTCGCTGACGCAGCACTGAGTCGCCAGAGGCTGCATTTTCCAGCTCCTGCAGAGCTCGGATTAACTCGGCTGTCTGAGGCAGCAGGTGAAAGGAGAGAAAGGATGGGAGAAGTGACAGACGAATAAGGTATGATTAATGATAAGTGGAGATAATTATCTGTCAAATATTAACAACATTTGATAGGCAGCAGAGAAAGGAAGACACAAGACACAATTCCATCCAGAAGTAGCTGCATCAACATTTAGAATGTATGATTACATGAGCTCTACGTGGTTTAAAGTATAATTTCATTTAAATCCTGTACTCATGGATTCTGTGTTTGTCTGAGCAGCACCTGTGGGGGCTCAGCTGGAGAGCTCTGGGAGGCGAAGTCCTCATCGTCTGGTCGGATCTGCTCATACGACCTCTTCTTAGCCTTTTTTTCGCCATCTGAGATTCAGAGGAAAAAGAGAGGGAGGTAATAAAAACAGTAGATAAAGGTTCTTTCAGGTTTTGGACTTGCTCTGAGGTTTCTCCTGCCAGACGCCTAGTAAAGCGTCTGGATAATGTGAGAATGCAACAGACGGAAAACTGTAAAATACTAAAATAGAATACAAATATCTCAAGATGAAAGAAGACACAGACGAGGATGAGCAAGAACAAAACATGTCTGCAGCGGAATTTATACGCCTGGGTTGCCTCTGCTGCATCAACCCTCACCCCAATACTCCAGAGATTTCTGTGCTGGTGAAAACGCACCTACTGAAAATTTCCTGCATTGTTGTTTATGTGAAAGGGAAACCCTATTGTCCAGATACTCTCTTAAGTTCATATCTGAAAACGGCTTTATGTTGTTTTCTAGCTCAAATTAAAAAGGTCACCATCTTGCCATGAAGTTGATTAGCTATGGAGAATCTATATCTACCTCTTAAACATAGTAGCAAGTGCCATGTGCTGTTATGAAATCCAAAAAACATGCATTTTACAGGACCAAGTAAGTGAGGCTTGAACCTGTCTACAAGCAGGGTTAGTAGTAATGTATTGTTGTTAAGACCAAATATATAGACATGGTAGGGTGTTCAGATTAATGTGGATTGTACTTACACAAGACTTGAGAGAGTTGCTCGATCAGGCTGGTCTCGTATACTCCTCTCTCCTGCCAGATGGACAGAACTCGACCCAACTGTTTCTTACAGCCGTCCTCGCCCTCTCTGCACAGGAAACAGTTCAGAGGAGGCAGACACGTTTAACTGCTTTGTGACGACTTGACGATGTAGACAAACCGTAATGCCAAAAACTGTCTATATATACACACATCAAATCATGTGTTCCTAATTTGGAAATATCTCATTCTGAACCATTAGGTAATCTAGATTATGTTAATCCCTTTGTCGTACTCTCATTTTCATTTGCTATCCTTGAGAAATCTGACTGAGCAGATCCTTGAATTGCCAATTCTAGATTAAATTTCTCAACACAACACAGTGCATTTAAAAAGTATGAATTTCAATGCAAGGTGGTAATGTTAAATCTGACCTGGAAACGTGTTTGAATGCATCGACAATGACCGGTGCAAAGTCCTGTGTGAACTCTGGCCCTTTTTTCTTGCTGTTCTGAATGACGTCATTGGCCAAGTAGAGGAAGGTCAGCTTGCGTGGTACCTGAGCTGCATGAATTCAAATGAACACATACACATGTTACAGTGGCGTATTTGGTTTTCCAAATGCTGCATTTATCAACCTACTAATTATAAGTATAAATTACATTTTTAGTACCATACAGAACATTATGCATTGAGGCGAATCTTTCTTGTTCACAAATAAGAACCAAATCTATTTAAAGTTTTGGGAGTAGAAACATTTAAAAACCCTATGCTACAAGTAAATATTACTTTCTCCCCTCTAAGCTAACAGCTTGTGGTTTTTAGTCTTTTACATTTTGTATTTTTGTCCACCAACATAAACACAATGAGAACATTAAAGTAACAACAAATGTGTGTGTTTGTGTTGTTGTTGAACAGGGAACAATGAGCTGAGCACAAAGCTCCAGAGAACTGTGCCATGTCTATTCCCACTGCACTCTCCTTTCAGTCCTCAGACAAGGATCCTAAAATACAACATCCACTTGAGATATCATTAGGTTGTTGAGTAGCACCCTAAGGAAAAGTGCACCTCTATTAGATACAACTACAGCAATGCACCTGGCTTTAATCCCCAAAATATTCCCAACAGCTTAATTATATATTTGACATGTAACCGTTTACAGAAATAAATGCAAGTTGATCAACTTACATTTTAGTTACAAACCATTATTTAAAACACTATATTTAATATCTTGTTGTGAAATAAAATAAACCTACAGTATAGGGTCAAAGATGGGAAAAAATATATAAATATTAGACTATATTTAATATTCTAAAATAGCAAAACAGAGGTTAAACTATGTCAAAAACATTCTAAGATAGTATGTTGATATCATGGAGCTGCCTTAACTTCTTAATGGATTTAAGCATTAACAGACAAACGCTGGGTCGAAGTAAAAGTACCAATCACAGAACAACTTTAATGCACAATTATGTAGTTTATATTTCTCCTTCAGAAGCTATGCTTTAAATGCATGTGACTTACTAACTTTGACCACAATGTGTCTTGAATGCTTACTTTCAGTGGAACATTTGAAACTTTTAAAAGACATTTGTTTGCAGCTTGTGCCCTTGAGAGAAGAGACACGACTAAAATATGACAGAGATGATTGTGAAACCACTTTGGGAGCAGCTAAACTTCCCAGGGGAAATGTTCACTGCGCCCATCCCAGCAGCTACAACCAGCAGTAGAATCACCCATAGCAACTGCTGACATTAGAGGATAAGTTATTGATCCAGGGCTGTCACACTTTCCTTTTTATTTCTGGTATTCAGTGCTCAATTAGTTTGTTCAAAGTCTTTCTATGATCACTTTAAAAACACAACATACGAATATGAAGTCAGGTGAGGTTTATTAAACCTCATACGACTCACTTAAAGTCCATGATGGTACATTACTTATTCCCTGCTCGTTAGTGTAAATCCATATTTTCAACATTTGTTCATTAAAGCTACATTAAAAGATGTGTTGGCTGCTTGAGGGCAGTTGAACAAGCAGTAAACACATGTTATCACTCAGTTTCTACATTCACGTGGAAGAGAGATGCTCTGTTTTGGTCTCAACCATCTTCAGAGATAAAGATCTGGCTTTAAAGAGGCTACATGCAAACGTTGACAGTCCGTCGACAGCAGCTGGTGGATGCTTGTGGTGTTTGAGGGAGGAGAAACAGTGAGCTGAAAGAATCTAAAACGTTCGGCAGACCTGAGAGTAGCTGCTGCGCTGGGTGATTTAATTTTTTTAATTTAGAAAATACAGAATATGCATTTCACAACGGGAAAAGTGTTTGTAAAGAAATGTGCTTGAATAAAGTGCAGTTGGATTGCTCGAGGACATGAATTGCATTTGTGCATTAGTACAAGTCAATATTGATTTAAACATTTACATAGATGTGCAAAGACTATTATAAGTAGGTATGGTACACACAATGAATAAGAGAATACAATGCTCTGTGCAGGGTGCATGTATTTATAAGGGTATAAATAATTCACTGTGCTATAGCATGCAAGTATAAATATTTACATCACAACAGTTTAAAATGTGATTCTGAATATAAGATGTCATGCAAGTATTTGGGTGAACAATCTCAATAAGAGGTATAATAGTGGAATGACATAATATGTGTTCACCTTATATGGGTAATGGGCCACAGGACATCAATGTGCAAAGATGTTATTATCTGTGGGTTCGACACCACGATCCAGCTTTGTCACTTCACACCCAGTTATTTGAGCGACTAAATAATAATATACACACTCATTGCTGCAGCTTCAATAACAACCTGTCGAATGAGCATTTAACAGTGGCCGTGAAGGGTCAAACAACCAAAACAACTGAGTTACAGACCTCGATCACCAAGGCTAACACCACAGTGTCAGTGTTAGCAGCCTTGAATAACACAGAAACCAACCAGCCCTACACACACAGATAACCTGATTAAATGCTAAGTTAACTCGCTAGCTGGGAAGTTGGCTAATGTTCCTGACAACAGCTCCGTTGTCTCACAAGTTTGACGTTAGCACAACAACTTTAAAATGTTCCAATAGCGCTTTAGCAGCAGTTAGCTCCTGTAGCCAACTGCCACACGTACATTAGCAGTGTTCTCTACGAGCACCTAGCTTACTCGTGTCCGCCTTACCTTTCTTCAGCTCGCTGATCCAAACAGTGACGATGGTCTTCGAGTGCTTCCTGTGATGGATGAGCCACAGCGACAGGGTCTGCACACTTTGCTGCGAGTTGCTCAGCTCGCACAGCTTCTTCTCTAGAGCCGCCTCGGAGAAAGCTGACATCTTCGACGGGAGACTCGAGCAGGGAGACGCCGGGAGAGGCAGCAGCAGCGTCGAGGGTTCTCCCGGGTGTGCTCGGGTCTGCAGCGGGTTATCCACTCACTGCAGGGGGTTCACTGTCCGGACGAAGAGCCATGCGCAGCCGTCCCCGAGTCCGACGCCAGGCGGGTGATGCTAGCTAGCTAGCCGGCTGTGCTCGGGAGAAACTGGGGCTGCGATGCAGGCGCTTCCGTGTCACACATATGCTGCGTTCAAGTCCGATGGAAATTACAGTGACTATAATCGAGGGGTGCGTTCGACAAATCCAAATAATCTCTTTTCCGAACCTACGGTGGGCGAGAGAGTTCAACGCCCATTACTATGATCACAACCCAACTCATGCAAATAGAAAGAACACGTGCAAAAAAAGCTCTGGATCCTCAGAGAATAATTCATGGATCTTGCATGTTTAGGAGACTACTGGAGTTTGTGCCATTTGGTGCAGCTGCAAAGAAAAATATATTTGTGTGATTATGGCATTAAACCCAGCAAGAGTTAGGAGCCTTTGAGTGAAAACACAGTAATGGAAACCAGAACCCACTCCCTTAAAATAATATAATAAATCTATATTTGATGACATGATTATTTGGTTATACATTATTGTCAACATGAATATAATCATCAGAGGAGAACAAAATCAGCACCAAAAAAAAAATCTAATCATCCAAATAATCTCAGGTTCTTTATTCAGCTGGTTTAGCAGGACATTTCACATTTCATGACAGGCTTCAGCTTTTTTAAACAAAAGTAGAAAAAATTACTGGAGCACAAACTCAAAGTGAGCCACCACACATTTGATGGATTCTAAAGACAATACTTCCGAGTTATTCAGGCTCAGTTTAAACATTCATGAAGTCACACTGGTATAATGATCCACTAGGGGGAAAAATGTGGGTGTTTTTTCAATGTATTTAGTAAATGGTAAATGGATTTGTATTTATATAGCGCTTTTCTAGTCTGATGAAGACCTCTCAAAGCGCTTTACAGTACAGTTTCACATTCACCCAGTCACACACACATTCATACAGTGCATCTACTTGCAGCACTTTGTTATTCTATGGGGGGCTATTGAGGGTTCAGCATCTTGCCCAAGGACACTTCAGCATGCAGATGGTTCAGACTGGGGATCGAACCGCCGACCTTCAGGTTGGAGGACGACCACTCTACCCCTCAGCCACAGCCGCCCCTAATAGTGACACTCGATTACAGTTTCTCTCTTTTTATCACTCTGCTGCTTTGGCTCAGAACTCAAAGGAATGAAAACACTGAAATGTCTCTCACCTCCATCTGGTTAGGATATATGAGACCTAAAAATACAGCAAATAAATTATACAGTGTTTTTATACCTTATCTTTGATCCTGTCTTCATAGCTGAAATCATGTTGACAATACTCAAAGAAGAATAACAAAAGGTTTAAGACAAATATCTTTCCTAAATAAAAAAAAAAATACAAATCTTCCCCATAACGCTTTTTAAAAACACGTCAAAGAAAATATGTCAAAAATAA
The DNA here is from genome assembly GCF_963576545.1 of Limanda limanda. Classification (NCBI taxonomy): domain Eukaryota; kingdom Metazoa; phylum Chordata; class Actinopteri; order Pleuronectiformes; family Pleuronectidae; genus Limanda; species Limanda limanda. The sequence goes on along the minus strand of NC_083654.1, from coordinate 12,284,379 downwards.
CAGAATAATACTGATTGTGAGTCAAAAAGTCAAAAGTCTGATTTCTAAACTCAGAGGCAAACATCCTTCGTATTGTATTTTATATGTGAGCATAATAAGACAGCACAATTAGAAGCCATGTGGGACCATTGGAGTTGTTCTAGCGCCACCCCTGGAAATCATCAACCCTCCGACCGGTGCCTCTGAAATTTGAATCAGAGTTGGTTCCATAATACAGAGAGGGCACGGGTGGGATGGAAGCATTTGACCAGGACATGTCCCCACCACCGCTGCTGCTGCTGTCTGGATAGGGAAAGTAGCAGTCAGGTTTAGTTGTCTGTCCATAGCCGTAGCTGGGGTCAGACATCGCCCCGTGGCCTGTTTGGACACCGTGATAGGCCAGAGGAGGCGTCATATAACTTTGTGGAGTTATCTGGACATTGCCAGCGGTGAACTCAAAGTATGTTGGCACTTGTCTCTGCTCAGTCCCAAGAGAGCACACGCTACTCTCTGGTGCGAAACTGCCACTGTAGGAAAGGACGTCTCCTAACTGAGGACACGTGTTGATCCAAGCAGCGTCTGAACGAGGAGCCACTCTACCACCATGCCCCACAGCGGCCATCATGAGACTTGTATGATCTGGTGCAATGTGAGGATTTTGGAGCAGTTGTTGGTGATACCACTGTTCAGCGTAACCCATCTCAGGTGAGCAGGGAATGTAAGTGTGGGGCATGGCAGGCGGCAGCTCCTCAGTGTGTTTGTGTCGATATTCTGTTGCCATCTCTTCATCAAAGTTCCCTCTTGTTCCCTCTTGAGAACCGTGGTGTCTATTGTGATTCTTTTCCCAATAATCATTGTGATCTTCTCTCTCAGTTGTGTCTTTGTACTGGCCTAAGTGTTCATTATCCCTGGAATAACCTTCCACCATTTGATACAAAGTGACTGTGCAGTTTTGCTCCCCTGCCATGTACTGACCGGTCTCTGCACCTCCACTGTAGAGGTCGTGTTGAGCATGGTCAACGGCAAACGATCCAGCGTTCCCATCATCAGTGTCGGACTTGGGTGATGAGAAGAGGTCTGAGGCCGGTGGTGGTGAACAGGACACCGGGAGGATGTCCTTGCTGAAAGATGTCCTCTGCAGCACCACTGGACCCTCGGTAAGAGGCAGGCTTACCGTAAATAAAGTATTAGCCACTTTCCCCTTCTTCCTCTTTGTCTTCGTCCTTTTCCCCCAATTTGACAGAACGGCAGAATGTTTCACCGTCACGCCCTCAACCGAGGTCTTGTTCACACTATGCCCTGTGCAAAGAGCGTCAAGTGGACACACAAGGTGAAAAGCAAAAGGAAATAATAAAAATATCTCATTACTGAAAGAAAGAAGGTTCGGCCCCAGTCCGTACAGTATCTTTCAAAGAAACACACCTCTGACAGTTAATTTGTTTTTTTGGGTGCTTGTATCCCATCTGTTACACAGCATCCTCATACCTGGAAGTGAGAGAAATGCAATACATGGAGCATACAAAGAAAAACACAACCGTCAAGTCTTTGCACTGAAAAACACACAAGAGTAAGTTTCGTGTTCAAAATGTGCTTCAAACACTGACGAGGCTGAAAGAGAATAAAGAAAGAAGATGGTAAAAAAAGGGGTGAAACAGAAGTTCCACTTTTTCTGGGCAGCAGAGGCTTTCACCATGGATTAATCATCGTGGGAATGGTGTTTAGAAACATATAAAAATGGACGCATCTCAACCAAAAGTTTTAATCATATGTAGAGTTACTGTTTATACTGTATTTTCATTAACAGTACAAAACCGTACATTTTAATGACGGTAACATAATGGTAACCCTGCTTAAATTCATCAAATGTTTTTGAGAACACAGTCCAAAGCCTGATTATGACTGGGGATTATGACCTATATTGCAGGCCAGCCACCAGGGGGCATTGGAGGATTTTGCTTTTGGGGAACTGTTATGTCGAACATCTTTATGTTTTCAAACAAAAGCGCTTGGGAAGTTTCACTTGATGAAACCATCTATGAATACTGTGAAGGGACAGAGTGTAGAGTACAGGTCATACATACATGTCGGGTCACTCCTCAGGAGCTCAGACCTGTTTATGGCCACACAAGCAAAAGCAAACACACAAATCTGTACTTACACCAGTGGTAACTTCTGCCAGTCAGTTGGATACAGAGTGATTCTGGTGCGTTTATCACCTGGGAACATAAGATGTTTAAAAACTGATGCAAGAAGACGAGTACAGGAGCAGTCAAGACTTTGCTGGTGAAGGACACGAGTCGTCCTAGAATAACCAGAAGCAAGGTAAACTGTGCAGAGTAGTCAACGCGATACCTTCAGCTCTCCTCTGCCTTCCTCTCGCTCCACTTTTTTGGCCAGTGATCGGAGAAAGTTCTCATTAATATCTGCAGTCGATGCTTCCACCTGCTCAGGATAAGTTTCCATCTGAAAAAAAACAAATGTACTCATGGCATGTTCATTACAGCCTGGCCAAACACAATGTGTTTCTTTCAATTTCAGGTATTGATACGACAAACTGACCAAGTAGTTGATGAGGTGGGAAGAGCCGGTCAGGTGATCAATGATGTCCCTTTTGGTCGATCGGATGCGGCAGCAGTGGCATAAGAAAAGGAAGGAGCAGCCAGTGTCTATCCTGCACTCAACCACGCGGCCCAGACCTGTTGTGAGCATATACAAGCAACTTTTTTTTTTTTTTTTAAATAAGTCACAAAGTCTACAATGAAATACTTATGTCCAACACTTATTACTAGCAATGGTGAAAGAACCCATCATGTTTTTCATGTCGACATCAATCAATCAAATCATAGACCCCATTCAGACCTGGTATCAACGTCCTGAGTGATCAGATCACAAGTGGACAGCTTTAAATATGCGTGTTCAGGTTTCCTGAATATGTCTCCTATGATTACTTGAGATCGGATCTCACTTCCCCACTCACATATGCAAAAGTCCTTGTAAATGATGTTGTTTTTACAGATATGTCAGATGTCACTGTGTGTGTGTGTGTGTGTGTGTGTGTGCGTGCGTGCGCGTGCGTGTATGAGCCGGTGTGTGGCAAGGACACATTTGCATTCCTACAGTGATAAGAATGTTGCCACATGTGTCAAGGACCTCCTCTGAATGTGGTCTGAGAGATAATATCTCAGGACACATTTGAGTGCGTTCACACGCGTACTTAGCATTGTCCCCTTGTGATTGGCTCCCTCGGGACAGATATTAAAACCATGTCTGATCCGGGCCCTACACCACATCCTCAATGTGTTCTCACAGCTGCTGTTATCTATCTGTGCTCACCAATAAGAGGCTTGGTTCCTCTGTAGCCATGAAGAAAGCTGCTGCTGTTCTCTGAGAGCACCGATGGTTCAGTGTTGTTTGAGTGTGGCGTTGAGGTGTTTCTTAACCAGCCCTCTGACTCAGTAGTAGGAGCTGCAGTTGAATGCATCGGATAAGGATTGTTGGTCTGTGTTGACATCTTATCCGAGATCACATCAGCATCGAGGGATCTCTCGCTCGTGGGCAGTTGGCTGCGACCGAGCAACACAATCCTCTGTGATTGGACGGAATGTTGCTCCAGCTGACCAGATGTAGCCTGAGAGTCCCTCTCAGGTCCACCTTGCCAATCTCTTACAGTTTTTATCAGAGATACTGCTGTAGTGTTAGAGAGAGAAAAAGGTCCATATGGGTTAAAAAAAACTAAGATGTACAATAGAAATAGTTCCAAAAAAACACAAGGGGAAACAGACACAGGAAATAGGAAGACCGAGATCAATCACTGACCATCATTCTCGCTGAGTGTTGCCATCTTCTGGTATAGAACGTTTTCAACCTCTATTAACTTCATGTCAAGGTGCAAAAACATGTGAGAATTCATCCAAACGCACCTGTTTGCAAACAGAAACAAACATATACGCAGTCTGACATAAACAGAACATACCTGGACCTCTCCACTCCCCTCTTTTTCCTCGATTTTCTTGGCGATCTCCATCAGCGGCCAGGCCAGCCTCGACAGGTCAGACTTCTCCTTCCATTCACTCACTAGATGGGGGTGCCAGGCTTTCTGTCACGCAAAACACAACCTCAAGTAAACTACAGCTCAACCCAGCAAGCAAACGTGCTACTAAGAGCTCTGATGGTGCTCGGTGTACTCGTCTCCTCCGCATCAACCTTGATGAGACCCTCAGCCTGTTTCTTATCTCCTGGGTTTTCGCAGCTGCATAAAAGAACACGCCTGCAAATGTTCCCTGGCCTTCACTCTTCAGGACGCTCACATGCTGTAAGACTGTCTGGCCTTCTTTGACAAAGAATGAAGTGCATAGGAAAGACTATAATTCTCACATCTCTTTATTTCAGAAGCCTCAAGCAGTGTGGACCCCAGGCAAATCCATAGGAGGTAGGATGCGTTTTCAAACAACAGCATAGCAGTGTGGATGCATCCTTGTTCTAGGGTCCTACTTACAATGTAGTTGTATCTGTGGAGACTTCCCATGATGTGGTTTCGCATGTCGGCTTTACTCAGTCGACACACACACACATCGCACAGGTACGATGCTTCTCTGCAGCGCGCCCCCACCTTCACACACTCTATAATGCTGCCCAGGCCTGACGGGACATGGAAGGATTAATTATTTCAATGAGCACAGACAACCCAAAACAAATCAGGTGTTTGTTGCTACGTACCAATGATGGGTTGTAGTCTCTTCTTGTTGTTCAGATACACCTTCAGAGAATCAAAGAGTTCCCCTGTGCTCGATAAGCCTACTAACAGAGAACGCGTCAGAAAAAAAACAATGACATGCTTCTAAGCGTGGTAGCCCACGTGCACACAGTGACTTAACTTGCTGTGCCTTACCCGGCTGCATGTTGCAGTTGTAGAGTCACCACCTGTAGGAAAAAAAGTTTAATAAATAATTCAAATTCAAATTCAGAGCACTGTTTTTTAAAGGAAAGCTCATGCGTCCTGTAACTTGCTGCATTGTGAAGAGGTGGACTTGGATCTCTCTTAAATGTACAGATTATATAGGTGTGCAGAATCATATTTTATCAGACTTTCCTCAGTTCAACCCTTACTCAAGCATTTCTGTGACTGCACCTACTGAGCACATTCAGGTCGAACAGTTAGACAATGGAATTTTCCATTTCACAAAGGAGATTCAACATCTTGTCCAATATTCTCAATAAATACACCTTATTTGTTTAATCTCTCATTAAGTCGCATTTTAAGTGGACTTCCACTGCACTGTGTATTTTTTCTTTCTTAGTTGCAGATTTTTACCTTGTATTTTATTGCATTTTTGTAATAAAATAATGACAAATATAATTTCTCCCCGGGATAAATAAAGTAATCTATCTATCCATCGATAATCTACACTCACATTGTTTTGTAATTGAAATTAAGTCATTTGTGTAGGTGCTACTGCATGAGCAGATCTAAAAGGGAGACTTCAGGGTTACGATTATTGCTTAGAGATTTTAACTTTATATCCTCTTTGAAGCCTCAACTTTATCTCCTTGTATATGGCTGGGATCTCACACCTGGGGTCTCACTCCAGGGATCTTCCACAGAGACGTGAAGGCAGGATGTCTCCCCCGCTGATAAGACATCAGGAGGGTAATAAATACCTTGCCTATGAAGGGGGGCCTGAGGGTTAACAGAATACAGACCTCACCACTTTTCTTTGTTTTCTCTATGTACTGTCATTCAGAGTGATGTGTACTGTGAGTCTGTCTCCATAAAGTTTGTATATTTGGCTAAATTTGTGTTACTCCTGTGGCTCGATATTAAACTACAACCACCCCCAAGGGGCGCTGCAGCACCATCCGATCGTTCACACTGAAGTCAATAGGTGTCCCTACATTGAGCTTGTTCAAAATGATTATTAGATTAAAAACACCAGATGAAGTTGCGATGACTGTTGATTCAATGTAATAATATTCCTTGTTTGTACGTTAAACAGAAAGAAAACAACAAACATAAACACTACTCGATTCTATCAACTATTAATTCAACTTTACTCTCTGTGGGTCCATGTGGTGTCGGAACCAGCGGAATAAATCGTTTGACATGAATCTCAAAGCAACAACTCGGAAAGTCGGAACTCGTAAACTTGACAAACACACAAAAAACACGTGTTTACGATTAATGTCCACACACCTGATTCTTTCTGCTCACCTCCGCACACAAATACAAAACACGTTGTTAACTGCGTCCGTGCACACAACAACTTCTCCACTCACTAAGGTTCCGGGGAGCACGTGAATGCACCGATAAGGTTGTTGTTTGTTGTTGTAATTCTCAAGTTACACGAGCAACAACTTTCAAGACGTTGACTTCCTGCTTACCGATGAAGAACCGCGTCTGTGACTGATCCCGATGTAGAGCCCAGCCCAGTGACTTTACTGGGAGTCAAGCTGCACTGGTCCCAGATCACCGTCCAGTTCCATGTGACTGGAGCGGGAAGGAGTGGAAATGTTTGTATTTACACCCGGAGGTAGAATCTCAGTGCGAGGGGAATCTGGTTTATTACAGCATCAGCATTTATAACCCTAGATACCAATGCTGACGTGTGTGTGTCTGTGTGTGCGTGCATGTTTGTCATATTGTGTGTTTCCTGGAAGTCGTGTGTATATTTAGAACATGTTCTTTTGGCTAGAACGTGATAAAGGTTTGTCTGGATATGAAGGCCAAGTCAACAAGGAACACAACATCGTTCATTCAGAGATCAAACCCAAACTATCTGCTAGTGAGCAAATCACTCCACGACACTAACAACAAACTTTCACTCAACAATTTAAATCTCTCAACTGTCTTGAACTTTTTCTCACACCAAGCGTGAACATATATAATATATACATCCCAAACTTCAACATTACATTGATATAATATTGATATGGTAAAAAGTTAAAGACGTTGACTTCCTGCTTACCGATGAAGAACAGCGTCCGTGTTTAATCCCGATGGAGAGTTCAGTCCAGCGACTTGAATGCGAGTTCACTGTTCTCTGTTCAATATTAAATAGTCAATATTAAACTCACTCTTCACTGATCACCATTCAGTTCCATGTGACTGAAGCTGAAAGTTGCGATTGCGCACTGCGGCGCCTCAGGTTCTGCTTCGACCAATCAAATCAACAGCTTGTTGTGTTTGTGTGTGTGTGTGTGGGGGGGGGGGTGTTTGTGCTTAAACCAAGTCTATGGCTTAGACTTTACAGAGTGAGGTCATTTTGCCCCAAAAAGGTGATGAACCTGTTCAATAAGCATAAAGTTAAAGCTGTAGTCAGGGGCTGGGGAATGAATTATGCCAATGAGTGTCTTGACTAAGATAGAAGTACAAGTGTGTGTGTGTGTGTGTGTGTGTGTGTGTGTGTGTGTGTGTGTGTGTGTGTGTGTGTGTGTGTGTGTGTGTGTGTGTGTGTGTGTGTGTGTGTGTGTGTGTGTGTGTGTGTGTGTGTGTGTGTGTGTGTGTGTGTGTGTGTGTGTGTGTGTGTGTGTGTGTGTGTGTGTGTGTGTGTGTGGAATTCACATCTTCAATGGACTGGGTGAAGGTTAAGATTTGTTGCTGCCAGCAGTGGCCTGAAGGAGTCCTTTCACAATTGGCACCAAAGGTCAAGGTCACGGTGGCCTCACAAAGTAGATTTATGTATTTCTTGATATCTTAAGATCAGCTTGAAGGAATGTCTTCAAATTTGGCTATAACTCTGATTTGGACTCAAAGATATAGTGATTGGATTTTAGACTAACCCTAACCTTGTAACTGCTCACTCAGGTTGTACGTGAGGGACTTTCTTATCGTCGAGCCAATTGTGTGTGTCGCTCTGTATCTGTTTTTGTCCAGATAAAGTTACAACTGAGGATTTGGTATTTCCCGTAATACAGCCAAGTTTGATCAAAAGAAGTTATGTAACTTGTCATAGAACACTGGTCATATTAGAGGTCAAGGTCCACACAGTAGAAGCAGCAGCAGTCCCACAATATGCAACATCTCATCTTCAACATGCTGACTGCCTCCTCTATTTCCACAGATACTCCCTTCTCTCCAAGCAGTTCCCAAGGTCAGGTTATAGATAAAGGGCCAACCAGCAGTAAATTGTAGTGTCTACATTGAATAGTTGATGCAAGTAGAGGGACAATTATTTATGTTAATCTTTTGCCGTTTGTATATTGTTCCACCTTCTGGTCTCCATCATGCATCAGGTCTACATCAATCTCTCCTGCACAAGACATCAGCTGCGGCCTGAGTTCTCCTTTCATCAGCCTTCAGAAAGATTCCATAACACAAACCGGTTCAAAAGTAACAGAGGCAGCAGAGGAACTGAGGGATGATACTGTCCTCCCCCACAAATACCATGCATGCGGGGGGAGGACAGTCTTGAGCAGTAAAACTCTCCCTTTCTCTCCTCCAACAATTACTTTTGAGCGACTTTCAGGTACTGTGCACAAACTCTCACTAGGCCCCGCTGTCTGTGGATTCAGGTGTTAACACAAGGTCAAAGATTCTTACTTTAAGACCACAGGTGACAAGTGAACACAACAAAGTTATTTTGCGTGGTCTTTACAGTCCTGAATGATTGAATCAACGCTCAACCAAATTTCAAGGCATTTAACACAAACATTTGGCCAAATATCTAAATTCAGAGCGTGTTTACCCCTGAAAGGCCGATCGATTGGAAAACCCAGACTTTGATCACAGAGTAAACGCAGACTTCAGAAATGCTGCTGAGGCCCTTGTTGACATAGTGAGGGACAAATTCGCTCTGTGACTGAACTTCTCAACTATCCCCAACATGACACAGGAGCCAGAGAAGTCATGCAGTTCGTTTCTGGCAGACCTGACGACAGCTTTCGACACACACAGTGGGCTTGTCAGACCTGACCCAATGGGCAGACCTGTGGAGCCCTGTGAAGTCTGGCTGAAAGAACATCACCTGAGCAGAATGAAGCCTGAATTGGCACAGATAGTGAAGAAATCCTGTGTAACTTGGAAAACTTGCCCACACGCAGATATCCTGCAGCTTTCTGAACACGCTGAGGATGAGTTGTTCGGCAGAGATGAGCAAAGGAAACAGCGCAGGTAGAAAAAGCTGGAAGATGCATGTAATTGAAAACTACAATGATCAATGTCTTACTACTAGGGCTGTCAAAGTTAATGCGTTAATCGATGAGATTATTGTGATTAAATATTTTAACGCAGTTAACGCTACTTTGTTTACTTCCGGTGTGCGTTGAGCCAGCGTGACACGAAACCGCCACATGCCTGCAGCCAGTCAGTTCGCTGGGAGAGACCGAGGTGAAGATGGAGAGAGCTGAGGGAGTGTTGGGCAGAAAGCTTCAATTTAAGAGGCAAAATGACGGAACAACAGACTGCGCGGCACACAGTCTGCAAAGGACCATCACCGTGGCCCTAAAAGACAGTGGTTTTGAAAATGTCCTGGCTAAATGTCAGAAGATTGTTGGGCACTTCGAACACAGACCGTCAAATAATGGAGAGTTGAGAGCACAGCGAACTGCACTCTTTGAGTTGGTTTGTATCTCCATCTTGTTGTGATGACACTCATCTCAATTTGAAGTTGATCTGATGTAAGCCCTGGTGCAAGTACCACAAAGTAAAAATGTGGAATATGGCCAAAATGGCCCCTAAATGCAAAAATAGTAGGCTTCCTGTAGACTTTTTTGTTTGTCTGGTCATGATACACATGTGTATCGATTTTTGGGAAAATCTGTCAATGTGAACATGTTCCCTTACATGTTGGTAAGAATCATTTATAATATATAATAATAATAACAATCCTTAAAATTTCAATAGGGCCTCACTGTCTGTCAGTGCTGGGGCCCAAACAAATTAAATTATATTAAACTAAATTAAATTAAATTAAAAGTAATCCTGCGCAGATCGCTTCTGCGCAGGATTCATTTCATTTAATGAATGTACTCTAGTAGAGTATGTAATGCACTATGGTACAAGTACTGTGGTATCTAACGAATGTACCATAGTGTGGACCATAATGTGTACCATAGCTGCTTTAAAACATATTAAAAACATCTCTTTTAATGATTTTACCTCCTTTATTCTGATTTTTTAAGATTATTCATAACATGTTGATAAACAGTTCTGCGGGGCCCCCCCTTGGGACTTTTTTTGGGGGGCCCCAGTAGATTCTAGAATCTCCACTGGTTTTACTTATTGTATATTTTGCCTGTGTCACCCTGGAGGTCTGACTCCGGGGTTTGACCTCCAGCCCTGGGTGCGGGGTGCAGACAGCAAGCGGCGCTTCATGAGCCAGACGGCAGACGTTTCCTGTCTGCTTTCTGTTGTTTCCTGTTCGCCACAACAATATATAAAAACCTTCTTAACCAACTATTCGAGGTTCCACTATGAGCGTTGATGCTGACTCTGTAACCCTCTGCAGAGTGTTGTGTCTTTCAAGCAGCAGTGTCTTGTCAAAGTCGGTGTTTGAAGAGACCGCAGACCCAGAACTTACAAGTATAATGTTTATTGCAAGAAGTTTCACAGGTCAGGACGAGCTCTAGAGACTCGGAGACATCACACAGCCAAATGGTGAAAATTTGACTTGCCTCCTGCAAGACAACGACATTTATAGACAGAACTGGGTGCAACCTGTGAGGAGGGAAGGTTTGAGTTCTCCAATGGTAGAAGTGAACGTGGTGGGACAGGTTAACCTTTGAGACATGGAGACACTATCTACATGTAAATCCTGGAGTGAAATTTCAATGGCTCTGTGTTCAAAAGAAATGTTTGAACACATGTCTGTAGATTGAAAACCACAAAGTTTAACTGTAGGTGTGATAGCAGGTGCACCTTCCTTGCAGAACCTGTTTGCATATTTTATAATGCACTGCACGGTTCAAATAACTTTCAGAGTAGGAGGAATTTAGCAGAGATCTGGAATAGTTCTTAAAAGTTTAGACATAAGATTCAAGGCGCCTTAGGATATTGTCATGTCATTGTATTTGATAACCATGTTCAAAAGATCTATTAGCCATTAGATAAATATACTACCCCACAATATATAAAAACCTTCTTAACCAACTATTCGAGGTTCCACTCTGAGCGTTGATGCTGACTGTGTAACCCTCTGCAGAGCTTACAATTAAAAACTCAAAGAAATCTCCGGTCTGAGATACTCTTAATTTCACATCTTGAGATAAATGTCCACTACACGCACAACTGTCCATGCTCAACACATGTGCAGACATGATCTGTTGACCTGTCGGAGGCCAGCCCTTAAGAGGCAGAAGTCGTGGTTGAGGCCCACAAGTGACAAGTGAGTTATGTGGTCTTTACAGTCCCCCCCAAAACACTGACTGCAGACTGAGACTCTATTATATCCTCTCCCGGACGATGCCCTTTAGGCAGAGAAACAGATACAAAACTGACCAAACTGCTCTGTACTATACATAAAGTTCAAACAGCTATTTTAGGAAGAAGGAAACACAGTTATTAGGAAAAATCTTTTATTCAGATGAACAAAATGTGAATATAAAACTATGCCCGAAATCAGTTGAAAACAGCAGAAAATGTAACATTAAAACTGTTAATACTGAAACCATCATCCGCAGTTAAATCCCTTTTCAGAGTTTATGAAATGATCCTTCATATTCAAAATAAGATATAAATTCAGTTTCAAACATTCACGGTATCCTGAACTTCTTTTAAAATTATTATCCATTAAAATGCCTTTGTCTTAAGTTGTTCAAACTAATTCACACATCTTCCCAAATGTTCACAAAGCAGAGCCTTAGAAATAGGCAGCACCGTGCACGTGTGAACATACAGAAAATACCAAAGCAAAGGCACTGATTTCCATCTGTTAATCCTTAAATAAGAATATAACAACTAATCTAGGTTCTCTTCAATGGGTTCAAAATTAAAATGGCCTTAACTTAATAATTTACTGTTGTAAAAAAAGTGGGGAAATGTCCAACAGAAAAATGTTGTTACAAAAAACAAACAAACAAACAAAAAGAAATGCCCGCAAGCCTGTGATAATATTATATTTAGTACCTTTATAGTCACAAGTGAACAGACGCTATTCATGAAGATCCTGATCCGTCATCTGTAGTACAGTGTTCAACATCATGTCCTCAGACCACTTCTCCCTGGCCGTACACTCCTAAACTGAAAGAATATTTAACGTCTGCACAGCAGAAATCACTTGTAAGCTCCTGGTATCAACATGCTTTAACAAGTAGTATGGTGGGATGTAAGAGAAGCTGTATTGACCATAGAGGGAGCTTCAACAACAAAGAGGCAGAAGCATAGCAAGAGTTTGCAGAAGCCTGGGAGAGGTTTTCACTGTTGGCTGGAGTGAGGAGATTGAAAAGCTGGAGGTCTGTTGTAAACCTGGTAAAAGTACCGTGGCATTGTGTCGCTGATGCTCTGCCCTGGAACGACTCCGCTGGTGCTGGATGCGCTCAGGTCAGCTAGCCTTTGTGAATTGTTGTTGGCTAGAAGAGTGAAAGGAGCTGCTCTGAAATTCACAGCATCATTTGTCACGTTGCCAACGCCAGCAGACCAGGTGGCACTAGTCAATGAGGAGCGCTGCTGCTGCTGCTGCTGCTGCTGCTGCTGCTGCTGCTGCACATCCAGGCTCAGCCGTCCTGGGAGTGGTGGAGCTGCAAAAACGTTTCCACAATTTTGAAAACGCACCTGAGCTGATTGCTGCTCTGGATTAATCTGACCTGGGTAGAGCCCTTCATGTTGGTATAAACCCTGGGGATAAACAGACGGGTTCTCTGGGGTTGTGCAACCAGCGAAATTCTCAGAAACACGATGTCCGTATCCCCAAGGAGCTGCCGGAGTGATACCGGGGTTCACAGTTTGAACTGTCGACAAACTGTGAGCCTCCTGAATTTCTCTCTTCACCTCAGTGTTGTTGTTTTCTTTATAACCACCTATAGGTGGCTGGTTAGTGTGGTCCGACCTGGCAGTAATGATGGGTTTAATGGTGTAAAAACTGGTGGTGTCGGCCGTTGTGTTATTTTGTCGCTGTGATACCTGACCCGCGTTAAAGTTGGCGGCCTTATTGGTGAGATGAGGCTGGAGTTTGCTCACGTTTACAAACTTATTCTGAGCATCGGCGCTCGTCTGGCGCTGTAGCACATCGGGGGGGGCAGTGCCGACAGAGGGCAGCGTGGTGCCGACGGCTGCTGAGGACAAAAGGTTGCCTCTTGGTGAATGCCCCCTTGGAGATAAGCTGTTGTCACACAGAACTTGAGGAATGACGTCTTGCTGCTCGTACTTTATTTCCACGCAAGGTGCTGTTGGATACATCCCCCACGAAGATTCAATGGAGCGCGGAATATCTTTTAATGAAGCTTCAAGCCAAGAACACTGTGAAACCCACTGTGATGCCTTTTCCTCCATTTTCACTTCAGCCTGCTCAAACCTTGAAGCCCATTTTCCTTCCGCACCACTTTCAGAAGTGGAGGTTGTGGCGTCGGCGTGACAGGGAGCGGACCTACAAGGGGACAGCTGCTTCTCAGATTTCTTCTGCAGCACCAGCTTTATAAGGTCATCAAGCATTGAGCATTTCACACTCCTCTCTTTGTCACATCCAGCTCCTGGTTCTTTCTCCTCTCCAGACTCCGGACCACAGGTGAAGGTTGCAGCAGGGTTAACAGTGAACCCGAGAGCTGGTTCCGAGATGGGCTGACTGTGCGGTGCCAACGAGCTGCGTGTGCGTTTGGCTGGCAAAGGATCCTCCAGTTTGGGGACATCTGTGACCAGCACTTCAGAAGATGAATCAGCTGGACGTTTTCTGGTTGGAAGGTATTTGTCTTTGGGAGACAAAGGAAAAAAGGAAAAAACTTAAATTTAGTACAGATTAGAGAAGGTAAATAATTTTGTGTCCTTGATAAATGTGCGCGTGTTGTGTGTGAATAGAAACAGAAACACACAGGCAGGCACGCACACAATTAAGTATTGATAAATTAAAGTTAAATTTACTTGGCCGGTGGGACTGTGGAGTACAGACTGGTAGGGACAAAACACTGCTTTCCTCATCTTTCCTGATTCTTGTCACCATGTGAAAAGCTACAAGAAACAATCAGCACAGTTGACACTAGTTACTGTTTAGTCACTTACACCAGCAGGTGTGACACAGCTGTGAATGAAACCTACTGCTACCTTCACTGAATGGAGCCGTCCGCACGCGTTCAAACAGCTCAGGTCCAAGCAGCACACGCTTTGTGAGAGAAAACAGTCAGAGGAGAGAATATTTATTTCCACTTTGTGCATTCAATTATATTATTTATTGTGAAATCAGTAAAAGAGACAACTATACATCTGTGTTTATAAAAATCCAACAAATCCCTTTTGATAAAGCTTCTAGTTAGAGCTGGTTCAGGTCTGTCCTGGTCTTGCTCTTAGTTATGCCGCTAGAGGCCTAGATTGTCAAGGACACATGGAGCATCTTCTTCCTCACATTAATGTATTTTTCTGACTTGACTTCTTCCCTGGATTCCTTGTGCTTCATCATTGCAGATGTAGGATCATGGCTTTGGTTTTGGATTATGATTACAACTAGAATGCTTAGATATCTAATATGCCTACTGACATATAAAACCATTACTGGCAATACCTCTATCATTACATGGTAACGGTAAATTATTTATATCAATATACCGCTTTTCTTCTCTTGATGACCACTCAAAGCACTTTACAGTAAAGTTTGGCCTTTACATTACAACTGTCATTGGTGCTCCCTTCATCTGTAAGGCATTTTCTTTTGTATAAATAGTAGAACATTAATACACATCTCCATTTATCACTGTCATTTCTCATGAATGTTATATTGTTACTTTGTTTGGGCATAAGTTTTCTCTGTTAAAAGCATTTCTGTTGTTTTTCCTCACTTTAAGGGCAGAGGATGTCACACCTATGAGACAAATTGGGATTTAGGAATATGACCTATACAAATAAAATATGGATGATCTATTTGAAATGATTTTTTGCTGACACATGTGTAACATATTGACCTGATACGTTACCCGTTCATTTACCTTGTAAATAAAGTCTCTTTTTGAGAGTTTCGCCACCACGTCATTCAAAATTTTGAATTTGATTTCTTGAGCCAGATCCTTCAATGGCCAGAATTGCAGCATAAAATGTGAATGAGACGTCCACTGAAAGACATGCATATTGTATCATTAAAAATACTGGAACAAATGTAAATTACATTTTTGAATTACTGAGACACCACTCACCATGTATTTGAGCACGTGGTCCGTATTGACCAGGTGTTGAAAAATGTGATCGATGGAGAGCGTCTCCTGGCAGCTCTCGCACAAGAAGAATAAATTCCCAAATATCCCTCGACACTCCCACACGTTGTCCAGACCTGATGAGGATAAGTTTTCTTAAAATTTCAATGTATGCTTTTGTGAAATGACATGAAGTTGAAAAGGATTGTCACACTCACACCCACCTATGATCGGTTCAGTGTTCTTTGGTCTAGCGCTAACATTTGTGGATGAAAAACTGCGGCCCTGATTTTTTTCTGCTGCGGCACCAAAACAAAAATCACAAATCAGTACATGAAAGGACAAAAGCCAGCAGATCCACATGGTGTAAATGCATAATACCTACCGACTGAAAGGCTTGGGAGCACCACTGATGCACAGTGCTGCTCGGGCTCTGGTGTCGGTACATGTTCTACTTTGAGGCTGAGTCTTGATGCTTCCTGCTGCTCCGTGTTCGCTGGAGCTGAGGAGAACTGGTCTGGGCTGGAGGACATTACAGGTGACGTCTTACTAGTGTCCCGCATGTCTGGGTCACTTCTCTCCTGCTGCTGCAGTCTGTTCTCAAGAGTCCCTTCGTGTGTATGAGGGGTTTGGGCGGGGGTGAATGCAGACTCTGAGTAAGCGGCACAAGGATCTGCACGACCAGGTTGCTCTTGGACTTGGACGAGTGTACAGGTGTTCTCCTGCTGCGGCTGGTTGTTGGTAAGAAGCTCTGGTTTTGCATCCCGAGGTGTGTCAATCACTGAAAAGAAAAGAAAACATTTGGTCCAGTGTAATTCCAGATATGTGAGTTTCATTCACAGGTCTATTAGTAACATAGACAAAAATTCAAATACATGCATTTCTCCAGTCATCACAACTTAAGATCAAGATAAAGTCCTAAGTATGGTGACGAATATGTCCAAAGACAACCGCATCATCTCAGCAATTTACTTATTAAATCACAAGTTCAAATGCATTCGCATGTGGATGAAATAAACGTAAATTTTTAGCTTGACGCTCAGAACTGAAACTTCAATTTACCATCATCGGAGCTTGAAGCCTCACATGAACTTGGGAAGGCAAGTTTTGGTCTCAATGATTCTGGAGCGTCATCAGTGAAGGGGGGTGGGGCCTGATTCAGCATCTTATTCAGTCTTACTATGGCTGAGAAGAAAGAGACAGAGGATTAAGACCAAAACAATAACCAACGATAACCTTATAAATAAAATTGTTCACTTCCATGAAAATAAATACAATTCTTCCCTGTTGATAATTCTCCTGCAAAGTAGAATTTTTAGATGAAAAATAACTAAGTGTAGTGGAAACTAAATAAGTGTGGTTGAAACCTATTTTGTAGCTGAAACTTTTATGACCTGAACTGTTTATGACCTGAAACCTGTTGACCTTCCGAAAAAATGTGACCTTTCTATTACTTATTGACTTTCCAAGAACCGAATGGATACGTATGCAAATCATTCTCTCATGTGTTTTAATTCCTGTCTTAAACTGTTCCCACAGAACCAGTCTGAACCGGCTCAGAAAAACAACCTCAGTTCCTTTTATGGACTGTTCTCCATCTTCACTCTGAGATCCCTCTCTGTGTTGATCCTTTCTGCAAAAAGCCTCTATTAAAATACACTGAGACAAATTTGGTGTTCCAGCCTCTTATATTTCCAGATTTCCATCACAAACTTTTTCTATTTTACCAAATTTTATCAAAGAAGACGTATGTTTTTCCGTTTTTTTCCTCCTGCGTTGTGTAGTGGAAAATTATACTGTTCCTGTAGTGTCTGTTAACACAACACAGGTTCAAATGTATCTGATAAGTTCTTCTGTTTTCATCTGCATCAAGTGACCCGGGTTCATATGAATCATTAAATGTGTGTGTGTTTCCGACACTTTCTCTAAAAATCTATTGTTGGAGATCGTGTCTAGACACTGTCTAGTCAAAGTTCCTGTTTCAAATGCTGTATCTTAACTTTCTTTATGATGTTATTGATGCTGTGATCAGATGATCTGCCTGTCCACGTGTGCTGTTCATGTTTTTGTGTAAAGTCCCTCTGAGTGTTTTGCTTGGGGGGCCTTCATAACTGCCATTTCCTGAGAGACTCATTGCACTCTCAAGCAGACAGCCTTGCTGTCAGTTTGATTGTGTCCCGAGCTTCGTTATTAAAGACAGACTAACTGTTTGTTTGATTCACTCTTTAATCCTGACGACTACGTAAAATTGCCATAACAGTTGTCTTTGCGTTTTTTTATGCATGTATATTGTCTTCTTATATTCATGTCTTCAGATGACCCTGAGAATATCTTTACCTGTTTTGGCATCCAGGCGATCACGCAGCTCATAATAGACATCATCTGTCACTTCAATCGTCTAACAGATAGAATGACAAAATCACCCAATTGTGTTAACTAAAAGTCAAACAAAGCTACCATAAATAATGAACATGTCCGTGCCATTTACAGATGGACAACTTGATGCATGTGTATCTGTTTCATTAGTCGATAGGTCTATTCCATATTATCTGGATAATTTATCATCTCTTAGCAAACTCTTAGCAGTTTTAACAAAAGTTAATACCTCGTTCTAATGTACAACAATTATTGCAATGTACTACATTTTGCATAAAGAATATCTTTAAAATGTCAACACTGGCACTTAATGATTTGACATTACATCGTATTAAAAATTCCTTTGATATTATTAGAATAGTTATTTATGGCTTAGTTTAAGTCTTAACCTAGGATGTGATACAGCATATATAAAGATGAACAAACACAACCACTGTATATTTTGAATCATATTGACTGTATGATCACCTGGCCCCTCCGGTTTCCACATTTCCTCTCCAGCTCAGCCAAGTTTGCGACCACCATGTTCCAGTTATTCTGCGACTCCAACATATCCGAAAGGAACCCGCTGTACTTCTTTTTCTAGGTTATTCAAAACACACAGTTGAAATCAGGTAAACTGCCCTGCCCTACGAGATTCTGGAACTAAGTTCACACTACAAGACTTTCAAAGTCGTGGGAACGATGTGCAGTTCACACTACGGCTGCTTTCAGACCAGCACCTGCCGATGGAACGTCAGTTGGCTCCGATCTATCTGGGGATTTTAGTCAGCGTCTTCCAGAACTCATCCGCAACTTAGAATCCTGTAGTGTGAACTAGGTTTCACATTTTATACAACACCACTTATCAGGCACGTACCACACATTGATACACGTGGCTCTTGCAGGTGAGGTGACTGGATTCATTCAACCTGACGGAACACAGCTGACAGTAGATTTGCTTCTTGTTTCCAGAAGTCACTGTAATCACCTCGTCTAAGCCTGTAAGAGAAATATACACGAATCCAAAATCAAAATGAGTTGACAGGAAAGGAATTGATTTACAAAAAGAATGATAGCGCTCACCAAGTCTGGGAGGGTTCTTGTTTCCCTTGTTTGTGAAGGCCTGTGACGGCTCTGTGGGGGGACTCTTGTATTCAGACCTGACAGACGTGCCAGGGGCAATGCTCTTGTGAATATGTGATGCAGCATCAACATTAGACAGTGTATTCTTCGCCTGTACTGTCTTGGCGGAGGCTTTGATATTTTCAAATTGAAGTGACGTTTGAGTCAATGTAGCAGCGGCTGCATTTGTCACTGTAGTTCGAGGTGTAACTGTACATTTGGGAGGTAAAGTGGTTTTATGCACCACTGTGGATCCGCTTTGAGAAGCTGGTAAAGGTCTACATGGAATCGCTGTAGTTTTGGTTGCTGCTCCAGGTGTGCTTCCCATCGGTTTTGTCAATGTTGTGGGTTTCGTGGTTGAGACCGTCCTGGAGATGCTCATGTTAGAAGAAGACGTGCTCCCCATCAGTGTGGGAGAGGCTGCTGTATACTTAGAGGAGGTGACAGTGCAGACGGTGGTAGTCGTCGGTTTAGTGGTGGTTGCAGTGGCCCCTGATTTGGCTGCCTTGCATTTGTAGATCAGTTCTCCCAATGTGGTGGGGGCTCTGGTCCAGCTGGATGCGGCTGCTCTTCTTGGGTTGAGGACAGTTGCTATGGGTATAGTGTACTCTGGAGTACGCTTGGAAGAAATGGAGGTAGATTTGGTGATGGCTGTCGTGGATTTTGTGGCGGTAGTAGTGGTAGAATCTAAAGTCGTTGCTGTATTAAGTTTCCCCACTACTTTTGAAGAGGTTAATTTTTTCAATCGTTCCATGATTGTGTTTGGGGCGATTTTATCTCCTGAGTTAGTCCTTGTGGAATCAGCGTTTGTCCCACTTTTGGACACATGAGGACTTGATGCATCTTGAGTGCTTTCAGTCATCACAGACATGGGTGCAGTT
This sequence comes from Limanda limanda, assembly GCF_963576545.1. Lineage (NCBI taxonomy): Eukaryota > Metazoa > Chordata > Actinopteri > Pleuronectiformes > Pleuronectidae > Limanda > Limanda limanda. Next base: position 12,264,781 of record NC_083654.1, on the reverse strand, counting down.
ACTGATGAAGGTTTTGTCTCAGAATCTTCTGAGTCAATATCCATATTTATCACCTGCAAAAGGAAACAACCATATTTTATCTGTTAAACTCCATCAGGTAAAGTTACATGTTTGATAGAAAACATGAATGCAAAAACAGAGTAGACGTGCAAAGTTCAAACAGAATTGCACATGAACTAAGAAAAACACTGAATTTTCCTGTTTGATCAGCTCAGCATGCAGTTATTCTATATTCCAAACTGAAGGAGTTTTTTCCAAACTGACCTGGACGGTGTCCATCCCGGAGTTAAACTGAAGTTTAGCATGAACGGTGACTGAGGCCGGCTCAGGTTGAGCAGCAGGCAAAGCTGCGGCTAAAGTGGGTTCATGCTGTTTGTCCTGCTGAGCCAGAAGTACTCTTATAGTCTCCATGGCTAACAAAGTATAACAAAGAAAAAAATTAATTAGCTTCAAGCAAAAACACACTTATGCATGTTTAGATATATAATTAAGGAAAGGTGGAACCTTACCTGAATAAAAGCTCTGTTTTGAGATTCTCTGAAAAACGTCTTCATCCAGTTCAATAACCTGAAGGTCAAGACATTTTGCAGTAAGTAAATAGAATGACAGTAGTGCACATACCTCGGCTAAGTCCACTTAGCTTCAAGCAGCATCATTGCACGCAGTCCTGGATATCAGTTCAAGTATACCTGATTTTTTTCATCAAGATTTCTCCTTTATTTTTTGAAAGAAATCACAAAGATTTTGAGAAATGTCCTATATCACCACTAAGTGAAAAAATTATATTCTGGATCTACCCACTTTGCTCCAAAAGTTAGGTTTTCTTCCTATGTCTGAAAACTGCTACTTTTACATCTACTAGAGACAGAGAAAGACTCAAACAGAGTAAAAAGGTTTAATTCATTAGGATGAATCCAGACCTGAGCCTCTCCAAATCCTTTATCTTGTTCAAACGAAGCAGCCATACGTCTCATCTTCCTCCTGTAGCGCTTCCTTGTTGGATGTAGGAATTTCTGTGTTCCCTGATGCCAGAAACAAACACAGGAAGATGCATCACTACAACAACACAGACCATCTTGCATTAAATACTAGTTTGCAAACTCTGTATTTTTATCGATCATAGTAGAACTTATGGACCAGAAGAAAAGTTATGAAGCTGGCTTTAATTCCATCGCTTCAGGGAGCGGGGGTTACGCTCACCTCTCCCGAGCATCCTCCTCTCCAATGTCCGCTCGCTGTGCAATAAGATGGACGAACCGCGCCTCCTCATCCGGACAAACAGAGACTTTTCCCTTACTTCTGCCTTGTGTTTCACGGAATCGTGGCTGACCGAAGCCACACCGGACTCCGCCGCACAGCTGACCGGCTTCCAGCTGTTACGCGCGGACCGCGACCCGATCCTCTCACGCGAGGCAAAAGGCGGAGGGATTTGTTTTTATATAAACCAGGGCTGGTGCAGCGACGTGAAAGTGATTTTACAGTCCTGTTCTCCGGACCTGGAAACTTTTTTCATCACCTGCAGACCGTTCTACTCTCCCCGTGAGTTCACCTCTTTCATCCTGGCTGGAGTTTACACCCCCCCCGCAAGCGGACGTGCGCGAGGCACAACGACAACTCGCCGAGCAGGTACTGGGGGTGGAGAGGAGGAGAGAGAACACTTATTCCCCTGTTATTGTCCTCGAGGACTTTAATAAGGGGAACTTATCTCAGGAACTCCCCAAATACAAACAGTTGATCAAATGCCCGACCAGGGGGGAGAACACTCTGGACCACTGCTACAGCACCATCAGCAAGGCGTATCATGCAGTTACCAGCGCTGCTCTGGGCCTGTCCGACCACGCTCTCATTCACCTGATCCCAGCTTACAGGCAGAAACTCAAACTTTCTAAACCTGCTGTGCTGAGATCCAAGAACTGGAGCAACAGAGAAGCTGTGGAGGAGCTGCGTGACTGCCTGGACAACACTGACTGGGACATTTTTAGAACTGCTTCCAACAGCCTGGACGAATACACAGATGCTGTGCCGTCATACATCAGCTTCTGTGAAGACCGATGTATTCCAACACGCACCAGGGTGAGCTATAACAACGACAAGCCCTGGTTCACAGCAAAACTCAAACAGCTTTGTTTGGAGAATGAGGCGGCCTTCAAGAGTGGGGACATGGATAGTTTCAGACTGGCAAAATACTCGTTTGGCAAGGAGATTAAGGAGGCCAAACGACAGTATTCAAAGAAGCTGGAACAACAGTTTGCAGCCAACGACTCCTCGTCAGTCTGGAAGGGGCTGCGTGTGATCACCGGCTGCACAACCAAATCCCCCCACTCTGTGGAAGACCTGAAACTTGCAAACGAACTGAATTACTTTTACTGTAGATTTGAAACACAATGGACTAGTTCTAACCCAGACTCCCAGCCCCCCCACATAACTATTACACCTCTTCACCCCAGCCTGGACAAAGACTCAACCCCCCCCCCACAATATGGCCCCTGACTGCCCCCCCCCCCCATCACACCTCTCTCAGGTAGGTGTGAGATGTCAACAAAACCCCCGCAAGGCGGCTGGACCCGACGCTGTCTCCCCCTCCACACTGAGGCACTGTGCAGACCAGCTTTCTCCAGTGTATACGAACATCTTCAACACCTCACTGGCTGAATGTGTTGTACCCGCCTGCCTCAAAACATCCACCATCATCTCCGTTCCCAAGAAGCAGAGGATCACAGGCCTTAATGACTACAGACCTGTCGCCCTGACCTCTGTAGTAATGAAGACCTTTGAGCGCCTCGTGCTGACTCACCTCAAGACCATAACCAACCACCTCCTCGACCCACTGCAGTTTGCCTACAGAGCCAACAGGTCCGTAGACAACGCAGTCAACATGGGACTTCACTTCATCCTCCAGCACCTCGACTCCCCCAGCACCTACGCCAGGATCCTGTTTGTGGATTTCAGCTCCGCATTCAATACCATCGCCCCAGCTCTTCTCCGGACAAGCTGACATAGCTGAGGGTGCCTGAGCCCACCTGCAAGTGGATCACTAACTTCCTGACTGACAGGAAGCAGTGCGTGAGGCTGGGCAAGCTGGTCTCTGAGTCCCGGACCATCAGCACTGGAGCCCCACAAGGTTGTGTGCTCTCCCCTCTTCTCTTCTCCCTCTACACCAACAACTGCACCTCCAGCCATCCCTCTGTCAAACTCCTGAAGTTTGCAGACGACACGACCCTTATCGGATTAATCACCAATGGGGACGAAACCGCCTACAGAGAGGAAGTTAACAGCCTGGCTTCCTGGTGCAGCCAGAACCACCTGGAGCTGAACCCTTTAAAAACTGTAGAGATGGTGGCAGACTTCAGGAGGAGCCCAGCCCAAACCGCCCCCCTCAGCCTGTGCGACTCCCCAGTTAAAACAGTGGAGTCCTTCAGATTCCTGGGGACCATCATTGCACAGGACTTGAGGTGGGCGGAGAACATCACCTCCATCATCAAGAAGGCCCAGAAGAGGATGTTCTTCCTGCGGCAACTGAGGAAATTCAACATGCCGCGGAAAGTGATGGTTGAGTTCTACACTGCCATCATTGAGTCCATCCTCACCTCATCAATCACCGTCTGGTTCGCTGCCTCCACTGCCAAGGACAAGGGCAGTCTGCAGCGGGTCATAAGGTCAGCTGAGAAGGTCATCGCTGTGACCTGCCGGCTCTCCTAGACCTGTTCCACTCCAGGACCAGTAAGAGGGCAGGCAAGATCATTGCTGATACTTCCCATCCCGGTCACCACCTGTTCCAGAGACTTCCCTCCGGAAAAAGGTTCCGGGCCATCAGCACTAAGACCTCACGCCATCTGAACAGTTTTTTCCCCGTGGCAGTGGGGCTCACAAACAAGCCCCCTGCATCACACTGACTCTGCACCGCACTGACTCTACCCCACCACACCCCACCCCCTACACATCATTTATAATTCATAACTTATATACTACTGGCACTATCACCAATCTCTGCACCTTCGCACAGCACGTGCCCATAACTCTGTTACTGTATATATGTATATATTCTTTATTTTATTTTATTCTATTTCTTATATATTGTTGTTTTTTATATTGTTGTTTTATGTTCAAAAGTAGTGCACCAATGACACCAAGGCAATTTCCTGTATGTGCAAACATACCTGGCATATAAAAGAATTCTGATTCTGATAACATTACATTATTTGCAAGGCTTTGAAAATAAGTGGCAAGATGTGATTTCATTCTTCCACAATTAATATTTCTCATTTCAGAAAAGCACAAATAATCCAGAGTGGCTAGAACGGCACAACAACCATGTTGCCTCTTGTTTAATGTTGACTTACCAGCAGATACATCCTCTGATGGTCAAGTCCAGTCACATGGGTGATGATATCGGGCTCTGGGAGCTTCACAGAGCAGCACTTACAGAGGTAGAGGGGGTCATGTTGATCACAGACGCATTCAAGAAGTGCGTTTAAGCCTAGAAAGTATATTGTTCACCGTTAGTCTTCATCACGGCAAGAAACATTTACATTCACAAAGAGGATTTAATAGAATGATGCATGCATATTACGCAAATCAACATATTTATACATATTCATACATATTCATGCTAGGGCGACGTAATCGTGAGTACCTACGGCGTAGCTTCAGCGCAGAAGCATAAAATAATTGGCCTTAACACGGAGATCCATCAACTGCTGCTTTGAAACACTCACCCACTACAGGCTCTTGGTGGTTCATCTTGAAGAACTGCCACAGCTGAAGTGCTTGTTGGTGGTTCTCATAGGAGGACACTGTGAAAGAGCCATAGATAACCATAGATTAAGCCGTTATCATACAAATCACAAGAGAAAGAAGCTTCAAAAAGGTAAATATGTACATACCTTTATCGTTGTTAGTCATGTGACTTAGTTTGGCACTTTCTCTCTGGATGATGGTGGTCTCCAGCTTTAGTCCACTGCTTGAAATTGTTTGGGATTCCTCACAAGGTGACTCTTCATTGGAATTGAGCTTCTGCCTTTTATGCTCCATTTCTCTTCCCACATCCTCATCAGCACATTTGCTTTCTTGTGATTTTTCAGACAGGCTGTTTTGCCTCTTTCTTTTGTTTTTCGTTGTCTCTGCTCTATCATCATTGTCTTTGTTCTGGCAGTGTTCTGTGATTTCCCATATAGACACTTCCATATTCTCTTCCTTTATCTCCATCAACTCCACCGGTATCTCCTTCTTTATCTCCTTTACCTTCTCCATTATCTCGTCCATTTTCTCCTGCGTTATCAACTGGCTTTTCTCCACATCTGCTTTCTTTACCTCCTCCATTATCTCAGCAATTTTCTCCTGCTTTATCAACTGGCTTGTCTCCACATCTGCTTTCTTTACCTCCTCTATTATCTCAGCAATTTCCCCCCGCTTTATCCACTGGCTGGTCTCCACACCTGCTGTCCTAACTTCATCTGGACACGTTTGAGAAAACGCTTCTGTGCTCTTCTCTGATTGTGTGTCACTTGGTGTAAGAGTCTCTTTGTGGGCTCCCTCTGCTTCTTTTTCACCAGAACAAGGTTCCACTGAAGTGTATTTCAAAGTGTTTTCAGGATTGTCTGTAGATTTTTGACTGGTCTTCCTGTCAGATCCCTCCATTGTCGAACATATTTTCGGACTGTTGTCTCTCACATCGGCTTCATCTACTTTTTTAAGAGTTTCCCTGGGGACTGAGGAATATATCACATGAAAATATGAATTTCATTAGAATGTTTTTAATTATCTGCATAAGGTGAAGTCATTAGTAGTAGTAGAAACAAAACTGAAAAAGAGGTGACATACACGCACAAGACAGAGACTCTACCCGGGCCTTGGTAGTTAAGGTCACACTGTACAAAAAACACTTACACAACTCATTCTTCACCAATCCATGTTTTAATGGGCTTACCAAGCTTCTTTTTAAGTGTTATGGTGGGTTTCAGCTTTCCTCCCCCATTTCTTCTGTTTGTAGATGACAATATTTGTATTACTGGAACAGAAACAGCATTATCAGGAAACTAGTTCACAGTTATAGATGACAATGTGCCACATTCATGGTAATATAACACATATATATATATATATATATACTTACATGTGCTGTAGCTGCACGGCTCCCTAATGGGCTTATCCAACTTTATTTTCTGTGAAGGCCGAAAATATTACATTTGAGCCCACAGGGCGAGGGAAAAAAATTTGTGTAGATGTAAATAAGCTTATATACACTGTGCATGCTTTGAATTAGCAATATCATATCTGTCATGTGTGGAATAGGTCATAAGTATAACCTCTAGTATACTAACTGCAAAACACAGTTTTGTATCATAATCACGTATGAAAGTTCAGCAGATACTTCTGACAGAAATCCTGTATGAAAAAGAGGCTTCCAGCCTCCAGAGTTTCCTGACGGCCAAGATCATGGCTTGCTACTGTTATGGTCCATAACGTTGTTAGCATCCACGCAAACAGTCAGACCTCATAGATTCAGCTACAGTTGTGGCATACTATAAGTTCTCTTACATGCACGTGAAGTGAGCACAGAAATTTAAATTTGCAAATAGATTACCTGTACTTTAGATATGGGGTGAATACGGTCTGCCTGTTTTGCCAAGTCCAGTAAGGTTTCAGTGTCAGTGTTTGAAGTCAGCGAGCCTGGGTGGACACGGTCCTAAACACAAACACACAGGCAGGTCAAATGCTCTGTTAATTAATACAAAACTGCCCCTGACAGAATAAGGAGCTCCTAGTGGCAATTTCCTGCCTTTGGGTACCACATGTTATTACTCAAAGTACTGAGCTAAGGTCACCTAAGGTTGCGTTATTATAAATTAATGTAATATAATACTATAAAGGTAAAATTACTCACCAGAAAATTTTTAACGTGTTCCCAGCTGAACAAATGAGCATAAAACTCATAACCAGACAGTCTCCTCCCACAGAGTAAACAAGGAAATCTCATTTCCATAGCGTGGTACCGTATGACACACTGATTGAACGTGACCAGGAACTGTTTGCCTGAAACAACAAGGGGAGGTAATGTCAAAAACATCCACAGTACACTGGATTTCTGGCAAGACTCTCTTTCCAGTCGTACTCACCGAGAAGAGGAAACCTCCCGTTTTGTTTGTCGTACGTTTCACAGTGTGGGACTGCACCGGCATAACAGACAAGATGTAAGATTAAAATTATGAGACAAATCATATCCTTTATCGTATTTAAGACAAAAAAACTGATTGTATTACTAACCTTCCTTCTTTAAGAGATTGTGGTATAATGTGAGTCTCTCCATCGCTGTAGAAAAGAAAAATCAAGGTTGAGACAAAGTCACTATTTTTAACCACGACTCTGTTTTTTGTTTTGTTTTAATGTTGTTCGATTAAGCTTTGTGGCAAACATGACCAAATCCAGTTCAAATGATCTCTCTGCAGGTAAATATACATATGCAAAGAACTGTCTCGATGCATTCTAAACTTCTGTCTCCACATGAATTAGTAGTGCCTCATAAAATAAGAACAAAGTACCAATATTTTTCCCTCAAACATCTCTGGATAACTTGATGTAAGACCTATGCTTACCGTCCTGGTAACTAAGTGGGGTGGAGCTCTGAAATAAATGGTTTGGGATATCAAGGACCTGAGAAGGAAAAGAAAACCTCAGTTAGAATTAACAATAGAAACAGACAGTGGGCAGGAAATGAACCTTCAGTCAATGGGACATGATGAGAGGGAGTTCCTCATCATGAGAGGGGCATCAAGCACATTATGTGCTCTTTGAAAACCAAAGAACCCCGGACTATCAAGACATCATATGCTCTGCCTGATCACTATTATAGACAACGCATCATGTATTTTTTAGAAGCAGCTGAATATCAGCCATTTCAAAGACATTATGCTGATGCTTATTGTGGTTGTGTAAAGATACTCAGCGAGGAAATTGTGAACCAAAGCTTTATGGGGTACAACTGTCTTTTTGCAGAATGCAAGGATGCACTGAGGAGTTCAACACTATGCTGCTATATTTGTAGTTATCATATTCATAGTATGGTACAATATTAATCAGTGTCCGCATCCATATCTTATTATTTTTCATTGTTTTGCCCTAAATGTATGAAACTTAAAGTCACATAATACTTCAGTTGAAAAAAAAACTCAACAACAACCTCTCCCTGTGTGGAAGATTCATAGTCCTGCACCAGAGGTGTAAAAAGTACTGAAATATTGTACTCAAGTAAAAGTACCTTTACTTTGATGAAATTTTACTTAAGTACAAGTAAAAGTACCCAGCTAAAAATCTACTCAAGTAAAAGTAAAAAGTAGTTCATTTAAAAGATACTTAGTTACTTCCAACAACTTGATGGGGGCCGCTCCTATACAGTGCAAAAAAAGACAAGGGCTCATAAATCCAATCCAAAAACAGATATTTTTAATTAAAGGAGATCTTTACAAATTTAAGTGCAAACATGTCAAACATTAAACATTTAACATGTCAACACACCATTTAAGAACTTTTGGGAGGACATGTCAAGACATGAACCACATGACAGCTAAAAAGTTAAAATGCTGCTGTCCCACTGTATATTTAAACTTTTGGTGAAACTTTGGTCCGCCTTTCGCGCACTAGTCTAAAAACTTCTTGTTGAGTTTGAGCAGCAGCTGATTTTCAAGGTGAGTAGAGCTCATCCGGGTTCACTTTGCAGTGAACAGCAATCCAGCACAGCTGAAGAGTCACCCGCAGGCGGCCGAGGCAGGTAGGCCAGTCGGCTATTGAGTTTCAGGCAGTGTTGTGCATGAACGAGTTCAAAAGAACGCGTTCATTGAACACGTTCATTTTTATGAGAACGATGAACTGAACGCAACTTAATGACAAATAAGGAATTTGAACGGTGAACACGTTCATATTATCTGAAGTCTAGCGTTAAAAACGTTACGTAATGTTTTCCTTCTCCTGAGGAGAGACGCTGTCTAAAACGAATGCTTGCACCATGTCGTTGCGATCGTTGTTTTGTTAATTTGAAATGAAATGCGGTCTTACAGGGCAAAATGCCGTCTGAAAGTTGCAATTCCGTTTTTCAACTTTTTTTTTCGGGGGGAGTGCAGGAGTGAAGCTTGCATAGAGCGCCAAATGTGCTAGGGCCGCCCCTGTGTAGCGCAGTCGATCCTCTGTATGGTCCCGATGGGGTGCGCGACCGGGAGGAGAAAATGCGATGTAATATTATAGCCGAACTAATGTTTTGACGTCCGCATCTCTTAAACGGCGGAGCAGTAAACAAATCGCTCTTTCGCCGTAGCCAGGGGTCTGCAACCCGCAGCTCTGCAGCCCCTCCGCAGTGGATGCCTGTGCAGTGTTGTGCATGTCGCGCATATTTTTCGCAAACAGTGAACTTTACGATCAGTTTTCATATGTTGAACATGCACGTTAGGGAACGTCATCCACTCTATGCAGCATCTACCACTGCAGTGAGAATTGCCTTGCGCCCTGAACTTTGTTTGTTTTTTAACTCAGTAACGGATGTAATTTTCAATGTAGCGAAGTACAATACTTCGGTTAAAATCTACTTAAGTAAAAGTAAAATTACCCATTTCAAAAACTACTCAAAATTACAAAGTACACGAAAAAACTACTCAATTACAGTAACGTGAGTAAATGTAGTTCGTTACTTTACACCCCTGTCCTGCACACGGAGCTTCTCTTGGGAACCACTTGCACATTCCCAACTTTGACATGAAAAACGTATCCTGTTGTTGCACAAGGAATGAAGACTGCTCTCGTGGAATCACCACGTGCTCTTCTGCAAACATCAAGTTCCCTGTTCACTTCAGAAATGATAGTAAACTTAGTAGTTATATGGGTGTCTGTAGGTTATTCATTATTCCCCTATGTTACCAAAAAGCTTTGTGCAAAAAAGGCTAGAATTACCACCATGCAGCTGTATGCCTCCAGTGAGAATTGCCTTGCGCCCTGAACTTTGTTTGTTTTTTAACTCAGTAACGGATGTAATTTTCAATGTAGCGAAGTACAATACTTTGGTTAAAATCTACTTAAGTAAAAGTAAAATTACCCATTTCAAAAACTACTCAAAATTACAAAGTACACGAAAAAACTACTCAATTACAGTAACGTGAGTAAATGTAATTCGTTACTTTACACCCCTGTCCTGCACACGGAGCTTCTCTTGGGAACCACTTGCACATTCCCAACTTTGACATGAAAAACGTATCCTGTTGTTGCACAAGGAATGAAGACTGCTCTCGTGGAATCACCACGTGCTCTTCTGCAAACATCAAGTTCCCTGTTCACTTCAGAAATGATAGTAAACTTAGTAGTTATATGGGTGTCTGTAGGTTATTCATTATTCCCCTATGTTACCAAAAAGCTTTGTGCAAAAAAGGCTAGAATTACCACCATGCAGCTGTATGCCTCCATCAACCAGTGCAGTTTCAGTTCACTTTTCTTTTTTCTCAAAAAAGGTAACTGTGACCCCTGAAATCCAGTCAGTTTATGTGTGAGTGACAATTTGTCAGACACATAAAACTGATTTACATTTGTTTCCTTTGGAGATAAAGCAGACATACATTCAGTTCTTTGGAGACTAAATAAGTAATAAAAAGGTCATAAAGGTTTCAGGTCACAAAAGTTCAGATCATAAACCTATTTAGACAGATCATAAAAGTATTTAGACAGGTCTGTTAAACTAACTTACGTTATTTTTCCACTACACTGATCAAGGATGACCCTAGTGAGCAGGTATATTCAAGTTCTTGAAATTATTCTTTTACCTTCACCACCATCTGCTTTGGTCCTCTTTTCCTCTCCTCTTCCCACGCCACTGCCCTAGACACTTTCACGCTTTCCACATAGTTCTTCCAGGCAAAAGGGAGCCTCCAGGGATTCCGGTACAGCTAAAAGAAAGACAATCAATGCTGCTTATTTCCTACCTTAACATTATCACCTATTTTTTTCATAAACAACCATTGGTTTTTGCTGACTGTATAACAAGCCAACCTCATCTCAGTGTTAATGTACCAATAAAATAAGGTATTTCTGTTCACTATAATTGATCAGTTGTGGCATTTCATTTTTGTGCACATCCAATCACACACACCAGTACTGCTGACACACACAGCTGCATTTGCACCCCAAAATCAATCCCTACCTCCACATTAATGCAGCCAATACAAAACATTAAAGAAGAACACAAGCTCACCAATGTTTGTATGACATGTTTGTTACACTTCATGTGTTGCCTGACTGAGGACTCGGGGAAACAGTCCTGACAAGCAAAGCAAACATAAATAGTTTCTGCCTGAACCGAAGAGCTCACACATGCCACAACCAGGGATGCACCTACGAATGAAAGAAAAATAAATGACAAATAAATTTCATATTTTTCAGATTAACATTTGACAAAACACAATGATAACAAGTGAGTCAGCTCACCAGCAACTGGCTGATTCAGCTTCAAGGCCTCTTGGAGGTAACTGTGCAAGCCCAGACTCAATTTTACAGGCGCTAGAAAGGAAAAGAGATTCAGAGAAGAAACTAAATGAAATCAACCGAGATGTTTCTCGACAGCAGACATAGGAAAAGTACTAGAAATTGTGCTACTATCAATTATTCTTAAGAAAGAGTAAACAATGCATCGAGACATGTTTACATCTATTTATTTTCCGACCTTTGGGCCGATACAGTTTGCTTTATTGCCATAAATAAGTGTTATTAGGTGTAGCAGCACTGGTGGAGAAATGTGCACCTTTTTGGTCTCCATAAGAACCTTCAGGGGGAAGAAAAGGGGGGAAATTATCATATCATATTCAAATGAGCCAAACAACACACAGATATGAGGGGGGGTTTATTAAATAAATAAATAAAATAGTACCTTCTTTAAAGACTTTCTTCAACATCTGGGTGAAAAACATTACAAATATATTGTAAGTAAGTAGTGAATTTTAAGCATATCATGGAAGATCAAAATCTTTTTTTTAGACTTTCTGAAGGAAGATATGAAAATCTTTACAAACCTCTTTGTGTTTCAATTGTGACACATGTTGCAGATACTGAGATAAAGTTTCAAAGATGACGCTGCAGTCCTGCAACAAGGAGACGCAAACAATAGCAATAAACACCCATGTGCTCTCAGCGCTCTGCAGAAAGCATCATTACAGTGGTAACATCAAGGTTGTTGTAATGAATTATAATTATCACCAGACAGAGTAGTTTGTACGATGGTGAGACTGGCTCCTTGACCGGCTGCTTGACCGGCTCCTTGACCGGCTCCTTGACCGGCTGCTTGACCGGCCCCTTGATTGGCTCCTTGACTGGCTCCTTGACTGGCTCCTTGACTGGCTGCTTTACCGGCTGCTTGACCAGCTGCTTCATAGGCTGCTTGACTGGCTGCATGACTGGCTGCATGACTGGCTGCATGACTGGCTGCATGACCGGCTGCTTGACCTGCTCCTTGACCGGCTGCTTGACCGGCTCCTTGACCGGCTCCTTGACCGGCTGCATGACCGGCTGCTTGACCTGCTGCATGACCGGCTCCTTGATCGGCTCCTTGACCGGCTCCTTGACCGGCTGCATGACCGGCTGCATGACCGGCTGCTTGACCGGCTGCATGACTGGCTGCTTGACCGGCTGCATGACCGGCTTCTTAACCGGCTGCATTACCGGCTGCATGACCGGCTGCTTGACCGGCTGCTTTACCGGCTGCATGACCGGCTGCTTGACCGGCTCCTTGACCGGCTCATTGACCGGCTGCATGACCGGCTGCTTGACCTGCTGCATGACCGGCTGCTTGACCTGCTGCATGACCGGCTGCTTGACCGGCTGCTTGACCGGCTCCTTGACCGGCTCCTTGACCGGCTCCTTGACCGGCTCCTTGACCGGCTGCATGACCGGCTGCTTGACCGGCTGCATGACCGGCTGCTTGACCGGCTGCATGACCGGCTGCATGACCGGCTGCTTGACCGGCTGCTTGACCGGCTCCTTGACCGGCTCCTTGACCGGCTGCATGACCGGCTCCTTGACCGGCTGCATGACCGGCTGCATGACCGGCTGCTTGACCGGCTGCTTGACCGGCTGCATGAACGGCTCCTTGAACGGCTGCATGACCGGCTGCATGACCGGCTGCATGACCGGCTGCATGACCGGCTGCATGACCGGCTGATTGACCGGCTGCTTGACCGGCGCACTGGCCGGCGCACTGGCCGGCGCACTGGCCGGCGCACTGGCCGGCGCACTGGCCGGCGCACTGGCCGGCGCACTGGCCGGCTTTGTCCAAAACGCTACAAAGAAAAGACAAAATTGAATTGTTACATCTAATTATGTTGCATGTAACAGAATTAGATTATATTATTATTATTATTATATATACTGTTGCTGCCATTATTACTATATACTGCTATTATATTGGTATAATTACTATCATATATATAAATTAGTGCTGTCAAACGATTAAAATATTTAATCGCGATTAATCGCATTTATGTCAAAGTTAACTCGCGATTAATCGCATTTAATCGCAAATTTGTATCTATTCTAAATGTCCCTTCATTTATTTTTTTTCCATCATTTTTTTTCCGTTTTAATGTTCTTATCAACATGGAAAAGTGGATTGGCTTGCTTTATGCAAATGTTTTATTTTATTGAAAAACAACATTGCCAAACAGGGCGGTACAAAATAAAATTACAAAGTGCACATTTCAGGTAAACGAGGACTCAGCCTATAGTGCAGTTGAAACCATGGCTTAATATTAAAAAAAATTCAAGTTTGCTGTGAACATAGCAGTCAGGCCTCTTATTTCAGAGACAAAGAACCATAACAGTTAGGTTACCAATAAAAGGTAAGCCTACTACTTCTTTGCTTTCAGCCAGCTACTCAAACAGACAAGCAACAAAATAACAAACAAATAAAATACACAGGCAAGTGTCGGCCTATTTTGAAATAAATTAAACACAGAACTTTGTAGGGCTATTTGAGTCCTCCCCATATTTGTGGAAATGTATGAAATAAGAATTACCCTATTTTTAAATAAATAAAACCATATAGCTGCAGCCTAATAGTGTAACGGACTGCGTTTATGTGCATGTTTGGTTTTGAAGTATGTTCAGTAAAACACCGTGTTGAAGGAGCGTTCTGATGTCTGAGGGTCAGTGAAGGTGTCGGGGCGGAACATGTGACTGTTTGGACTAATAGGATGGGGTTGTTTAGGGATCGGGGCTCAATGAGGAAGTGAAGTGTTGTTGATGTGTGCGAGTGACATAGTGCACATGTCCGTGTAGAGGATTATAAAAGCTACTAAACCACGAAGAAGTTCTGTGTCCTGTGTAAGCGGGGACGCTACAATAGCTTAAAAATATATATTTTAGTTGGCGAAATATTAAAACAAAAAGGGTTTGCGTTAACGCCTTTAATAACACGTTAAACTGACAGCTCTAATATAAATATATATTATGTTATATTATATACCAAATATACTGTACTATTATTATATACTGTCTAACAATAACATTACCATCATATCATCAGTACTATTACCATCATCTTGCCAGTTGCCACTGCACCTTATCTACCTATTTATCTTGTGTTTCTGTTTTTTATTCTTTCTACCTCAATATTTTTTATTTTATTCTATTCTATTGTATTCAAATATACCGGCTGCTACGACAACTTAATTTCCCTTCGGGGATGAATAAAGTACTTTATCTATCTATCTATCTATCTATCTATCTATCTATCTATCTATCTATCTATCTATCTATCTATCTATCTATCTATCTATCTATCTATCTATCTATCTATGTAAAATGTTTTCAACAGCAGTTTAAAAAGGACAAAATTGAAAACAATGTTTCCTGTAAAACTTTCCGAAATAATGGGAATACTTATTCTAATAATATTAAAAGGCTTTGCAGCCTAAACGTGACAAAGAGCTGATTTTGCTCCACTGGTTATATTTAATATACAATAAAGCTTCTATCATTGATGCAGACTGAGGCACATGAGATATCCTCCATTAGAAACAAGATTACAACAATAGCACTTGGAATAAGCTAAAGCTAATTTTTGACATGCTCATAACCAGTCTAGACAATGTTTAAGATAAACAGTTCAGTTGGGTCCACTCACTGGATAAACTGACTTTACACTGAAATAACACATACTTAGCTTGTTCCCTGGGTGGATGGTTGCAACCAAGCTGCCGCCTTCTCTTCCCTTCATGATGGATTCCAGTTTGTTCAAAGCTAAAGGCCAACACAGGCTCAGTTAGTAAAACATCATCCACTAAAGATTCTGTCCATTCAGAGAAATACAACATATCAGTAGCAAGGAGCCGGGGGTGTATCCACCTTCTGCATATGACTTGAAATTCACTGAGGTAAATTCAGCAGGCTCCAGGTTCACTTGCTGCAACAGAAAATCATATAGCTTCACATTAATAAAAACAAAAGCATCAATTTAGAGAAACTAAAGCTGCTTAAAGACATGCACTAAACTCCTGATGATCTGAGGAGAAAACCTCTGCATAAGGTCAGAATGAGTCCATATGTGAACACAGCAGGAGATCCTCTGGAGGATGCACCACGAGCAAGTGTGTATGTTGATTGAAATCCGACACAGACAGGTGAAGAGCTGACGCAGTTGTCGATGTGCTGTAGACAAAATCACATGATCTCTGCAGTGGATTTAACAGGTTACGTCCAGCCTCTGCACCCCCCCCCCCCCCCCTCACCTGAACGCTCCAGAGATTTCTGAGCAGGAATCTCCCGCTGTGTTGTACATGTGTGAAAATGTCAGAAAACGGCTTCAGCAAGTGCGTCTACTATACCCACACCAAAAGGACTTTGTGAACTTTATTACCTTCATATCCGTGTTTGCAGCTCCATGGATTTCTTCTGTCTGCTTTGCAAAATTAAGCATTGTGCAAGTGAAGGCCTTGCAGTACTTGTAGCCTTCCTTTGCCATCAAAGTAGAGGGGTGCCAAGCTTTCTGCACAGATTAAATATGTACAGTACTGGACTTTATTAGTCAGACATTAAAAACACTGAGCTGAAGTCTGAACAAAAATAAGTATATCTGTTAGATCATGTAATATGTGCAATTGGACACATTATAGTATGCCCTGACCCATCAAAGAAGCAGAACTGGGTAAAACAACGTCCCACATCTCGTGGTTTAGAAGGACATGACTTCATGTGTCTGAGCTTGTAATATTTAAAAACAATGATGAATTCATAAATCAGTAAGGCCTCTCCTTTTGCCTAAAGATCAGGTCCCATGTGCTACACTCATCCATTAAACAGGTCAGAGATCATGCCCTAGGGGGAGAGAACTAACGAGAAACAGATGGAGGAATTTCTGAGAATCCGAAGACAAGGGCCGCAGGCTTAAACATGTGATTCTGATCGCCTACAGCTCTGATGCTCCCTGCACACAGACACATAGTGTAAGTACATAAGCTTGCAAAGAATAAGTGTATACAGAATTTTCTACAACAACCTCCTGTCACTGTAGGGTTAACTTTATCTATATTGCGCTGACTTTGTCTTATGTTGTTTTTTTCCCACCTTAAAATAAATCCATGGTCTACCAACAAGGGTGCATTATTGTAGCTTGAATAGACCTTTTTTCATGAATGTGATTGGTTTAATGAACATTTTCTTATCGTCATAGCTACTTACAAAGTAAGAGAAGATGTGGTCAAAGCTCAGGACATGTCTGATGATCGCGCGGACGCCCATGGTTAGTTTGCAGAGGGTGCAGAGGTAGTATCTCTTCTCGTACGCTCCAGCACAAACGCACTCAACAATGTGCTGCATGCCTAGAAGAGCATAAATAAGAAAAGGAGAATAAAATGTTTTGTTTAAAATAGACACTGATGGAGAACCGCATGGCCATATTGCAATACATTTTGTCAAATTAGGTATTATGTGATTATCACTATAGTGACAAGGCACATTCGACTACATCAGTGGTCACCAACCTTTGCGAACATAAGGTCACTTTTTAATTTCAAAGCCAAGATCTACATGAATTCAGTTGATGCAATTCATTAAATCCAACATGCTTTCTTGGGGGAGAATTTAAGTTATAGGGACTGAGGAAGAAAAGACATTTTGGATTAGTGGCCTCCTCTTGTCTGATACCACATTTGTGTTACATCCAGATTGGTGTTGAAGACTTTACCCCCTCCTGTTTTCATGTACCTGTGTGAATATACTGCCCATTGCTTCCTCCCCCCTTTTCGATGGTAAAGTCTTACCTTACAATGCTTACCCTGCAGGGGTAAGAGGCACTTTTCTTGATCTCTTATCTTACAGCTCTTTGAATGTAAAACATAATGTGCATACCCTTGGATCACCGCAACATTAGCATACATGCTAATCAGCCCCCTCACCTCACTTGTAACCATCCTCCTGTCCTTCACTCTGCTGCCTCAGATTCCAAAATACCCATAAAACTCAACACTACAGCAAACTTTGAGACATTGGTTGATTTCTTCAGCAGCACATTTACTGACCAAGAAGTGGATGTTTTCTGTTGCTATCTCTTTGGTATTCTTGGATCATCGTCCGCATTGGCTTGACAACTAGATGGAAAAAAACAAAAACAGCAGGGAAGAACAGAATAAGGACGCACATTTATCATTTGGCAGAGTTAGGACGTTTTTCCAGATTTCATCAAATTGCAATGCAGACATTTACATTATTTCTAGGAACTTTCATTTATTTTCCTAAATAAAAGCTTTTAACTGGGCAGAGCGATTCATACGATAACTGGTTAAAACAAGGGATCGTATGTAACTTGATTTTCCCTGTTTCTAACTTTCAAGATTAGAAAAATGAGAGTGCACACACCTTCAAGCAGCTTGAGAAGCTTGTCATTTTCTATGAGAGTGTGCATCACTGGAGAAATGAAGAAAATACTTTTAATTTATATGCAATTAAATAAAGATTTCAAACAAATACTCCAAAGGGAAACCTTTGAATCATATACCTTCAGAGTAGGTGCCCTTGTTAATTGTATTCATTAGATCTGCAGGCAAATCCAGAACCTGCAGACAAAGAGATAATGCAGTGAATATGCATCTTTAAATAAAAAGGTGTTAGTGCAAACATCCTTTGTAGGCTTGATAGAGGAACTGAGAAACTGGAAATCCCCCTGCACGAGTTTCCGTTGTAGACACTCTTCCACTTCACTTCATTAAACTTAAAGAGGTGACAAGTGACACTGACATGTTATCACCTAATAACTTGATATCTCTGCAAACAGTTTCCGACCTCCAGCAGTTACAGAGGAACATCAGCACTCATTTGGAGTGGTGATTCCAATTTTCTCCCCCTTTTAGCTCGCTTTTGGGTCACCACCATCTCTTGAGAGAAATGTTTAGCTCTTTCACCGGATGTTACTGACATTCAGCTTTGAGTACGTATGAATACTTTCCGTTCTTAGTCATGTCAGTATGCTTGACATACATCATCACTGACATGTAACACCCAGGGAAGATGATTTAATTGTTCATGTCAGGAGACGGTCATGGTCTCACTGGTCAGTTTGTATTTACAGGTGGCTGTGCAATATAGAGCTCACAAAAGCATTTATATATGTGGGACTACTACACAATACCAATACATATTTCCAGTTCTTAGCCACAAAACATCTCTCTGCACACTGATCTTATCCGATGAAGAGCTTTATTAAAATTTCTTTGTGAAGAATACCCGGAGGCAGAATCTCAGTGCAAGGGGAATCTGGTTTATTACAGCATCTGTATCCATATTTATAACCCTAGACAAACACCTCTAGTTACCAATGTTGACCCTTGTTTGCTGGAAGTCCTGTGTATATTTAGACACATTCTTTTAGCTAGAATTGATGAATGTTTGGCTAGATATTGTGGTATATTCAGCTGGCCTAGATCATCGATGATTTGACATGGGTGTGAGGCATGGTAACAGGTTTGAAGCTGGGGGGGCACTCGTTTCCGGTCTTCCCTATATGAATGCTTGTCCGATACCTGTAGGGTGTTTCGTGTTTCCTTGACTTCCTTCGTGATCTCAGGCCTCAGAAAAACTCTCACGCCCGAGCTGGGCATCCAGGAGAAACCCAGTAGATTGGGGTCCATGTAGCTCTTAAATAAAAAATAAAATAATAAACTGTGCCTACAAATTCAAAACACTTGTTAATGTGTAGCATTAATAAGAATTTGTGCAGTGCTTACAATGTAGTTACTACTATGGTCACGGGATGAAAGGTGGTGTAAAATATTTTCGGACGGACGCTTTTCCTCACAGACATGGCACAGGTAAAAGTAGGTCCGAGTCGCTGAACTGTAAACCAGAGTCAGGAGACACAAGCCTGGAAAAAAGTTAAATTAAAAGAGTGTGATTATTTCAAACACAATGCTTTCACATCACAGAATGAATGAATAGTCAAGCCAAGGAAGTTATGTTTTCATTGGAGTTTGTCCATCTGTTAGAAGGTTTACGCATAAACTACTGATCAGATGTTTTGGTATGGGCCAAGGCAGAACCAACTAACTTTTGGGTTAGGGTCACAGTTTCAGATCCCTGGGATTACATTTTTTTATAAAACTGAATCAAATATTAAATTTACTTACCAATGCTTTGTGTTTTGTTGTCATATTTGCTATTTGGATTAATTAAAACAATGTGGGGAAAGAAGCCTGTACAGGACACATAACAGAGAAAGAAATTAATTATTACACATTGTGATGGAAAAATTAAGTAAGTATTTGTGAAACCTATGTTGTAGTTGGAAAGTAAGTTTTTGTAGCTCTGTCTAAAGGCTTTTATGACCTTTCTACATACATATACAAACTGTTCAAATGTTTTATGGCTTGGACAGTTTTAATTGTGTGAACTGTGTATGACCTGAAAACTGTTAGACCCTTTAGACTACCCAAAGAACTGAATGCATGTCTGCTTATCTCCAAAGGAAACACATGTAAATCAGTTGTCTGTGTTTAGATAGCTCTCTCCCTGCGCCTACAGAACCAGTCTGGATTGGCAGAGAAAGATAGCTTTAGTCTTCCTATATAAGATCATGTATTTGACTGTCCTGCATCTTCACTCTGAGACCCTTGCGGTTTCCCTGTGTTGATCCTTTCTGCAGAAAGCCCCTTATTAAATACACTTAGATAACTTTTGTGTTTCCAGCCTCTTGTATCTCCAGATTTCCATCACAACACCACCAACTGAAAAATGTTCTTCAATCTTGAACTTGTAATGGACATGTGCAGTATGTCAATTAAATTCATGTTTGTCAATGACTGTTTTACCTGTCTGAGCCATCTCAGTTCAAAGAGTAAGACAAACGTCTTGGTATGTTTTCAACAAACTTGGTTATACATAGTGTAAACCACCTATCTGTAGCCAATTAAGTTGAAATTAGGTGAAAATATGATCAATGTTTGGATGGGGATTTGACTATAGACAGGGATGAATTTGTAGGAAAGGTAAATTTCCGGTAGATAAAAAGGGGGAGTGAGATGTGACATACGAAGGATGAGAGAACGAGTCTTAAGCCAAGAGAAATTCATTACCAAGTCTAAAAAAAATAGATGAGGAATAATTTTCATTTTCAACAAAAGGCTTCAGTGACTCTGAGCATTTTGGTCATAATAAATCTAAAGAGGAACACTCTTTTCAAGCAATTTCTTAGAGTAAATAGAAAAAGCAGACTTACCATGACCACTGAGCTGATCTAGAAACAGGCAAACAGAGCAAATTAAGATTAATATACTGGACATTGAGAAGAAACAAAAGAAATAATACATGCATCAAAAGGTACTGGACTAAAAAAGGTATGCATTACCATTCGAGAATAACTCCTCCATTTTCTGTGAGTAGAGAAGAGAAGAAACATGCAAAGGTAGTTTTATTAAGGCCAAGACAAATGTGGCAACAGTCATACGTTAACTCCTCATGTTATTATGTTCATGACACAGGATTGCAGTGGCAGGACATTATCGGTTGTCCGTTTTTGTTTACAGCACATCAACAGTGGAGTCGGATCTCCTGGTGTGCTCTCACATCAGCTTATTTGGACAGTCTCCTGGGTTTTTACTGGGGTGCTGGCTGGAGAAACTCTGTAAAAGGTCCTGAGGTTCTCACTCACACATTTGAGTTCTCACATACAGGCCCTCTGGATAACGTACAGAGGTTTTCCAGGTTTCAGTGCATGTCTAAAAGTAGCTTATGTTTCACTGCCATGTTTCTATAAAAAGGTCCCCTGGGATGACACTGCTCAGGGACCTCTCAATCTAGAATTTGGAGTGTTCCCCTGTCTGCTCACATGGTTCAATGACACACAGTTGAACTGCAATGGAAACGCTGAATCCCGTCCAAGCATGAATCACACCGACGGTTTCACCTACTGTGAAACTGTCACTGAGTGGTTTCAACTACTCTGAAACCGTAAAACAAGAGTAACAAGAATGATACTCTTGTTTTTGTTTTGGTTGGTGAAGAATAATATATGGATTATGTCATGGAAATTTACTGAATCTAACTGTCCTGACATAACTATGCTCAAAATTCAGTTGGATTGACCTTACACATCATTAAATAATTCTACTTAATGATTGCATCTGCCTGATTCCCAGGAAATGTTATCTACTTTGGACCCAAACGTCCTTGAGACTTTGTTTTTCTGCCCAGTGTCCATTCCCTCAGGAGAGGGGGGGGGCATTTGACCCATTATCTGCTGATGTCCGAGCGCTGGACACGTCCTCTCTGGCTGATATCGAAGGACAAGGTGGAGCCCCTCCATCCTGTGCATAAAAGCCAGCACATCATACGAGCCATTTGTCAGATTCTTCAGTCTGCAGTGGCTTTGAGATTTCTCCCTGTTTGTGTTCAGATATATTCTCTGTATATTGTTTCTTGACCATTAATTAAATACTTAGATATCATTGAATTGATCACTCAGTCTGATGGTTTATTTCCCCACCAGGGAATTAAATACAAATTCCCACCACAGATTACACTGTACATTAAGTTAAATGCCCACCTTTCGATGATCTAATGATTGTACATGTTTCTTGAAAGCTGACACCTTTGGGTGTTTTCTGAGACACACCTAAAAAAAGGAAAAATGTACATCAGCAATACAGAGAGAAGAAAAGGTAACCAGGATTTCACTGTCATCATACAAGTTTTGTTAACGTCACCACTGGGAATTGTACCAAAGTCTAATAAGTAGATGGTGAAAAGGAAGGGAGATAGCAAAGTACTCTTGGGGGACAAGTCTATCGTGCATGTTGATATCGCAATGACGATAGCTTTTTCTATATATTGTGCAGCCCTAATCCTGACTTCAAATCAGACTTCAATTCTCGTGGTTAGGGCGTCGTAAGGAAAGTGGCTGCGCCTATTCAAAGCTTGGATAAACCCTAAGAGCAAGCTGAAGCGGAAAACAAATGGCAACGTCATCTAAAGCATAGGTCACCAATAGGCGGACCGCGGCCCGGAACTGGACCCAGATGCCGTTTAATATGGACCCAGATCTTTTGTTACATTTTGAAAGGCCGTTTCTATTTTGCGCAACTTTTTAACCTGCGCAGCTAGACACCTACTTCAAATCAGACTTTAATTCTCGTAGTATTCAGACTTCAATTCTCATTGTATATCGACTTCACTCCAATTCTCGCTGTATTCAGACTTCAATTCTCAACTCGTAACAGTCTGATTACGATTCTTGTCGTATTCTCACTTTGAATCAAACTTTGATTCCTGGAACAGTCTGACTTCGACTGATCGATTTTCGGAACAGTCTGACTTCAATTCTTCTAACAGTCTGACTTCACTTCTCGTAGTATTCAGACTTCGGTTCTCCAAAACTCTGACTTCACTTCAATTCTCATTGTTATCTGACTTCACTTCAATTTTCTTAGTCTTCAGACTTCAAATCTCATTGAATTCAGACTTCAATTCTCGCTGTATTCAGACTTCAATTCTCAATTCTCCAAATCAGACTTCGATTCTCCTAACTATCTGACTTTAATTCTCATAGTTCTCAGACCTCACTTCACTTCTCACTGTATTCAGACCTCGATTCTCGGAATATTCCTACTTCAAATCAGACTTAATTTCTCGCAGTATGCTGACTGCAATGACTGACTTGAATTCTCCCAACATTCTGACTTGAATATTCATAATATTCAAACTTCGATTCTCGTAACAGTCTGATTTCGATTCTTGTCGTGTTCTGACTTGAATCTTGTCGTGTTCTGACTTCGAATCAAACTTTGATTCCTGGAACAGTCTGACTTCGACTGATCGATTTTCTGAACAGTCTGACTTCAATTCTTCTAACCGTCTGATTTTACTTCTCGTAGTATTCTCCAAAACTCTGACTTCACCTCAATTCTCATTGTAATCTGACTACACTGCAATTCTTGTAGTATTCAGACTTCAATTCTCGTAGTATTCTGACTTCAAATCAGACTTGGTTTCTCGGAACAGCGCGGTGGACTACAAGAAAATTAAGTGCAAACTAAATTCAAATCAGACTTAATTTCTCGTAGTATGCTGACTGCAATGACTGACTTGAATTCTCCCAACATTCTGACTTGAATATTCAT
This sequence comes from Limanda limanda, assembly GCF_963576545.1. NCBI lineage: Eukaryota > Metazoa > Chordata > Actinopteri > Pleuronectiformes > Pleuronectidae > Limanda > Limanda limanda. The sequence goes on along the minus strand of NC_083654.1, from coordinate 12,241,160 downwards.
AATATTCAAACTTCGATTCTCGTAACAGTCTGATTTCGATTCTTGTCGTGTTCTGACTTGAATCTTGTCGTGTTCTGACTTCGAATCAAACTTTGATTCCTGGAACAGTCTGACTTCGACTGATCGATTTTCTGAACAGTCTGACTTCAATTCTTCTAACCGTCTGATTTTACTTCTCGTAGTATTCTCCAAAACTCTGACTTCACCTCAATTCTCATTGTAATCTGACTACACTGCAATTCTTGTAGTATTCAGACTTCAATTCTCGTAGTATTCTGACTTCAAATCAGACTTGGTTTCTCGGAACAGTCTGACTTCGACTGACCAATTCTCGGAACTGACTTAATTTCTATCAATAGTCCGACTTCAATTCTCATGGTATTCAGACTTCACTTCAATTCTCATGGTATTCAGACTTCACTTCAATTCTCCTACCAGTCTGACTTCACTTCAATTCTCATTGTAATCTGATTTCACTGCAATTCTTGTAGTATTCAGACTTCAATTCTCGTTGTATTCTGACTTCAATTCTCGTAGTATTCTGACTTCAAATCAGACTTGGTTTCTCGGAACAGTCTGACTTCGACTGACCAATTCTCGGAACTGACTTAATTTCTATCAATAGTCTGACTTCAATTCTCATGGTATTCAGACTTCACTTCAATTCTCATGGTATTCAGACTTCACTTCAATTCTCCTACCAGTCTGACTTCACTTCAATTCTCATTGTAATCTGACTTCACTGCAATTCTTGTAGTATTCAGACTCCAATTCTCGTTGTATTCTGACTTCAATTCTCATAGTGTTCTGACTTCAAATCAGACTTGGTTTCTTGGAACTGACTTCACTTCTCTCAATAGTCTGACTTCAATTCTCGTAGTATTCAGACTTCACTTCAATTATCATGGTATTCAGACCTCACTTCAATTCTCCTACCAGTCTGACTTCACTTCAATTCTCATTGTAGTCTGACTTCACCTCAATTCTCATTGTAGTCTGACTTCACCTCAATTCTCATTGTAGTCTGACTTCACTTCAATTCTCATTGTAGTCTGACTTCACTTCAATTCTCATTGTAGTCTGACTTCACTTCAATTCTCATGGTATTCAGACCTCACTTCAATTCTCCTACCAGTCTGACTTCACTTCAATTCTCATTGTAGTCTGACTTAACTTCAATTCTCATAGTGTTCTGACTTCAAATCAGACTTGGTTTCTTGGAACTGACTTCACTTCTCTCAATAGTCTGACTTCAATTCTCGTAGTATTCAGACTTCACTTCAATTATCATGGTATTCAGACCTCACTTCAATTCTCCTACCAGTCTGACTTCACTTCAATTCTCATTGTAGTCTGACTTCACCTCAATTCTCATTGTAGTCTGACTTCACCTCAATTCTCATTGTAGTCTGACTTCACTTCAATTCTCATTGTAGTCTGACTTCACTTCAATTCTCATGGTATTCAGACCTCACTTCAATTCTCCTACCAGTCTGACATTACTTCAATTCTCATTGTAGTCTGACTTAACTTCAATTCTCATGGTATTCAGACCTCACTTCAATTCTCCTACCAGTCTGACTTCACTTCAATTATATTCAACAGACACACACCCACACAGTCCTGTCTGTGTATTATAATTTCCTCTTGACGTTGGCAGCTGCTTTTGCTTTGTCAACACGCGTCCTATTGAAACAATGTGGTTCCCTCAAAACTGGAAGTCGAAGGTTGTGTACATGTGTTCACGCTGACACAATGAGCTATGTGAAACGCAATTTCACATATTTTGTGCTTATCACTCACATGTTCCTCAGCCCCTAATATAAACCATCACATCTAATTGTCTTACCATATAAGCATTACAAGTACACACACGCACACACAGACACACGCACGCACGCACACACACACACAAATCAATAAATCGAGCTTTAACCCCGTTTAACGGCGCCACAGTTTTGTTAATAATTCACACGGGACCCGCGGTGGACTACAAGAAAATTAAGTGCAAACTAAATTTAAAAGCATCAAACCACGTGTAGAAACCAACCACCGTGCACATAGCCCACATTCCACTGAACCCTCCAGCAGTGTGATTCTCTTCATCGAGGCAAGTCTCTTACCTGGCAGCTCAGGGCGATGGGCTCCATGCTCAGAAGTTCCCGCTGCAGAGAGCAACGCAAAAACACGTTCACAGAGTTACCATCAAACACAGCATGCAGGGATCTGCTGTGTCCTTGGAAAACTCCCCGTGAGGACTAAACAGGAGGCTTTCAGAGATTAGACCAGACCGGTGCTCCATCAACACAGCTTCTCTGCAGCCGTGGACTACCCCTCCCTCCCTCCTTTTACTTCCTCCGTGTGCGTGGGCGTACTTACATCTTTGTGAGGACCACTTTAAAGGTTCAGAGTGTTGAAATTAGTGACATCTGGTGGTGAAGTTGCACGTTGCCTCACCTCACCCTCCCCTTCCAAATAGGTAGGCGAACCTGGGGTGGCCTTCAGTTGTCATCAACACTCAAAAGATGTTCAGTTTGTGTAGTTTGGACTAGAGAGGCTCCCGATGTTAATAGAAAGTATTTTTTTAAAAGAGGCCATTCTAAGGTAAAGGAACATTTTGGAAAGTGAGGACAGTCCTCACCTTTTCAATGGGCTGTTTGAGGGTCGAGACTTGGTTTTAGGGTGAGGGTAAGAATAAGGTTTAACTTAGGCTTAGTATAGTATATTTTAGCTAATAGATCTTTTGAACATGGTTATAAAACATGACGACATTTTAATAGCCTAAGGCGTCTAGATTCTTATGCTCAGACTTTTAAATACTATTCCAGATGTTATTCGTTAGCTCTTTCCCCCAAAGAATACTTTTTGACCTGTACAATGAAGGACCGTGTTGTGTGATGTCATGGTATCTCTAGTTTTTGGGTCCCACCTCCCCCCTATAAAACTTCTTGCCTTGCAGGGAAAAGTCCGATTTTCACTAATTCGATTGTGTGATATCTCCGAGTTTCTAGAGCTCGTTCTGACCTGTGAACTTCTTATAATAAACTCTGTTGTATTAAGTCATTTCTATATATTGTCGTGTATTCACCAGAGTTAATGATTTTAGCATGTGTTTAAATATAATGACAGGCTGATATTTATGATGTCTATTTTGGTGACTCTCAGATATTCCCAGAGAGTCTCTCAGATGTTTATTCAGGTAGGTCCCTTCCCTCTTTGGAAGGACCTTTGACCTAGGGAGCGGATCTTCTCCAGTGTTTACGGTAAGCGTGCTGCGTCATTTCGTCACTTCCTGTTATTGCCACGGGACACGGGTGGTGTAGTCGCTATCTGAATTAGCTCCTCCGCTAAACACAACTGTCTTTCTGTTCTACTACGGCTAAAATCACCGGTATATAGTTAAGGACCCTCACATACCAGCCCCTCCTCTCTGGTGCTTTGTGATTCTGTGTTCTGTTTAAATCTCACACTCATAGTTTTAGCAGCGATGTGTTCTCTCTCTCCCTCTCGCTCCACCGCTCTCTCCTGCTCCGAGTGTCTCATGTTTACTTACTCCTCCGCCTCCATTAACAGTAGTGGTAAATGTAATAAATGTAGTATGTTGGTAGACATGGAGGTGAGGCTTAGCAACTTAGAAGCTCGGCTCCTCAGCTTAGAACCCCCGTTAGCTATAGTTAGCCGGCCCGTGCTAGCCGCAGCGAAGCCACCTAGCTTAGCTTCAGCTAGCAGTCCCTCGACTTGCCCCGGGCAGCCGGGAGCCCAGGGTGGCTGGGTGACGGTCCGGAGGGGGCATAGTACCACCCATAGAAAGCCCACGATTAAAGACCCACCAGCTCACGTCTCAAATAGATTTTCTCCACTCAGCGACGCACCCGCTGAGAATCAAACTCTGGTTATTGGCGACTCGGTTCTCAGAAACGTGAGATTAGCGACACCAGCGGCCATAGTCAATTGTATTCCGGGGGCCAGAGCCGGCGACATCCAATCCAAATTGAAGCTGCTGGCTAAAACTAAACGTAAATACAGTAAAATCGTAATTCACGTCGGCAGCAACGACTCCCGGCTTCGTATGTCGGAGGTCACTAAAGTTAATGTTGAGTCTGTGTGTGCTTTTGCTAAAACGATGTCGGACACAGTAGTTTTCTCTGGCCCTCTCCCTAACACTACAGGTGATGACATGTTTAGTCGCATGTTGTCTTTTAACCGCTGGCTGTCCAGGTGGTGTCCTGTAAACGGTGTGGGCTTTATAGATAATTGGCAAACTTTTTGGAGGAAACCTGGTCTTGTTAGGAGAGACGGCGTTCATCCCACTTGGGATGGAGCAGCTCTCTTATCTAAGAATATTACTAAGTCTATCACATGACAACCCAGAGTTGGGACCAGGAAGCAGAGCTGCAGTGCTAAACACTTCTCTGCGCTCCCTCTGGATCAGTCACCCAACCGCATAGAGACTGTCTCTGTCTACCGTCCGATTCAATTATTTAAATTAAACAATAACAGAGCGAGAACTCACAATAATCTTATACAAATTAACACAACCTCTGGAACAACACAGGAAACTAAGACTTTCAAATGTGGTCTTTTAAACATTAGATCACTGTCCTCAAAGGCTATTTTAGTTAATGAACTAGTCTCAGACTACAATATAGATGTAATGTCCCTTACTGAGACGTGGCTGCATCCTGATGAATATGTCAGTTTGAATGAATCTACTCCCCCCAGTCATATAAATTCACACGTTCCCAGGGAACTCGGGCGAGGAGGTGGAGTTGCTGCTATTTTTAACTCCAGTCTATCAATTAATCCTAAACCTAAACTTAGCTACAACTCATTTGAATGTCTTGTTCTTAATCTTCCACGTCAATCCAGGAAACACCAACAGCCAATCATATTTGCTGTAGTTTATCGTGCTCCTGGGGCTTATACTGAATTTCTAACAGAATTCCCTGAGTTTTTATCAAACCTAGTCCTAAAGACAGATAAAATTATTATTGTTGGTGACTTTAATATTCATGTTGACAATAATAAAGATAGCCTGAGCGTAGCATTTATTTCAATACTAGACTCAATTGGTTTTAGTCAGTGTGTGCATCAACCTACTCATTGTTGTAACCACACACTTGACCTTGTGTTATCATACGGTGTCAAAATTGAACATTTAACAGTACTATCAGACCATAATTTAATAACCTTCGATTTTTCACTATCTGAATATATGCCACTAATAAAAAACTCATTTTCTAGATGTCTACCTGATAGTGCTGTAGCTAAATTTAAGGAAATAATTCCGATTACATTTAAACCCGTATTATCCGTCGACATAAACAACAAATTCTTTAAAAACCCGAGCTCTATTGAGATTGACCACCTCGTAGAAAGCTCTGCAGACTCATTACGATTAACATTAGACTCAATAGCGCCTCTAAAAAAGAAATGTGTAAAACATAGTAAATTAGCTCCGTGGTATAATTCCAAGACACATGAGTTGAAACAAATATCAAGAAAATTAGAAAGGAAGTGGCGCTCCAGCAACAGTGTTGAAAATCTCCTAGACTGGAAGAGTAGTGTTACAGAATATAAAAAGGCTCTCCACAAAGCAAGAGCTGCCTATTACTCAAAACTAATAGAAGAGAATAAAAACAACCCCAGGTTTCTCTTCAGCACTGTAGCCAGGCTGACAGAGAGTCACACCTCCACCGAACCCAGTATTCCTCGATCCCTAAATTGCAATATCTTTATGACCTTTTTTAATGATAAAATTCTAACTATTAGAAATAAAATCAATCATCTCCTGCCCTCAATTGGCACTAATACCCTCCCAACAATAGAGATCTCAGAAACGGCTGAGAATCCTTCCCATTATTTAGACAGCTTCTCTCTGATCACCCGTGATCAGTTTACCAAAATAGTCTCAGGTTCTAAACCAACAACCTGTATTTTAGATCCGATTCCAACTAAATTACTTAAAGAAATTCTGCCCCTAATAGATAATTCGTTACTTAACACAATCAATCTGTCATTATCATCAGGTTATGTACCACAGTCTTTTAAAATAGCTGTAATCAAACCCCTACTCAAAAAACCCACCCTAGACCCAGAGGTTTTAGCAAATTACAGGCCAATATCTAATCTCCCCTTCCTATCTAAAATCTTAGAAAAAGTTGTAGCCAATCAGCTGTGTGAGTTTCTCCAGGAAAATAATATATATGAAGACTTTCAGTCTGGGTTTAGAACCAATCATAGCACAGAGACAGCCCTGGCAAAAGTCACTAATGACCTTCTAATAGCTTCAGATCAGGGACTTGTGTCTGTCCTCGTTCTGTTAGATCTCAGTGCAGCATTCGACACAATTGACCATCAAATTTTAGAGAGACTAAAACAGTTAATTAACATTAAAGGAACGGCCTTAAACTGGTTTAAATCTTATTTTGCTGATCGCTCCCAATTCGTTCAAATCAATGATGAGTCATCGGTGCGCACCAAAGTTAACCATGGTGTCCCACAGGGGTCTGTGCTCGGCCCAATTTTATTCTCATTATATATGCTTCCACTAGGAAACATTATCAGGACACACTCGGTAAATTTTCACTGTTATGCGGATGACACCCAGTTATATTTGTCAATAAAACCTGATCAAAGTAATCAATTAACTAAACTTCGAGCATGTCTCAAGGACATAAAAACCTGGATGACCCGCAATTTTCTCTTATTAAACTCAGATAAAACAGAGGTTATAATACTCGGCCCTAAACACCTTAGAGATACATTATCTAATGATATAGCTGCGCTAGATGACATTGCCCTTGCTTCCAATGACACAGTCAGGAACTTGGGAGTGATCTTCGATCCTGATTTGTCCTTTAATAGTCACTTAAAAGTAATTTCTAGGACCGCGTTTTTCCACTTGCGTAATATCTCAAAAATCAGACATGTCCTTTCGCAAAAAGATGCAGAAAAACTAGTCCACGCCTTTGTTACATCGAGACTGGACTATTGTAATTCATTATTATCAGGCTCCAGCAGCAAGTCGTTAAAGACTCTGCAGCTGGTCCAAAATGCCGCAGCACGTGTCCTGACGAGAACTAAGAAAAGAGAGCACATTTCTCCAGTATTAGCATCGCTACACTGGCTTCCTGTTAAATCTAGAATAGAATTTAAAATTCTCCTCCTCACCTTCAAGGCCCTTAATGATATGGCACCTCTTTACCTTAAAGAGATGTTAGTTCCATATCAACCTACTAGAGCACTCCGATCCCAGAACTCTGGTTTACTTGTTGTCCCTAAAGTCTCTAAAAGTAGAGTAGGAGCCAGAGCTTTTAGCCATCAAGCCCCACTGCTGTGGAATAATCTCTCACTTTCAGTTAGGGAGGCAGACACGCTCTGTTCGTTTAAAAGTAGACTCAAAACCTTCCTTTTTTATAAAGCTTATAGTTAGAGCTAATTTGTGCGATGTTCCAAATTTGATTAAATGGCAAAAACCCCTGATGATGCTAAGACGCACAGGGAATTTATGACACAAGACACACGGAGCTTCTCTTTCCTGCTTCTCCTTCCTTTTCTCCATATTTATCACATCAAGATAATTCTTATCTGATCAGTACATGTTACTAACTTGACCCCTTTTCCCGGAGTTTCTGTGCCTTAGCGCCCGCGGATGCAGGGCCACAGCTGTGGCCGCACCATGGATTATGATTGTGGATCGCGTGTCGGAGGTCACAATGGTGGATCCAGTTCGGTGGATTCTGTATCGTGCCAGCTGATCGTCGTTGTAATGGAGGATCCTTTGTCGCGTTGGCATCGGATGATGAGGGACCACGACCGAGGCGGCAGCTGATAATGGATTCTAACTGGCGGCGGTGGACAATGACTGTGGATTATAGTGGATCCCATCCTGATGCTGGATCGTGGTCTTGCTGGCTGCTGGCCAGAGACTGTGATTGCAGCGGGACTGCCTGACACATAGTATTGAAAAATGTTTAGCCTAATGGATGCTGCTAAAAATCCTGATGATGTTTTCTTACACCTGACATCTATTGCACTTCTGTCCGTCCTGGGAGAGGGATCCCTCACATGTGGCTCTCTCTGAGGTTTCTACATATTTTTACCTGTGAAAAGGGTTTTTAGTAGTTTTTCCTTACTCTTGTTGAGGGTTAAGGACAGAGGATGTCACACAATGTTAAAGCCCCATGAGACGAATTGTTATTTGTGAATGTGGGCTATACAAATAAAACTTGATTGATTGATTGATAGGGAATGACCTCTGAACAGCTAATGGATGGCTATAGAGGGAAGATCCTTGACCAATTGTATTTGCATCTTCATGTACAAAAACACTTCCTTATTAGGCAGAAGGCCCTAGGTGGGATGACATGTTACCCGAAGCCATGGACGGAACTAACCTCTCTATATAATGTGTGTTTGACCACGGCCTGTCAGACTTCAATATTTGGCCTGGGTGATTTCTCCGAGTTCTACAGCTCGTCCTGACCTGTGAAACTTCTGTGTAATAAACATTATTATACTTGTAAGTACTGGGTCTGCGTTCCTTTCCTTCATAATCAACTTCTACAACAAACGTCAACCTCTCGGCTACCCAGAATATACTTCAATATGATAAGAGTAAATGTACTGAACGTTACCAACCACTGACCCCTAACTCTTTCCAGAAATCATTTACCGCTAAATCAGTGAGGGTACTTTTGTTGAGATACTGTTGTGGAAAACCCTTTTTAAACGCTTTAACTCTGTGTACGAACTGCACTTACTGATGTTAAACATTTACTCTGTGTGGTATGCTCTTACTAAATATACTTTGTGTGAAAGATACAGTACCCTGTATTAAGAAGAAGAATCCGGCCCAGTGCTGGACCTTTTTTGTCTGAACAATATTTGTGTATATATTAGGACAAACAGACTGACACAGCCAAAGTATTTTTTAGGTCAGGTAATTTATTCAAATTAAAAGTTGTGCTGACGATGAAACAATCCAGCCTCAGCGTTATTCCTGAATGAAAAGTAGAACAAAAACTATCACTCGCTCGCGCACTCACTCACTCGCTCGCTCAGTCACTCACTCAGTCATGGATACGCAAAAGTCCTACATTACATTTGACATCAGGACGAAGACAAAAACCAGAGATTGTAAACAAAACAGTAAATGTGTGACAGACCGGAGAGGCAACCGATCCCCTGCAAGGATCATTTTCACAGCAGAAAACACAGAAGGCCTCGTGAAGAAAACATGATTATGATTTGTTTTGTTTTTTATATTATACTGACTTCGCAACTAAACTCAATTTTTCTATCTGGCAGAAATGTCCCTCACAGAATCCTGACTGATTATAGGTGTAACAGTGGAAATCATTGGCTATAAACTATGTATATATAACTAATTATTCTAACTTAAAGCTCTGATTTAACTTGCCACTTATTTTCACCTATAAATAGGTAGTCTTACAGTGAGTGATGGTCCTGGAATATATTTGAGAGAAGTTTCCTGCACAACCACAGAAGGTTAAAAACAGTTACAGTCAGTTACAGAAGGAGTGTTGAATGTGGAGATAGTGGAGGCCTTGGTTTGTCCTCTCACACAGGAGTGCTTTTATACCCTTCAAAATAAAAACCCTTAAAACAAAACATCAAGAGCTTACAGAGCCCCTTAACTCCACACAGGTGATATTTTGTATCTTGTGCACACAAGATATTAACTTGTTCTCACACAATAAATATCTTGTGCATGAAAGAAAATAACTTGTTTGCACATAATATTAGGTTGTTCCCTCACAATAAATATCTTGATCGCACAAGATAAAAACCTTGTGGGAACAAGTTAAGGTATGCGCAGCAAATTATTACTGATAATGACAATTGCCTTTCTCTATACAAGAGAATTTCATTATATGACATTCTCGCTGAGTTCTCTCCATCACTGGGACAGAGTGCATCTGAAGTCACATAGGGATTTTTGTAAATTATCTTGAGCGTACAAGATGTTTATGAAACTGATTTTAAAAAACCATCACCTGTCGGGCCTTAAACTCCGTAAGAGGTTGAGGGGATAAGAAGTTAAAAAAAGTCATTCACTGTCTTCACAGTCCTCTTATAAGGCGTTTTCTTTCGTAATTTGAATCTGACTCTAAGTCAGCGTCTTAAAAGGACAAATCCTACACACCACAATCTCAGTCCTCAAAACAAATACACAGAATCTCTCTCAGCATTTTTTCCCTCTCCGCACTTACTTAATTTACATATAAAACCCCATCTTTTTTTTTACTGTATGACCCACATTCCCCCAACCGTCTGACCCCTCACCCCTTCACCCTGAGCTGAGTCTTTACACTCAGTCCCGTCATAGCTCGTCGTGGGTAGTCGCTTCATCTGCTTTAAGTTTGAACTCTGCCTCTGTGATGGTTCCGTCTCCGTCACGGTCCTGGTTGGAAAACATGTTGTCGATGATGCGATAGGGATCAAAGCCGGGTGCCAGGCGGCCTTTGCCCTCGTTCACCTGCTGCATGATGTAATCAGTGAACTGCGGAAGAAGGGGAGAGTTCAGAGAGTTTAAACAAAGAACACACAGACGACATATACCACATGTAAATATGACGACAACAACAACAGGTCATCTCGTACCTCAGCGGGCTCCACCTGCTTGTTCAAGTCTTTGTCCATCTCAGCGAAGAGGTCAGGGGACACATCGTCATTCCAGATAAACATGTAGCCTTCAGGAAGTCCCTCCTCCATCTCTACCAGCTCAATGTCAAACAGTAGCACAGCGCTCCCTGGGACCTCATCAGCTGCACACACACACACACACAATGAGAAATTTAACCAAGGGGCCAAAGTTTGAGATCCATTTGCTGATGAAGCTCCAGATTGCATACTTGAGGTCACATTGTCAAAGCTCTGTGTGTCTGTGAGTCTGTGTGTGTATGTGTGTTTGTGTGTGTGTGTGTGTGTGTATGTGTGTGTGCGTTTGTGTCTGTGTGTGTGTGTGTGTGTGTGTGTGTGTGTGTGTGTGTGTGTGTGTATGTGCGTGTGTGTCTGTGTGTCACTTACGGACTCCTCTCTCCCCATAGCCCAGGTGAGGAGGAATAACCAGGTGCCTCTTCTCTCCCACACACATCTCCATTAGTCCGTCCTCCATCCCCGGCACCACCTGGTTAGCTCCCAGGACGATGTTGTATGTCTTTCCATAGTTATATCTAAAATAAACAGAGACCGAGTGAATCAGTCAGTACAAAAAAAAATCAAGCCTCTCCCTCCCGAAGACAATTTGCTTCCACTCTACAGAAAACAGGGATGAATAACAAAATGCATGTTTGCTCTACCTGACCTGACAGTCACTGCCTACAACCCATGTGTTTGTCTTCTTCCCAAAGATCAGTGGTGTCGTTCTTTAAAAATGATGTCTCTGTGTGTGTGACTCAGGTTTCTAAGGTGCTTTGCTTTCCAGGCAAACAGCCTTCGACTGTCTCACACTCACGTGGAGTCGATGGATGTGCCGTCCATCATGGTGGCGTTGTAGTGATATTTGACGAAGTCTCCCTTCTTCGTTTGCTTGTCGCACTCTCCTGGCTTGTGAATCACAGTGATTTCAGTGTTGTCTGTCGGGTTGTGGAAGTCGATGATGTCAATGTCAAACACCAGCACCGCTGATCCAGGGATCTTAGTGCCTGAGAGAAACATTGTGTGGAAAAGATAAAAAGAACGAAAGAATGCTTGGATGTTCACCAGAGTTCAGTGTATGTCTGAAAGCAGGTACACGCATGCAGGTACACACATGCACACGCACACGCACACACACACACACCTGTGCCTTCTTCTCCATAGCCGAGATGTGGGGGGATGGTGATGGTGCGCTTCTCTCCGACACAGATTCCAATCAGACCCTCGTCCATGCCAGCGATCACGTAGCCTTTGCCCACGTAGGTGTCGTAGGTGCGATTACGTGAGTAGCTGTGGGACAGAGAATGTTAACAAAACTATTGTCACACTGACATGGGGCAAAAAAACCCAGTTAATCTGTAAAACACATTATATGTTTTATAACACATAGTATTTTATTGAGTTTCATCTGGTAGAAATTACCTTCAGAGGCGAACTCTCTACTTTAAAACTTTGAGAACATTTCCGAGCCTGAAGTTTTATACTTTTACTTGAGTTATTTTAAACTGCTTGAGTAAAGAATGTGTGAACTCCGTGTGCAAAGAGGAAGGCCGTCCTTGACGTCTGTGCAGAATGTGCATGAGAGAGTCTTAAAACCGGAAAGAAATGCTACAAGGGCAAATCCACAAAGTTGCAGTGGCTAGATAAGAATAGAGCTCAGTGACTTTCTGTTCCTAAAAAGGGACAAAGTTTCATTTTCTCCAGAAAGGGAACAACATGTTTCCATATATTACAATTAAGCATGTTAAACATAAGCCTCCATTCTGTTGTGTACTCGTTTTACTGCAGATATTCTGTATAAGGCCAATATAAGAACATTAAGGAAGTGTTTGATTTGAGACTTTTAGGGCTTATACATTTGTTGTGAGTGGCAACACAAGATCGAAACTACTTGCACTGGTATGTTTCACAAACAGGAAATGGCCCCCAGTGGTTATAAAGTTTTGAATCTCTCTATCGGTCTTCAGTGCACAGTGAGATGCTGCCATCCTGTGGCTGCTTAAAGAACAGCAGCAGCAAAAATCTGTTGGAATTGAAAGTTCAATATTACAAGAAGTCTGATGAATGTTTAACATGGACACACACCTGGAGTCAAAAAAGGTCCCGTCGAGGAGGCTGCCGTTGTAGTGGTAGCGCACAAAGTCTCCGGAGACGGACTTCCTCGTGCAGGACTCGGGCACCTTCTGATTGGTCACTGCGATGCCGTCCCTGGGGTTGTGCAGGTCCAGGAGAATGACATCGAACACCAGAGACGCCTGACCCGGGATGTCGCTTCCTGGGGGAAGAAGAAGAAGGAGAGTGGTTGAAGAGAAGAAGAGAAGCAGGTATGGAGATAAATAATTTTGACCTGACTAAGCACATTTCAACTTGTTTTTTCAGTAAATCTGATTCATCACACTGGCACCAAGAAAATTATCATGTTAATCTGCATTGATAATACTATAATCTATAATAATTACAAAACAGCTCAAGATTGTAAAAAAACAAAGATAGTTCTGGTTATTTTTTCAAAAAAGGAAAACATAAAATGATAGAAATAAAATTATAATAATCTCTATAAACATGTAAACGTATCATTTCCTATTGTTTTGTGCTACTACACCAATGACAATCATGTGTTGAAGAAGAATTAATTAGATCATACATGAAAGTCCTACATCAGCACTTGCAGATGTTTTCTCTGCTCGTTGATATACAAAGTTATGTTACTTCAAATTAAGCAAGTGCAGTGTGTTACTCTCACTGTACGTGTGTGTCATGTTGCTTCCTTTGAAGTCAGTCATTTCTGTTGTGAAAGATCTGTAATCTCCAGGAAACAACTATTAATAAAGAAATTATCAACACTCACCATCTCCATTCTCTCCATATCCAAGAGAGGGAGGCATAGTGACTATGCGTCTCTCTCCGACACACATGCCCAGGAGCCCCTGGTCCATGCCAGCAATCAGCCAGCCAATCCCGACGTAGGTGTCATACGTGCGCATGCGGGTGTGACTGCAGCGAAGGATGGATAGACGGAGGAGAGAGGTTACGTGTGTGTGAGTACAAGTGCGTTTCTTTTTATGTGACTGGGGGATGGCACAGAACGAACCTGGAATCAAAGAGGGTCCCGTCCAGCAGCGTGCCATTGTAGTGGTAGCGCACGTAGTCAGACACCTCCACCTTCCTGGAGCAGCTGGAGGGCGTGTGGTACGTGTCGATCTGCACGGCGTCCTCTGGGTTCCACACGTCCAGCAGCAGCACGTCAAAGTGGAGGATGGAGTCAGCGGGGATGATGTCACCTGGAGAGAAACAAGTCATTCACAACTTCATTGTCATCATCAAACTTTATTAAAATGAGTATAAAGAAAAAGAAAACACAGATGCAACTTAATGTATTCAACTTGAATTAGATAAACTTTTTTGAAAATAAAATTATATAAATGCATACACATTTTCTGCATTGCTTATTCTGTAAAATAACAGTTTTCAGCAAATATGAACACAGACACTGATATGTTTGTGAAAGGCTCATATCGACTTCCATATGATAATAAAGCCTGACTCATGAGATCTATATTATATATTTATACATACATGTATAGTTTGGACTTTGGTCAGTTTATGGCTATTTTAAATTGTACTGATTTTTGAGGCAATAAGATAAGACTTTATGCACAATTTTGTCCATTGTGTCATCCCATTTATTTTAAAATTCTGTGAAACCCAAATTGTTTTTTGTTTTCTTCTTCAGTTCGACAGATATCATGATGAATCGTTATGTATCCCCATTTGTATCATATTTTGAGTTAACATGCAATTCCAACCCCTAGTTAAAACCAGAGGATGAAACTTTAAAGTTAGATGACTTGTCCTGGGACTGTCGATGGACACCCGCACAGTGGCTAACCTAAAAACACACAACTCCTCTCTTGTAAACAGAGGAGGAGTGTAAGGACACTGTCAACAGTCATTAAAGCTCCACTGCTGATGAGCTGGCAGGTCTCTTTCGGTTTAAACCTCTTTGTGCTGCACCCCCCCTGTTTTCTTCAACCTCAGTTTTTGCCTGTCCACACACGCCCCTCACTCTGCTCTCTGTCTCATTATCTAAATATTCCATTCACACACACCGACACCGCCACACACACACCGACACCGACACACACACACACAGAGTTGGGTCTCCATGACTTCAGGGGACATTGCATTGCCTTACATTAAGTTCCTGGAGACTTACTCTAACTTTAAACATAGTTACTACTTGCCTAACTCCAACCCCTACCTTAACTCAAACCTATACCTAACCTTAAAACAAGTCTTCACCTTATAATGTAATGACTTACGTTATGCGTAACTTGCTTTTGTCCCCACAACGAGGACAAGGACTTTGCATTGACTTCCATTGACATTCATGGTGGACAGCCTAACCAAAACCTTATACCTACCCATAATTCACATCTTACCCCCGACGTTAACTTTGGTCCCCATGAGGTTTACTGGTCCTGACAAGCTCATTGTTTATGTCCTAGAGTTGAACACGGTTTTACATGTAAACAGAGATTTCACATTCCTTTGCTCTCATCACTGCCCTTATATAAGAAGTGTAGTTTATCAGTGTTTTCTGACATAATCTCACTCAACTTGTTTTGTTCACATGAACCTCACGATCAAGAGAGTTCCTCTGCCCGCAGCTGCTGATGCTCTGGGATTGGTTGTGCATTTACTGACTGCTGATAATCTTTACCCAGAGCAGCTCACTCTGACCGGCTTCCTGGTCTGTGACGTCCCTGTGACGTGACCCAGCATGGACGTCTGGGAGCCGCCCACTTCCTCTCTGCTTCAGCTGACTCTCATTACAACTAGACACTTTGCTTTCTTTAAAGAATGTCGACACATGTCTGAATGATATCAGCTGCATTTTAAGAAAAGGGTGTTTTATTTGCAATGTCGAGGAGAAGTACTACACTACCCACATTCCTCAGGTGTAAAAGTGCTGTGTGTTAAGTGTCTATGATTGGTGGAGCTCGTTGTTCCTATGGAAACAAGCTTACATAAAAGAAGTGCACTGGAAGTTGTTTGAAAAGGATAATTTGCAATGGTTTATGGGATGTGTAGTTATTTCACTCTTGAAATAACAATGTTTAGGGTCTTTTACCTTTTGCCTTTTTTATGATTTTGCTATTTTATTTGCTCCTAATCGTAGCTGGTCGGCCTGTGCAGGCTTAAAACTATTTTTATAAGGATTTTCTGAAATCTCAATGGAGAAAATTGATGGGAAATTTACTGTAAGAACCAGAGGGTTCCTGTACCCGGGCCGTCACTGTGTGCTCTATATGTCGGGGAGATGAACACACACTCAGTCATACACACCGTATCCCTGCTTCCCGTAGGCGAGGTGTGGTGGAATCTTCACCAGTCGTCTCTCGTTGACACACATCCCCACCAGAGCTTTGTCCATCCCTGCGATCAGCTGCTTCTTGCCAACAAACACGTTGTAGGTGCTTCCACGGTCGTAACTGAAACACACACATACACACATCACTAAATTACAATCATTATTTATTCAATTTCCAATGAAGCAAAGGCCATGCAGTAAGCCTGAGGCCTCTTGGGCTTTATAGGTCGGGGGACCCTGGAAGGCTCCCCACTTTGCCCAGTGGGTAATTCAGCCTTCCAGGGACACTACTGATGACTAAGTCAGTGGTTCTCAGAGTGGAGTCCAGAGACCCCCACAGGTCATTTTCGATTTTTCAGATTTGTGGACTAATGTGATCACACTGATGATCCAGTCCTCATCCTTAAGTTTGGAGGCCGCTTTCAGGACCTCTGAGGGTCTCATGGGCTCCACATTGCCCAGCTGGGAATTCCAACTACCCTATTAATCACTAAGTCAGTGGTAATCCCCCCCTCAAAGGTCCAGAAAGTGGGCTCCAGAGGGGCCTGGGGGGCCACTGGTCCCAGCTGAAATAAAAATGGCCCCATAACCGCCCCTGACCTGTCAGTAGTCTATTAGTCTTCTGTTTTAAATAAGCTATTGTCACTTAGTAACAATACTAACTAAACTTAAAAAAATGACAATTTTTAAGATTTTCAATTTTGTATGCTTCTTTGAAGAACACAATGTGCTTGAGTGAGGAACAGTTTTCAATATATATTCGATGATGTGTGGCTTTGCTCAAGGATTGACTTAATTAGGCACCTTGCTGAATCAGGAACTGTGCATGGATGTTGATCATGTAATTGCCCCCTCTCTGTAAATTGTGACCCCTTTATGGCCCCTGAAAAAAACTTAGATCCGCCACTGCTCTGAACACTGGGGTCATATGTGCTTTCATCTGTTGTGGTCTTTTGCATGAAAACGTGTCTCAGCCCTTGGATGAACCGTGTGTGGATCCGCAGAGCTGCATTCAACCAGCTTGCCTGCGTGGCTCACTGAGCCGAGCCCACTGTACGCGTGCACTTTTACGCATCGCGCACGCAACTCGTGCACCCTGGGGACCAAAACTAACAACAAAGCTGCGTGATACTCACCTAGAGTCGAACTTCTTGCCGTCCGGGAAAACGCCGTTGTAGTGGTACCTCACGTAGTCGCCCACCTTGACTGCGCGCACGCACTTCTCCGGCACGAAAGTTTTCTCAATGAGAATGTCGTCTAACGGTACCGGGGGAGCGCTGCAGGCGGCGATCGCCACCAGAACTGCCAGGTATAACATGACGTGCACGCACGAGCTCATTTTCACTGTCGACGAAAATAAATCAATCGCGATGGAGATAAGCGAGAGCCAAGCCTGGGTTCGTCTGTCCTCCCTGTTCCACGGTTTCCTCCACTTGGATACAAGTCCTGCCCCGAGTCACAGAACAGGAATGATCCTGCGTCAAGCTGCATGAAAGAAAACACACAACATCCGGTTAAACCCTAAAGATTAAAAAACCCTCCATGTCAAAATCAAATCACAACCACTCAATTTAAGCAAATAAGAAAATAAGGAGATGCTGATTGTAAATATTTTGATTTAACGTTTGACGTTTGGATTCAACATTCCATATTAAGATACATTTTTTTAATTTAGATTTAAAATATATACTTAGATTCAACATTGGACATTTAGATGTAAGACTTAACATTTAGATTTAGATTTAAGTTTAAAATTGAACATTTACATTTCACATTTGGATTTAACATGCTTACAGAAAAAACATGTGAACTTCACATGTGTATAAACAGATGTGTTTACATGCATTTGGAACATTTTGGTGGTAAAATGTGTGAAGGACCTGTCAATAGCCAAGTGATAACGTGCACTAGATAGATAGATAGATAGATAGATAGATAGATAGATAGATAGATAGATAGATAGATAGATAGATAGATAGATAGATAGATAGATAGAGTACTTTATTCATCCCCGAAGGGAGATTAAGTTGTCATAGCAGCCGGTATATTTGATTACAATAAAATACAATACAATAGAATAAAATAAAAAATATTGAGGTAGAAAGAATAAAAAACAAGATAAAATAAAATAGGTAGTCATGTGCTACCATGACTTCCACATTCTTTGCCTTGCTTTACTTTACTTTGATTTATTTTTCTTTACTGTGCTTTACTTTACTTTACTTAACTTTACCTTGCTTTGCTATAGACACACAAACAAACAGCATCGAAGCGTATGTCTTTCAACTGTGCTCTTATCTTGAAGTGCTTCCTGCTCCACTCTCTGTCTCTCCGGCCGCCTTGACGCGCACTGGGATTGAATGGGCCAGTTTGGGCACCACGTATTGCTCTTGCGCAGTTGCAGCCTCTGCGAGATGTGTCAACGTGGTAATGTGGGGGTCTCCTCCTCACAGCTGCAGACGCATCCCCCCCATCCGCGGCCATTTAAATCAGAGTTTACACATCTGGTTACGCCTTAATGTTTCCCCTAACATGATAGCACAACACATGAGGTTTGCGCATGGATGATGTTGAACACCATGGATCGTGTTGTGTCGGAGGGGTTTGGGGCCTTCTTCTGGTTTGAGGGGGGCCGGAGCAGGAATGTCTCTACGTGGCAGTGGGAGGAGGAGGAGGAACCATCCTCCCTCACCGGGGGTTTGATGAGTGACTGGGATCAAACGGGTTTCCACTTTGAAGAGGCGTGTTTCTGGAGGAATAACCTGTTGGTTCTATACATCGGACCAAATGGCAAACTTAGTTTTCCCTTTGAACAACAAAGTAGAGAACTTCCTCCATCATGTTAGTTTATAGAAGCCCGTTCTCTGTCAGCTTGTAGCTTCTGTGTTAAAGCAGAACAGCAGCAGTGATTTACTTGTGGGACTCAGTGGGAGGAGCAGCTCATCCCAGGCCCCGCTGATCCAGCCCTGCGCCCCGGGGGGAGGGAAGGCTTTGTCCGGGTACGTGGTGGAACTTGAGGCGGTCCTTGCGCCCCACGCACACGCACACCGTCCCAGCCCCTATCCACCATTTCCCAAACTTCAAACATGGCACCCTCCACCACCTCTTCACAACTCCTCTCTGCGCTGCTGGTCGCGCTGGCCGTCTCCGCGGTGCATTCCCAGTACGAGAAGTACAGCTTCAGGAGTTTCCCCAGACACGAGCTGATGCCGCTGGAGTCCGCGTACAAATACGCGCTGGACCAGTACACCGGGGAGAAGTGGAAGGAGACGGTGGAGTACATGGAGGTGTCCCTGCGGCTCTACCGGCTGCTGCGGGACAGCGAGGCCTTCTGCAACCTGAACTGCAGCTCCGTGCGCCTGGAGGACGAGGACCGCTTCCTGGAGTTCCCCGAGCTGCGGGCGTTCGGCAACGTGATGAAGAGGGCGCAGTGCCTGAAGCGCTGCAAGCAGGGGCTGCCCGCGTTCCGGCAGACCATGCCCAGCCGGGACACCATCGACGAGTTCGACAGGAGGGAGCCCTACAGGTACCTGCAGTATGCCTACTTCAAGGTGAGCCAGCTATACCCAGAAACAACCAACCCTGGTGGGACCTCTATGGTTCTACAAGTGTCTCCCCAAGGTTCCTCAGCTCACACCAACCGGACGAGGCACATGATGGAGTCTGGTTCTTCCTCATTAGAGAGATAGTTCACCCAAAAATGACAATTCCCTCATTATCTACTCACCACTGCGCCGATGGAGGGGTGGGTGAAGTGTCTGAGTCCACATAACACATTTGGAGATTAAGGGGTAAACAGCATTGCAGCCAAATCCGATACAATTGAGGTCAATGGTGACCATTTCTTCTAATGTATAGAAGGAACAGAAGAGAAAAGCCTCTGTACTGCTACTGTGGTGTCATCCGAGTGTTGTAATCCCGGAGGTCATTTACATCATGTTTTTAACCTAAATGTCTGCTGCGATCCATGAGCAATCGCAGCTCCGGAGGTGGATAACAGTGACATTTAGGCTAAAAACATGCAACACTGTTTACACCTGAAACTCTAAAAGTGTTTTGTGGACTCAAACACTCCAGCCACTCCTCCATCGCCATAGTGAGTAGATAATGAGTTAATTTTTTATTTTTGGAGGAACTATCCCTTTTAAAGGGGAGTATTCATTCCACAGTCAACTATGCAGGCCTGTTGTTTAAAACTCTTGGGTTCCTCTATCATTTTGTCAGGTCTTGACCTTACTATGCAATTTGACATTCTATATGTTGTGATTTGCTGCTTCACAAGTAAATTGTCATTTAATTTTCAATTTGTGGGGATGGTTTTACTCAATTTTTAACGCATGACAGGAATTTTTCCTGATGTCAGCTAAACGTGCCACCGGTGCACTGGGGAGGTGCGGGGGGGCTCTGTTCTGCAAAAGACAAGGTCCTGAACTTTTGGCTGGTGCTTGCTGGTGTTGTTGTGCCCTCCCTACAAACAAAATCATTTCGAAGATGGCTGACTCGGATAACATCCATTAAGATTTTACCTTGAATTTGGTTTTAGATCACAGTTCATTTAGAGTTACCTCAAGTTAAAAGTTGGAATTATGATTACATGAAGGGAATACAGGAATATGTCAGTTTGGTGGTTAAACTCTACTTAACGCATGAAATAAACACAAAGAGGTGACAACACATAAGAAATCTATAATAAGAAATAAGAAGTTTCCACACGGGAGACATCTCATCCTTCAAGGGATCTCTATGTATTGGGCAGCAAAATTATGAAACATTTATTACCAAAAATAGATTTCTCTGCATTATAGAGTCAGTGCTACATGTGTGTTGTTTCATTTAATGATGTGCACTCACACAAAACTAACAGTATGTGTTTGTCTCAGTCTGACAAAGTGGGCAAGGCAGTTTCTGCTGCCCACACCTTCCTGCTGAAACACCCAGATGATGAGATGATGCAGAGGAACATGGCGTACTACCAGAGTCTGCCGGGAGCAGAGGAACACCTCAAAGACCTGGAGACCAAGTCCTATGAGGTACATGCATCAGATTCTCTGCAAGAAATTAGTCACGAGAAGACAGCATGGACGCAGGAGTCCCACCCATACACACACGTCTTAGAATGTGCACACCCACTATAACCGTCCTGTAATCTGGCTCTTGGCTGTGCCGATGTGGTAGATGCCTGTGGTTGCTATAATGAGAAGGTTAAGACTGAGTTTATATGGATGTAATATCATACAGTGGGTATAAAGATGGACTACACTATCTTGTAGGGGTGGGAATTGGCCAAAATGTGACGATTCAATAGTATTGCGATATTTGGGCCACGATTCAATAGTATTGCGATTCTGCGATATATTGCGATACTGCAAGTATTGCGATTCGATTCTGCGATATATTGCGATTCATGTCCCCCATATTATTGAAAGGCTTTACAAAAAATTAGGAAAATAAGACTGCTCAACTCACTTCAAATGTCACATTTAATTCTGTGAACAACATAGTCTTCTACACATTAACTGAAGTGCAAAAACTAAGAAAGGGTAGTGCAAAAACTTTGTCCTTGAACATTCAGGACACAGGACCTTTGTAATTATTTTCTGAATAGGAGACCTCTCACATGAACACTGAGCTCCCAGCACATAACTTACAATTATTTAAAAACAATAGAGTAACATAAAGCAGACATAATAGAGTAACATATACCTGAGAATAATCGTATAAATAAGAGTAACTTAGAGCTTCAATCAAATTGAGAAAAATAAAAAAATGTGTACTACTAGAGTTCAGTCCAGTTGGCTGCAAGGTCATGACACAAAATGTTAAATTCATTTGGGAATATTGGCATTTTTGTTCAGAAAAAAGAGTTGGTCAACCTGCTCATATGTTAAAGTGCTCCTCTGGGCCGTTACTATATCTCCTGCAGTGGAGAACATCCTTTCCGCATACACACTAGGTATCTTTTAAACTCTGAAACTCTCCTCGTCATGCTTTGCCAGCCAGGGGCTGTTACATATATAATTGTAACTAAAGTATTAAAAAAAAAAAAAAATATTGCAATACTTTGTGATACAGTATCGATATAATCGCGGGCGCAAAATATCGCGATACTTAACAGAATCGATTTTTTCCCCCACCACTACTATCTTGTCAGCTGTGGAGGACCCTAGCCTCTATGGATCTTGTAGGGCCTGTTCTTCTGCTGCCAAGATTAGTGCCTCTGTGGTTGATACTCACCAGTGCCTCTGTGGTTGATACTCACCAGTGCCTCTGTGGTTGATACTCACCAGTGCCTCACACACTTGGTTTGGGGAACCTCAGGGGTCCTTATCAGGCATTAAAGAGGTGGAGGTCATTCAGATTTCCTCATGGCAACCGTTTCTTCCACAGATATAAGATGGTTTTAATAACTTACTCAAGTTTTCTGTGGACAGCGATTCAGATAATCATTGTCCATGTGAATTTCTTCAATCATACCACAAATTAAGATTCATTGACTGACCGATTGTCATTTTTCCCTGTGTTTTTTTGTCATGTTGTATTCCAGACATTATTTGTGCGCGCAGTGCGGGCGTATAACGGGGAAAACTTCCGTACCTCGGTGTCAGACATGGAGCTGGCTCTGAGGGACTTCCTCAAGATCTACGACGAGTGTCTGGCTGCGTCTGAGGGCCCAAGGGACGTCAAAGACTTTAAAGACTTCTATCCCTCCATAGCAGGTCTGTACAACATGTAGTTATTTTCCCTCGACTCTCTGAACATTCAGGAGTTAATGGTTGATATCTTTTCATTCCAGATCACTATATCGAGGTCCTTGACAGGAAAGTGAAGTGTGAAAGTGACCTGACACCGGTTGTAGGAGGATTTGTGGTAGAGAAGTTTGTAGCCACCATGTACCACTACCTGCAGTTCGCTTATTACAAGCGTGAGTATTTCATTATCCCAGATTTTTTTCCCCTGCATCTATGTACAACTTTAGATTTTTCTTAAAGGGAAAGGATACTCACCGCTCTGCCGATGGACGGGTGGCTTAAATGTTTAAGTCCACAAAAAACTTCCGGAGTTTCAGGGGTATACAGTATTGCATCCAAATCCAATACAATCAAAGTAACTGGTGATACATTTTTTAAACAGAAAAAAACAACAGAAAAAATCATAACCTGCCTCTATACTGCTCCTGTGATGTCATCAAAGTGTCCGTAAGACCCAACATTCAAATTTGACTCGACACGGCTTCATTTACATCATGTTTTTAGCCGAAATGTCCTCCTCCTGAGCCACAAGCACATACTGCAGGCAAGCTCTCAGCAAATGGTACGCACCCCATGGTGTACATGACAAGGATTTGTAAGGTAAAAAGGTAAAAAAAAAAAAAAATAATGCTTAAGGGCACTTGGATTTAATTTTTCTGATGTTTTTTACCTTCGATTCACGATTACATCAATTGGATATTACATTACGCTGTTTACCCCTGAAGCTCCAAAATGCTTTTGTGGACTCAAAACATCACCCACCCCTACATCGGCACAGCGGTGAATCGATATTGAGTGAATTCAAATTTTCGGTTGAACTATCCCTTTAAATCCGTCGGGTTAGTGTCTTGTGGATTAAGAACACATTTTTGTGTTTCAGTAAATGACCTGAAGAATGCTGTGCCGTGTGCAGCCAGCTACATGCTGTTTGACCCCAGTGATGAGGTCATGAAGAACAACGTGGCCTATTACAAGTTTCACAAAAGCCAGTGGGGGCTGACAGAGGAGGACTTCCTGGCCAGATCAGTGAGACATGTTAATGATTACGCACCTTACACGCTTAAACTGAGTGGTTCACATTAACAGGTTATTTTGTTGTGTGTCTGTTTGCTACAGGAGGCACTGCGGTACTACAATCAGACCACCATGCAGCTACAGATGATTGAGTTCTCCAGACAGCGGCTGATAAGCGATGATGAGGTGCGTGCGTGTGTTTGCATCAATTTGTGTGTCTGCGCTTCACAGGCAAGCTTCCAGCATGGAGGTTATCTCTGGTCAGGGGAAGACATCATATCATATAGTCTAGTACACCCTTTAAAAATAGGACGGCATTGTCCTCATGAAGTGTGTCAGGGTTTACATCGGGTAGCTTGCTGCTCTCACAGGCTGTGTCCTTGTGTAACTTATGGAAAACCTAGATCCTTATGCCTGGTCACATGACGCCCTGCAGTACAACGTGGGCCCTGTTTTTATCAAGCCTGCGATGTCACACACGACCACAGGGTGGCAGCACGACACTGCACAGTTTTAATGATGCAGCTCAAGGACTGTGGCCCTCAGGGCGACCCAGCATAAGCCAGGATTACTTACTCTATGCAGCAAATACCATTCACTTGACCTGGCTGTGATTTATTTAGTGATTGCAGGTATGAGAGGTCACAGAAGTGTTAGTGGGGGAACTGAGGATAACTCACTGAGAGGAAAACGCCACAGACCCACCTGAGTTGTCTCTGGTTGATTTTTTTTTCTGTGTGTGTCTGTGTGTGTCCACAGGGGGAGGTGGTGGAGTTTATAGATGAGTTCCTGGACAATGATGAATAGCCCACATTGGAAGCTCTGCCTAAACACTGAAGAACAAGAAAGCGGCACCAGTTTGTATTTATTGGGGTTTTTTAAGAGGTCATAGGGTTTTGTTTTGTTTTTACCTTCACATCCTGAATATTAATCCAGATTATTTGTGGATAAAATACTCAGTTCAGAGGTACAGTGCGTGCACATTCAGCACATTAAATGATACATGATTTTAAAAGGCAACGATGATAACTGAGACCGAAATGTTTTGACTCAATGTTTTACGAATTCATTCCTCTGCTTTGAATCATAGATGTTGTCTTTAAAAAAAATTATCATGTCACAATAAAATGACGTTTTAAATATCAATCTCTCTCTGGAATATGTGTATATAATAGAGGTTGAATTTAAGACTTTTTAAAACCTTTTCAAGATCATGATGAATGTTATTTAAAGCTACTACAAGTATGATGGATATGAGGGAATATCTGAATCCCATGATTACTTACACTTGACTACTATTGAAGATAAGGTGAAGTAGTCTCGTAGAGAATAACACTTTAAACACCACGTCATCACGCAAACAGAAACAAGTCAAACAGTAGGTATACACAGTCTTTCTGACTGTGCGCCGCTATGAATTCTGACCAGGGTGATTGTAGACTCATCAGTCAAATGAACGTTTACATCATTAAAATCTACTTTTTTTTAGAGCTAGTACGTCATATTTGGACATTTAAGACTTTATAGATAGTTAGATAGAGATAAAAGTCTGGAGTAGTTTTACTATTTATAGGTATGTGCTAACATTTTATGAACAGGCTCTTTGAGTGAACATTAAGACTAGAAAATCACTATATAAATACAGACAAAATAAAAAAAAAATGTGTTCTTTGAACTACTGACAACATTTCTCCATCTCTATAGAGACAAATCTGGAGTGTTCTCTTAATTTTTCCCGAAGCTGTATTTCATTGCTTTCTATAAAACGTTGTGAAATAACGTTGCAATTTATTTACGTCCATGCCCATGTCTTCAGACGCCATGTTGTGTCCGACCAACCGTCCAGGACAAAACAAACAATCAATTCACAATCACATAGCTCAAAAGAAACTGCGAAACATCACAATTTTAAAAAAGTGGAGTTTGGGAATGTTTGGTATTTTTGCTTGAAGAAGACCTGAAGGGCCGAACAGCAGCGGCCTTTCAGAGGAAAGCCACGCAGAGCTGTGCAGAGCAGAGAGACGCAGCCAGAGAAAACACTGAGTTGTTTAATAATGTTTGAACATCGAGTCTCAGTGCAGTTTGTCACACAGTGATGTTAAAAACCCACAGGGGAACATTCCCTCTGTGTTACTGTGTGTGTGTGTGTGTATGTGTGTGTGCGTCTCTCTGTCTGCAGCTCTGTGCTCTCGTTTCTCTCCTCCCTGTATTCACTTCTCTTTTATTGATTCTCCTTATTCCTAGACAATGCTATATTTGACATCTTTCCATCATCCGTTAACATTTAGTGAGGGCGTCAGGATAGAGGAAGATAACGGCGCTTGGATGAAAGTTACGATGAAAAGCTGATTGTCAGGAGTCGAGGTTAAAGGTCAAGGTCACAGGTCACACTTACACAATGAACGGTAAACAATGCAATAAATGAACCACGTGATTTGACATCTTTATCTCCTTGACTGAATGTTTCTGTTTGACCCTGATGGTGGAGGGAAAATATAGGAAATTCAAGACTTGAAACCGCATCAAATGCAATAATCAGCACAGAGTCACATGTTAAGGAGTTTATTGTGACTAAGAGAACACTTGCTCTACACAGTACACACTTCACCCTGACACCACTCCCATCAGGCTGTTTGGAAGAGAGGAGAAACCGTCACGTTGGAGCGTCATGTGAACGAGACAGAGCGACGTCCAAATATCATTTCCTGCTTTCTTTGCCTGCGCTGGTTTTCGTGTCGTGCACAAAAAAATCAGGTGATCCCACAATCTGGTGCACGATCAGACAGGCCCTGCAGCTGACATTTGCGAGTACAGTACTTGTGTTTCTACAGCAGAACACGAAACAGTGAGATTCTTAGTGGTGGAAATGAGCTGACTCTGTGTAGAGGTCACGTCGAATGGGACACCAGATATCCTACAGTATGTACAGCAATTAAATGCAGTCATAGATTCATATTTACACAAACATACAGGCACTTCACCCCCCCCCATGCGATCCCCCAAGAATAGTGTCGACATAGTTTTAGATACCACAATACAAAAATGAAGACACACATCTACTTAATTTATCCAAATCCTTATTTCATAACCAGACACAAAATAACCTCATTAAAAAAATACTTTTTATAAACCAGCAGGAAACACTAGATGTTTTGTTAGAAACAAAATAGAAGAAATTCAATAATCACTCATGACCGATGACACCACAAGTCCTCACAAAACCCTTTTTTGCCTTGTGAACATGTTATCTCAATAACACCTCAAGAGAATCCTTTTAAATTTTTCACATATGTTCACTGAGACTAACAGATAAATTATGGTGGTTAAAGGTCAAAGTTCAAGGTCATGATGTCTCACAAAACACGTTTTTGTACGATTTCTTGAGTTGACATACAAATAGTCAGAATTCTTATTTATACTTTAATTGAAAACTCCAACTGAAACCAGAGGTTCAATCGACCAATAATTTGACAGAAAACCAGCACAAGAACATAATGCACTGATGTTGTTGAAAAAATATTTAGAACGACATCTATAATTTTTTAGCGAAATTAAACAAGGAATCATCATGTACACTGAACAGCTCCAACATTCAAACCCATTACCTGTTTTAACGGTGTGGCAGATTGGTGAACATTTCAGGGCATAAGGTCTGGAACTATTTTTCAAACTAAAGGTCTCCAGCTCCACAAGATATTCAAAAATATCTTTCGTCAAATCTCACAAGGAAAACCCTCTGAAAGGTCGAAATATTTCAGAAAACGACTGCTAATGTTTTAATTTGGGGTAGTTCCTCTCTGTTGCCATGGCAGCAACACAAAGTTTGATCTCTGGCTGGTCTGGATGCCGTCAGCATCCTCGCTGCTTCTTCAAACACGGTGTACCGCTGAGCAGCAGATTGCACGAACCTGAGACACACACACACACACACACACAGACACACACACAAACACACAGGGCCGAGTTTGCAGTCTGGAAACCTGCTTTATATTTCTCACCAGCTGACTGTCAAAACCAACAGAGGCTGGAACGTCCTCAGATGTTTCTTCCATCATACTTCATATTCACACCATTCCTCAGCCTCTTTTTCGTTCAGCTCTCTTCATACTAGTTCTCTCATCTGGTCTAGCCATAATCATCATCATCATCATCATCGTTATCATCATCATCATTTAAATCTAAATTTTCTATTTTTCTTGCACACTGGTCCAACAGAATCCAGGTCTTTCATTTGGGAAAATACCTGCCCAAATTTACTGCAGTGTTTTGATCCTCTAACTCTAACTAACAAGTGGGATACTCTTTTTAATATATATATATAAAACAAAATAAACAGAAAAGAAGATTGAGATCTATAAATCCAGAACAGTACACATCAAAAGAAAGAAACAAGACCACTCAACATAAATGACAGCAAAGTAACGCAGACAATCTTCACGACAATGTCCAAGAGCTTCGGAGGTTGAAGTCTCAGTTCGTGTGCTTCAGGCAGGCATGTCTTCTTGGGGTTTTCCAAAATGGTAATTTCGTACAATCTCTTGTTGTTTTTAGTTCCTGGAACGTAGTCCAGTCTAGACAGAACGCCCCCAACTGTCCACATAGATATCGGAGCTTTGAAAATAATGAATAAGCATGACAAAGATCGGTGAACTTCCGAAGAATTGTTAAGAAGGAGTCTGGCTGCTACCATACTGCTGCATCACTTCTTACTGTAATGTAAGGTAATGTATAAAACAGGACTCTTTTGTTCATACTGATCCAAAATCTTCAATTATGCAGTAGCCTACTTTCTAGAAAGATGAAGGGCTGCGCGTTCTTCTCAAATTCATCCGACTCGTCCTGAATGTCTCTGCCCTCCGTCAGTGTCCTTCTTTCCTCTTCACTCGTTATTACACTTTTTGCTGCATCTCTATCTGTTGGGCGTGTCTGCTGTGACTCTGGCCCTTCCCGTTCATCTCGTACATCGAGCTCTTCTGCTGCTGCCGTCGGTAACACCACACCCCGACGATGACAGCCGCAGCCAGCGCACACAACGCCACGATGATGACGGTAATTGTGGCACCTTTGCTCGAGGAGCTCTGAGGAGGACGCGGAGGGCAGTCATCGCCCACGCAGCTAGCCTCCCCCATCTCCCCTTCCACCTCCTCACGCTCGCCAGTCTCACTGGGCAGGTTGTTCACGGTGTGCTCCTCCATCAGGACGTCGCCATCATGCACCGGGGGAGCCAGGCCGTAATCGAGGAAGGGGTGCTCGGTGAGGTCTTCCTGCCAGGAGCGGGTGGGAGCTGCTTGTTGCGTGTCGTAGTCGAGGGTGTCGGAGTACGAGGGGGAGTCTGAGGGCTCTACATGATCAGGAGAAGGAGCATCGGTGGGGATGAAGCCAGGCCAGACGTCCTTTACTCCACCTTGTTCAGGGTCCACAGTGGGAGATTCGTGTTCCTCTGGTAAGCTGGTGTAGGGGACAGTCGTGGCATGTGTCCCCCTCTCTCCGTCCTCTGGTCTCTCTGTTGTCAAGTCGTCTTTTTCCGTTTCCTCCACGACGACAGGGTAGCCGTCTAGCCAGGTGTCATCCGTCGTTGCCTTCTCTTCTGCTCCCTCCGCAGTGACATTCTCACGTACATCTGTTGCTATAGAAACGATGACACGCTGATGACCATCATCGACATCTTCGTGGCTATCGTGATCATCGTAGCTGTCATGGTCATCGTTGTCATGCTCATCGTGATCAGTGAAATGGTCGCTATCGTCCTCCTCCAGGTCGTAATGCTCCTCGCCATCGTCATGGTCGTGGTGGTCTGGATGTTCCTTTGAGTCTTCAGGATGCTCTTGAACAACCGCACCATGATCGTCAGTCACGTCCTTGCGATCCTCGTAGCTTTCGTGTTCATCGTAGCTGTCGTCCCGATCATCGTACTCCGGGCTGCTGTAGCTAACACGATCATCTTCATGTTCACCCATGTCATAATGGTCATTGGGGTCAATATGATCTTCCTCGTGTTTTTCGGGGCGGTCCCGTCTGTCCAGATCATCGTGCTGAGCTGGAATGTAATGTGTCAGATGGTCATCGTGGTCATCTCCGTCCTGGTGACTGTCAGGGTCAGGCCGATCATAGTGGCGGCTGTCGTCGCGATCCTGTCGGTCATCTGTGTCATGATCGTCTCGCTCGTGATCATGGTCATCGACATCGACGGGATGCTGGGTTTCCTGGCTCTCGTGCTCTTTGCTCTCGTGCTCTTTGCTCTCCTCTGATTGGGTGCCTGAAGCTCTCTGTGGAGTCTGAGGGACTGGATTGGTGGAGACAGACTGACTCTCCTCCTGAAAAGCCTCAGAGGGAAACCAGAACATGTGCTTCTGGGAGAGAACAGAGACCGGTGCTTCTGTGGCTGCAGCTACATCTATCCTCACCACCTCCCTCCTCTCCTGCTCCCACCTCGGGTGACCAATGAAGTCTTCCACAGCCCGGTCCTCGTCTTTTTCTTCTTCTTCACCCTCAAACTTACTACCATTCGATTCTCCTCCTGCTTCAGCGTCTCCATGCTCGTCCTGAAGCTCCACGAGACCAAAGCTCGTCTCTTGCTGCTCCTGACCCCCCCTTCCCTCGGGGTATGCAGCTCCATGCACCTCCTCATACACTTCGCCGTGAGCCTCCTCTGGCCTCTCGCTGTGGTGCACTTCCTCCTCGTAGGAATCTGGGAACTTGTCCTCATAGTCTATGTGACTTTCAGTCCCATCTGAGGAAACACAAAGAGGAAACGTACATGATCTATAAGCTGCAGAGCTACATCAGGTCTTCACTTCCATGATTATACAACTCAATTCAAAAAATTTTACACCATTTTCAGATTGCGACAATAGAGCCAATGTTCTCCTGGATCCATGTATTCTGTGTCGTGCCATTCCATTATTTCTTTTGAAATAAAATATGAATTAGTGAGCTTTAGAGGTACTGGTTGTGGTGTAGGTGCTTTTTCCAGTTTTTATTTAAAGCTAAAGTAACTACACCAACTAACCTGCCTTAGTAACTATCCCTTATCTTTACCACAAGAGCAGTATCAATCTTCTCATTTGTCACTCACAAAGCAAATCCATGTATGTTTAATGAGTTTTCCTTTAAAATAAAGCAATGGCTACTCGTGATAATTTATCCCAGTTTAAGATTTGCATATGAAAGATTTGAAACTTTTTACTGCATCACAAGAAAATAGATAATTTGAACAATAAATCACACAAAATGTGAATATAATTTTGTGTAACAGAAATATATTTTATCTTTAGTATCTATTTAAATCATTTTGTGACCACTCTGATTTAGTCTTGGGTAATTTACTAACACAACTACGTCTCTGTAACCCCGCACACATGCCTGGCATTTTGCCTCCATAGACCCTTCAGGCCCTCTGCTATGAACTGGGCCACACCACGGTATGTCACGCTCAGGTGTCATCGCTGCCTTTTCTTCCCCACTCACAGTTAATACTCTGTTTCCCCCAAAAGTCAGAAATCAAGCAGCGGTCACCGAACAACACTGGGAGCCAACAAGCAAGGAAGTGAGGAGGTTGACCTCAGTGCGGCCTGCTGTGTGGGTCAAAGCTCAGGACTTTGAAAAGCACAATGGAGCATTTCTCTTTTTATTGCTTCGTTCTGCCTCTTTCCAGTTCTGCCCTGCGCTCCAAAATGCTACATTTTGACACCTTCTTACCTTTGACACAAATCTGCACCAGTCCATACCACTCTCCGCAGCTGTCGCACAGCAGGCTGAAGGCAGTGTGTCCGCTGGGCATCACGTGACCCGGCACACAAGTGTAGAGCAGCTCATCGCCCATCTCAAAGCCCGGGTGACCCTGCAGACGAGCGTTGGGGAAAGATGGAGGGTCCCCACACGGCATGCCTGTAGACAACAAACACAGAGATACATGTCAAATAAAATAAGGATAAAATTGAACAAATATTGTGATGTAGCCTAAATGTACAGAATTATTTACAGTACAATTATAATGTATCGTATCAATAAGAAGGACCAAACATGTACTTTATCTTTTGTACTGTAACTACATTTTACTGTGATATGTGTATTTTTTAGGATCTTTCATGAAGGACATTAATTTGTAATGAAGTATTGTTAGATTGCTGTCTTGGTACTTTTACTTAAGAAAATAAACAACACATTCCAACATTGGGAAGGGTCGAGTAAAACCAACTTTTCACTAACCGAATTGACTCGATTTATTGTTAATTGATTTAAAATATGTGTATTTTCCTGATAATGGGACTCGAATGAAATCAATACCTCTAAATCTCCTAACTATAACTACAGCTACAACACGGACTGTGATGCTTGTAACTTCTTTTACTTTTGTATGGAGTGGATGTTAATTTCTCCCTCAGCAGAATGTTGGCTCCAGTCTCGGGGGTGTGGTGTAGCCACAGTAGGTCAACTGTTTATAAGGAAGGAGTAGAGATCTTCTCTGAGTGGCACCAAATAATATTCTGCAACCTTCCCTCCCCTGTCAGACCCATGAGAGTGGAGTGGGTGTGTGGAATTTAGCTTCAGATCCATCAGGGTTTACGCACACACTCAGACATTCATGACAGATCGGTAAATGAAGACTGATATTAGTGAAAACACAAACACACACATCTGTGTCTTCACTAACCTTTATCTTTGATGCAGAAGGCGTCCAGGTGAGCCTTTTCCTCTGTGGCATTTTCTGTTCTCACGTCCACTGCGTTCAGTCCACTGCCTGCGACATTACACACAGTCGTCCTAGAAACCAGGAGAGAGACACACAGGCAGGACAATGAGGACATCTTTGTTTTCATTTAAAACCAAATCATGTTTAAAGCCCATTTGTAGTCGTAATTAAACCCAGTGTGTTAACTTGTAACACACACGGACAAGTGCACAGAAACACACTTAATATTTTGTGCTATTTTATACTTTACTCCAACACATTTTAGAGGAAAATTAGTGTCATGTTCTGTTGTTATGCCAAAGAGACAAAATATCCTCTAATATGTCTGATGGTTTCATTTAAAAGGTCAAATAAAAGCTATACAATAATATAAAATGAGATGTTAGTCTGTGTGGCAGACAATAATATTTTCTTCTTTCCACTCCATTAATCATCCACTGATGCCTCAGATTCATCTTGTGACCTTTCAGACGAGGGACACCGCTGGACTCAAATACCTCAAAGCATATCAGGCTGTTTAAACTTTCTCTACCATGTCTGACTACAACATTAAAATAAAGCTAACAAAATAATTAGTATTAGTATTAAAGTAGTAATGAGGCATTTCTTTCTGCAAGAAGAGTGACTTCATTTTCTGGCTCAACCCTCTGGCGTGTTCAAATCATGTCATGTGTGTTGTGTGCTCTGGTTTAGATATGTACACGGGTAACATGACGGCATACACTGTCAAATCTATGCAGTACTGTACTAATGTTATTACAGCATGACATCAGAGTACAAAAACACACATCATGCCTCAGACACTCTGCAGTATCAGCACTTGTAGAATGTGGGACAACATTATCTAACAATGGCACGCTGGGAATAGATGTTCCCATACAAGCCTAAAGATACAGCCAGCTTCGTAAAGAACAATCATAACATAGGCGACTTAATATATATAATAGGCGACACAGTCAGGAACTTGGGAGTGATCTTCGATCCTGATTTGTCCTTTAATAGTCACTTAAAAGTAATTTCTAGGACCGCGTTTTTCCACTTGCGTAATATCTCAAAAATCAGACATGTCCTTTCGCAAAAAGATGCAGAAAAACTAGTCCACGCCTTTGTTACATCGAGACTGGACTATTGTAATTCATTATTATCAGGCTCCAGCAGCAAGTCGTTAAAGACTCTGCAGCTGGTCCAAAATGCCGCAGCACGTGTCCTGACGAGAACTAAGAAAAGAGAGCACATTTCTCCAGTATTAGCATCGCTACACTGGCTTCCTGTTAAATCTAGAATAGAATTTAAAATTCTCCTCCTCACCTTCAAGGCCCTTAATGATATGGCACCTCTTTACCTTAAAGAGATGTTAGTTCCATATCAACCTACTAGAGCACTCCGATCCCAGAACTCAGGTTTACTTGTTGTCCCTAAAGTCTCTAAAAGTAGAGTAGGAGCCAGAGCTTTTAGCCATCAAGCCCCACTGCTGTGGAATAATCTCTCACTTTCAGTTAGGGAGGCAGACACGCTCTGTTCGTTTAAAAGTAGACTCAAAACCTTCCTTTTTTATAAAGCTTATAGTTAGAGCTAATTTGTGCGATGTTCCAAATTTGATTAAATGGCAAAAACCCCTGATGATGCTAAGACGCACAGGGAATTTATGACACAAGACACACGGAGCTTCTCTTTCCTGCTTCTCCTTCCTTTTCTCCATATTTATCACATCAAGATAATTCTTATCTGATCAGTACATGTTACTAACTTGACCCCTTTTCCCGGAGTTTCTGTGCCTTAGCGCCCGCGGATGCAGGGCCACAGCTGTGGCCGCACCATGGATTATGATTGTGGATCGCGTGTCGGAGGTCGCAATGGTGGATCCAGTTCGGTGGATTCTGTATCGTGCCAGCTGATCGTCGTTGTAATGGAGGATCCTTTGTCGCGTTGGCATCGGATGATGAGGGACCACGACCGAGGCGGCAGCTGATAATGGATTCTAACTGGCGGCGGTGGACAATGACTGTGGATTATAGTGGATCCCATCCTGATGCTGGATCGTGGTCTTGCTGCTGGCCAGAGACTGTGATTGCAGCGGGACTGCCTGACACATAGTATTGAAAAATGTTTAGCCTAATGGATGCTGCTAAAAATCCTGATGATGTTTTCTTACACCTGACATCTATTGCACTTCTGTCCGTCCTGAGAGAGGGATCCCTCACATGTGGCTCTCTCTGAGGTTTCTACATATTTTTACCTGTGAAAAGGGTTTTTAGTAGTTTTTCCTTACTCTTGTTGAGGGTTAAGGACAGAGGATGTCACACAATGTTAAAGCCCCATGAGACGAATTGTTATTTGTGAATGTGGGCTATACAAATAAAACTTGATTGATTGATTGATTAATATGAGACCTATTCCACAAGGACTAAATGAGTAATGTGGTCGGACCACGACGCCTACAAGCTAAAAACGATGAGTTAATAGTCTTTTTTTGTTGCCCCGTTACTTACTGGGTTTATAGCATCATTAGCCCACTTATCAGTGGAAGCCCCGGATAAGACGGACGCAAAACTTCCCAGGCCAATCAAATCATGTTGCCATAGCAACGCTCAACCACATGTCATGGCAAAGTTTCACCGACCTCAGATACATTACTTTTTATTTATATTAATCAGGCTTCGTCAAATAGAAAGGTATCAGCCAAGAGTTGTGCATGTGTCTGTTTGTGTGTGTGTGTGTGTGTGTGTGTGTGTGTGTGTGTGTGTGTGTGTGTCTGTGTGTGTGTTTGTTAACTTGTGCAACTGAGTTAATCAAAGCATTTGGAAGAATTTGACTGGCAGTGCAGCTCCAGACTGTGAGACGAGAGCAGCGTGAGTCATTCTGAAGGCTCGAGCGACGCTATAACTTCAGCTTATAAGGACACAAGTCTGGGAGAAGGAAGTGAGAAATCGCCAAGAAATCACCCAGAGAGAGACAAAAATCACAAAGACTGTTTTCATATTAAACTATAGCTCCTGAAGGCATCTGTGCACGTGCGTGTGTGTGTGTGTGTGAGTGAAGGTGCGTGTGTGTGGGAGAGAGAGATTGGGGGGGGGGGGGTTCTATCAGGGACAGTGTTTGCTTCACCTGACCACGTTTCTCAGAGCCATCGCCT
This sequence comes from Limanda limanda, assembly GCF_963576545.1. NCBI lineage: Eukaryota > Metazoa > Chordata > Actinopteri > Pleuronectiformes > Pleuronectidae > Limanda > Limanda limanda. The sequence continues at coordinate 12,205,533 of NC_083654.1, read as the reverse complement.
TATATGACATAACGACAGTAAAACCTCAAGGATGTGTGTTGGGTGTGTGAGTGCGTGTGCGTGTGCGTGTGTGTGGTAGATGTGTTCCGTTGCCAGGCAGTAGATCTGTGATTGACAGTTAAGATGAAGACGTTACGGTAGAACAGTCAACCTTTTATTATGTAAGAGAGCTAAAAAATGACGTCAAAGGAAATCTGTAGAAGACAACTCACACCAGAGCAATATAAAATTTGACCACAGACATAAGGGAATTCTTTTCAAAGCAACTTCCAGAACCGATATGTGACTGAATTGACCCTGGATTACCTGCAAAGGCAAAAAAAACTACACTTTCTAACCACCATCTTAATCTACACATAACTAAAGCATCATTATGTGCTCTGTGAGTCAACCTTTTTTTTTTTGCCTTTTTGGATGCTTTCATTCCAATTAAGAAGAGTCACAAACAAATAGTTTTCCCCAAATCTTAAAGCCAATGTCTCAAAACATCCTGGATTCAAGTCTGTCTGTGGTGCATGAACCTACCGGTTTCCAGTATTATACATCATAACCTGCTAATACGCTGCATAGACTGTATATAGAGATGAACAACATGACTCTGGTGGCTGGCTGGAGCATAAACTCTGCCTCCTCCATGTTGGCAATTGGGACATGGGCCAAACTAAAAAGTCAAAGCACACGCCAAATAGATTTTTCTCAAATAAGGAGTGTCATGTAGGTAGTTCTTATCACACTGATGTTTGTTGACTAGATGTTTTAAAAACAAGGTATCTTGATTGCAGCGTTCGTATCCATTATATATTTTGACTTAATATCTGGGAAGAAGTGTAGACGCATCCTCCATCTTTATATACAGTCAATGACACATATCCTGAAATTATATATTGGGTTGGTTAAGGGAAGTGTAAATGCAGAGAAGGGCCGGCTGGAACTTTTGAACCTATAGCTACAGCGGAAACCAAGGAGCGGCCTTGAAGGGAGCCAGCAGCCCTTCAGTTAATAAGCTCTGAATTATGTGACCAGACTAAACAGTAAATATATAGAGTGGGTGTGATGTGATGCTGCAAAAAGTGAGAGCAGCTTTGGCACATTTTTGACATTAAACTCCATTTTCGTCACAAACACGGCAGAAGTCGTCGTCGTCGTGGTGAAGGTCTGACGATGGGCGGGGATGAACCGAGCTGGACGGACAGAGCTGAAGATGGATGACTGTGAAACATGGGACGTGGGTGTGAAAGCTAATGTCCACTATCCAACACGCAGGGAGTGTACAGAGACTTTTAAAAAACGTTTCAGCTTTTCCATCGACCAGACGTTCACCATTCTTCTGAAAGCCGCCATTTTTAATGACATTGGATGTTTGTCCTCTGAAACTATGAGCGAGTGTCATCTGAGTATTTTTATATGTTCATTTTTACCAGATATTACATCATAAACCCCTGATTAACATGTATTTAACTGAAGGTATTGTAGAAGCACTCTAAGGGCCATTTGGTCTTGTGTAATAACTGCTATTCAAACACTTGACTATAAGGGTGTACCTGTCTTCCCTCAAGCCCAAAATCATCTCTGTCTCTTTCTGTCTCCGGGTGCTGAGAGCCGTGTGTCATGTTACCGTGGAGATGAGAGGTGTAAATGGAGGCAGTTGTCGACATGACACCCCGGCTCTGAATTCCCTCCTCCTCCAGGAAGGAACAGAGGAGTCTTTCTCCCTCTCTTCCTCTCAGCTTTTTCTCTTTCCCCCTTGAAATGTGTCACTCTCCTCTTCTATCCTTCCCGCTCTCTCAAACTGCCGCTGCAGCCTTCGCTTCCTTTCTCTTTCATCCATCCCTACAACGTCCGTCACACGCAGGAGCACACACACCAGAGATGACCTTTGACATCTCTAGAAATCAGCCGCCTCCTGTACATGTCCCTTACAACAAACGAAGACAGAGTACTTCTTTTCTTTTCTTTTCTTACCCCACTGTGCCTCCATAGAGCCACCCACGGGTGCATGTAGAGAAGAAGCACTCCACCACAGCGTGACGGAGATCCTCCGCCGATGCCAAGCGGGCACGTTGCGAGGCACAGGCCCGCTCGGCATCTCTGAAGCCCTGAGGGCCGGAGGAGTTCCTCAGGTCCAACACAAACACCCGACCTGAGAGGAGAGAGAGAACAGGGTGTAAGAGGAAAAACTCTGAAACACCGCAAAGCAAAAACTCAGAGATGGGCAGGTGTATGTGGACTAGGGCTGGGTGATATCCCCAAAAATGATTCATTCAGTATAAGTATTTATCCAGATTAATGTCACATAATTATTTCTTTTAAGTGTAAAGACAGATCTTTGAGTGATGGTTGTGGTTTTAAACTCTTCTTTATGCGCAGAGGATGATAAACATTTGTTACATGAGGTAGATTGATGATGTGTTATACCTTCTTAATGTGCTGGCACAATGCATAATCATTACGATGATATATAAATTGGACTTTTGTTATATTGCCATGAAAATGATATGTGATAACTACTGATATTGTTTTATCGCTCAGCCCTAATGTTGACAAAGTGTCTGCTGAGAAAATTAACTATGAGCTTTTGGATTATGGCAGCCTGTTTAAGAACTACACACTCCAACTATTAAAAAGATTTTTTTGTAGGTTACAATAAAATCAATTTGAAGAAAACCTATAGGTGCATCAGAAATGAGTGAGGACAGCTAAAAAGCCTCTTATAAATAGTAGGAGCACTTTATTTTAACAAGTAAAGTGTGATAGTATTAACATGTCCTCAGCACAAGTTTCTAGCAATGATATTTAATATATAGTTTTGGAATATGTAAACTTTAGAGTCACAATCTAAGCCATAAACCTGCTACAGATTTAGAGAGGGCTTCAAAAGTAGGCGTAAATCATAAAGTGATCAAGACATATCTGTCATTAAATGAAGGGAACAACGTATTATTGTGTAAAAGTCTAGATCCAATTAATTCAACGACATAATCTGAAATCATATTTAACTCCAGATGCATTCCAATCTCATGATCAGTCTAAATATAGTTCAACCTTTACATGTCAGTATCTGGAGAATGCAGTTGAGCAGAGACGTTTTATATCTGTGAGCTTTAACAGGTGGCAGGTTACATTTACTGTAAATTGGCCCTGCGTCCCCTTCACGGTCACAATACACAGTCACGTCACTTATACTAAAGAAAACATGCTGTAAACCTGTGTATGAAACCTTAAAAGTGTATCCTTTTAATAAATATATGGATAAAACGTGTGAAAACATCAAACTAAGCCTAATCTGTAAAAGCTGGACGATGAATAAGCACTCAAACAGCATTACGCACAGCTTTACGAACGTATAATGCTGTGTTTGTTTGGTTCTTCTTTAAGATTCAATATTTCTACCAGAGAATAAAACAATCAGGTGACGGTAGAGAACATACTCCCGTGTGATGATAAACCTGCTCAACGCACCAGATGACGCGACAGGTGCCGTTGACTCGCGTCATCCTCCGTTGCGCGGCGAGGAACGAACCCCCAAACTTTCTGATTTGAGTTTGTAATGAAGTCTGTGGGTTTCGTGTCATTTGTGGATCCAAATAGGAACTTACCATCTGCATTCACATTCACTGAGCTGATGACAAGGCAAGCCAGGCATCCATAGAGCAACCACACAGCAGCTGGGTTCCAACGATCCAGCATCTTCTTCTTCTTCTTGCGCCTTGGGTTGTATAAAGTGAATCTCACTTGTTGGGATGGAGAACGTGTCCAGATGGAAGCTTGAGTCCCAGTCTCTCTCCCGGTGGACGCAGCGGTGGGAAGGTGTCGGAGCTTATTGACAAGTGTGTCCGTTCACGGGAAGAGACCGGAGACAGCGGCTCGGGAGCGAGGCTCGTTCGCCTCCAGTAATAGTCGAGCCTCGCGAGCAGATGGAGCACCGGTGCGAAAACTCGCGCGTCCCCGTTAGTCAATACGTCACGGCCTGGAAATCTCCACGGAGCTTCTCCTGCTCCTCCAGAGCGAGAGGAGGAGGGAGAGGAGGTGCAGAGGCGGCTGCTGCTGCCGGGGTGTCCTTGAGCAAGACACTGAACTGTAGAGACGAAAAAATCCCAAAGTTCATATAGCTCGTGTAGGCAGGTTTAGGTTTAGGTTTAGGTTTAGGTTTAGGTTAAGTTAAGTTAAGTTAAGTTAAGTTAAGTTAAGTTAAGTTAAGTTAAGTTAAGTTAAGTTAAGTTAATCATATATCAATATATATTATGTTATATTATATACTATATATACTGTACTATTTTTATATACTGTCTAACAATAACATTACCATCATATCATCAGTACTATTACCATCATCTTGCCACTGCACCTTATCTACCTATTTATCTTGTGTTTCTGTTTTTATTCTTTCTACCTCAATATTTTTTATTTTATTCTATTGTATTGTATTTTATCTATCTATCTATCTATCTATCTATCTATCTATCTATCTATCTATCTATCTATCTATCTATCTATCTATCTATCTATCTATCTATCTATCTATCTATCTATCTATCTATCTATCTATCTATCTATCTATCTATCTATCTATCTATCTATCTATCTATCTATCTATCTATCTATCTATCTATCTATCTAAGTTAAGTTAAGTTATTTTAGGTTAGGCTAGGTTAGATTAGGTTGGGTTAGATTAGGTTAGGTTAGGTTAGGTTAGGTTAGGTAAGGTTATGTTAGGTTAGGTTAGGTAAGGTTGGGTTAGGTTAGGGTTAGGGTTAGGGTTAGGGTTAGGGTTAGGGTTAGATTAGGTTAGGTTAGGATTAGGTTAGGTAAGGTTAGGTTAGGTTCAGATTTAGGCTTTGCTCGGTTAGGTGCAGGTTAGGGTAAGGGTAAGGTTGGGTCTGGTGAGTTGAGGTGAGGTTTAGGTGAGGTTTGGTCAGGTTTGTGGTCAGTTTAAGGTTAGGGTTAGGCATGGTCTATGGTCAAGGTCTGTAAGTCTCACAGAAATCAACATAATAATCTTTGAAGTCATGGAGACACCACTGTGTATTTGTGTTTCTCTCTCTTTGTGTGTGTGTGGCCCATTTGGTGAGGAAGATAAAGACGGACGGCCCCAGCTCATAAAGAGCATTTTTTATTGTTTCCGTAAATGTGCAGGTGTAGATATCTCTATAAGCCATATACATGCAAACCGGAGCAGCACCAGTGAGCCCACATTACAACCACTATAAATGTTGCCCAGAGAATCAGAGTAACCGCAGTGTGCTCGTATGCTTCTTTTATTAAACGAACGTGTCTTACACAACAGACAACTGAATCTCCCAATATATGTACACAGGGATTCATATAGATCACATGCACGAGGGTAGTGTCAGATTGACTTTTTTCTCCTCAGAGCAAATGTATGGGCATCCTCTGACAAGAAAGGGTTAGCCTCTGCAGGGCTTTTCCAGAAAAATAAGTTTGAGGAGCTCTGTTGTAAGCCATCATGATCAAAACGTCTAAAGAGTAATTGGGGAAATTTGATCAGTAATGATTTAATGACAACCGAAAACCTGATGAAGAAGTCAATGGGATGTGATTAAAAAGATCCAAAACATTTACTGTGTGTGTTAAATGGATCTTATGCGATCGGAAAATGTATTCATACACTTCACTTATGTAAAACTAACCCAATGTGTGAAATACTCTATTACAAGTCAAAGTACTTCAAGTGAAATTTCCCCTGCTCTATGGGAGTGATGTTAAATGAGAGCAGACCGCAGATAGTCAGGGACAGGATCAATGCAGATGTGTGTGTATGCAGATGCTCAAACAGAGAATTCATTTGAAATGAGATTTAAAAAGACAATAGTAAAGAAATTCTACAGGGAGTTACACCTATATTGAGTTTTCACACATCCTCATCTCTGCCTTTCACATCATTTTCATTATTCCCTGTGTTCTCTCTCTCCCGCTTGTATTCTGCCTCCAACTCACAGCCAATGTCTTTCTTTTTCCCATTTCATCCGTGTTTCTATGGAGGTTTGGGTGAGGGTTTGTGGGCTGGGAACCTGACTCGTGGACGGAGGCTATTTCTGGACGGCTGAGGGGTCATAGGGGGGAAAAAAGGGAGAGCGATGGCGAGGAGGAGAGAGACAGTGATTCACACCTGCACCATCTCCGAGGGGCTGGTGTGAATTATGTTTGCTGCAGGTGTCCAGGGAGAAACATAACCAGACATCACACATGTGTGTCATCTCACAGTACACACCCATAAGACAATGTGTGGAAGTAAACACTCACACACACACACACGCACACACATTCACTGGTCTGACTATGTGTGAGACCAGTGACCTCCCATGTCCGGTCAGAATGACGTGTCGTGCAGGTTTGTGATTGACTCAGGAGGAAACCATTGGTCATACCAGTGCATCCCAGGGACAGAGGGATGACTGACGTTGTCTCCACGGCAACAACGACCTAAACCGCAACTAGGGATGGGGTCCGGAAAAACAGGAGCAGCTTGGAAAGCTCCGAGTTGAAGCTATGTGGAGGAAACAGTGAGAGATGATTGGTGTGTGTGTGCAGTGCTGCCCGGTGAAAACCACACAGCTCCAACATATCACTGTTTCATGGGCCTGTGTGTGATTGTTTGGCCCAAAGGCACAAGGGAAGTTTACCAAAGCATAACACAGTTTTCCTTGGACAGTGAGAAATAATGTGTGTACATGCATCTGAACCTGCAAATATTTGCATTTTTTCTACATTGCTATAAAGATAAGATAGGATGAGAAATTCCTTTATTGATCCCCAGGGCATAAATTCAGATATTACAGCAGCCCAACAATACAGGTACAAAAAGAATAGAATAAAACAAAATAGAACTATCTAAGAACATAGCAATTAAATAAAGAACTGCAATGCAATACACAAATATTAGTACATGGTACAGTGCAGTATAACATTGAATATATTTTGTGTCCAAAATTAAACATGTATAGTATAAAAACACACAGGTACCTTTAATAAAATAAAATAAAACATTATATGACATTATAAATAGCCAAGAAAACAGGAACAACACAAAATAAAGGAGGCAAGAAAGAGGCTAAACTATACAACTAAGTCTTTAACTGTTTTGATGAAGAATTAAAAGTAGTCAAACCCCTCTTATATCCAAAATCATAGTATATCATCACCTGAGGTGTCTGAGATGAGGTATTCATCTGAGACACTGTCTGTGTTGAACAGAGACGACTTCTCTCAACACTGATATGGTCGCTGCGCTCCTCAGGATACATTCAACACCGCACTGCCAGCCACAGCTGAGTCAGGAGGAGGAGGGCACGGAGCTATTCAAAGAACTGACTTCATTAATTTGACTTTTGAGGAGCGATTGTTAATTACCATGCGATTCAGTCAGACAGGGTGGCGACAGGAATGAAAGGAGGAGATGTAAGACAAAATTCTGGCACAAGCATCCTAATATGTATGTGTTCCTGCCAGCATACACAAACACACACACACACACACACACGCACGCAAACACACTCAGATCTGACTCCTCTTGTATGTTACACAATACTCTGAGGTATAAACCTCGGAAATTATTTATATTGCTTTTAATCACTATCACTTTTTACAAATCCTGCTGTGCTTATTGCTCCATAGGGCTCACTGTGGTAATGAACGACAGCTGCTTTGGGACATGTAGACCAACAGAGACGTTGTTTTTTGTACATTTTAATCTATCAGTTGTATTTCATGAATTTTTCATTTTTATATTTCAGATGAAAACTCCCTTTCCACTTATATTTGCAGAGGGGAACCAGACGAAATAAGGAATGATTACATTTCTTGTTTTTGTGAACTGCCCAATTAAATCTGAGTAGCAGGTCTGACATTCCTGCTCAAATGTTTTAGTCAATGAGACAACTGGTCATAAATTGTGACCTTTACCTTTGACCTTTGATCTTTCAAATCCAATCAGTTAATCTGTGAACATTTTTGCCAAATTTGAAATGACGAGGTGTTATTAAGATAACATGTTAAAAATGTGTAACTGGGTGATTTCTGTGTGGCTTTGACCTTTGCAATAGGGTTAAGTCATATTTGAAACTAGAGGGAACGTTTGTTTCAAATTTGAAGAAGTTCAACGATGTTCCTGAGATATTGCACCTGACACCCAATGTGAGATGGGATTGGATCTAGCCCCCATCAAAGGATAATCATTATAGAAAGATTGTATGACAGAAAATGGATTAAAGGATAATCTAAGCAAGTGTGATAATCTGATAAAGCACAGATTAATTGCATCAAATGACCCTCTGTCAGTATTGTGTGAGCATATACAGACGGACCTATGTCTCACTGGCCTGTTAGCTTGGTTAAACATGTCCGTTTAATAATACTTGTAATTTCTGAGAACTGGTCCATTTGTCACAGCAGGTTTGGACCAGTCGTTGTGGGAAAACCACAGATGGTACAAACTGATGATGATGATGATGCTTCTGTTCTGTTCGTCACGGCAATAAGTCAAGTAAGTATGACAATACTGGGACTCCGACAGTGAATCAGCTAAATTGAATTCAGCCATCATTCATATCATCATTAATCATATAGAAGAGCTATTAGTTCTGAGTCAAATTCCTACTGCCACACAGGGAATTTGGCAGCTAGCAGCTTTGTCTGACCTCAGTGGTGTAAAAAAAAAATTTGATCCATAACTTAAATGAAATAGCAACACTATTCTCATACTTCTCAAGTAAGAGTGACAAATTAGATATTTTCCCTCTGTTAAAGTTAGGTTTCTCATACACAGAATGCCTCTGTGTCACAAATATTTGGATTATTATCACCGATGCATTTATGTGAGGGCAGCTGGTTGAGGTGGAAATGATCAACCCTATACTACAGTATGGAAATCTGCAGTATACAGGTAAAGCATATATACAAAAAATTGTATGTGAATGTATTAATACATCAACATAATTAAGGGGGTAACATTCAAAAATATAATGAACAAATATGTATCTGATTGTGTCAGTTTACTTCTGCGCAGGAGGTGCGCGGTCCACTTCTGTGCAGGAGGTTAATAAAATAAAAATAATTAAATTAAAAACAAAACAAAAAATTCTAAATAATAATAATAATAATTTGAGCATGTTAAAGCCCTCAAAAAGCCAATTAATTTGCCTGAATAATGATAATAATAATAATTCTTACAATTTCAATAGGGCCTCACTGTCTGTCAATGCCTCTCAGTGCTCGTGACCGAAAAACAACACTACTATAAAAGGAAAATATTTGTTTGCAAAATAAGGAATAAGATATATGTGGCAGAGTGGAAAAAGATAATGTGTAGTGAGGTAGAGAAAGAAAGTAACAGAAAATGGAAATAACTCAACTGATTACACAGCACTTCTCCTCCTATTACCACATAGTTACACTAGAGTAGCCAGCACTGTGCTGAAGAGATTATGTTCTTGTAACAGCTCAGGATGAACACAGATTAGTGTGGTGGGATAGAGCGCCATCTAGCTGTGGACTGTGGGAGCGTGTTTGAAGATGTTTCACTCAGGCTTTATAACTCACAGTCTGTCTGCAGCAATCAATCTGCAGACATTTAACAATAATGGTAAGTGCTTGCATTATTCACTGAAGTAAAGGTAACAATGCAACAGCAGGGACACGTGTGTTATGTTCTTAAACATCAATTGGCTGTACCTGAGGTTATAAGGGAAATCCATTTTACTTTATTTATTCGACAGCTATAGTTTCTTTCATTATTTCAAATGAAATACGGGGACAGCTTCTGAAAAAAACTAATCCTGCTCCTGTGAAGTAATGTGATAGCGGAAGTGAAAACAATTGGCCCATGCAGGAAAACTTCACCCTGTGTCTATGCAAATCAACGTCAAGCTTAACTGCTGCAACCTTCACTTTTTTTCTTTCTTTATTTGTTGCAAGACACAAATAATCATGTACGGAACATTTGAGAGATGGTAGACCTTTGGTTGAGATCTTTCTGAGGTTGTGTAACTTTATAATGCAGAAGTTTTAGACAAATCTCAACCAACTACAACAAATACTACTTATAAGTGCTAATAATCTAATCATTTATACAATGAACAATGGACGTTGTCGTGATGAGTATGACTTCTATTGTTACTTTAAGTATATTTTGCAAATACTTTTGCTCATCTTACTATTCAGTTGCAGGCTATTTTGATATTGCCTTTGATTTCAACAGTTTGCATAAAGCATAATGACATTCAGTGTGTGTGTGTGTGTGTGTGTGTGTGTCTGCAGGTTGCCTGAATGTGTCAGACTTGCACATCTCTAACACTGAGGACATCTTAGCTCGATGTGATCGTTTCCCTTCTTTTTAAATCCCTCGCCGGCTCGATTAAAAACAATAATTACACAAAGAAGAAAAAAACGAAATCTTTGTCGTATTTCTCCTCGATCTCTGCAAGCACCCCCCCCCCCCCTCCAATCAAAACAAATCGGCCACGCGTGCTTTTTCCCGCAGCAATGACGTCACGTGGTCCCTCCCCCTTCTCTCTCTCTCTCTCTCTCTCTCGCTCCCGCAAGTAAACAGAAGAACCGTGAAGAAAACGCTCGTGTCAGTCGCCATCGTGCGGGGCAGATCCGAAGCGTTGCGGTGATTTCACGCCTCCCGTGTTGTTGTGGTGTTTTTCTCCCACAACCCCCCCCCTTCTCATCCCCCAACTCGTGAGGTGCGGGACCAACTGACTGGCGCTGGAGCGATGAAGGGAGAGGCGGAAGTGAAGTCACTTGACAGACCGTCCATGTTATTATTGTTATTTTCTCGCTAGCCCTGTGATGAGACGCGCTGGGGAGCCGGGGCTCTCCGAGACGACGACAGGCACCGCCACCGCAGGCCGCCCCGGACCGACGCCAAGCGCACCCTCGCTGCCCCGGGAGACAGGAGCCTCGCTGCCGGCTGCGGGGTGAGGGAGGTGGAGGGTGTGAGGACCGACACACACACACCGAGAGAGACCCACAATAACACGGCGACAGACACAATAAGGGCTCGGCTGGTGTGTGCGGGCTGTGGCACGGAGGTTCCGCCGCCGCCGCAGACATGAACGGTATCACCAAGGGCCGGTTCGAGGTATGACACAGGGAGGGGACCACCAGGGGTTCAACTGTTTGTCTCATAGTGTGCGTGTGTGTGTGTGTCTGCGTGTGTGTGTGTATGTGTGCGTGTGTGTGTGCGTTCCGCTGCTTCTAATTCTACATGAGAACCGAGGCGTGCTGTCGGTCAAGGGTAATCCCAAATCCTGCTGTCGTCCTGCCGCAGCCCGACGTGCAGCGGGGACACGGAGCCCGGGACGGAGGAGGGGGGGGCTGTGGCCGAGGGCTTGTCCATACATCAGGGGGCCGACACTTGGCTGGAGCGGTCGCCTGAGGTGACAGGAGGAGGGAGGAGGGAGGGAGGAGGGGGTGCTGCGGATGGACGGGTGGACGGATGGATGGAGAGTGTGTGTGTTGTAAATACAAGCAGTGTGTAGCAGCATTGAATTAGTCACCACTCGGGTTTGGCAGGTAACACTGCAATGAAAACAACCGGTGACACGTCCTGTGATAACCTGTGAATGACAGCTGCCACAGGAGGTTTGCATGGATCTCTGAGAGCCACTGACACACACACACACACACACAGACACACATACTTGCTGTGTTCAACATTCATAATAGTCATACACTGCATGCGGCTACAATGAAGGCTATAAATGATCATGCTTCCTCCCACACCCTTCCATTAATGCCTCGATATGGTGGTAAACGCTTTCTTGGTTAACGCATGTCAGACCTCAATTTCTAGGTAAAGAAAATACTCGACTTCAACTGCATTCAAAATGTCAAGGATTGTACAGCAAAAGCAGAAATACCATTAAAACTGCACATTGGTGTCTCGTTTGAGTGGATGTACTTAGTCGTCTTCAACCTGCTCCACCGCATAGTTCTGCAGATCATTTTAGAGCACAGCTTGGCTTGATTGATGTGTAATATAATCATTACCACTGTGGAAAATTTGCCTTGTCAATGTTTTTTCTCGCAGTCGTGCAAAAGCCTTAAATCAACTCCCATCCAACAAGTTGTGTCTCTCCCATGGGCATTGTTTATCTCTAATAACATTCATGCATTGTCGACATTCTTCTTGACTTGATGGTACTTGACTTTCTCCATCAGGCGCTCAGCTGCCTCGGCTTGAACATGTGTGTCTAAGTGAGTGAGAACTGAGGGCGGTAGTGGTGTGTCGCCATATCGGTGGATTTCTCAACAGAGCTGTAAGCTTCTTAGTTGGAAACCAGTGTACAGTGGGAATCAAGCTGGTGTGTAACTGGGAGAGAATGAAAAGTAAGGGGGTAACAGAGTAGGACGTCAGAGCGTTGTCTAATATTGTAACACCTGAGATGATGCTTTATAATGAACACCTTGCATGAGCCCCTTGTAGTTGCAGGCCCATAATTTATCCTGCTATACAACCTAGATCTAATTTCGTCATTATTGCTTTATCGTGGCAAAGAATCTGTAGACCAGAGCCCTGCAAGTTAAAAAAACAGATTTCTACCCAGCCTGTTGTGCACTGTCTAGGAAGAGGAGTCTGACTGCAGAGAGGAACTCCCTGCTTGGGAATGCTGCTCTGCTAGCACGGGGACCGAAGGCACCAGAATGCTGAGGTGATCATTTTTAATGAAGCATGCGTACCAGAGACGGCTTTGACCCCCCCGCTGTCATGATGCCATATCTACAGCTGAGATCACACAGCAAATACCATGTTCATACATACCATCGCATCTGGCAGCGTCTTTCATGGAGTTAGGGTTACACAACACAGAGAGAGAGAGGCTGTGCTGTAATTTCTTTGTTCTGATCAACGTTTTTTTTTTCTTTTCACTGATGCACAAATTGAATTTATTCAATTGTTTGTCAGCAGATATTAAATGTATGATAAGAGCGGCAATGATGAGTTGATTAGTTGCTGGGTGAACAACAATTTAATGAGCATTAATGTGGATGATTGATTCATTGCCCAAAGTCAAATTTAGAGAAAAATTCCAACTAGATTGAGATTCCTGCTTCATAAAGGTCTGAGATAACTGCTTGTGTTTCTTTTACTTTATTATGCTCAATATCCTTGGTTGAACAAAAAGGGTCATTTGAGGACAACCCTTTGTCCTCAGGAAGTTGCTGTAGGCATTTTATGACCAAATCAGTAACTGAGAAACTAAACAGTACTGAAAATGATTCTCAGTTTCAACCTTTAAAGAAATTAAGACAGAGGTTTATGTTTTTTTCCTTACTAAATGACTCATGATCATTCCTTCTATTGACACATGACTTAAATGTTTCAGCAGTAATCTCAAATGTCTGGATCTTTCAGTGACTATAGCTAAGAACTGACATTTGTCTGGGTCTGTTTCCTTTGTTCATAATCTAACATAAAACCCAGAGGTTTGATCGCAGCCTGTTGAGATCATCTGTAACCAGGTGTCTGTCGAGAGAGAGGTCAAAAATCAGTGATGTGTTACAGAGGTGGTTCGGAATTAAATCTAAATTTAGTCTTAAATCCTAAAGCACCTCTGGCTTTAGAGAGACACTGAGTCAACATACCGTAGGCCCTGTCTGTTGACAGATCTCCTGACATCATGTACTCACAGCATTGTATCATTTCAGTCGAATTAATCTCCATTTACTAGGTTGAAGCTAGATACAATACTGAGTCAGACAATAACAATGATAGTAGTAACTTTATTTGTATTGAACCATTGATACGCTAAAGTGCTTTACGTTGGAAACATAAACAATTAGAACAAATTGTTAGAAATGAACGTTTGTGAAAAAGATGGTTGGCTAAAAGCTTTTGGTAAATGTATGGTTTAAGGTCTCCACAGAGGTGGCCTGTTTACATGAGCAGGGCTTTCCACTGTTTTGGTGAATTATTAATAAAAGCTTTTTTTGTGGAGTGCTTTGGGCACAAAGACCAGCTCAGAGTCAGAGGATCTCCTTTGGTGGCTGATAGCATAGTGAAAAGTCAGAGATGCATGACGGTGCTATGCCATTAAAAGCCTTGTAGGTAATTATTAATTAATACTTTTCTCAGGTGGAAGAAGACTGTCTGGGTCATCCGCCTAACATGGGGTTGAAAGTGAATAGTAAATGGTCTGTATTTATATTGCGGTTTTCCCAGTCCTGACTACTCAAAGCACTTTTATGGGACAGTTTTTTGCCATTCACCCATGACATTCATACAGTCCATCTATGGGCAGCACTTTTTCCATGACAAATGACAGGGGCAATTCAGGGTTCAGTATCTTGCCCAAGGACACTTTGGCATACAGAATGGGGAATACTGGGATCGAATTGCCGACCTTCTGGCTAGAGGACGACCACTCTACCCCCTCAGCCACATTTGCCCAAGGCTTAGATCTGATTCTGAAATGATACTGAGGGCTGTGTATTAAAGCACAAAGTGACGCTAAGTGTGAAGCTACTGTATATTGTTTTAAATAGAAAATACACACTTGTGTGTTGGACTCGAATGATGCATGGTCAGGTACATTATTAACTTGAGGAAGTGGAAAACTATTCTTTTGACTTTTTGTTCTTTTGACCAACATAAACTTGGTCTGAAGTCTGTGCACAGGTTTTTACTGTTATTTTAAGGATGCATTAAAAGTAATATGACACATTGAGAGTATTAAGTTGCAACACTGCTTCTTACATTCACAGATGGTAGAGCCACTCGACTTTCAATTTGGGATTTGGTCCCCCACCCTGATTCATGGATGAGGCCATGGAGTCTGGGTTGGTTGGCTCGGTATATATGTACAGTGTGGTATCATGGAATAGAAGGGGACCCTCTCAGCTTTGTTAGGCAAAAAGTCTCTTTAGCAGACACATGATCCCAGAGACTAGCATACAATTCTCTTCCTGTAATGCAAGTTTAAAACCAGATCAAAACACCTTCAGTGAGACCGACCCAGTTGTCAAGGCAGCGAATTAAAATGTTGTGATCAATGGTGTCAAATGCTGCACTGAAATCTCAAAGAACAAAGATGTTCCTGTTCTTTGATCGGATCTAAAACTTGATTAGTATTTCCCAAGGATCCTGTTTTCATTGAAGAAGATATTGAGTTGATTAAAAATGAAAAAGGTTAGGTAAGATAGAGGCCTCTAGTGTTATCTAAATTCAATATTTTTTTTTAAAGTACAGTTTTCACTGTAGTCATAAATGCAGTGGGAAATATACCGTTTCCAGGATATCTTGAGAATGGAAGGATCTTGGGTTAGGATTAGGTTAGGGTTTGTTAAAAACATCAAAATTTCTGGGGGATGTCTTTGGGTGTATCACAGGATTTATTTGCTTTATTAGCATTGACGCCCTTGCATAGTTGACTGTCTTTAAAAAAGCTTTCAAATTCTTCACATTTAAAAGCAGATGCCTGAGTGAGTGTGTTGAAGGACGATTGGATTTAGAAGTTTATCAATGGTGAAGAAAACCCTAGTTCCATTTTCCTCTCTAATGATGAAAACGGTGCTGGTGATAAAGTATTTAGTATTGAACTTTTGTTGAGCCTTTTAATAAGCTTTTCATGTTGGGAGTTGGCCCCAAAGCTAATGGGTAGATTGTGATATTCTGTTATTCAATAATAAATGGTCATATGAGGACCGGTGATGTACAAGGTTTTGCCTATAACCTGGAGCTATTATTGGATATGGTTAATCGATAGGTTCAGAATTGTGTTTCAGACTACGCTGTCTGCTTAACATAGAAGTTAAAATCCAAACCAGTTAATCTTTGTTTGGGCCTTGACTGGATCAACTCCTTTATCTTCACGACCTCACTTCCTATCCTTTAGTCCTCTCCTTCTCACCTTCCTCCCCACTCACCCCTCTCCTTTCACTCTCTGGTTTTATTAGTGACTTCTGCACACATTTTTCCACTAGTCCTTTCGTCCTTCCTCTTCTCTCTGTCTCTATACTTCCCTACGCTTCCCAACTTCCTCCCTCTTTCCCCCCATCTTCCCTTATTGCTTTCTCTTTCGAGGAGCTTGCAGCTGTCGCAGAGCTAGCTGGAGCCGAGGCGTTTCCCCAGAATCAACCTGTTTTCCCCACTGTGCCTTTCTCCGCTCCCCTTTTGTGTTCTCCATATTTCACTGTTCGTGTTTGCGTTTGAAACAGCGGGGGAGTCCCCCTCATTAGAAGCAAGCTTCGGAGTCTTTGAGGATACAGGGGTATCACTGGCAGGATGCGTGTCTGCAGAGGCACAGCAAATGTGGGTGTTTGCCGTGATTTAAATTCATGTGCTGAATACGGCCCACCTGATCGAGAATGTTCTGCCTCTGTTCTTCACATAAACAGGTCTGACTTGAATCACCTGCAAGTGTGTATGTGTGTGTGTGTGTCTGTGTGTGTATGTGTGTCCCATTCAGCAGATGGCCAGACATCCAGTGAGGAGACTAATTGAGATAAGCATGCCAACAAGCTGACCAGGCTAACAGAATTATAAGCTTGTAAGAAGGGACGTGGAAAGCCAAATGTAGCTCTGGCTTGTTTATTAGTGTAACTTGAGGAATTAATAGCTTGTTTCTCATCAATAAATGTAAATATAATGCAATAACCTATGTTTGTGGTAAAAAAATATTGAGTTTGAGATATAAAACTAAATTATTCCCGACAGTGGTTTTTGGTATGTAGTCTTTTGTGGTGGATTTGCTGCAGATGACAATGATGCTCTTAAATTACTGTTTTGATCTGTGTTGATATTGCAACAGCTTCTGTCTCATTGCTCTTGACCACCTCACACACACAACACATCACTCAAATGTCATTGTTTATCTTGTGTCTCGGCAGGTGTTCTCAAACAGCGACGAAGCCCCCATTAACAAGAAGCTCCCTAAAGAGCTTCTTCTTAGGTAAGATTAATAATATGGAATCTCCCCCATCCACATACACACATGGACACACACACGAAAAACACAACATACCCTGGGACAAAGGTCAGGGTTACTCATTAGCTGAAGCAGCCTCAAACACTGTGTAGGTGTGTGTATGTCTGTACTGCCACTAGTTGTGTGTGTTATATGATGCACGTTGGTCACCAGTCTGAAATGAGGTTGTGTTATCTGTGTGACCTACAGACCAATATAGGCAGCAGCTGAGCATAAATCTGACATCACACATGCACTCAGCCATGTTCATCATCCACACTGATTTATATGTGGATGATAGTGTGCGTGTGGTTGTGCGTGGAACTCTGCTGGCCCTATGTAAACTGTATATTGGTGTATGTGTGCTATAAATAGCTTGTCTTAGCTGGTGGGGATTTCCGCAGTGCTGTGCTCTTCTGCTGCTCCAGCTGTGTCTCCACGGAGACTACCAGTACACCCACTGCCACCAGCGTACTTTCACTGGTGCACAGAAAAAAAACATGCTCTCACATGCACTTGCTCGCGATAGCACATGACTTAATGTCACATGTGTCATGTTGAGAGACTTAGCACAACATCAGCTCTGAAGAAGCCTCACAGTGTTTGAAGTAAATCTTGTTTATGAACCAAAGTGGGTTGCTTGTGTTTGTTGCTTGTGTTATAATTTTGTTCTGCCCTGTCAGCATGGTAAACACAGTGATGTTGTTTAGTCTCAGTAGCTTTTATCAAAATCAAGTGTATGTCTGTGTGTAGGCCTTTGAATGCAATACATCAAAGGTAGTACTTCCTGGACTCTTAATTCACACCACTTTGAATATGCATATAAATTAGCCCAAGACAAAATATTCAAATTGCATGTTTGATTTGACCAACAGTCCAAAGATACTGAAATGCATGAAATACAAGAAAAGCATTTAATTATAATGGAACCAATTACTAATTCACCAATCAAAAAAATGTGTAACCGCTGGAATAGATAACCCCTGTGGTACGTGTTGCCACAGGATTACTAACTAATTAATCAGTTAATTTGATTAATTAGACTTCTCATTAACGTCACTGTTTGCTTAATGTATCGCTGTGAGCGAGCTTGTGTATCTGACTTGTTTTGTGTGCCTGCCAGTCGGTTGGTGCATTGTAAACAGCTGATATCTAGGCCAGCGCAGCACGTATATAAACTGTTAAAACCGCGACGTGATATTGAAGAACCTTGTCTGACAGATGAGCCCCGGAGAGGGAGAATTCAGAGTGGTTCAGGGTCCTCTTACCTAGAAGCACTGACTCAGCACCCTCACCACCACCAGCCAAATTCATGTCTGACTGGAGTTACCATAGCAACCAGTCCCAGACTCACAGCCAAGGCTTGACTCTCTCTTATCTAGCCATGCTTGAAGGAACAGGTGTACATTTTGTCAACAAATGGGACTATGCTCTATTAAAATCCTATTATGTACCGTGTCAGGAAAAAAAGGGCCCGGGTTTGATAGAGCAATCAAAGGCTAATAACTTGTTCTCTGTTCTGTCTGAGTTCAGAGGCAGCATAACAGCTCCCTTGCGTGTAGTGAGGTGAAAAACATGCAGTACTTATGATGTTGATGTGGAATTTTGCTCTATCATATCATCTCCTCTCTTCTTTCAATTTTATTTTTTCCTCAATCTTATGCAACACTCAAGGGCGGAGTCTGTGTCTACATGGACAGCAATATTCAGGCTATTGACCCTATTCTGCATTAGACATTATTTAGATTGTGGTGTTTACATGAGTTGCTGTAGACTAATTCATTCATATATTCCATATTCATATTCATGATGTTGATGTCACAAAATGCTCTGAAAACTCCAAAAGGACGTTATAATGCAATTAAGACATACACATGACTACATGACCAGAATACTCCAATTGTCTTAAATTCAATCATTGCTCATTTCGAGTCTGACCTTATTCAAGTTCAGGTAATCAGTAAATGCTGTAAAAGTCAGAGCTGATCTCGACTGTTGTAATTCTATTAAGTACAAATGTCAATCACTGTAGCAGGACTCAAAGCAGGAGTCACCAAAACAGATCGATTGATTGCTTTCCTGTGAGCTCGATTAACAGAATTCTTCTCTGATTGGTAAAGAAGCTTCTCTCACACATAATGGAAAGTCAAACTGTGATTGATTTAAACAGACAGTGGATCAATGGGCAGCGTCATAGCCATTAACCAGTTATTAGAACGCCGATCGATGAGTGCCCGCCTGATTGGTCGACTTCTCTGGTGGCCTGCAGTAACTTCAAGAACTGTGAATGTGTGTGTGTGTGTGTCCTTGTCGATTGTGTGCATGTGCTCCCTGACACAAGACTCCGGTATAGATTAGAGAGGCATGTCCCAACATGCCCCGGCCAAACACACATCAAAACACACAGCCTTTGTCTGCATCTATATGAAGGAAACAATGGGCAGCTCCTGTTTCCGAGGGTTAAAAGGACATTCAGACCCCAGCTGCACTCAAAGCTTTGGCACCAGTACAATTCTCTGAATACCTCAACCTCTGTATAGATGCGCCCCCCTTAAGGGACGTCTCTGAGCCGTAACACACCATGTAACCACTGGTTTCATACGTGCAGGCTCCAGTACATGTATATATGTTTATCTATCTATCCCGGGCTGTCTGTGGCCTTGCTTGTCTGAGTTCCAGAGATTACTCATTGGCAGATTAATGGATTGAGCTGACCCAGTAGCCTGCTGCATGCAGCCCTTTGTGGACGGACGGCCCACAGCTCAAACACTGCGTGTCTGTGGGTCTCTCCTGCCGTCAACCAAACACAGGGGATTGTTCTGCTTTTTACAGACTAACACATATACTCACTAACACCCCAGGGAAAATATTCAAATAAAAAGTTTGACTAGAACTCTTTATCTGACAACCATCAGTGATCTGAAACAAACTCATCCTGTTGTTTTTGTCTCTTTCTAGAATATTCTCCTATTTAGATGTGGTAACGCTCTGTAGATGTGCACAAGTATCAAAGGTAAGCACCTACACCTCCAAACACCCCGTAATACACATGCATTTCTTAACTATGGTGTAGTTAGGTTGTAACAGATTTACTACTGTTGAATTCTCTAGAAAGGTCTATAATATAGTGCCATCTGCTGGTTGTGTGTTCGTGGATCACTGCTGTGCCACAGTGCACTGCAGCTGAAAGCCATTTATGAATGAGCTATCTGTGAATAATACCAAGTGCTTGGCACGTGCGCTGTGAATGCAGAGCTGTGGTGGCTGCTGCTCTCACAACTGCTCCAATTTATTTGATGCCTCAGTGACACAGCACATTTTCTGCTCGATGTTTTCGGGTAGTTTATTTCGTCTCTGCACAGCGTCGTGCAGCTGTTCTTTGTGTCTGCACTGTTATGATGGACTGCGTTTATATTGCACTTTTCTTGTCCACTTTCAGACTACAGGTCACATTCACACCTAAGGAATAGATAGAAGTCATTGATTTGAACACTGATGGCACAGGGGGGGCAATTCAGATTTCATTGTCTTGCTCAGGAGCTGGGGATCAAACTACCGACCATCTGATTAGTTAACGACCCACTCTTGATTAATTGAAAGTAATTGATTAACATTTTGACGGCAAGAAAACCCCAATAGACCAAGGCAGTGTCTTCAAGCAACTTTGTTTGTGTGATCAAAATTATTTTGATCGCACCATCTTCAGATAACAGTGATAAAAAACATAGATGCCACTCAGTAGAGCGAATACCTCCATCAAGGCCCAACAGTTAATCAAACTGCACCAAATTTCACACACTCATAGATTTCAATCTTTCAATCCTTCATCAAGATCCATCAAGATAATTTTTTCCCTGGGAAACTGCTGACAATGGTGAATAACGCCCTATCCTGCAATGTTAAAGAAAGTGAAAAAATCCTAAATCCGTCCCCTGATCCGGATCTGCACCCGCATCAATATTTTATGGGTTTTTCCCTGACTCATACCACATCCTTCCACCAAGTTTCATGGAAACCCGTCAGTTGTTTTTGTGCAATCTTGCTTAAAAACAAACATTCTTACCAACAAAGAAACCAACCAGGGTGAAAACATTTGTCTGTGGAGTCAACAAATCAGCACATCTGCACGATTTAGAAGTTCTAGATGGAAAAGTGTTAAAATGGGGAAAACCCTGCTGCTGCACTTCAAGAGAGAAACTGAATAAATGTCCGCAGTGTACAAACACCTACTCAGTGCTACACAATGGAAGTTCTGGCACACATTATGATAAGAGAGTCACCTTCCTCCCTCCCCTGTCTGACCCACTTGTCTGTCTCTGTCCACAACCTGTCTGTTACTCTCTCAGGCGTGGAATGTCCTGGCCCTCGATGGCAGCAACTGGCAGAAGATCGACTTGTTCAACTTCCAGACCGACATCGAGGTGAGGGGTGTGTTTTCGTAAGAGAGGGGAAATAAAGGGAAATGGACAGTATTTGTGTGTGTGGGCTCGTAGATACTGTATGTGCTGCATGTGTGTGTTAGTGTTGAGTAGCATTATCCTGCCCAAGGCTTAGTGCTGGGTCAGTAGGCTTTGGTGCCCAATGTGACGTCACAGCTGATCCTCTGTCCTGTGGCCCAGACCGACTCATATTTCTCTTTCTCTCTCTTTCTCTCTCTCCCTCCCTTTCTCTTTCCTTCCCTGCGTCTCTCAGGGGCGGGTGGTGGAGAACATTTCCAAGCGTTGTGGAGGCTTCCTGAGGCAGCTGAGCCTCAGGGGCTGTCTGAGCGTGGGAGATGCATCCATGAAGTGAGAGTCTTGCGGTCTCTCTGACACACACTGACCACCGAGCCACAGTCTACTTCTGATTTGGCTTTTAATCAATGTCACTCCCTTGTTGTTTTGATTACTTGCTGTTTTCATCCTTGCGTGACTGTGTTTAAAGTTTAAGCCGCTTGCGCCCACTCAGTCCCGTGGGACTGTGTGCTTGAAACTCTCTTTTTTCATACCATTTAATCTCACTTTACTGTGAACAGACACAAACAAAAAAGAAGACCGATTGTGATGTACTTTGGTTTTTACATAAAACCTCTTGATCTGTGACTTTACATGGCTTAATTTGAAGATTTCTATCACCTCTACAAGCAGCTCATTTAAGGAAATACAAGCTGTTCATTTAGAGGCTTATGTATAACAGTGACATGAAAAAAACAAACATGCAGCAGTTGTACAGCCCCCAAGGGCCTGTAGATGACTCTGTTAATTGGTTCCCAAGCAGCTCCCAGCATCAGTCTTCTTACTTATGCACTGAAACCAAATGAAGTAATTCCCCTTCTTCCTCGTCCCTGTTCGATTGTTTCCCAGGACGTTTGCTCAGAACTGCAGGAACATCGAAGTGTTGAACTTAAACGGTTGCACCAAGATCACCGACAGCACCTGCCTCAGCCTCAGCAAGTTTTGCTCGAAACTCAAACAACTAGATCTCACCTCCTGCGTGTCCATCAGCAACCACTCCCTCAAGGCTGTCAGGTAAAGAACCTGCACACTGACTTACTACAGTGAACCCTCACATATCCAAACCCCCATCAGCACTAACATGGAAACAGTTAACAGGTCCCCACAAATACATATGTATCAGTGCTAAATAAATAAACATAAACCTAAATATAGTTCACACTCTGCAGCTTCTAGCATGATTTTCCACCCGCTGACAAATTATGTGACAGGGACAAATGCTGCCTTTCAGAGTGGAAGATGGTTAATGGGGTATAAAGAGGCAGATACTAGATATACTAGTCAGGAGTTTCTCCTTATGAGAGATTGTGTGGTGTGTGCTGTGGATTGCTGTGTAGTCGTGCACACGCTCACTGTACAAATGTGCACTCTGTTCTAAATTGAACTCTTCAATAAATAGAAACATATGCACTATGCTTGTCTCTACGTGCATTGTGAATGGCCTTGGTGTCTGTGTCCAGTGACGGCTGCAGAATGCTGGAGATGTTGAACCTGTCGTGGTGTGACCAGATCACACGTGACGGCATCGAAGCTCTCGCGAGAGGCTGCAACGGTTTACGAGTGCTGTTCCTCAGAGGCTGCACACAGGTACACTATATAACACACACTCCACAGAGATACAGACACGTGTGCATGGCACAGCAAGAAATAAATATATATTTTTTTATTACAGGGAGCCTGTTATGCCCTTTTTGTGGAAATTTACAAAGCATTTTTAATCATTGCAGGTTTTTCCCATTTATTTCTACTTATGTTGGTGAATAAACACTTCATTTGTAGCTCTGTACGTAGCCTGAGTATTGACCATAACTACAGCTAATCATTTGTGTTTTATTTAAAGTTTCACAATAAAATACCAAAAAATGTTAAAGAAAATAGATACTTTTATCTGATTTATATTGTCTCATTCATTGAGATGCAGTTGATGTTACCTGCTGCTGAGGACACCAAAGGTTACTGTAAACAACTTCACTCAACCTCAGATGTTTACATTCAGCTCATAAAATGATTCTACTGAAGAAAGACTAAAAAGACATGGTAAAAACACAGAAAACTCTGAAACCTATAGATTCTCTTATTCAAATGAACCAAAACTGTTACACACAGTACACACTCATAGGACTCACTGAAGATAAATATGCCATTTTCCCCGCTTACAATTCCAAACACACTACATTTTCCATCCTGTGGTATTTGTTCTTCTTATGTTGGCATTTTCCTTTTCTGCTGACTCTGGTGGAGACAACACTTTCTCCAGGTTGTTTTCTCACCAAAGTCTTCTTTTCTTCCCTGGAATAAAAATCACAGTAACCCCAGGAATCATATTTGGGGGCTCATTAGTCATGCAAAACCACTACTGGTCAATTAGCAAAACAGGGAATTGGGTGAAATTGTTTAAGGTGTATTTCAATCACGAGCCACTAATAGTTTATTTGTAGTTGTAGCAGATACATCAACACATACAGGATGTTATTGATCTGTGACTGACAATATTCTGCATTTTATTTGAACGCAGCTGGAAGATGGAGCATTGAAGCACCTTCAGAAACACTGCCCAGAACTCACCACTATCAACATGCAGTCTTGCACAGTAAGAGGAACATTTGATTGTGTTATTGGGAGGAGGGGGGGGGGGGGACTGATAATAATGTGTAGGGGAGTTTCTTTGTGCCTCCTTTTTTTCTTAATTAGTTTTTTCGTGTTGTCCTCCGTTGCCTCCAGCAAATAACAGATGACGGCCTGGTCAGTCTGTGCCGGGGATGTCACAAGCTACAGATTCTCTGTGTGTCTGGCTGCGGTAACATCACGGACGCCTCCCTCACTGCTCTGGGACTCAACTGTTCCAATCTTAAGTATATACTTGAGCTTGCTTCAGTAGCCACAGAATATTGATGTTCTTTGACTGTGTGACTGCTATCATCTGTATACAAAATAAATGGACTAGAATCACTGTTTACAGAAGTGACACACAAACCATGTAAATTATGATCAGAAGGATCGACCTATAGACTGTATATAAAGATGGACGACACGTCTCCACTTCCTCCCGCTATCCAGATATGAAGCTAGAATATGCCGGATACTAAAGCTGCCATCTTGTGCATCTGTACAGAAGCGATCAGGGGATGGATCTGTGCTCGTGAGGTGTCCCTGTCATGAGTCCGTCCCAGCTGCCAATCATGACGTTTCACCCTTTTCTTATAGCATCCAATAACTAATTAAAACCAAACTAATCTGGAAACACAGCTCTTGACCAAACACCAGTGTGATAAGAACTACTCTACCTAAAATGAAAGAAACCATCTTTGAGAACATTTTATTTATTGTTTTCGTTTGACTTTTTACTCCATGTCCTATCCACTAAGATAAGGGAGGTGGTGTTTACGACCTATACTGCAGCCAACAACTAGGTGGCGATAAAGACTCATCTTTTTGAGAATAGACATGTTGTCCTTCTTTATGTGCAGTCTGTGGTCCTACCTTATTGACTGGCTGATAATATGTCATTGTTGTAAACATTAATGCAAACACTCAAGTGAGTCCCAGTCGTCTCAGTGTTTCCTTACAAGCCTTGAATGTGTGTGTTATTTTAGGATTCTTGAAGCTGCACGATGCTCCCATGTTACCGACGCTGGGTTCACGGTGCTGGCCAGGGTGAGTTTTGCAGTTTGCTCTCCTCTTCCTGCTTTCTTGGATGTGAACCTTTTGTCAGGTCACTCGTCCATTTCACCTCAATATCACTGGAGCTGGATGTAATGTTTTTCCCATGAAACCTAAACCCGTCTGTTTATCTTCACAGAATTGTCACGAGCTTGAAAAAATGGACTTAGAAGAATGTATTTTGGTAAGAGACCACCAACTTCATGCTTGTGGCATTTGTTTCTGTTGGATCTGGAAAGGTTTCTTGGTTTTTATCTGTTTGGGTAGCGATTAGATTGTATGAAGAAAGACAGATGTGATTGCATCCCTGCCAAGAGGGCGAGTGAGTCCAATGGCTTTGACAGTTTTTAAGTTACTTTAGACAAAAAACAGAGATGGAGATGGAGAAGAAGTGACACAGGAAATAAACATTTTTTGTGGGATTCAGAACTAGACAATACACGCAACACATTCCTCCAAAGGCTGAGAACTGAGCCTCTTAGCTGCCTCTACACACATGAGAACAGTACTTTAACCAAGCTTGTCTTCCCATCAGGTGACAGATAACACCCTGGTTCAGCTGTCCATCCACTGCCCTCGTCTGCAAGCACTGGTAAACATTCACACCTTCAGCCCTGAGTTAGTGCCAGGCCCTGCCTCCTCCTGTCTGCATGCTTATGGAGCTTTAATCCATCTATCTCCCTGTGTGCTGTGCCCCGGACAGTCCCTCTCCCACTGCGAGCTGATCACAGATGATGGCATCAGAGCTCTGAGCAGCAGTACCTGTGGCCAAGAGCGCCTCACTGTGGTGGAGCTGGACAACTGCCCCCTCATCACGGACGTCACCCTTGAGCACCTGAAGAGCTGCCATCGTCTGGAGCGCATTGAGCTCTACGACTGTCAGCAAGTCACCAGGGCCGGCATCAAACGCATCCGGGTCAGTGGAAATAAAACGGTCTTCGGCCCTATAAAGTATAGATGACTGGATCTATGGATTTAAAACCATCTTCCTTTTTTAACTATACTCTACCTTATTTGATCTACTTGTCATTTAGTTTATTTGACTTTAAAGGCAATGGTTTGACACTGTGGGAAATACACCAATTCATTTCTTGCTGGGATTTAGTTAAACAGTCAGTCTGAAGGACATAACATGCGCCTCTTAAGCTCACAAGTAAACAAGGCCCTGTTTTTCTGAATTAAAGGGATAATTTTCCGAAGAGTAGAGTAGATTTTTTTCCATAAGTGAATACAAAATGCTTCCGTAGAATTGCACACACTCCTGAATTCTACCCCCAGATCCAGATTTGCACCATAAGGTCAGGGGTTCTTCCCTGACTCATACCACATCCTTCCACCAACTTTCATGGTCATTGGTCCTGTAGTTGGTGTGTAATCCTGCTAAATAACAGACAAACCAACGCAGATGAAAACATAAATTCCTTGGCTGCAGTTAAAAGAGATCAATTTACCAGATCCTGAACATATGTGCATATTATAGACTTCTCCT
Organism: Limanda limanda; assembly: GCF_963576545.1. Lineage (NCBI taxonomy): Eukaryota > Metazoa > Chordata > Actinopteri > Pleuronectiformes > Pleuronectidae > Limanda > Limanda limanda. Next base: position 12,178,963 of record NC_083654.1, on the reverse strand, counting down.
GTGTTTTTGGCCTCTTTATATTTTGTAATTAACACACCTCTTTTCCCACACAGTCCCATCTTCCGGAGATCAAGGTCCACGCCTACTTCGCTCCAGTGACACCCCCTCCCTCTGTACATGGAGGTGGCCAGCGTCTGTGCCGCTGCTGCATCATCCTCTGACAGTGGAGGGCCAGGGGGGGCCACCTCTGTCTACAGGTCCTGCTGCTCTGATATGGGCTGAAATCGGGTTTGGGGTTCGGGGGAGGGGGGAGACTGGGATAGGTGTAGGAGAGAGGAGGGGCTGGACCCACTCACTGCTCCTGATCACTGATCAATATGTACAATGATCAGCGCTGATCCCCGATCAGTTGAACCCACCCCTCCTCTCTCCTCTTGCTCACCAATCAGCAGCAGTTTTTTATGGTGAAAGGCGTCGGGGGAAGGATCATGGATGGATTGATGGAGTCTCTCTCTCTCTCTCTCTCTCTCTCTCTCTCTCTCTCTCTCTCTCTCTCTCTCTCTCTCTCTCTCGCTCTCTCTTTCTCTCTCTCTCTCCCTCTCTCTCTCTCTCCCTCGCTCTCTCTCTCTCTCTCTCGCTCTCTCTTTCTCTCTCTCTCTCCCTCTCTCTCTCTCTCCCTCTCTCTCTCTCTCTCTCTCTCTCTCTCTCTCTCTCTCTCTCTCTCGCTGTAAAGACAAAAACAGGCTCTTCACTCCATCCTGTTCCTCACCCCCCTGACTCCCCCGCCTGTGGACGTAGAGGACAGCCTCTGGGGCAGCTGGAGATGGAGGGTATGAACAGTGGAACTACAATACATCAAGTTCAAACTTTAAAAAAAAAGAAGATCTAGTCATCTTGGAAAACCGCTCGCTCTCTGTGGAGTATCATCTCAACCAATCACATGACACCTCTATGTGACCATCCTGTGATTCATTCTGCTTTGACCAATTAACACGCAGCATGGAGGGAGAGGAGAGCTGGGATATAAGAAACGCAGATCGTCTGGATATAAACACTTTGGCACCAGCCAGCTCAGCTCTCTGGTGTGGAAGAGTTGGGACAAACAGATTTGGACATGTGACATATTTGTGCATCTGAAGTTTGATTCTGTTTGTACAGAGAATGTTTTGCAATTGAAAAAAAAAAACAATTACATTAATGGCAACTCACTCAAAATGGGAGTAGGCCAACAAAGATTTTTTTTTTTTTTTTTTTTTTTTTTAGTGCTTATTGTAATTGTCTATGCCTGTCTATCCAGAGGGGGAGATATGTTATTTTTGAAGTGGAAAAGAAGAAACTGGACCTATGATTCACACCCTCAGCGACTTGAAGCGTCATGTTGACTCTACTGGGATGAGTGGCCTCTCCTGTGCACTGCGTGGTTATGTTGGCTCGTAGGCCCTGATCCAATCCTGTCAGTAGCCCTGTGCACCAGCTCCTACTTTTAAGCATTTGTTTACGTCAAGGATTTAGGTTGGCATTAGAGACAAACCTGTTTACATCAGTAGGTCTCCAGTCTCCCTACTATTCAGAGTAGGTTTAGTAACACTGAAACAGCTGCGGTGCATCCACAGTTCTTAAGCGGACTCCGACGTCCATTATTCAAATTTGTTGCTGTGTTTATTCAGACTTTAATCAGGACTTATATTGTAACAACTTTGCTTCAAAATGAAATGGAAAATCTGCTTTAAGTTGAGATGATAGATATTATAGCGTAAACAAAGGCACCTCAACCTTATGACAATCATGTGAATTTACATATTTGAAAGTTAATTTAGTGTACTTTTGTGTAATTGGCATTTGTCACTGGTCTGGTGATAATATCATTGTATTTAATTGAACAGCAACAAATTCCCACTCATCTACAAAGCACGTGTGACAGCAGGATTATGGTGTGTTGTAACAGGAAAGCCCCAGAACCGACTGTTTATTTCACTATATGCAGTCACTCCCTCGGAACAGCAGGATCTCAACATTATCTTGTTTTGCCACATGGAGTAACAACGTGTGTGGGACATGACACGCCACCACCCAAACCACGGAAAATACAACAAAAACAGACCCAGCTGGAAACAAAAGAGACTGACAAGCGCTAAAGAGCTGGGGGAGATTGGCAGGACGATGGAATGGACTGAGACAAAGGACAGCAGACAGACAGGTGGACATAGCTGGACATTTGCTGGCTGTGATACTAACGCCCTCTCTTTGACAGTTGTTTTAACAGTTTTATGTTTAAGAAAATAAAGAGGTAAATGGAAAAAATAAAGAAATGAATTAATAAAAGTGACTAATAGTAAAACGGGCTTTGTCTCCAGTTTGAAATTTGTTTTCCAGTGAACTGCGGCAAACTGAGTGCGGGCTTTACAGAAGCTTCGCCGCTAGATGTCACCAAAGAGCCGTGCGGGCGGCTGACACACCCACATACACAGTGCGGGTTATTTGATTTATGACAGGAAGCAGAAAAACAAACAAGCGCGAATAACGTCAAAAATATTTATTAAAAAAAAATCGTGTGCCCCTGGAAGTGCCACCTTGCTCCCCTGTGCAGTTACCAAATTGATATTTTACGTCAGGCATCGCTGTGGCTGTCTGTGCGGAGCCCGAAGACCCATCGGCCTGATCGGTGATCGGCTGCGCCCCCTGGTGAACCGCAGTCCCCGGCAGCGCGCACCGCTCTCACCGCCTTCTGCCCTCACTGCACCGGGATTAAGGAGAAACCAGTCACCGCAGGACCGGAGCTGCGTCCCGCTCGTAGAAGTTTTTGTGCGAGTTTCCCGCGGAATGAGTCGACAGCTGCGGCTCGGCAGACTTTACCAGCCCGTGGATATGGAATAGCGGGTTGGAGAGGAGCCCGGCGCCAGGCCTGTGGATATCCACCGTTAGCCGGCGGAGCTAGCTGATAGGAGGCGGTCTGCCCTTGTTTGGGGCGCTGTGCTAACTAGCTAGGTGCTATTTTTGTTAGCATCACAGATAGCCAACCATCGCTGCTAGCTTGTTTTGATGCGGACACATTGAGGGGAGCTGCCGGTGTCCGTCACATTTACCGCTTTCTCTGAACTTTGTGGAAGTTTGAAGCTAACAGTGGAAGCTAGCATTGTTTTGCTAAGGAGGCACCGAGCTAGGTATGAGTCCTACAAAGTTTAGCTTTTGTTTTGGTTGGTGTTAAACGAATCAGTTTTGACAAGAGGCTTCACGTTGCAGACCTGCCCGTTCATCACCTCTGCTCATCCAAGGGGACTTGAGCTCCACTTATCGTTCGGTCCTTCACAACCCGACCCACCGACCACTGTCTCCTGTCTGCGGCCCCGGCTCCAGCGGCTGGCCCCCTCGGCCCCGAGTGCCCGATGGAGGACATGGAGTACTTTTACCAGCAGGTCCTGCAGAAGGACGTCACCCGCCGGCTGCAGGTCGGTCAGGACCTCGTGGAATACCTGAGCGACCCGCAGCGCTCCGCGGACGTGGAGCAGGACAAACCCCGGCTGGATAAGACCATGGACGAGCTGGCGGGATGGGTGAACTCCAGCAATTTCAAGGTGAGAGGTCTTTGCCCGTCGTCCTGTTGGGGTTCTACACCCTCATCCCCTCATCCCCTCGGCCTGGTCATGAATCATTCTCCACAAGTTGACCCACTGATCGGGAGGATGGGGTCTGGTGGACGTGCTACTTTCCCATTTTGGTTTTAATGCGAAGAACAAGTACAAACGATGTATGGAAAACGAGCTGCGGTTTACTTAGCGGTCTGATCTCCCATTAAACACGGCTGTTTAAACTGGTGGCCACTTTCATCACACCAAGACAGAAGAAATGAAAGAGTGAATTTACGTTTTTCATACATCTTCTCACCAAACCTACAAATTGCCTTAGTTTCATCTGGAAAACCTCGTTGTCTATTCGTGCATAATAAGAGGCAGTCATCTTTCTAATTGAACCGTAGTGACAGAAAAGGTCATTCCTATGGTTTGTTGGGGTTTTTGTGCTGTGTGTGCCAGAGTGTATGTGGGTGTGTGGGTGTGTGTGTGTGTGTCAGTACTCAGGGTTCCCATTGTCAGGACTGTAGACTACTGGAAGACAGGATGGGGGAGGGGTTACAGGACTCATTGTTATGACCTATGCTTTCTCTCCATCCTCTCTCTGTCTCTCTCTCTCTCTCTTCATCACACATACAAACGCTCTCAGTCTCCCTTGTCTTGGTTTTTTCATCCATTATCATCCTTTTAGTATTTGTGTGTCTCTGCTCGTGTGTGTCTGCCTGTGTGGTACCCTCGTCCGCACCATATTTGAGAAGTGCTGGAATGAGACATTTTCCTTTAGATATTACACTGATCCAGAAAGTCAACAGTCTGAAATCTCTTTCCATGGCTCGCTGAAATTTGACTCCCCAGCCTCTGTTGGAGCTGATTAACCATGTCTATGTGGATGTGCAGAACTCAGCATGAGTGTGTGGAAATTGTACAGTCTGCATTAGAAAAAAATCTTTAGAACAGACATTACTTCTCAGCTAGTGATATGCAAAAAAATGTTTAACTCTGAAAACGAATTTTCACTTAGTGCAGTGTAGTAGGAAAAGATGGACCAGCATCCCTGGTTGACGAATCAAGTCTTAAATCATCCAGTGCGGATATTGGACAAAATAGCTGTTTTGATTTTTTCAATTTCCTCTTGACACTCCCCAATTTCTGAATAATTAAAGATTCTGCACCAAACACCTCACTGAGACTCACTAATGAGAGCATTGTACTTCGCAATGTTTATTGTGGACTTAAACTTTCAAAATAAAAGACCTGGGGTAAGACGATTAAAGTGAAAGGGTAGCTCATCACGACCTGCATGTCAGCCTCTATGCATTTAATCATCAGCTGTGACAAACTTACATTTCCCTTTGTTCAGATCTGCTCTTGTATGTGGATGACACATACAGTAACTTGATATCAGATGTCTATCTGGCAGAGATGTGCCACTGAGTCGAGACCCCAAGAGGCTTTCTCGCAGCAGGTTTGCAACAACGCTGATTGGTTCCCTGTCCGGCGAAAAAGGAGGGGTTAGCTTTACGCAAGATGCTGCGTCAGCGCAGAGAGAGGGACAAGAGGAGAGATGATGCCTGGATGAACAGAGTGAAGGAGGCCTTAGAGAGGAGAATGGAGAACTGGGGTGATAAGTTAGGGTAAGGCTAGGTGAGCGGAAAATACAAGTCACGCCAAAGAAAAAATAGCTAATATCCAGAGCAGGGCTTGATGACTGGACACTGGTTGAATGATTGAGAATTGATAAAGCTGCGAGGTTCTCCTGCCCAGACACTGATTTCATTGTAACAAAGATGAGTGTCTCACCCGCTTAAGGATTAGATGGTGCACGCAAACCTTGATGCATCACAATGCACGCTTAAGGATACAATACACTAGTTAATGTTTAGCACTGCACCATCAATATATTCCTATTTCCCTTTTTAAACAATGAAATTTTTTTTGTTCTTGCAAGCACTTCCTGCAGGTGCTTCATAGTAAAAGATTTCCAGTTAAGAGAACTGATTGCAGCTTTTAGTGGGAAGCAGCTGCAGGACCTGGTGAGCTACAGCCAGCGAGGACCATAGTTCTGGGTTGTGTCAGACAACGATCACTCCTGCATTCAGGCAGTGTTCATCCTTTATTATCAGTGCGGTACTGGAGTAAAGAAAATCTCCATTTGTTCATCGTAGTTTGGTCAAATGTCAGTTATCTGCTGTGTCTTCACAACAGGCGGCCTACTTAGTACAATGAGCTAGGAAAAACAATCTTTTGAATTAAATGTACTCAGCCAATTTGGTTATAAAGTGGGCTGATGTATTCAGGCACTGCAAGAAATAGCAACATGTGCTTCTATTGTTTTGTAACACAGGATTCAGTGAAACAACTCAGGAGCACAAAGGTGAAAGTGAGTTACATTTTGCAACACAGCTTGAGTCTGGATTTGAACTTGGATAGACGTCCATTCACAGACTCTTAAGCCATGAGGCCGTCACCCCTCAACAAATCAGGAGCTAAATCTTTGTCAACAAACTTTGTGATGATTAATTTATGGATTATTGGTCTAATACAGAAGCTATTTTCTACTTCTATTTCTGCTTGTGCTGTAATTGGCAACACCAGTGCCACCCCTCAAAACTGAAGTCTAGGATTCGGTTCATGTCATCGTTTTACAGAATGACATATTGCCAAATTGCTGACATTTTAGCCAGCTCTGGCTTACGCTACACTTCCGGAAATCACTTCTTCTCACCACTCTAAAAACTGAAGTGGCAATACAGCACAACTGCTGTTTTGGGGCGGCCAAGAAGAAGTGCTGTCCAGGGAAATACAATTTTTTTTAAATGACGGATTCATTCATAGTGAAAGTAATTGTGACTTGCAGCCCTTGTCCAATTTTCTTCAGCATTAGACTCCAGCTTTTCACATTGTGTTCTCTCCCACATGTTGCTGTGTGGCATCAGAGCCTCTGGAACATGTTTTTCTCACTTTAAGCCCTTCTAGAATCCTGAGTAAACCCTGTACATGTTATGCGAATTTACCAGTCTAAGCCACCATACACAGCCACCTGAGTCTTCACAAAGAACCATTCATACAGGACTAACTGTTTGTGTTTTTTCTCTCTCCCCCAGCATACCTCAGCCCTCCTTATGTTTTAAAGCTTACAGTTAGAGATGCAGTAGTTTGTCAGTGTTATCCTTATAAGAGTCCGATTTTTTCCCACCACGCCTGACGTTATTAGTACTTGGGGGTGATACCTATTTGGCCTCCTCACCCTTCAGCCAGATGTGAACTGCAGATGGTCTTTAGAGCTCGAAGGAGTCTCCTCATTTGGTTACGGTTCTCTTGTTCAAGATGGATAACAAGCACAGTCCCTTCCATCTCTCCTCCTCCCTGTCTCCCTCCATGTGAAGATGCCATATGGTTGTGGGCGCCAAGCTTGTTGGGGTGCTGGGTAGAGGAGGGGGAGGGGAGGCCCAAGGGCGGTTTCCTTCCTGTACTGTTTCTTCTTTCTCCTGTAGTTTTTCCTCCCCTGCTCCCCCTAAATTAGGTCAGTTAAAGACACTGATATTGACTCACAGCTCTTGTTACCTCTCCAGGTGAATTTTTGTTCTCTGTCGTATTACTTGGCCTTCGTCCCTGTCATTTCCCCCATTAACCCCCCCCCCCCATGGTTACCTGGCTCTCTTCCTATTACGATAATACAGGGAAAATCGGCAGTCTGACTCCTCTCTGAGTGGGACAGGAGTCTAGAGAATTGTGTTTTAATGGGTTTTTTCTTTTTTGGACTGTTCAGTTCTACCACAGCGTTGCCAAAACAAGCATTCCACGAGCACAGCGCAGTGTGGGATGTGATCCTAATCAGAAACACAGTGGAAAACTAGACTTTACCGCTCGCCAAAAAAATCCCGTCCACCTTCCAACTGCGAGTTGTGTCAGTGTCACACAAGCCAATATTTCTTTGTAATGACCGAAGCTAGATTAGAATAGTGAGGGAAAAGAAAGACGGCAAATTGGATTGTGAAAGATCACATAAACAAACATGGAATAGTGAGTTCATGGTCGAGTCAGCTCATCATGTTTCCATCAGCTACTGTCATGCAGATGGTATAAAGAGAACGTAACTATTAACAGTATCACAACCATGGAGAAAACCGTTTAGACAATATGATATTAGCAGTTAATATTACTTTTTAGTTAGAGTTTTACAGAGCATCGTCACTTAATGATACAAATACAGTTTCAACCTCAACCAAGCACCATACTTAAGAGCATTTTTGTTATGTAGTTTAATAATAATCTTACCTCAAAGTTCCATTTACTAGGTTTTTTTAGCTGAGAGCTGAATGTCAGCAATGAATGGAGAAGGTTCAGGTTCATCTTTCATAGATCATGTGGTTGTATAATAAGAGATTGTGATTTCAATTTCCACCGAACCTTGCTTCGGGACAAGTGGATGAAAAATCTGCCCATGTGTCGTCTAATCACCGCTGCCACTGTGGTCAATGTGAAAGCAAAAAGTGAAACTGGTAGAAATGTCTGAGTCCACTCATTAGTTTGTGTCTGACCCACTAAAAGTTTTTGCTCTGTCTCTTTCTGTGTTTTGTAGGTGACCTTGATGGGGATAGACATCGTTAGCGCATTCGTGGAGCGCCTGGGAGAGCGGTTCAAAGGATACCTGTCCACAAGTAAGATAACTTACCCCACCCTAAACTACCTCAGGGTTAACTAGTTCTTTGCATGTCTGAAAGCAGCTTAAGAAGGAGGCTGCACACCCAATGTACTAAAGGCTCCATTATGCTTCTACGTATCTGTGTCGCGGAGAGGGACTCACGGATCCCATGGACTCTTTGATTTATGCTTTTCCGACGACCGTCCGTCTGAAAACAATTCACCGCCAAACAGTAGGTGGCGCAACGAAAGACGAGCTCAGAGAACCCTACCCCATTTCTTGGAAGAAGAAGTCCACGTGTGTTTATTTACCTCTGTCGGCTTGTCTCCCACACACTGAATCATGGCAACTAACTAGACAGAGGCTGTTGATGGAGCTGGCGCTGCTATACTTAGAAGAGGACATTCTTGTTGTGACTTATTTTATGAGACGCGAGCAACAACAGAGAAGGAGACGGAGGCCATCTTATAATATACGGAAGAAAACCGGAAGTTTGAGGTCTGTAAATGTGAAATCCGGAAATTACGGCGTACGGAAATGACGGCGTACAGAAATGATGTCGTTAGCGGACCAATCACAGCCAAGGGCTGTCCGTAGGCTATCCGAAATATCCACGGATAGTTAGAAAAATCAGAGGTGCACGAAAAGCTCTCCGAGGGCGCTCTCCGAGGGCGGTCCTATCTGTCCGTATCCGTAAAAACGGAGTAGCATAAATCGGCCTTAACACACCCGCACCGATATACTCAAGTGCACGGCAGCTAGCAGTAGTTGTGTTTTCAAATACATGTCTAATAAACTACAGAGGGAATCAAACAAACGCAAAGTAAACTTTGAGCACAGTACGTGTCCTAGTAACTTCTGAGTAGTGAGGATGTTTGTAGTTAATGTGCAAAGTCAGAGCATGTCAGGGGGGAGGGAGGAGGGAGGACATGCTGCAGGGTGATACAGTGCAAGGATACCGGACATGTGATGTGCGTCTGCTCTGATCCTGAAGAAGGGGTGGCAATCATTTTGCAGCAGCAGGCTGATATTGTTAATAAAGCGTACCGTGAAGTTTTTAGATTTTCAGCATTGATAGAATAATTTATGTTTCCTGATTCATGCCAGTATGAGAGTTTTATTTTACTAAACAAACATTGCAGAAAAGATGCACATTTATGGCAAACCATTTTACGTAAACTGTGTGATCTATTTCATTATTTTCCTCTGTCATAAGGTAACATTTGATAAAATCGCAGCAATATATATATATATATATATATATATATATATATATATATATATATATATATATATATATATATCTTTTACGAACTTAATCAAACTCATAGCTGTTGAAACTGGCAACTCCGCACTACATAACATGTGATGGTTTGTGAATTGTTGTATAGATAGCTCAGGCTGCCCTTCCATTTTGTTCTGACTTCCACTTTGCGGTTCCTCTGAGACAGACCAGCAGTGCTGCTATAAACCCCGGCACCACCCCCTCTCTATTGTGCATCATTTAGTCTCTGTATTTAGCCTCTGAATTGTCTGCCATCCTGTAGCTCACCCTATTACACCCCAAAACCACACCTCACATTCATATGACCTCATAGGCTGAATGTTGTATCAGATTACACGGCCTGTGTGTGAGTGTGTGTGTGTGTGTTGGGATGGTGCCAGCCCTACTGTGTGCCCTCTCAAGGTGTCACCAGCTGTCTTTGTCAGCCAGACTGGCTCTTGTCAAACACACTCAACCCTACAGCGCAGCTCTGGGACGATCAGACCTGTAACACTGTCGCTGTGCAAAGTCTGCCATTACACACACACACACACACACACACACACACACACACACACACACACACACACACACACACACACACACACTCACACTCACACTGTGTATCAGTGTGTGTTATGGAAGTGTGTGTTTCAGACTGATGGTAAAAACATCTCTCTGAGCCACCGCTGGCTCTGGAATCTCCCTCCCTCCATCTCTCCTTTCCTGTGCTCTCCTTCTCCCAGCTCGCCCTCCTCCCACACACGCACACACACACATACAAGGACGGCAGGAAGATGAGATAATTGAAACGGAGTGACTGTATTGATGGACAGGATTGACTCGGGGTTGACGGGTTGCTGCCATTACAATATGTTTTCATGTGTGCACTGCATTTGAACGTTGTTTGCATTCTTGCCCAGATGTGAAGTGAAACGGATTCATGTAAATTCACAAAACTGTAGTGTGAGTGAAGATAAGAAGATGAGATTGGTCCAACAGAAAAATGTCAAACAAAATGAGACTGTGTGTGTGTGTGTGTGTTTGTGTGTGTGTGTGTGTGTGTGTGTGTGTGTGTGTGTGTGTGTGTGTGTGTGTGTGTGTGTGTGTGTGTGTGTGTGTGTGTGTGTGTGTGTGTGTGTGTGTGTGTGTGTGTGTGTGTGTGTGTGTGTGTGTGTGTGTGTCTTTACTACAGAAGATGACGTTGTTGTATGAAACAATGCCCCCCTCTGAGGATTTTTTGTTTGTTGGAGGGAATTGTCCTTGTTGCCTAGACAACCAGCTGTTATGGAAAAATGATGTATGGACACACAGGAGACAGATGACATCATACTGTCACTTTAACACACCCCTTCCCAGCCCCCTTAGAGTAGGAATGTGTGCGTGTTACGTGAATGTCAAAGTGAGACTTTTTATGTAACTCAGAAGGGTTAGTGTCTCCATCTGCTTTTCAAACAGAGACCAGTTTGTGCGTTTAAACTGGGTTTTATGCGGCTGGCTATGACTGGGCCATTTAAACCCCTGCATGTTGTAAATACTGGACTTTGTGAGTTAAAGGATCAGGCTGGAAACTTTCTGTATTTTTGGAATCGTCAGCAGATCTCTTAAAAAGACCAAAACCAATGATATGTTTGTCAGTCTATCAGTAGTGTCGGACTTTCCTACATCACTCACAGCCCATTGATTTCTACTTAGACATTAATCTTCAAAAACACCCCAAAAACTCAACGGTTATTCATAGAACTTTTTAGATTTTACCGAAAAGCAAACGCAAACAGGAGTAAATAGGTAATTTGTTGTGGACTGTTTTTTAGCTCTGAATTTTTGTATGTATATATTTTTGTGTATATTTACTAGTGTTGTCGCGAAATAGTACGTTTATGACATAGAAGCTTTAGTGAGAATTACGAGCGAATATTTTAAGCTGTGGGTAGGCGTTGTGGGTTTTGTGAGGGATGAATATATGAATATGGTGCTCGGTTCATGATCTTAGGACATGCCGCGGGACAGTATGCCTGGTCCGCACAAACACCCTCCTCATGGTGCCCGAGCCCCCCCCCCCAGCCAAATCCACAATAATACTGGTTGAGGAGCTAGTGGTAGCGAAATTAGCATTGGCCCCAGGAGACGTCTGTGTGCGTCATAGGCGGGTGAAGATCTTTCTCCACCCTTGTTTTTGTGGTCCCATCAAGTTGCAGGCGTTTTGATAAAAAGATGAAAATTACCTGTTCATATACTTTCAAATTAAAGCCAAAAATACACTTTGAAGTGATGGCACCTCCACTCCTCGTTGTATGTTGGATGAGAGGAACAATCTGAAACATTTGAGTAGCTGCCAAAACAGTCATTGTTCATTTGGACGCCAGTATTAAAATGCTCTCTCTGTGGATTCTTTACTGTGTGCGTCACTACGTTACATCGGCGGCCTCACTGCTGCATCAGTTGTGTGTAACTGACATGAAAGCATTTGATGATCTTGACATTATTTTAGTCACAGTCCATTTGTCGGAGCCTTTGTGTCCCTGTTGGCTTTACTTTAGCTTTTGTTCATTGATTTTCTCCTCTAACACATTGACAGACTGTACGAAAAATAAATGTTTGAGTATCTCTGTGATTTATATTTTCTCCACTCCTTCTTTTTTTAAATCTGGTAAAGATTCAGATTAATGTAAGGCTGAATTTGTCCTGTACTTGATGTAAACACTGTACAGTGAAGTGTATTTTTCATATATTGGCTATCATAACAATCCCATCCTTTCTTTGTCTCTCTCCCTTCGTCTTCCCTCTCTCCTTCCCTTATTCTGTGTGTAGTTGTACCATCTCTAGTGGACAGGCTGGGTGATGGGAAGGACCAGGTCAGGGAAAACAGCCAAGCTCTTATCCTTCGCTGCATGGAGCAGTCCGCCTCGCCCATGGTGAGGCACAGACACACACCCACACACACACACACACACACAGACACACAGACACACAGACACACAGACACTTACATAAAAATCTCAGGATCCTAACCAGTCAAAGACTCTTGGACAATCAACTTCTGACATCAAAACAAAGATAATTCTATAAATATAGTAATAACAATTCTTTGTACCTTAGTAATAGTAATAGTTCTAAGACTTACAGTCAGTGTATGAAATATATGTAACTGTGAACAACAACCTTGATCAGCTAAATTTTTGTATATTCAAAATGAACGATTAAAATGCAGGAGATAACAGATAAACACAATCACCTCCACATCAATAATAGATACTCACTACAGCAGAGAGCTACTCTGTGTTTTGAGCTCCCCCTTCTGGATATATGGGAAACATCATATGCTACATCACCGTTCTACTATGTGTTACCCCCACACACACAAACACACACACACACGCCACATTTGCACATCTCACATCCCAGATTGTGACCCTCTCTGTACTCCATAATCTGCTCAAACCCCTGATGATCTGCCAGGCAGAAACTTCTTCTCCTCCCTTCTTACTGATTCTCTCTCCCTCCTCAATCCTTCTCGTCCTCCTCTCTGCAGTACGTCTGGGAAAGGCTTCTTCCTGGTTTTAAACATAAAAACTTCCGCAGTCGAGAAGGAGTCTGCTTCTGTCTCAGTGCGACGCTCAACACGTGAGTAACTTCCTCCTCTTCATTGCACAATGTCATACATTAGTTCTCCTAAAAAAACTACACATCTATTCAAATAGCGGCTTTAAACCAACTCATTGAATTTCCTGTTCTACACACTGAGGCCTATATTTTTTTCCATTTGCTGCTACTGCTACCTGTGCTTGTTCAAGAAACACACAATCTCCGTCTCCAGGATAAATCCTCTTAACTGTATGTGTGACTCTGTGGCACACGTGCAACAAATTTCACCACCACTTTTGTCGCCATCTGGTACTTTCCGAGAGGTTTCAAAATCTGCTCTCGGTTTTTCCTGGCCTGAACTACAACAATATGAAGAAATTATTGGAATGGTCCGTATCTTACTACTACGTTCCAAAGAAAATATGATGGTCTGCGTGGAGATATTTTTCCAAAGGCAACAGGAGGTCTCAGGCTATCTGGGAAAATAAAAGAAAGGGGTTTATATGCACGAGAAATAAAATCGAATTCAGTCTCAAGCTTTTTCATGTCTCCCAGTACTTTGTTGCAAATTGCAAAGCGTCAGTATACATGTCAGATGAACAGCTGCTTAATTTTTTGTGTATTGTTCTGAGGTTGCATGTACAGCCTTTGACTTCATTGTGCTCTATATACTTTTTTTGGGTCTTCCTTTCGTTTCTAAAGGAATCCGCTTGAACTCATTCCCTCCTATTAGTTGATAAGAGGATTTCTGCTCTTGTAGAAGCCCACGTTGTCTCGGATTCTAGAGAAGCTGCTGCCATACTTAACATGGATTGTGCAAGCTTAAAATGCCATTAAACAAATACACCTATAGACATAAGACTGAACATATGCTTGTTCTCTTGCTGCACCTTGGACCACAGCATTCTAAGCCAGTGCAGGTTCTAGTCGACTGTATTTTCCACCTCCGAGTTGCTGCAGTCAGCAGATCTGGGCTCTTGGAGGCGCAGTGTGACTTTTGTCATCTTTTACTTGTGGAAAGTGACACTGATGTGCTAAATGCTAAGCCTCTTTATTTTGTATGATATGTCTGTGGCTGATATGTCTCAATGAAGTACAATAAAGAAAAATAAATTGACAAAAAACAAGAGAATGAAAACGCATGTTCAAAGCTTTGACAACACTTGTACACAATACAGTTTTTGTAAGACTTTATAAAACTCATGGTTTTTTTAACATCACAAGTTTTGTTGGAAAGGGATCAAACCTTTTTTGTGTCTTCCAACGTTGTGATTTTCTTTATCCTCTGGTTTCTCTCTGTTTCAGGCATGGAGCTCAGCAGCTGAGCCTCAGTAAACTAGTTCCTCATCTCTGCTCTCTGACTGGAGACCAGAACCCACAGGTAACAGGCAAATCCCTTCAGAATCGTATATGATAACGATGATCAAAATGTGTTATTGTGTAAATGTGTGTGATTCTATTGTGGCTTCAGTATACCAGTATGTAGCTTATACTGTGGTTTAGTTCTCAACGCCCGAGAGTGGTGGCAAGCATCTTAAAGCAGCTCTGTGATTATTACTGTTATTAGTGCGGAGATAGGCTTTGTCGTCCCCCCACACAGCTTCACTGCTGAATCATGAGCACCAACACCCGGCCAATAAAGCACACACACAACGCTACTAGCTCTGAGTGTGTGTGAGTGAGAGAGGGATACAGAGAGGTTTGTTTAACCTGAGTTGCACCCCAAAGCTGAAATCTGCTCCTCTCGTCTACCCAATGATTATCTACCTACACACCTTCCCAGCCAATCAACATTGACACAGGCCCCACCCACCCTCAGTTGCGGAGAATCCCTTTAACATCATCCCACCACCCAATCACAAGTGCCCACAGCATAACTAGCAAATCAGATGTCTCCCATTAGGGGGATGGGTACGAGGCCTTAAGGGTTTATTTTTTTAATGTGTTTATATTCGCCGTCTCTAATCCCTCTCATCCTAGACAGTGGAGAAACTGTAATCTTTATGGAGTTATTATGGAAAATACTTAATAATCTTACTGACTTCAACACATATTTTTACATTAACAAGACATAGATGCCTTTGTGCACACTTTGTGTTTGAGCATGCCTGTAAATGTAATTGTGTAAGTAGAAGACTTTTAAATTTGTTGATGTTTGTTGTCCGCAGGTGCGTGAGGCCTCCATAACAACATTGGTGGATGTCTATCGTCACGTTGGAGAGAAGGTCCGAGCAGACGTAGGAAAGAGAGGCCTGCCTGCTGCACGGTGAGTTGCTTATCATCTCCGCCTGTGTCAGCGCGGATGGTGGTTGTGCATTTGTGTTTGTGTGTGTGCATACTCCTTCAAGCAGGAGTTAGATTGTGTAGATGGTCTGTGGGTCCTCTGGCCTTGGCACTGAGTCTGTCCCAGGCCACGCCATGCACCACTCTGCCCTTCACACACACAGAGGCACTTTCATCCAGAGCACAATGCTGACTGACTGTGGGAGGGGGCAGAGGGCTGGGGGGGGGGCACAAAGGCGTTGGGTGGAGTAACACAGTTGGAGTTGGAGAAAATGTGGAGAGAGCGTGTGTGTGTGTTCACGTCATCTGAAGAGGTCCATTGAGTGGTATCGTCCTTCTTTGGTCGTCCTGGTTACTTGTGCCCAGTTTAGGGGTTATTCTATGTGGACAGTGACTCCCCCACTCTTCTCCCTCTATCTCCCATTTAAGAGATCCCAGCAGCCCAACGCTGACTGCTGAGTATGAGTCTTGTGTCTGTGAATGCTGGCCGTGACAGTGTGTCATGTGTTGCTCATATTAAGCCTGTCTGTCTCCAGCGTAAACATGCTGTCTGTGTATGCAGGATTTATATAGACCAGTGTGTGTGTGTGCGCTTCAAGGTGCATGTAGAGGCCGATGCTGTGATTTAGATCTGAAACCAATGCTTTTTCATTGCAAACTTTTGTATTGTGAGAAGCACAAATATGTCACACCAGTTTTATCAGTGTACTCACTGAGGACAGTGGATCACTGCTATGAAGGCGAGGTTGTAGTGTGTTCACATTAGAATATGGTTGCCGAGTGGAATGCAGAGCCACAGCCAAGGTCTCCCTGACAAGATCACATATCAAATCTGTCGAGCCAGCATACAATAATGTAGAGAAAGGGAGTGTTGTGACAGAAGGGGAGTGGTGGGAAAGATAATATGGAGGAATAATGAGAGGTTGACGACTCCTGCCTTTATGGTTTATGTTCTTGCTCTTCATTACTCTGTGGGACGGGACAGAGGAGTTGAGCAAGACTTATCTTTTTCCTGCACTGGAAAACAAAGGACTGGGATTCATATGCATGATTCCTTCACATGTTTGGAATGCAACTTGTGAAACCTGCTCTTTTATTGATATTTAAAGGGACATTTTGAATCATAGTCTATTAATACTAGTCCCTATCTTTCTCTAGCCAGACAGAACATTTTCAGAAAATTGGATCTGCCGTTTCAGGAGTTTGCGTTTGTCTTACGAAAAAACCCAGCAGGAGATTGTCCGAGCACATCCACTCGCTCTCTCTGAATTTTCCTGTTGTGTTCTCACATGAGCTAATTTGTACATTTTGACGATATTTCACTGGAGGACTGGCAGGATAAGTTCTGGAAAATGTCCAGAGCAGCTGACTAGTACATTTGCGTTCTCACATACGGCACCTCTGGAAAAAAAAGAAACTATCCAAGCCAGTAGTAGTAAGTCACACAAAATATCTTTTATTTATTTATGTGAAAGGTAAAATATTGGAAGTAGGCCCACAGGCTGTAACTAATGAGTAGTATTACATTTTCATGCAGGTCAGGACAGTAAACATATTGAGTTTCCAAACTGTGACAACTGAATGATGACTGTTATTACTCAACAGTTAGAGGTACCAAAAACAGATTTAGTTTATTATTTTTGGTCAGTTTTCAGCACAATCAGCTGCATTGTAACTGACTCACCCTTTCCGACCGTCAGTGGCACAGGTTACATCAGCTTTGGCAGTCGCCCTCAATGGGTCAGCGCGAATCATGTGACCTGGCTGTGTGACCCAGGTCGATGTCTTGTGTTGACTGGGGGTCAAACAGCACCAGAATGTCTTTGACCTGTATTTCTGTTACAGATGACAGTCTTATTGCCGTGTTGTTATTTAAGCTTAAACATCATTTAACTGTCTCCATGATGTGTGGACAGTGACTTAGGAGGAGCTAACAGGATTAATGCTCTAATCTGTGTGTGATGCTGTGGGTTTTCCTGACAGAGCCAGACCTGAACAGAAGGCTGCCGGTGTCTCCCTGATGTGTGCAATGTACAGTGCATATATTTCTATGGTCTAGCAGTAACAACAAGGGATAAACATGTAACAGCAATCGCCTGTCAGCAGCTCAAATGCAGGTTTAATCAACATTCAGTTCACCTGTTGTCTAAACCCATTTTTTGTCAGAAAGGCAACTGAGCTACCTGATTTGTGTTCGACCATTCTTCAGTCACAGTCCATCGGTATCCAACACTGCTTCAGAGCTCTGTGTAAAAGGTGCAGCAGTATCAAGAGGGGGATTCTTGAATTCAGAAAAGAGAAATAGGATTAAAAGAAAGAGGAATAAGAGGACATGGACAAGTGAGGTGAGAAGGCGAGAGGAAGAGGGGGGAGGAGCAACCTTGCTTTCTGTCTGCCACTGGCTGTACAGCCCCTCCCCCCCTCTGACGAGTGTGTATGTGTGCGTCTGGCTATGAGAGGGAGGTTATGTAAAGGGTAACTGAATCTCTTTGCTGGCTGTCACACAAACTGGCCCACTTGTCTCTCTCACAGACATGCACACAAAGACCCTGCCTGAGATTTAACTCTTTGTGTCACTGTGGAGATTTGTCAGTAGGTGTGTGAGCTCAGCACAGTTCGTATGTGAGACAGTAGGTGGTGCTTTGTCGCATGCCCATAGCATGGTTTGGTCCATCGCTGTTGCCCCCCCCCCTCTCTCTCTCTCTCTCTCACAAACACACACACACCCTCTCTCTCCCTCCCCTCTCCCTCACTACCTCTCAGAGCCACTGCACCATGTTGGATACAAAGAGCTGAGGGGAGCCGAGGATCAGAGTGTGTCACTAGCATGGGAGCTAATGTAACGTTGCGCAGCAACCTATTTATCAACCCACTGGGAAATGCTGAGGCTAAGGAGTGCAGAAGGCTGTAGGCTTGGTCTCTTCTGAAGCAAATCCGTGAATTAAAAATGCTAATGAATGGAAGGGAGCAACTTGAAAACGCAGCACGGCTGAGCAGCCCGTTGCAACACAGATCGTCAGTTATCAGGAGCTTCTGAGCTGTCGGGTGTTTGTGGACCTGCACCGTGACACCAAAGGACAGACAGGGAGAGAAACAGAGAGAAGAAGGTGTGTATTCCTTTATTCTGATCTGCTCACATCCATGGATAGCGTTATGGGAAGGAGACATTCGGGCATGTCACTGGACAATGTAGGTCATTGTGTCTATTGTGTTTATGTCAATGTGTATCCACATCACTCAGAACGATGGAGGCTTTTTATTTGTGCATTTTTTTATATCTTGATTTGTCCTTAAATTATGAGACATGATTGCTCTGTGTTATTATTGCTCTTGAAATTTAATATCAGAGCAGATTCTGGGTTGTGGTTGTGTGTTGTGTTTGTGTGTGTTTGATGCTGAGGAGGTTGTCAGAAAGACTCTTGTCATGTTTCTGCTGCAGCTTCATGAGTATGGCTGGCATAATAGACACACCCACCAAAAGGCAGGCCGACAGGCAGGCAGGCTCTCCACATGTTGTTGCTGCAGTTAATACGTTCACCTGGGATTCACCGCACCTTCACTGAGCTCTGGGCTGGGGTGTGTTTCCACCTGCATATGCAAAGTGAAGATGATTGACTTGTTTTCCTATTCAGTCTAATTTTGATGCAGCTAATTCTTATTGTATTTGTATTGTAGTGATTTTTATTAAGCTTGTGTGTGCGTTGTGTGTTGTTATAACCTTTCCTCTTCTTCTCTTCTCTTTGCAGGTTACAGACGATATTCACTCGTTTTGATGAAGCCTTGAATTCAGGCAACATGGCTCTCAGCCCCAGTCACGGTCAGTCTACTTTCTCATTTATTATTCGCCACCAAATCGAGTCATGTTTTGGTTTGAGAGGAGAGGAGCCTGGTTGTGAACGTGTGTGCACATACTTGCATACGTGCATGTGTGTTGGTGAGCACTTGTGCGTGTCTCGTGATTGTGTATGTTTGTTTCCATTAGCTTCAGTAAGGGCAGCTAACAGGATTAATGCTTTAATCTGTGTGATACTGTGGGTTTACCCAGCAGAGCCAGACCTGAGCAGAAGGCTGCTGGTGATAATTGTTTGGTTTTAGCTTTAGATTGGACTATGGATCTTTAGGAGCCTTAGGCCCACTGAAAGTTGGAATTGTGCAGGGATTACACTCCCTACAGCAAGGTTTCATTTTAGGGCAGGATAATAAATAACATGACAGTTTGTTCACAAAGATGATATTGTTAAACTATGGCTTTAAGCTGAGTTTGTGCTCTGTGGTGTCAGTAAGGTCTTGGTTATTGGCGTGTCACTGGCTGTTTGTACCTTTAGGCTGCCCTGTCAGTGGGTGGAACAGCGACAGTTGGTAACATGGTCGGCTGTTGCAGCTTGTTTACTTGTATAGAAAGAAACCTGGGCAGAGACATTGAGGAGGAGCTCAGGGCTTGTGGTGGTTTCTGTTGCCATGATGGTATCTCTGGTGGCAGGACAGGGGTGGCGTATGGTTGAAAGGAAAGCTGTGTTTTTGCTGCATGATTCTGGAAGTGATTGTGAAATACTTATTTAGAACAGTAATACGAGTTCTCCTTTCTTATGTTTCTATTTTTATACACTCCCAAGAGGTCTTGTCATGTGCCTAGGAAGAAATCTGTGATTATTTTAGATCAAACAATACTTTCTGACTATCTTTATTTGTAGGAGAAAGACACTAAGAGTAAACATTAGAACAGGCCAGTGAAAAGTTTTAAAAGAAACTGACTGGGATGGTTGCGGACTCTCCGTGCTTGAAATAATCAAGCAAGCAGTTAACAAACTACATAACAGGCTGAGACTAATGGACTGACACTGATACTGAGAGTATCTGGATCTACTTGGAAAACTCTGGCCATCTGACCATATACGTTGAGCTCATAACCAAACGTGAGTAAACATACCAGGGTGAACTTCATTTGCAAGGCCTCCTGCTTGGCCTTAGCTACCACCTCAAGTATACTTCAGTTTCTTTCTCTTGTAGAAACGATTCGATTTACCAGGGACGACAAAATGATTTGAACATTAGATCATTTGTAGGTTATTTAGTCAATTAGTTGTCTATCCATCATCTGTACTGCTGACACTTAGGGGTCATGGGTAGAGCTGGAGCCAATCCCAGCTGACATTGGGCTAGAGGCTGGGTACATCCTGGATATATTCAAATACTATATCATAAAATGAGGAAAACTGGCCAAGAAAACTAATAAAAGGGGTTAGTGGAATGTCTTATACAGACTGAGATGAATATTTGTGACCTAAACCTTGGTAAGCTTTCAATAATTTAACTTCTAAACACAGGACAGTGAGGACACATGCAGGCACACGCGCACACACACTTTCGTTCTCTACTTGCCCTTGCCCAACATCTCTTTGGGTCCAGCTTTTGCTCTACAGGGTTTGTGGCAGCTGTTGCTGCGAGAAGAGGAGGGAGGGAGGGAGGGCAAAGGATTGAGGGAGGAAGCTGAAAGAGATCTCTGGCAGTAGCCAAGTCACAGCGCTGTGCCTATCACTGCCTCTCCCCAATTCATAATGACAGAGACAGAGAGAGATTGAACAAACAAGAGAGGAGGGAAAAGATAGAGGAGAAGACAAAGGAGAACAGAGGGAGAGGAGCGAATACCGACACAACAGGCAGTTTTTCTAGCAATAACGCACTGTAACCATGGCAGTTGGGGATGATGGTAAGTGTGTCTGTGTGTGTGTTTGTGTGAGTCTGTGTTTAATCTCATCTGGCGGTGGATGCTGGCACCCAGACAAAGGCTTGTCAACATATGGTTTTAGATCAAAATCAGCTTAGACTCCAAGCACTTTCACCCCGAGTGCTCTGGCTCAGGCTTCATATTTGATATGTAAAGGAGAAAAGTGGGGTTCCCTATAATGAAAACATCTCCATTTTGTTGAACTGCTTGTGTGTGTGGTGCGTGTAGATATACAAAATCCATATGTCCAAGGGTTTCGAGTTCCAGTTTCCAGTTTCCTTCAAATTCATTTAAATGTGAGACAGGAAATGTTTGAGAGAGATCGTAGCCTGAGGACTGACCTGAACTCAGAGTTTCTGTCATGCTTTAATTGTATAGTATGCACCTTGGTCACAGATGCCAAGTGGCATTCATGTACATTTTTTAACTTTCTGTTGTATTATTAACATCAAGTGTGTTGTTCTTTAGTGACAGCCTTCCTATCGCTATCTCTCACTCCAAGATAGACATCTGTGTCTTCATGTGTACACGTGCTATTGATTATTTGCAATCGAGAACTAATAATCATTCTAAAAAATATGGTTCAGTTTTGGCCCATCTGAGACAAAAATATCTACCACGATGAGAGAAGAAAAACGTTTAAATTTAGATGAAACATAACCGACTTGGCCGAGAGAATTAAGTGTCTCCTCTTTCTGGCTAGGTCAAAATATCATCTATAACTGTTAAATGTTATTAAATATGGCATTTTACAGGGACCAGAGCAGATACATTTTGAGCGTGTCGTCTAGTAATACTTGCTTTGTTTTTATTTCTGACTTTTTCCACGCATTTAGCCTATTTTCAGATGGAATTTCAAGTTACCACTATATGTCAACAGTTAAAATCAAGTATTTGTCGGTAATAAAGAAATCATCAGCTGTAACATTATATATACAGTTATACAACCTCAAGTAATCTTATTTCGTGTTATGCATGTGCTGATTTTAAATAATATGCTGATTAAATAAAAAGGAAAAACGCTACAAGCTCAAGAAAGCAAGTTTATGCTGATATAAGCAGCCCCCAGACCTTCTCAATGTAACTTAAATGTTTTATAGCCACATTTAAATTTTTTACTGTTTTGCCTTTAATAATATATTGTCTTGTTCTTAGTAAAAACATGGCAATAAAAACAAATTGTTTTCTTTTATTTAATTGAGACGGCACGTTGAACAGATCGGTTTTGATCTCAGTCTGACTCACTGGACGTGTATAGAAAAATAGATGAAAACCTGATCTTCCAGACAATCCTGAAAACAACTGACCTGTGACGCAGACTTAATACAGTTGACTGATTTCTCAACTGTCAAAATTTCCCATTTACCCTAATACAAATCAACTTCCATCATTAACACTGATTGAAGTGATGCATTCTCATGTGTATGTTTGTAAAAGTAAACAAAGCATGTTTCTAGAAAGAAAAGCATGTCAGTGCCACTGGCGCCGTGCTAAACTCACTAAATGTTATTTTGTCAGGTCTGAAAAGGAGATTTTCCGAATGCAAACACACACACACACACACACACACAAAAACACACACAGAGGAATATTCAGGACCATCGGCCGTAGCCTTCATTGCTTGCATTGTACCTAAGTGTTGACAGGCACTGACGTGCACACACAGACACACATAGACAGACATACACAAACACACACACACACACACACACACACACTGTCTTTCGCAGACATCCTCATTCTGCTTCAGTGCATCCTTGGCGCTGCAAAGGAAACCATGACCCCATTTCCAGGCTAGGCTGGTTGCCAAGGCAAAGCTTTCCTCTCAAAATTATGGTTTATCCCTCTCCTGGATTTGGAATTAGGACTCAAATCATACCTCTATATGTGTGTGTGTGTGTGTGTGTGTATCTTTGCGTGTGTGTATTTTACTCCTGCTTCTTCAAACTATATTCAATTATATACTAAACTGTGGTTAGACAGTGTGTTCCAGTCTTTGCTTCAACAACATCTGACAATAATCACAATCCTCTGAAGAGATGGTTGTAATACTTTTTGTTCTAAATGCCTACACACGTACACACACACACACACACCTACCGCTCTTCTAGTTTACATTGGAGCTGGGGTAGTACTCACGTTCTCCTTTCCATCCCTTTCTCAAACAAGTGCTGTGACAAATGAAAAATATTTTCTCTCTGTCATCTTATGCACACTGTCACATGGTCCTGAGCTGGTCTATGTGACACAGTCTGTGCCCCAGCTTAAAGCAGATCAGCATAAACACTGGTTCTCTGTGTCGTTAAGATGCCTGGGTCTGCTCTTAGTGGCATGTGGAGACTTTCAGCTGTAATACTTAATGATGATGATGTCTGCTGCACTGCTGCGACTGATCGTCTCAGTTCTTCAGAACAGAAACTCTGACTCTTTACTGTCACTGATGTGTGGTTTGAACAGAGTAAATAAAATGAGTGCAATTGCTGTGGGAAACTATCAGCAAATACTAACAGTAGCACCAAGTTGCCTTTCTCCAGCAAAGTAGTTAGCTAAGACTTATTTGTGGCTCTGTATTCAAGCTGACCTGTAGCTGCTGTACAGAACGGCCTTTATTTATCTGAAGTAGTGGCCCTCGAGATGAAGCCATTTGTCTGGTGCAGAGCCAGTGCTGCCACCATGTGGTCACAACTGAAAAATATTATGAATTAGGGTCTGGGCTTTTTTTTGTGCCTGTGTGTGTAGATGCTTTATCTACACATTGTGCCATCCTTTTCTGGGGTGTGTGATATTTCCATGGCAACACTAATGCCGCCATGCCTTTCTCTCCTCCCCAGCACGCCAGAATCCATCCTAATTTAATAAACCAGCATGAAGTCAGTGAAGACACAGTAAATGTGTTTATTAAACTAAATTGGAGATGTGAATGTGTCTTGCGGGCACACTGGACATCTTTTTCTTCTTTTTTTTCCTGTTTGCTCTGCTCATCTGAGAAGCTGGTCTGCACTGGTCGCCATGGTAACAGCATGTGTGCAGCCTGCCCCCCCTCTCTCTCTCGCTCTCGCTCTGCCCTCCACCCTGAGACATTTTCTCCCATGGGATCTGACTAGACAAAAGCAGGAAATGCTAAACATGCTAACGATGATGCAAATCAACGCTAAGAAAGATGATGCATGACTGATAATTGATAATGGCCCGCTGGGTTTTGATAGTACACCATTAAAATCATTTTATATAGTCCATTCATTCTGTTTTATTGGTGTCCCTGTCATTGAATTGTACAAACACTGTATTTCCATTTTTTTTTCTTCTGCATTCATCATATATATTAAATATAGGACCTTGACTATTGATATAATATTTTTATTCAAATCTCTTTTGGCCCTTGAACGTTGACTCCTGATGCTGACCATTAACAATCATGAAGAACATGTTTGCTCATAATGCTCATTGGGGGAAAAGTATTTAACAATAATCTGATTGGAAAACTAAACATCTGTAAAACATCAGTTCACATAAAGGGATCCAGGAACTGTGTCTGTTCTTGTATATAATGTGCAACACAGTTTCATTATTTATTTGGCTCCATATACTAGTTGGCTGAAAAGACTCTGTCAATGTTTCACAGACATAACAGCATCTGTGTTTATGTTTTCCGATATTCATCAGTGTGAATTATTTTACAGAATAATCTTTGCAGAAAAGATGTGCATTTGTGTTTACATTTTTATGTTTGGTTAATGATATTTTCTTAATGTCATGATAAATGACATGGTTCAATTACATGTCTTCTTCATAAGGGTTTGATAGCGACATCTTTGAAACCATTGCCGATTAAATTTTTAGAATGTACATGGGAATATTTGTATCTGCCCCCCCGAAATCCATATTTGTTGAGCTGTAATGTAAATTATATCTAGCCCAGTTTTAAATATAACCAGTTTCTTCAGAATTATAGCAGTTGTTTCTTTATACTCTTACCCCTAAAAGTAGGCTTCTATTTTTTACTGCTCTTATGTACATAAGAGCACCCTCAAATTAAAGCAGGAAGTTTGGAATTCAACCTAATCGTTATTGTTTCATTTCAAATCCAGTGTCCTGGACTACAGGGTCAAAACAATGAGGAACATGTCACTGTATTACTCCACTGTATGTGCGTGGGGGTGTGTGAGTGGGAGGGTCAAGGCCTCAGATGGAGGGGTGCGGTCATTTCCTCCCCTCCACCCTCCCAATCATCACCCTCCCTTAGTTTTATCTCCACCACCCTTTGTTCTGTGGATGTGAAGAGAGAGAAATTGAAAAAAAGTGCTAAGTGCTTCTTGTCTCTCAGGTAGATGAGGCAGCATAAAAATGGTGTTGAGAGGTTGTTGAAAATTGAGCATGAGAGTAAGAGAGTTGAGGAGAGTGTGTGTTGTCCATGGTAATGAGTTTAGGTTCGCTGGTCTGGCAGGGACACAGAAAAAACCCTGTTAATATTCCTGGGGTGTCTCTGTGTGTGTGTGTGTCTCTCCCTTTCTCTCCCATCACACACACATTCATATTCTTGCCTCCGCACTGGCTGCAGCACCATGATGTCACCGCTCGTACGATTGGCTGCGAGGCTGCTGAGGAAAGGAGGAGAGATGCTGGGAGAGAGAGAGAGAGAGAGAGACAGAGAGAGAGGGGAGGGTAGTGGATGGCTAGAGAGGAGTGATAGAAAATGCCGGCACTTATATGGTTGGAGGGATTTTCAGACAGAGACGTGAAGTGTGTGCAGCTTTAGCTCCGACATGAAGTGTGTGTGAGCTGTGTGCATGTGTCTTGGGGTACGGCTTGCAGAAGAGGGGGGTCACCAATACCACGCCCTCCCAGAAGCATGAGGCGACTGATCTGCCAGCGGATCTGTGACTGTGAGTGCAGGGATGGATCTCGGTGTTTTGGTGTGTGTGTGTGTGTGTTGCTGATTGAGGACCTTAATGTCGGCTTCTTGACATGTCCACTAGACGCTGAACATATTTGCGTGCATGTGACACACACGCACACACGTATGTCACTGGTTTTGTATGTTGCTTGTGTGTAGGTAGCTTGATGTATGAGTCAAGGTGTTG
The DNA here is from genome assembly GCF_963576545.1 of Limanda limanda. Taxonomy (NCBI): domain Eukaryota; kingdom Metazoa; phylum Chordata; class Actinopteri; order Pleuronectiformes; family Pleuronectidae; genus Limanda; species Limanda limanda. The sequence continues at coordinate 12,152,874 of NC_083654.1, read as the reverse complement.
GGTGGTGGCTGTGGCGCATTTCTCCACGACTGGTTGTCAGAGCGACTGCATTCCTATGCCAACAGTTTCATCTCCACAGTTTGTGTGTGTGTGTGTGTTTTGCTGGCACACTCAAAATGCTGCACCTTTGTTGCAAGCGTGTCTCAAGTTTCCCTGCTAGCTTTCTTGTTAGCTATATTTCTGCTAGCATGTGGGCTCCTGAGAGTTCTGTCAATCACAGTTTGCATGGGTGGACATTTTGGTCATTATGTGTGTTTTCAGGCTCTTTAAAGGAAGTTCGTACGTGTGTGTGTGTGTGTTTCTTTTTTCTTCCTTCTTGCAGTGTGTGTAATGAGTATTGATTTAGCGATTCCTGACCAAGCTCTCTGTAGACTACATCCTCGTCCACGCTTTGCAACTCATCTTTACTTTTTGTTCTACTGATCGTTGTCTATGAACAGACTCAACCTCTTTATGCTCATAAAAGGAGCAGCTTAAATCCAAGCTACTGGGAAATGCTTCAGACCAAGGGCGTAAATAATTCATGCATTCTAAGTTAACATATTTAGAAGGTCGGTTTCAGCAATTTGTTTTTGTGAGAATGGATTATTATCTTTTTTGTCAGTGAGTCTTCAGTTGTTATCCTGTGTTGTGCTAATTTATCATTATCAATGCAGGTTATGAATTAATTCAAATAATTGTTCCACTGTTCAGGGTATCCACCCTCATAATAAGATCATTGATATCTGTTATGTAGTCTGAACTTGTCTCAGAAACAATAACAAAGGTTTAGCATGAATTGCATGTGGTAACACACAAGTGGTAACGCTCTTCACTTTCTCTTCTCTCTCTAGATCGTAATTTTGACGATGACGACAGTGTGGACGGGAATCATTCTTCCTCAGCCCAGGCTGCATTCAAGGTCCCCAAAGTTCCAAAGAAGCCTGCAGAGTCCTCGGCTGCACGCAGACCCAGTGCTACTGGTGGCAAGCTAGGTACTTAAGTTCATGCACATTGGCAACTACCGTCAATTCAGATGCACAACAGTGCATCCAAGTCAGGAAGCAATGCAATGATCAGTGCTGTTATGATTACAAAGTGTAATCATGTGCTCAGTGTGCAGTCGATCTTTTTATAGTCTGAGCTCAGTAGTGTCAGTATTTAAGAATTAAAGATTTAGACATTACTGAATGCAGAAACACTTAAAACCTAGTAAATGAAAAACAGGCCAGAGAATCAAGCACCGTTAAACATCACTAACAATTTATCAGTATCCCCCTTTTGTCGGGAAATTACTATTTTATTTTGCACATACAGGAAGTTCAATGACTTATAGCAAGTGTCTAGATGAGTTTAGTCAAACTGCATCGAAAATGGGCTTGAACTCTGAAAGACAGTTTTGTCCATTCAGGCAGGACATTTTTAATTGTATTTTCTAATAAGAAATGTCCAAACATGTCAAGGATAATATGTGTAGCACGAGATCATAAACATGTCACTTCACCTAAAGGGGTCCAGGTTTTCTCCAGCTCATATGTTTTGAAATTATAATGTGGCTATGATGTTGAAGCTGACTTTGTGGATATTAATATAAATTCTGTGTTAACCGTCTAAAAACCGTCCTCCTACACTGCTCCCTAATTATATGACAGTGTTTCTGGATTTATGCGTCACTTCACTTCACTTTGTCTCAGCGTGTGTTTCATCTGGTGAAGGCTAAATACAGAAATCCACTCAAACTAACCAGAGGGGCTGACAGATAGTCACGACATCAAGTGTCTGCTGAATGTAGGGAAGTGAACTGACCTAACCTGGATGTCTTGTATGAATTTCCATGTACATGCATGCGGTATGATTAACCCCTAAATCAGCGATGTAGGACTTGAGTCTGATTCAAGTCCTGAGACTCGACTTGTGATACAATTCGTGGTGACCAGACTTGCACACGAGCATGAACTGCGTTCAGACTTGGAAGTTGGAATCAAGGGCTCCAATTTGTATTTTGCAGCGATATACCAAAGCCATGTTGAGGATGTCACATTATTAATTTCTTGCAAGGTCAGACATGCTTGTGAATCCACAAACCTACATATGGATTCATGCTCATACAATCATTAACAGTAAGAGATGCCCCTGAGGTAGTTGACTTTGCATTTACAGATTTTACATCAAATTCAACCTTCACGACTCTGGTAATATGGACTCAACTCAGACCAGAATCTGACTCCTCTTTATTCAATTGGATCTAGACTCTTGACTTGACTCAGACTCCAGCTTTCGTGACTCAACACTTCTAAAGATAGACAGAATCTGCCCTCCTAACCTTTTAATGTCCTCATAAACAATACAGTGTAATGCCGTTTTCTGTAAAGCATATTGGTGGACACAGGTTTAGAGGCTGTGGGGGCGGTTAAAACAAATAAAATGACTTTTTTTTACAGATGTCACAGTCTTCAGTGACGATCTGCCTCTCCGTCTCCACAGAAATCTGATACTCTTTCATATTCTTATCATCAGATACCTGCGCTCATATCTCAGGGCTGCAGCAGATATCCTCCTTCCCTTTCAGAGAGCCTCCTCCTCTCTGCCTCCTATCCCTCCTGCTTACACAGTGCAGTGGTGTTTGCTTCCTCTTTCCATGCATTGATTTTTTTTTTCCATCTTTATCTCTATTGGAAGAAAGCTGTGCTCCCACCACCGAGCAGTCGATTCCTGGTGCTTACTAATGCATCTCTGTCAGCCATGTCACACACACATGCTTACATAGAGTGTGCTCATAGGTGAATGTGTTTCACAAGCAAGCATTCTGTCTGAGTACTGGTACATCGCTGCGTTGTGTGGAAACACAAGACGGTGGTCTCTTGTCACTTGGATCATTAAGGCCTTATTGATCGTCAGGCAACGGAGAGAGGCTGAAGTCAAAGGCATGCTGGGTATTTTTCACAACTATGACCTTGTTAATATCACTGCCATGGAAGGGAAAAGTCAGATGTTATTCAATCACATGCCTCTGAATTGTATCTTCTTTTCATTTTTTGAAAATGAATTGTTCAGTTTTTTTCCCTGCTATATGGGAGTAGTACCCATGATGGCGGTGGTGGGAGGACCTATTGTCTGAATGTAGACAACAGTACGCCCACACAATCTGGCAGAACTCGACAGCAAGACAGATCTGTCCATTTTGCCAATAACTGACAGTAACAGAAAAGATTGCTGCCTTACACAAAAGATATTTGAATCCCTTGGGAGAGAATCGAGTGCTGAGATGGTTTTAAGTCACAGTTAAAAATCATTTTTGAACTGTGTTCATAGCAATGTTTGTTCTCACTATTACAAAACCATCTGCCATCAACATAACCATAATTATTATTGGAGTCATAGCGACTGATAACATGCCGTGAACCTTTCCATTCCATAAAGCTGGCAATCAAAAATAATTGCAAATGAGAAGCAGTGGCGGGGGTGATTCTAGGCTCGGCTGCTTCCATGTTACGCCTGGAGAGTCACAGAGGATTGTGCCGATTGCTAACCAGCCGGCTACATGTTCCCCAGCTCTCTTCACAATCGTGTTGAGTTTTAATATGAAATATCTTTGTGACGCAGGTGTAAAGGAGGAAAGAAAACATTTCTTCTGCCTTCGATCATACCCAGCTCTCTATCATGTCCTCCTCTCCTGTGAACAACTTCTAAGTTGCCTCAGTGTTTAATCCTCCCATCGTCCTGGATCGCTCTCAGCTCTCAGTTCCTCCTTTTTTTGGTGCACAAGCTTTCTTCGTCTCGTCTATCCCTCCTCTCCCTGTTCCCCTTTGGTGAGGAGCTGGAGGACGTTTGGTCCACAGAGCTTCCATCCCCCAGAGAGATATGATTGACATTCCCATTACTGCCAGGAAGTGCATTAGAAACACAGGCTGCTCCCACTGACTTAAGTGTGTGTAGCGTTTGTGTGTAATTCGTGCCTGTGTTGGTGTGAGTTAAACCAGAATCACAAAATCAGCCAACAAAGAAATCCTTCCGTGCTGAGGTCTTGTAAGAGATATTCTAAATATACACACAGATGTTTTTTTAAAGGACTCTGCTCTGTTTTTCCAGTTTCTAAAGAAAGTGCCGGAGCAGTTGATGAAGATGATTTTATTAAAGGCTTCACCGACGTCCCTCCAGTCCAGGTACACTATACACAGGAGAATAAATGCAGACAATCGCAAACACTTACACCTTTTACGAACAAAACTATTGAGGCTTTCAAGGCTAGACTGCCTGAGGTTTTTTCCATTTTTCTAATATTTGTTTTGCATCCTTCTCTTCCTTGTACTTCCCTTCTCTATGCAGATCTACTCAGCAAGGGATCTTGAGGACAACCTCAATAAGATCCGTGAGATTTGCTCCGATGACAAACACGACTGGGACCAGAGAGCCAATGCTGTTAGTAGTTCTCCTTTAACTGTTCATTTAATCAAACTCTACCAATAAAATAACCATTTTTGATTCAGCAGTTTTTATAATGTATTGTTGTGTTCTCAGATGAAAAAGATCCGCTCTCTGCTTGTGGCGGGCGCAGCCGACTACGACTGTTTTTACCAGCACCTACGGCTACTGGATGGAGCTTTCAAACTGTCAGCGAAAGACCTGCGCTCGCAAGTGGTTCGAGAGGTCTGCATCACTGTGGGGTGAGTGGATTACACATGCTTTCATCACCAGAGGTTAAATATATACTTAGAATATGAATCTCTGTTGGAGCCGAACAGTTTGAGTACACCCTAGCAGTATTTTATCACATTTTGTGGTTGCGTTCATGTTTGATGTGTTGTGTTTTTGTCTGTGTATTCTTTTAGCCACCTTTCAATGGTGTTGGGGAATAAATTTGACCATGGAGCGGAAGGCATCGTTCCCGTCCTTTTCAACCTCATCCCCAATTGCGCCAAAGTCATGGCCACCTCTGGTGTGTCGGCTATTCGCATCATCATACGGGTAAGTCGTTTTGCAAACACAATAATTCATTCAACAGTCTTGTTTTGCAACTTCATGGTCAGTGTGAGCACTACTGCTTCAATCTTATTATTGGAATTTCATTGAATCTTTCTGTCCTCTGCAGCACACACATGTCCCGAGGCTCATCCCCCTGATAACCAGTAACTGCACATGCAAGTCTGTGGCCGTAAGAAGGTGAGGTTAACCACACTGGTGTGCCAATAAAATGCTCTCAAATAATAAACAGTCAAAAAAAATTATCACAAAAAGGCTTATGGTGTGGTTCAGTCATGGTTTTTGCGATGATGAAACTGATGGAAATTTGTCTTCTCCAGGCGCTGTTATGATTTCTTGACCCTTCTGCTGCTGGAATGGCAAACCCACTCTCTAGAGAGGTGAGGGCGGATGTTTAAATCAGCTCTGGTTTCTCGTTTGTTCAAAATCTTTGGATAAAACAAGTTTCAAACCTGTTTTACACATAAGGAACCTTTTGTATTTATTTGTCAGGCACACAGCGGTTCTGGTTGAAAGCATCAAGAAGGGAATTAGAGATGCTGACTCAGAGGCCAGAGTGGAGGCCCGCAAGTAAGACATTATTTCATAAAATTGCATCATGTGAAAGAGGAGTAGTTATAAATATCTCACCACCTTCCTTTTCCTGTTTGAATTCCTCGATTTCCCAAATTTGTTTTTCCATTATCACCCTACTACCTCCTTCCTCAACCATCCATTTGTCCTCTGACTCTGATCCCTCTGCCCACCTCTGCCATTGTTTTCTTCTCTTCTCAGGGCCTACTGGGGTTTGAGGAACCGATTTCCAAACGAGGCTGACGCTCTCTACAACTCCTTAGAGCCATCTTACCAGAAGACCCTTCAGTCCTGCCTGAAGAGTTCCGGCAGTGTGGCCTCTCTTCCCCAGAGTGACCGGTCCTCATCTTCCTCTCAAGAGAGCCTTAAGTAATCAGAGCTCAGCACCGCACCTCCATAGTTTACTTTAGGTTTACTAGGTTTACACTTAATAGTGTAAACTGCTCTTTTTTTCAGCAAGACAAAATCCCCATTAGTTCACTAGTGTTTTCACTGGTAAACACAAAGACTTCAGTTGGCTGAAATAAGTGCAAAGTAGAAACTTACACTTTTCCTGCACACCGCTTTCATTACTTTACTTTTATGTATTGCACTCAGTTTAGTTTAAAGCCTGCAGGTTAACCTTAAAAAGTCCTTACTAGAAATATGATTAAAAGAAAAATACATTAAAGATTCCATTTGTTTTATTGTTTATGTGTTTGTTTTATTTTGTATTGACCTACTTCTCTCTGTTTTCTGTCAGTCGGCCTCTTCCTTCAAAATGGTCTGCAGCTCCAGGGCGAGGTGAGTCACACGGAAACACACACACACACACACACACACACACACACACACACACACACACACACTGTTGCAAACTCTCTCAAAGATATAATCTCATGGTCACTCGCCTCGACATGAATAAATACACAGCAGCTCGGTCCATCTGTAACGTTCCCATCATATTCATTACATCTTGCCCGTGTGTACTCCTGTACAATCACACCCGTTTATGTTTTTATTTTAACACACTTGTCAACGCACAAATGTGTGTATGCGTCTGCACATGACTTGTGTATTTCTGTTTTAGTATCAATATTGTGTATGTTTTGTGTGGAGCCCGCATGTGTTTTGTATTGTGTTGTATTGTATTTGCCATCATCACCTCCGTCCCCACTCCAACACACTCCTCCTCCTCCTGCTGTCCCATCAGTCCCTGCGGGTTCAAAGGGTGGGCTGTCGTCGGCCTCCCTGCAGCGTTCCCGTAGCGACGTGGATGTAAACGCGGCAGCATTGGCTAAGCACCGGCAAGTCGGACAGGCCAGGGGCTCGGGTCGCCTGACCCCTGGCTCCTACTCCTCACTGGGTAAGGGCCCCTATCAGTCAAGTTAGATGACTAATCCAACTGCACAGACACTGGTGAGCATGTTATCAGCTGGAGGTCCGAGGAGTCCATTCAGATCAGCTTAGCGGTATCACAGTTACAACCACATCCTTCTACAAAACAGTCTTAAAGGACAGACTCACACACTCTTGACTGGGCTCTCTCCTCTCTTACTCTTGACCTTTCCTCTCCTGCTGCCTGCTTGTTGCTTGTCAATGTGTCTTGTTATGTTATATGTTTGTATTTATATTCTGTCTGCATGTTCTATAGATCAGTGTTTGCCAAACTAGGGGTCACGACGAAAGACACAGTTAGAGATAGCATACTTATACCATAATACTTACAAAAGATTCAAAAGTAGTAATAGTAAATGTAAATATTTTACCAACCTTTTGATTTTCTTTGTCCCCATATGCCCCCCGTGGTGATTATGACATATAAGTCAAAGCATCAGTTGCAACAGGTAAATGTGTAGCACAGTAGGATACATCACAGCACCAAAACCTGTTCCTACACATTCAGTACCTACAGGACCGAATCACAACACAGAAATCCCTCCCTCATTTAGGTGCCTGAGCTCTGGACTGAAATAGATGCTCTGCTCACAAGCAACATATACATCACTGCACATACATTTTTTTTAGTTTTGCAGTGTAAATTTGTGAAGAGCTTTGCAATTATTTACATTTATATTTTAATAAAGTATACTTTAAACTATAAAATTAAGCTCAAATCAATATCCTCTGTGACAATGAGGGTCCAAAGTCTCAGTCTCTGTTATTTTTAAGGGGGGTACGGACCTTTAAAGTTTGGGAACTCCTGCTATAGATGAATTCTGTCCCATGTGTTTGTTTGTCACTGTGTTTCAACACCGATCCCTGCATCTGCATCTCTTTTGAACAGATGTTTATGTTACTAATTCACATTGTGCTCCTTTCTTCTCCTTCCTCTTCTTTCTCACCCTTTTCTTTTCCGTCTCGAATTCTTTATTACTTTTCATTATTTCTGTGGCTCTTTTGTTCCTGACACCCAACTTTCATTTCCCCCATCTCGGGTTCCTTTCGTATCTTTTACTTATTATATTTCTATCAATCCTTTGCTGTTCTTTTCCCTTCGTTTTTTTTCCCTCTTCCACCCCCTCTCTTTGTGTCTTTCTCTCTTTGCTACTAAAGATGATGCCTCTGATAAAACGGATGGTAAGATCATCTCACTCTGCTTCACCAGCAACAGCCTACTCATGTTTTCTTTTTTCCTTCCTCTTTTTTCATTTCCGTCTCCTCACTCCAACCCAGTCCATGTGATCTCCTTTTATCGCAGTATGTGGCCACAGCGCCCCCTGCTGTCTGCCTTACATTGAACCCTATTTTGTATCACCATTCCATTCATTCCATTCATCACATCATGAATCTAATTAATTATTTACACATATAACATCATCTGCTGCTTTACTACTGTTCATCAGATTTGTAATATTGAAACAGAACGTCAACACCTGTGTTTAACGGTATGATTCGGTTATTGAGGTTCTAGTGTGATATTAGGATTTTAGGATGTGTTAATCTCTACATGTTAGTTGAAAATGTGATCTTTACGTCATGCCCCCTCTTTGTCTGTCTGTAGGGACCAGGTCAGACAATGGTAAGATTGTGGTTAGGTGGATGTGCATCGCTGCTTTTTAGGGATGTTCTAGTTGCAACATTTTAATTGACGGTTTCTAAATGTGTAAATCAAAACTGAATCTTGCATCTTTGATTGTTCTCTTAATGGTCTCTATGAGTCAGTATTTGAGGCTTAAATACTTAATATATACAGAAAAATACGGATCAGATGATGCATTGTACAGGCTGAAGTGAATGCTGGTAATGAAGAGGGTTTAATTTTAGGTTGAAACTACCACTCGAACAGTGGCGCAACAAAATAATCAACAATCGATTAATCAGTGAAGTCATTTTGATCAACAAATTAATCTGTATTTTAATCAAATATTTGGAGCTGCTGGAACGATAATGACACTCTCAGTCCCCTTAAATTTAATCAAACTGCACCAAATTTCACTCTAACATAGAAATCACTCCCCTAAATCTGCTTGATTGCTTATTTATCAAGATCCATGAATTATTCAGTGATGCAAATATTGAAAAACGTTGGATCTCACAATCTTAGAAAGTGATCAAAATTTCTGGATTTTTATGGGGTTCCACCCAGACCCATCCTTCCACCAGCTTTCATGGGAATACGATCAGTTGTTTTTTAATCAAACAGACCAACAAACAAGGGGACATAACCTCCAACCCACTAATTCACCCTCAAATGCTGCAACTGGATGCCACTTTTATAAAATCCTTCTAATAGTTAGTGATGGGTAAATGTTTGCCTTATAATCACTTTCCGATTTTAAGTACATCCTGATTAAGACTGGTTTCAAATCCCCTGAAACATCCCTGATGTAGTCGTGTGTGTGTTGGTGTGTGCTCCTGGCTGAATGTTAGTGTTTAGTTTAGCATCTGATATTTCAGCTTCCAGCATTATTTGCTTTTCATATTTAGTAGCTTCGTAGATGTTGGGCTGCAGACAGTTTGTGAGACCTGTGTACAGTACAAGGAGTTTGTGTATTTTAACGGTTCTCCCACCATATACCTACAGGCCGTGTACGTACCAAGCAGCCGCTGTCCACTGCGAGCAGCGTGCCCAGCCAAGTGGACTCGAGAGGACGCAGCCGCGCCAAGATGGTCTCCCAGTCGCAACGTATGTACCCCCTCACACCCCCTGATCACACAGCATTACGTTAACCCAGCTATGAGAAAAGAAATCCTGGGGCGAAGTCCTCTCATTCCACATACACAGCAACACAAATGGAGTGTGAGCTTCTTGGAGTGTGTGTTTGTAGCTTCTCAGGCTCTTATTGTGGAGTTTCTTTACATGTTGCCTTCGAGGTGACGATAAGCTCCATGTAAATGTTTCTGTGCCTTTAGGTTCCGACGAATCCGATTGCACACCAGGTATTCTGTTTGTGTGTCAGAGTCAGTATGTGTGCGTCTTTCTGTGTACCACAGTGGGAATGGTGGTCCACCTGCTATCGCTGTCATTCTGATCAAGGTGTTTTGTATAAAGAGGAGTGAGCGTGTGTGTGTGTTTTCTCTGCATGCTGTGTCTCATCACGGAGGATAACATGGTGGTCAGTTTATTTCTGCTGCTCTATCCCGGCTCTAGATGCCACTCAAGTTATTTAAAGTGCTACACAAAAGCAGATGTGACCGTTGCTGCTTTCCAACAAGACGTAATGGTGGGGTGAGCGATCCTGGGGAATGACCTCCAGCCGCCACATTCATGCACGTGCATTGGCTTGGCAAACCACTGATCTCAAAAGGTTGGAATTAGCCATCGCAAACGTCAAAGATGGGACAACATACTGTGGACCAAATGTGAGCAAAAGAAAACTAATGCTATCCATCAGACTAATAGAAACAGAGCAACCTCTCCACCCCATTCATTTCGGTGATCTCCCCACCTTCTTCGCCCTTTCCTTATCTTCTTTGGGTTAGCTGTATTCTGTGGTGCTTCAGTAATTCAATGATTGTGGTTATAACTTTCTGTGTTAGCAATTCCAGTGGAAAACAGTAGTTCTGAAACAGGAGTGGCAGTGTACGTTATTTGAGGCCCCCCTTTCAGGACGTCCTCCCATGCGTCAAATGAAGAGGAATGAATGACCTTACGCCATTTTATAAATAGCTTTAAGAAGGATTATTAGTGTACTGTTAGCATATACTCTTTGACCGTTGCCGTGGAAATAGCTATTTCTGTTTCAGAGACCTCCATCTGGCTCTCAGTGCCCCTTCACCCCTCATATGCACAGACACGAATACCCTTGTTGCTGATTGGCTGGAATAGTGTTGTTCTATTCGGAATTGTCCAGCTTTCTTCATTTCTCAAAAGAAAATCGCTTACCCCACCTTTAATGCTAATGTGCTGCTTGCGTCTGACTGCTTTAAAAGTGCTAAATGATTGGACCAGAGCCCGCTGCACCAATCAGATCAGGACATTTAGATAAGAAAACCAATGCAAGAATTCAAAGCCCAAATTGCTGAAGCAAAGATCAACAGAAATGGCATCTGCACAGAGGATTAGAATCATTTCTACTTATTTCAGTTGGAGTGTGTGTGGGTGTGGGTGTTTTTGAGCATATTTTCTTTGAGACATTTCTTTTCTTTCATTGTAAACAGGCTTTGCTTCATGTAGATCTGACAGCTGTCTCAACATGCACTGCTTCTCCCAGGCTGTCATCTGCCCCTGGTTCAGTGTGTGTGTTTGTTTTCAGCAACACATATTCAATACTTGTTTTCTATCTCAATAAATAGATTTGTTGTACCAACGTGCTTCAGCTTTGCCTTCATTCTCGGTGTGGAACACCAGGATTTGCTCCCATCGTTCTCTGTGTTCTAACTCCCATGAAGCTTTTATTTTTTTGCGCTAACACCCATAATTCATCTGGTTTAATCTGCTGTTCCTTCCCCCCGCCTCTGCTTCCCCCTCCTCCCAACCAATGGGCTTAATGGCAGGATCTCAGTCTGCTACCCCTGTTGGTGGTAAGATTATTACGCTACTTATTTTTACCTGCTCTCTTTATCGTTACTGCTTTCCCTCTGTTGCTCTGACCTTCTCCCGTCTTTTGTTCACATGCACACTAAAAGGTCACTTCAGTTCCTCCCTCTCTGGCTGAGGCATGCTGGGACTTGTAGGCACTGACTGATCTATGATCATGCTAAACACACTGCTTTGGGAGATTGTGTGCCTGGATGAAGTGAGGAAGTGCAACAAACTTCAGATTTTTGCAAATCAAATATAAATGATATATATATTTTCCTTGGAAGGATTAAAAACAATTTAGGGGTCTGGCAAAGAAAATTAATGAGTATTCAGAGGAAAAGATAGTGTGAAATATACCTCACATGATAAGACTTGAAGTCAATATATTGACTCTGGTAGTATTTCAGTTACGTTATGAGTGATCAATATTCGCTTCAAATACAAGAACAGCCCATTTTTGTCTGTTATTGACAATTGGATGCATGTATTTTCTTTGACACTAGGTTCGATTTCCTAGAGAAGTGCAGTTCATTTGTGGAGTGTGCGTGTGTATGTGTGCCTTTTGGTTTCTGTTGGTCAGCGAGAGAAAGAGTCTGTTCTCCATTTTTGTTTTCAGTCATGTTGAATTGAGGAGTAGATTGAGCATCTTGTCTCAAACACCGGAGCTTGTTCCCCAAAAGTCTGTTCACACACTGCTTATCCAGCACCGCAGAGCAGCTGCTACTCAAGTGTCTTTTCTGCAGGTCGATAGTGACACGAGTCATTGTAGCAAGAGCTTCACTGTGGGCTTTGCACTTGGAGACAGGATGTCGTGGGGAGGAGAAATTGAGACCTCCATTCGAAAATGTTCTCTGATTTGCGATAAGAGAACTGTCACTTTATTTTCGATATTATCATGTAAAAGATTGATGTTAAACACTTGAAATACTCTTAAATAATTAAAAAAAAACTTTAACTTTGATCTCCTTCTGTGGTTTACAACTCGTCTGTTCCCAAGAATCCTCTTTCCAACAACCTCAAACACTTTCTGTCTACTTTTAAAATACATAGTTTATATGTTACGACATTTACCGAAAAAATGCTTGAGAACTTGTGCCACAAAGGGAAGTACAGCAGTAACTGTCTTTGTCTGTAATGTGTTTAAAAGACCCTCACGTCAAAGAGGGATCATCCAAGTTTCTGGAGACGTTTTATTGTCACATTTCACCTGTTGACTCAGCACAACTCTGACTTTTTCCCCTTTACTTCTTTGTCCTCCTTCTTCTGTCTCTGCGTCTCTCTGAAGCTGGCAGTCGGAGTGGTTCACCCGGTCGCGTGCTGACGAGTACGGCCCTGAGCACCATGAGCTCCGGGGCCCACAGGGTGCTGGCTGGGGTCGGCAGTGAAGGAAAAAGACGCAGCCGCATCCCCCGCAGCCAGGGCTGCTCCAGAGACTCCTCCCCCACTCGTCTGTCTGTTGGTAAGTGAACAATCGAAAGGATTTATAAAGGGAAGCTGAAATTATTTTTTTAAATATGGTCCTTTCCTTTTAACAGGGTTTTGATTTCATTCACAACAAGATCATCCTTTCATGTTCCTCTTGTACGGTTTAAGAACATCTGCTCTAAGATCTTGTTTCTATAATCAGCTGACAAATGACTTTTCAAATGTTTGCTTGGACCCAGTCGTGTTATTTGAAGACCTGCGACTATGACTAGCAATTTTCCATAAAACCTTGGATCTCAACTATTTCCCCCTCCTGCTCCTTGTCTATCTTCTCCTCCTCTGCTCCTCTCCCTGTCCTCCCTCTGTCCTTCTTCTTCCTCCTGTCCTCTAGCTCCTTCCAGCATTAGTTCCATCTACAACGGTGCGAGTAGAGGAGGTAAGGCTCCGACCTTTCGACCAGACCACCCCGCCATCCATCTCTCCAACCCCATTCCATCTACTTCCCATCTTCAATCTCTCTTCCCATTAAATCATCCCTTCATTCCTCTCTCTTTATCTCCATCCATCACTACAAATCTCTCCTGCCGTCCCAATCAAGCAGTACCTCCCCACCTCAGCCTCACAGAACCCATCCCTCTAATCTGTCTCTGACTTTGTGGCTGAGTTGTCATATCTCCTCCCTCTCTACACTAACCTGTTGTTAGCGGCTGATGAACAAACCTTCTCGCGGGGTCAGCAAAGCTTCATTAGGACTCTGTAGCTCTAGGCTGTGATTAACCATGATTGGCTGGTAAGATGCTGATGCTGATGTACGGCGTAATGAGCGGTGCAGTTAATTGCGATACTAATGGATGAAAATGCAAGCCCCTTGCGCAACCCCTCCGATCGCTAATCTCATCATAAATCACTTCCTTCTCCTCTATGTGTGTCTGAGCGTGTGTGAATATCATGATGTTTGTTTTATATAAATGTGAGTCCAGCAGACTTGTGCTCTTGTGAGGAGCTTCTCATCGAGATCTGAAACAATTAAAGGAAACTTTTTTTTAAATCCTTTGTTGCCTGTCAGTCATTTAGCAGAAAGTTAATGTGCAACAATTTCGACAATCAGGTTATTTATGACCAAATATTCTGTCTTTAGCTGATATATTTATTCTACGAAAGTAAACCCAAATGTTAGTGAAACAAATCAAGCTAATTAGAGACATTTATGAAATATGTGTTACTTCCAGTGTGAGGACGAAATAGCTATTCCAATCTGCCATTTTCTGCTATTTTATTGACTTAACTAACTTATAAAGTCATCAAAATAATATATATTGATTGATAAGGAAGATTGTCATTATTGTATTGTTAGTATGAGACTATGAGAATCAGGAATCTTCTGTTGAGATGCTCCCTCAGTGCCGGTCGACCTGCGCTCATTCTCTCTTGTCTCTGTCAATCCTTCGCTCTCACCTCTATTGTCTTATCCATGTGTTTATCCACGTATGTTTCTCTCTCTCCACTTTCTCACTCCTCATGTTTGTCTTTCTTCTTTGTGGTCTTCTTTATATCCCTTGTCCCCTTTCTTTTCTTCTTACTACCACTTCTCTTCCTCTGCTGCGACGCGTGGTTGTAACCTGGGTGGTGTTAGCTCGGGGCAGTCGTATCCCTCGGCCCAGTATGAGTCAGGGCTGCAGCAGAGAGGCCAGCAGGGAGAGCAGCCGGGACACCAGCCCCATACGCTCCTTCACTCCACTTGGTGAGTAGCAGCAGTGGACTCGCACTCAGGAGAGATGAGCAGTGTCAAATCAGCAAATGTGAGGATGATTTCAAACAAGAAAGAAAAACTTTATATAAACTTATCTCAAACCAACAAAATATAAATTTTATTATTTTTATTCACTTTCGGATTTAAACAAAACAAAATTAAGTAGGGGGAATCAAATACACAAAAAAGTAGTTTCTTGCATTTATGTGCATTTTTTCAGCCTTTCTTTTCCACACTCACACTCTGCTCAATCAGTGTGAAGGTTGTATGTGTTTCTTGTGTGTATGTGTGTGTGTGCGTGCGCGAATGTTAAACTCCGTATGTGTGTTTTAATTCTGGTTGCAGCAACACGGAGCTACTCTCGCTCCACCGGAGCTCTCCACACACCTGACACTTTTGGCGCTGCAGGTGAAGGCTGAGTACAACTGTTTCTCTGTACCTCACCCACCCACTCCGCCTTAATTTTTTTTTTTTGCTCCAGTTTCTTTACGTTCATCCGCACCGTGCATCTTCTCCTGTATTTTGTCAGCCTGTTTCTCTTCTTGTCCATCAGCCCTCGGTTGTTATTTTTACTTTCTCGCTCCAGGATGTCAAGTCTTCCAGTGGAACCGCATGCTTCCGCCCGTTCAGTTGCCAACTGACAACCATCTTGCCAGTTTTTTACCATTTGTTTTTTACCATTTGTTTTTTCTTTATTTAGCTCTGCCCCTCCTCTGCGGGGACACCAGTGCACTCTCCTGTTTTATGTCAATCATCCTTTTTTTCTCCCCCCCTCCAGTGGCACCTGCAATGTCACCTAACAAGTCATCCCATCCACTTACAGGATTGGCTCATGGGAAACGATGTGTGTGTGTGTGTGATTGTGTGTGTTGAATAAATGCCACAGAATGGATGATGAAGAGAGAGAGGTGCTTGGATGGTGGATCATCGGTGGACAAGTGAGAGACAACTTGATGAGTGGGGGAGACAGATTTATTTGACTTTTTTCTAACGTGTGTCCACTGCTCTCCACCTCTCTCCCTCCTCAGGTTCATCTCTTGGCATCAGTCAGTCCAGTCGTCTCTCGTCTTCAGTCAGTGCCATGAGGGTCCTCAACCCAGGCTCAGATGTAGAAGAGGCTCTCGCAGATGCACTAGTATGAAAAACACCCAAACATAAACACATAAAACGCACAATATCTCTCATGCACATTTCAGCTGGCTGTCATGATGTGCTGCTCTTGCCTGCTGGATTGTATGTCTGTGTGTTAACTAACCCCTGATTCTGCCTCTGTTTAATGCTATCAGCTGTTGGGAGACATGCGGTCCAAGGTCAGCTCCTTCACCTGCCTCTTACCTGTGTATTGTGTGTGCCTGTGTGTGTGTGTTAAGCTAAATTCTTCTTCTATAAATGCAATTTTTCCCAATACCTTCCTGTTATTACTCTATTTATTTTTTTATTACAGTTTAATTTCATTGTCTGTTTGCTTTACCTGCAGAAGAAGCCAGCCCGGCGGCGGTACGAGAACTACAGCATGTACTCCGACGACGACGCCAACAGCGATGCGTCCAGCGCCTGTTCGGAAAGGTCCTATAGCTCCAGAAACGGAGGAGCAATCCCGACCTACATGAGACAGACAGAAGACGTGGCTGAGGTCAGTAACAGCAGCAGTACAGCAGAAAACTCTGAACCCGAGGCCAAATTAGGCTTAAAGGGGACATATTATGCCCATTTTACCACAAGATTATATGGTTCCTTGGGGTCTTAATGAAAAGTCTGTAACATTTTTTGGTCAAAATAACACAAGGATCATTTAAAACAGCAGCCTTTTTACCCTGTCTAAAACAGCCCTCCTCAGATTGACCTGTTTTGAGTGCCCCGCCCCCCCCTCTCTCATCAGCCCGCACCCCCCATGTCACTCACACATACATGCCATGTAAACAGACCAAGATTGACGTCAGAAAAGCCAATAATCCCATTGGACGCACTCTAGCGTAGCGTTTCTGACAGAGAGGAACCACAAAAAATCGCGGGGATTGTTTTTTTCCAGAGTTTTTGGGACGGTAGACATGCCAGATACCCAAATAGAAGCACTACAAAAGTGGAATTTGCATAACATGTCCCCTTTAACAACAAAGTTTTAACCAGCCAGGTTTTTGTCTTGCTGGCTGTAGCATTTTAAATGGTATGTTTGGTTACAAAATATCAAATTTGTAGCCATGCAACACAGATAAAACCTAAATCTGTGGGAAACAGTGACATGTACTGCCTTTGGATGTTTTGTCTAAACTAAGGCCCAGTTTTGATTCTAAACAACCTGTTATTTTGACTTAACTAAAAATCTTCACTATTTTATAAAATCATCACTTTGCTTGTTCCTGGGTATTTGAGTCTCATCAGGCCTTTGTACTTGTGGTTCTATCAGGTGCTGAATCGCTGTGCCAGTGCCAACTGGTCTGAGAGGAAGGAGGGGCTGTTAGGTCTCCAGGCTCTGCTCAAGAACCAACGCACCCTCAGGTCAGTCACACAACAGTCAAAGCTCCTCTTCACTGTTTGAGCTGATTGTTGATTTACATCTAACTTTGCTTTTCATCTTCAGTCGGGTGGAGTTAAAGAGACTGTGTGAAATCTTTACTCGGATGTTTGCAGACCCTCACAGTAAGGTATGAGTGCATGTAATGCAAGTTCTCACACAGCACTGGTTTACACTGTCATGTCACAAACATTCATTATTCACCCACTTCAATTTTTCTTTGGTTTCACATACTTTGTTTATCCCACTCATCCTTCACTGTACCGGATTCTGCCAAAACAAGCAAAAGATTAATTACATCTCACAGATGTTAAATATAGTCACACGAATAAGTCTCGAGATAAAGTCAGGATAAACACACACGTATATACACACTCAAACAACAACACAGGCATGCAAAGCGTTCGAAAGACTTACGGCATGCCACTCCTGAGTTTGCGTTTGACCTCACACTCCTCTGCCGTCCTGTGGGTTTGCTCTGTCACTGTTCAGCAGCCAATCCGCTGGCTGCGCTCACTGCATTCACTGCCACTCTGCTGTCTTTCCGCTCCCTACGTGCAGTCTGAAGCGACAAAACACTGATCACGAATGTGCTTACAGACGCACACAGACGCACAACTATTTTGGGCTGCCAACTCCTCTCTCTCACTAACCAGCTGCGGTGCGCCCTCTCTAACCCCGCCACTTGTGTTTTGGCATCTTTGAGTGCCCGTCGCCTCACACATGTCGTAAGGTGTGTGAGCTACCCCCCCCTCCCCCTCGTTTGACGTTTTGTGACGATTTGATGAATTTCAGCGAGACTGCGGCAGAGTGTACGGCACGGCAGAATCCGGTATAAGCTCAGCCTCCTTCAAGGTACTGCATCTCACCCTGAATCTCTCTCCTGCCTTTATCTATTTTTCCCACATCATTCTCACTTCTCCTTTCACATCTTTCATTCAAAACTTTAAGTTCATTTATTTTTACTCGTGTGCACACGACGTTCTTACCTGGTTGAAGTACCTTGATAGATTTTGTGGTGAAAGTCAACATGATGAGTGTTCACACGCAAGCCGAGTTCATTCTCTGTCAGGATGCTAACAGATGTGTTTCTCTCCCCCCACATGCGACCCCACTGTGGAACTCTCTGTAGAGAGTAAGTCTGGCCAATCAGTGTTACTGCACATTAAACTTAGTGTTTGTATAAACAACTGCTTCATTAATCGGATTGGGCAACCAGTTACCATGGAAACAACGTAACCCTCACTAACCTATGTCACTGTTTACAAAGATGGACGACAAGCCTCTTTTCCTCCCACTGCCAGAAAATAAGCCAGAATATCATTGATATGAAAACTGACATTTTGCACAATTGGAGCCAGAGTCTGCACAGTAGCGATCATATGATGGAGCCACAGTAGTGAAGTCTTACTGATAAATGCACTGGACCAATAGCGAGTCATTATCAGTCGTCAATAATTACATTTTACCCTCTTTTTTAGCATCAACTTACTAATTTAAATACATTTATCTTAAAAATGAACACGAACAAACATCAGTGTGCAACAGAAACTGTCCACGAGATTATGTATTTCATATGCACTTTGACTTTTTCATTTGGTCCATGTCCCATCTACTAGCACAGAGGGGGAGGTATTAATGACATATATTGCAGCCAGCAATTGTGATGCTTTGGTTTTACTGTAGGGGAGCTGCCATGTCGTCCATCTTTATTTACAGACTATGAAATCAACCAATTGCATGTAGTGATGGGCACCACAGAGCTTGATTGGTGCTTATTCCAGTCAAGTTGTTTACGTCTCATTGTGGTTTTCTTATCATATTCATTTGGGTGACTTATGTATAACTGGTGTTTGGTGAATGAAAGTGATCTGTTGAAATGATGAGTGAATAACCACTAACTTCACAAAGGGAACTAATGCTGCTCTCACAGTATCTTCCCTCAACAAAATAAACATTGCCCAGGAAATGCAGGAGCACCTGAATGCATGCATGAGAGTGCATGAAGAAATGAGAATTGCTAAACGACTTAATTTGCTGTGTGACCTTAACTGTGTGTGTGTGATTGGACTGAAGGTGTTCAGTATGTTCCTGGAGACCCTGGTGGACTTCATCCTGGTCCATAAGGAGGACCTGCAGGACTGGTTGTTCGTCCTGCTCACACAGCTGCTGAAGAAGATGGGAGCCGATCTGCTGGGCTCCGTACAGGCCAAAGTTCAGAAAGCCCTGGATGTCACACGGTGGGTGTCACACTCACAGACTGACATTAGGGCAAATTACTCTATTATAATAAAAGACTATTTGAGCATTGCCAGTCATTCTTGATCCACTTTCAAGCCTTTCTGAGCTTTTAGGTGACGGTTAGATGTGTTTGTAAGCACTGAAAAGCTATTTTACATTTACAGTACTGTGCAAATACTTACTATAGTTAGAGTGCTTAAAAATTATGCTGTGAATATTTTTTATTTAATCCTTTTGCTTTTACAATACGGTCACATCTCCTCAGTGCACTCGCTCACCGAACTCTAAGGTACTTGGCGGTGATGTTGTTCCAAGTAACTTGGAGAACCTGCCACAGATCTGTGTATTTAGGTTGTCTCCACGTCTTGTGTGTCCTCATTCAACCCTAGAGTAACTCCATGGTGTTGAGATCAGAGCTCTGTGGGGGTTCTACCATCTGCTGCTGGATTCTTGATGTCTCTGACGCTAGTTCTGTGTTCTTTGTTGCCAATTTGGAACAAGTCAGACACCTCCACGATGGATAAGAATCTGAACACAGAAAGTGTCTCAACCTTTTGCACAGTACTGTACATATAAAAGAACTGACATGAGGATCAATACTTCCTGCTGTCTCTTGTATTTTTACACATTGACAAATTAATTACGAGAGAGTGTTGGCAAAAACTCTTTTGTTGTGGTAAAGTTGTTATCTTAACATGTCCAGACACTTTTTTGAAGTTTATATTCTGTATTCATGTCCCTGCTGCAACTATAATGTGGATCTCTGTTTTTGCTCACAGGGAGTCTTTCCCCAACGACCTCCAGTTTACTATTCTGATGAGATTTACTGTCGACCAGACACAGACGCCCAACCTCAAGGTAAAGGACAAGTTTAATTTATTTGTGTGTGAGTGTGTGAGAGTGTGTGAGAGTGTGTCGGTGGAGTGAATGAATGTCTGACAAAAGGACGAACTGGATGGCAATGAAGGACCTAAGACTGGAAATTCAGGGATGCTGTACCCATGGTAACTGCTGTACTGATATGACCTCATGCCTGCCCATGCTGGCTCCACTTCCCAAACCCCACAAAAACCCTGAATCCTGGGCTGTGATTGGTTTGCGATGATATAGAAACTCCTCTGGCTTTTTGCTGTGCTTCAGTGTGGACACTCCCATCAAACTCTCCTCCTCCAACTCCTGTTCCATCCTCCGTGCCTGCACTGTGTGCTCACCCTATAATCTCTCTGTTGCCTTCTCCCATTCCCTTTCTTGTCCTTTTTAACACTTTTCTTGGTTTTTCCTTTCCCTACTTTTTATCACTCTGCTTCTCTCCCTTGGAACTAGACTTGAAAGAATGATATCAGTATAACATCTTCAAAATTTCAAGATCTTCTTTTTGTGAAGACCATTGTCACTTTCTGACCAACGCTGCGGCCTGAAGAAACGTGATCCAAAAACACTGTTGCTTGTTTAGAGTGTCTGACGGCTGAAATCCCGATCTGACAGCTCAGTGCAGAGTAGGACAAAGCAGTTTGGTGATATATGCATTCAACGTTTTTTGTGGGTGATGCTACAAATATTGAAGACAGCTGCTTTATAGCTGATTTCCAGGATTTTTCTGAAATTCAATTCTCAAGACTCGTCAGATCAGTGAAACAAGACATTGTTGAACATTTCCACAGTGTAGCATTAATTATCCAGCTTGTTGCATAAACCATCATAAACCATCCATTGATGTTGGTATTCAAGGCATTACAGCTCTTTGCTGCCACCATGTGGCTTAAATATTTAAATTGCATATTGCCACATATTCAGAATGATAAAAACTACAACCCAACCCAAGCAAAGTACCTCCCAATCATTTTCCTCCCCTTAAACTCTCTGCACCATCCTCCTCCTCCTTCTTCTTTTTGTCTCCCTCTGCCCTCCCATGTCCTCGTCTCCCTGTCTCTCTCCGTTGATTGACGCGGTGCTTCTCCTCTCTCTCTCTGAAGCCTGTGCGGAGCTCGTGTTGCGGGCGAGGGCGAGGCAGGGGAGGGCCTGGGGTAAAATTGTTCCCCCCCAGAGTGCGCCGCCACGCCTGCTCTCTAGACGAGCAGGCCGCAGCCTGGAGCCAGTCCTCCCAGGTCAGTGTGCTCCGGGGGGGAGCAATTTTATGGCGCGCACGATGCTGCTAAGTGATTTGGAGGAAGTTCTGGTCCTTAAGGTGCATATGTAGAGAAACAGAGGAGGAGAAAGAGATAGAGGAACGGCAGGAGTCAGTTGTTGTGGCGTTTCTGAGCCTGTGGTGAATGTTTGCATTTTATTGGTTCCTTTGTTTTGTCATTTTCCATCGCTTCATGTTTACTGATGTGTTTCTCTGTGTTGATAAGCATGAACATGAATGTACTTCGTTCTTCTCACATTGAATCATTTGATCTTCAGATCTACAAGAGACACACAATCTGCTGTGGCTGTACATGCTGTCTGTGAACGTTGGTGGTCACGCTGTCATTGTGTGCTTGAAATTTTGTTTCTGTGTGTATTATTACTTTTTGTGTATTTGCAGGTGGATAATAACCCCTTGAGTTTCTGTGTTATTGATTATTATCTAATTTTTTTTACAAATGTGTGTGTTGAAGGTAAAGGTGGCCATTCTGAAGTACATCGAGACGCTGACGTTACAGATGGAAGTTCAAGACTTTGTGAACTCCAGTGAGACTCGGCTGGCCGTCTCCCGCATCATCACCTGGACGACTGAACCCAAGAGCTCTGACGTCAGAAAGGTACTCACACACACACACACACACACACACACACACACACACACACACACACACACATACACACACACACACATTTCAGACATAGATTTGAAATTTAGATATTTTACATTTCCTCTGTCAGCCACATTCAAACATTCCAACAGTTTGTTGCCATGCTAGCACCCCTGCTTTGATCTACACACGTCCTCCTAAATGAAAGTTGTGTGTGTATGTTGTGTGTACCAGGCAGCGCAGTCGGTGCTAATCTCCCTGTTCCAGCTCAACACACCAGAGTTCACCATGCTGCTGGCAGCTCTGCCCAAAACTTTTCAGGACGGAGCCACCAAGCTGCTTCAAAACCATTTGAAGAACTCGGGCAACGCTGCACAGGTAAAACATACTCACCATCTCAAACAGTGTTCAGTGCTTGTGTTTTCATTTGTGTTACGAGTGAGGACACACAAGCTTGTTAATTATTATACTGTGACAGTAATGCTATAATTCATTGTATGAACATGATTTGTATTTTATCCATTTATTTTTTACTTACTCAGGCAACCATGGGCAGCCCCTTAACACGCCACACCCCCCGATCTCCAGCCAGCTGGTCCAGTCCAGTCACTTCCCCCACCAACACCTCCCAGAACACCCCATCACCAAGGTAACTGACACATACACACTCATGCAAACCATTTTATTGAACACACTGTCGCTCTCATTAAACTTAGTCAGGCACAGTTTGACTTGACTTCAAGCATCTTCAGTTTTCTTCCACTACAACTAAATGTGGAGGTGAGGGGGTAGGAGAGAACCCTCACTTGCACCACAGAGGATCAATCAGCGCAGGTGAGAGCTGTTAGCTGATTGGTCCTCACACTTAAAAAGGCATCTGCTTCGCTGCTTCAGGGCGACTCAGAGACTCACAGACAGAAGAGACTGAGAGAAGCCGAAGGAAGCTGGAAAGCTTGTTGTTGTGTCTGATAAGTTTATATGTTTGATCACGTGTGTGGTGAGAATAAATATGTTAAAAACGACTAATTCCGTCTCTGGCTGTGTAGAGCCCCACGTTGGGCTCCAGTGTGGCAGTGGATCTTGCCATGGGGCTCTCACCCACACAGCCTGAGACCAACATGTTGGTTTTTAACATATTTATTAACGCCAAAACATAATAAACTTCACAAACGTCAAGTGAAACTCTTGAGCTTTTCCAGCTTAACAGCTAGCTCTGAGTCCTCCCGAGGCTGCTTAGACACTGGCCTTTTAAGCTTGAGGATCAATCAGCTAACAGCTCTCACCTGTGCTGATTGATCCTCCATGGTGCAGCTGAGGGTTCTCTCCCAGCCCCTCACCTCCACACTAATGTTTCTATTTAACAATGAACAATGCTAGTGAGGATATTCAATTATTCGATTATAATCAATAATGTGTTTGTACTTGTGATGTAAATTCATAAATCTTGTTTTGAATTGAAATGTTTAAACCACTTATAATGCATTTACCACAAACTGAACATTAACTCTGTACGTGTAATAGAAAAAAAACAACATTACTACACATAGCATACCTTAAATATAACAGTACAGAGGAGGCGATATATATATATATATATACATCCGGACAGTTTGGTTAATGACAGTTATTAATGTTTTCCTCATCTTTCCTGTGTGGATTCAGTGCTTTTGACTACGACACTGAAAACATGAACTCGGAGGACATCTACAGCTCGCTGAAAGGTGTCACTGAAGCCATCCAGAACTTCAGCGTCCGCAGCCAGGAAGACATGAATGAACCAGTCCAACGGCGGGAGGGAGACGAGGTGAGTGTGATGACTCGTCTCGTATGGGCCAACATCACAAAACAATCTTGTGATCGATCTCATACTGATCACGACACCTGTCAAAGTTTCCGCTACTGTGGGGGTCTCGCAGATCATTATGGTACAATGGGTCTTCAGAGACACACAAACCAATGCGTCAGACACATTGGAATTTGGAACTGAAAAGGTAAACAGCTTTGAAACGGAGACATTGTCCTGTTTGGAGCATGTTTTCCAAGAATTACAGAAGCGAAAACAAACATACATAGTGACCTTCATGTATGTGACCCTGACATCTCTCCCAGGCCTCTCACTCCCTTTAAAGCGTATGAACTGGAGGCCTTCATTAGGTATTCCTGGGGCTAATGACTTTGAACTATATCCTCTACAGCTCCCGAACGATTTTATGAACTGTAACCTATCACTATGTTAACATAAGTGCTAATCTCAAAACTCTTCCTCGTTTGTGCCAAATTTACGACTTTGGACGTCACATGAGGTCTTATTGCAGCCCCCCCCCCCCCCCCTCCCAACAGCCCCAGCCCCTTTTAAAGGACATGGTGTGCTCAGGTCCAGTGGTGTGACCTCCTGACATTTTCCCCATGACCTTCATGTGAAATCTAATCTGCCCACATGTAAGCAGCCATCCAATCTCAGTACACCTGACTCATCAAATCAGATATTGGCATGCATAGGTTTTAAATGTGTAAATATACACTGATCAGCCACACTCATAAATATCAGTCCCCTAAATATGCCAGTTTATTTTCATCAATATCCATGAATTTTTCTTTGGGAAACCAAGGAAAATGCTTTTCTAAAAACACCCCATCTTGAAATGTTAAAGAAATCGATTTTAAAAAAGTTTTATGGAAAATAATATATATATATTTATAATATATATCTTTTGCGTAGTTCTGCTGACCATCAAAGAAACCGACAGGGCCAAAAACATAACTTCCTTGGTGGAGTTTAAAACATTATATTCATAGAAAAAGAATGTTAACTCGTTTGTCATTATTTATGCCAGATGAAAACTTGCCAGATTTTCATAATAAGCTAATTTCTTCACGACACTGGAGAAGATCATCACAAAAAGCAGTAAAGCACTTTATTAGTTGCTGTTTTTTCAAATCTTTGGAATGAATTATTTGTCTCAGTCTATATAACTTAATGTTTACACTTCTTGGTTGTAGTTTTAGTGTAACAACAAAATGGAGAAGTACTAAGAAGCATTTTTTTTTTAATCTTATTTTACTTTTATCTGCATTAAATGAACCAAACTACAGGCGTGAACTGAGAGACTGAACCCCAGTAACATCAGAGTCTATGTCTTGCAGAGTGGCAGCGGGACAGACAGCAGAGGATCGGACATGATGGACGGTGGCGGCCGCATGGCTCTGGACAACAAGACCTCCCTCCTCAACACCCCCCTGCTCTCCTCCAGCCCCAGAGGAGCCCGCGATCACTTCTCCGATTCCCCGTTTAAACACAGCCGCAAAGACACTAGCATGGACGACTCGGAGCTTCTCACCGACGGTACACAAACACAATCTGACAGAGAAACACACACTGCACAGCACCAAATAACAGTATGAACCAAACACCATGTTATTTCTTGTCCATTAACAGAAAGCAGTCTGGACCAGTCAGAGCTGGTGGCCGAGCTGCTGAAGGAGTTGTCGAATCACAACGAGCGCATAGAGGAGAGGAAGTCGGCGCTGTGTGAGCTGATCAAGCTGATTCGTGAAAACACCCTGCAGGTGTGGGATGAGCATTTCAAGACCATCCTGCTGCTCCTGCTCGAGACGATGGGGGACAGAGAGGTAGGCACACTCGCGTCAACTCTGTAATAACACTGTGTACAAAGAAAGAAACCTCTCTTTTAAACATGAATGGTTTCTATTCTCCAGCATGGGATCCGAACACTGGCTCTGCGGGTGCTGAGGGAGATTCTCTGCAAGCAGCCCTGGAGGTTCAAGAACTACGCAGAGCTCACGATCATGAAGGCCCTGGAGTCTCACAAAGACCCTCACAAGGAGGTGCGTCTACTCACACACACAAATCAGCTCGTTTAGAAATGTTTTTTAACTAGGACAACTTCAGAGCCTGATGAGATGGGAAAAAAGTTTGTTTAAAGTCCAAATAAACAAACATCCGTGGGTTCATCTGCTCTGTGATTATCAAACTTTTCTTTTCACTGTCTATTTTTTATTTCAATTGCGTTTCTTCAGGTGGTCCGAGCAGCAGAGGAGACGGCAGCCATGTTGGCGTTGTCCATCAGTCCAGACCAGTGTATCAAGGTGTTGTGTCCCATCATCCAGTCGGCCGACTACCCCATCAACCTGGCTGCCATCAAGATGCAGTCCAAAGTGGTGGAGAGGATTCCCCGAGAGGGCCTGATGAGCCTGCTGCCAGAAATCGTGCCAGGACTCATACAGGTAACAGACTCAGCTGAAACTCTCCCTTCTGTTAAGCTTATACTCATCTGTTATGTTTCATATAATGTGTAAAACTAATGCTTTTCTTACCCTCACATGTTCATACACAAATACTTCCCTTGGTCCAGAACAAAGGTTTCTGCAGCTCTGTAATCAGTCGTATCTGTTTGTACAGGGTTATGACAACTCTGAGAGCAGTGTGAGGAAAGCCTGTGTGTTCTGCTTGGTGTCCGTTTACGCGGTGATCGGAGAGGACCTCAAACCGCACCTCAACCAACTCTCCAGCAGCAAGGTGACCTGCTCCGCAAGCTTGAATACATGTAGTTCCCAGTGAATGTTACTGTGCAAGAAGGGGGCCTGTGGGCAGGTTGAAATCAGTTTTTTAAATTTTCACACTTCATTTGAAATGTCCAAAGCTAGGGTTGTTAATCCTGGAAGATGCCAGCCTGTCAGCCACTAAAAGTCAACTTCTCTCTGACTCGTGTCTCTACCTCAGTGATGTACGTTTCTCTGGCTGAAGCTACTATTATGAATAAACAGTAAAATGTTAAGGAGCATTTAAAGCGAAGGGGGTTTGTTTCTCAGCGTACACCTTGTGTCAGCCTCTAGAGACAGACATTGACATGTCCACTCTCTCCCCTGTCTTCTCTGTCTGCAGCTGAAGCTGCTGAATCTGTACATTAAGCGTGCCCAGTCCGGCTCCAGCGGCGGCGAGCCCCCCACTGATGGCCTATAGGAGACACCGCACCCTCCCACAGGGCAACCATAGAACTGCAACTCTTCCTACCAAACATGAGACACCTGCTCCTGTGCTTACATCCACACAGACCAACAACGAAAACATCCTAACACTCTCTCACATGAGCCAAACTGCTTACATCTACACGTACGCTTACACTCTGGACAGCAGAGTGACACAAACACACCACGCACACACACACACTAAAGCAAAGGCACACACATCTACTGCCACACTGCAGGATGGAAGTTGTGGTGCAGAGGAGATGATCGTCAGGAGTTCTCCACCCTGATATCTGACTTAATGACATGAAATTCCACCCAGGCTTGTCCGTAGATCACTGAAGGATGAAGATATGAAATGTCCGTCCTCTCCACTCTCCATTATAACTCCAACACAACAGCATCTCCTCTGAACAACATCTTGATGTCAACAGGAAGAGGTGCATCTGCATGGTTCTCATTTTTCTAACCCGGGGGGGGGAGGATGTAATATTCATCAAACAGCACTGAGACGAACAAACCGGTGCCGTCTATGTTTCCTTTGTGAACAGTGAGTAACTGGGGCCAGATAGAAAGGAATGTAAATTTGCATTGTGTCATAGTTTGATTTAATCGATGAGGTTTTACTGCAGCTGTTTTTAATATCTGAAGGGTTTCTTTTCTCTCGTGCACACACACACACACACACACACACACACACACACACACACACACACAGACACAGGTTCTCTTTCAAAAAGGTGCTTATGAGCCAAAACAGGTACGACCGACCAACCCAGCACAGGATCTCATGTCTGTGGATCATGCCTGCTCATAGCTAATACAGTACATAGGCAGATCCCAAAGTGTAGGAGGCGTCATGTGCTTGGATATGCATGAGACTAAATTTCAAAAGAACCTAACTTTTTATCCGGGTCCTGTTGACTGTCAGAATAGTGCGACTGAGGTTTTAAATTGATGTGAAAATGTCCGGCCCTTTCAGATATCTCCATGGTGTGGTCCATTTCTCCCAGCTCATCGTGGATCAGTCCATGGGTGCGTGCTGCTTTTACTACATGAAGTATGATAGGACATGGCTTATTATCGCATAGTGGATATCGATATATATATGTGTATCTATATATGATATTAAAAAGGATTACTCGGTAACAGTGACACCCAGGGGAGGTTGCACGCACGCACCTGTGCCCATCCTTGTTTTTAATTTTTTCTCTGTTGCGCGTGCCGTAGTCTGTCTCTCTTTCTCTCTCATACTTATTTTTCTCTGCTGAGAAAATTGTAGAAATGTATTATTTACAGCTCTGAAAAAAACAGTTGTCACATCACCTTTTTCTCTCCCCTCCGCTTCATTGTGTTTTTCTTTCCTTCCTCTTGTAACATTCTAGTTTTCACTGTTGTGTTTCCTCCTGTGCATTTACAAAGCTGTGCTTACAATAAAATAAAGAACTTGTACAGATCATGATAATCACTGCCTCTGGGATCTTTGAGCTGGGAATCAGTCCCGCGGTGAGACGCCGTAATTGGAGCCAAAACAAACAGTCGATCTGCGAGTGGAAAGAAAATGTATCTGTTTTGATGAACAATTTGTTCTAGGAATTTTTTGAGCAGAAACATGAATAACATCAGGTGATTTTCTGTTTAGAAAATTGTAAAATTAATATATTTGAGTTGTGGTCGAGCAAAACCAGAAACTCATCCACAACAATACCTCATTTTAGATTTATGGAATCTGCAAAAGACATGTATTGCTATTTTCTAACATTTTACAGTCTATAGATGAATTAGTTGATAAAAATCAAACAAGTAAACAAATTCAAAATAGATATTTTTTACTAGCTTTAGGAGATTTTGATTTAGTCTTTACCATGGAAATTAATATAAATTGTTGTATACCTTTGTTTTTTTGATCTTGTGACACTAGATACCAACGCCCACATCTCTCATTTGAACATTAAAAAATCCTTCAAATAACATTTATAAAGAAGGACTTGTAAGTCATCGTACACATTGATCCTTGGTTTCATATCAAATGTAAAAAATTTAAAAAACAGGTAGGAAATGCCAATCAGCGTTTTACTGAGGCCAACATTAATGTCTTAACGTTACTTGTTGTTCTATCAAACAATCAAAAAAGATTTCAACTCACAATACAATATCCTATTTCAATGTACTACTCCATAAGACAAACAAATCAGCAAGTCCTCCCAACTGCGAGGGATTAATTTGTCGATTAATAGTTTATTGATGAGCAGAGAACGCTGGTGAGACAATTTGCAGGGAAATGTTCAGAGCCTGTAATGGCTCCTCCCCAGACATGCAGAGCAAAAGATAAACATGTATGTCTTAGGCAACGTAGATATTTGAGAAACTGGTGCTGAATTTCGTGCGTGCATCTGTTTTCATGGGCTGTAAATTTAGGTGCAGCTGAAGAGGGTCTGAGACACGAGAACCATCTGACCTGTAGAAACCCCCCCCCCCCCCCCCCTGCAGAGTGCTGACTGCCTGGTCCCTGTGTCTGTCAGCAAAACAACTGGCAGACAAACAGATCAGTTGTATCTGATCTGGCATTGATGTTACTTTATACTTCTCCACAAAAACATGGTAAGTATTATCTTGTCTGTCAGCTCTTGTGACTGCAGATGTAAAACACCACTGTACAAAATATGATGCATTATTTAATAAACTGATCTACATTGTACAAAAGTTGTTCAAACTGGCTTCAGCTGCAACAGAAATAAGATACTTGGATATTAAATAATCTAATGGTTAATTCTGCTATTAGTACTAATGTACATTTTCCTGATAATATACTTTTTAAATGCTGGATTCAGTAAAAGCTTTCAACTTATCTGATTAAATTCATAAAATATATGAATACTAGATTATACAATGATTACATATAGGTGGATGGATAGATAGATGGAAAGATGGATAGTTTTGCTGTTTGTGCTGATAAACAACATTTTAAAAAGTTTCAAACTTTACTCCTTAGCAAGAGAAGTCTGTCTCTAAACTTTAAATAAATGTTATCGTGTTATTTGACCTATCGACCCCTCGTCTTTAATGTCGTTACGTAAGAAAATAAGTTTGCGCCATGTTTGCACCACGCACGGTCTATGTTAGATCTGTGTATGTGTGTTGACGTCTGCGTGCACGCCGAGGCGGGTCTTTTCCTGTCGAGTATGTGTGAGTATGTTCGTGTGCACCCTGCTCAGAGAAACTTCTGCACCCGGACTCTCGCCTCCACTGTGCGCCGCGACCAGGGTCCGACCATAGACTGTATATATCCGACCTGCGGGTGATCATTGACCCGGAGGACGCACAGGTCTGCAGGCGGCTCCAGGAGGAGGCCGGGGCTTGTGTTCGTGTTCCTGGACCTGAAGCAGACATGAGCTCCGGCGCGGATCCTCTCAGAAGCGGGAGACTGGTTTATTTTTAGCCGCAGCTGGTGTGTGTTTGTTGAGGGGGGGGGCGATGTTGTTCTGGCAGCCGTACACTGAAAACTTCCGAGAGGACACACAGAGACACGGAGCCAACTCTTACACACGGTACGACCCCGAGTGTGTGTGTGTCACATTATAGCTCATAGCCACTTGTGTTGTTGTTTTGTCTGTGTGTGTGTGTGAGACATGTGTTAAAGTGTGGGTCTCTTCCTTGTTGACAACGTGGGTCTGCAGCCGTGTTACAGCTCTTGCAGCCGCAGCCACACCGGGACACAATGACGGCAGCTCGGAGCTCGCTGATTGGCTGCTCCCCTCGCAGCGGGGCACGGCAGGCGGCCCTCTGATTGGCCGGCCCGCGTCCTGACGTCCTCCCTCTGGCAGTCCGTCCGCCGAGGGGGAGCCATGTTGATGCCCGCTCTTGTGTCTCGGGTATGGTTGAAGGACCCGCAGAGTGGGAGCCTGCTGCGGTGATTCCCGCACCGCCACGCAAAGAGGACAGCGGCCCGGGGACGGCAGGGGGGGCGGCCCGCACGGAGCCCCGCACGGAGTAGCGCTGCACCGCACACTCGACCCGCAGCCAGGGAAGTTGATGCTAGTTAGCTTGTTAGCTAGGTTGGCAACAGCTGTGCGGACGTTGCGTGGGATGCGGCTTGTGGACTGAACCCTCGGGTCCGGTTCCTTCTTTCGTGGAGCGACGTGTGGCCAACCCGCTTCACCACCGTGTCCGGGCGGACCGCGGCCATGCTGACCTAACGCCACTTGCCTTTGTGACGCTAGCTAGCTGTTAGCTCCTGTTAGCATGCTGACAACTAGCCCGCAGCTCCAGTCACGACCAGCGTTTTGTAGCTGAGCGGCCGCTCGCTTGTTGCTCGCTGCGCACAGACTCTCCCCTCGGCCGTGGAGCAGCGTGTTGCGTGACAGACCCTCCCCGAGCTGGACACTATGGCGATACACCCAGTCTCTATGGAAAGCTACCAGTTTGCCTGCCTAGCTTGCCAGGGAGCGGCTAACGGGCTAGCAGCGTAACTTCCCCCCCCCTCCCCTCACGGCGTCACCCACAAGCCGCGGAGCCCACCTCCTCGCCAGGCGACCTCCTCGCACCTGAAGCAAGCTGGCGGCCCTCCGAATAGAAGCCGAGGACAAGGAGCTCGGGCCGATGGCCTGGGTGCTGAAGATGGACGACGCCTCCATCGAGTCGGGGCTGGTGCACGACTTCGATGCCAGCCTGTCCGGCATCGGGCAGGAGCTGGGGGCTGGAGCCTACAGCATGAGGTCAGAGACGAGGGTCAACGCTCCGAAGCCAGCTTGTTAGCTCTGTAGTCAGAGGAGAACAACACACACACACACACTCTCTCTGGACGTGTTAATTCCACACACCCCATGTCTCTGTGTGTGTTATCCCCTTTGTACTGGCTGTGATGGCCTCTCTTTGTTTTGGGATTTGGAGTTGAGCAGGGAGCCATGATCAGGGCTGAAGATTAATTTCTGTGACCCACACAAAAGTAAGGGGGGGTTTCAAGTGTGTGTGTGTGTGTGTTAAAAAAGGGACCCAACGTTTGTTTGTCTGTTTCGAGATAACACTGAAACAGTCATCAGAATAGGTCTCTCTGGCTTTGTTTCTAGTGTGTGTGTGTGTAAACAGTGTTTCTGGTGATTATTCCTGTTTTTGTTTACTCAGTCTTTCATTGGATATTTCTTCATGTGAATCAAGGATCTTCTCCAACTTTGGACAGGGTTTTTTCATTGAGCAATTTGGCAATAATCACACAAAAGGGGCCCTGATTAATTTTCAGTGATATCATAACATGAATTTAAAGATTCTCAAATTTGCATTTCTGAAAGCAGATCCTTAAACCAGTATTGTTTTGATGTAAGTGCGCTGACATTTTCATGATATCCAGCCTCTGTGCCCCATACACTTTGCTTTTTATACAATAACAACAAATGAAGCATGAAGTAGAGCTCAGCCAATATCAGCCTTTCACAGACACAGTTTGCCAATATTTAAACTTTTGTGTAACAGAAATAATGTGCATTTGTTTACAGTTTGTCAATGGGGTTTGATTGGAACCAACTACATCGGAATCATTCCTTATTATTTTTTAAATGCACCCAAGCAAAAAATGTAGGATTTGCCCGTGTCCTCCAATGATACATGGATAAAGCACCAGTGTCTGGTGACCCCCACTTTGTTTGTTTCAAGATAACACTGATGAACTCTGCAGGAAGGGCTCTGGTTTTGCCTCTCAGGCTGTTACCAGATGAGGTCTCTGACTTTGTTTGTGAAGACCCAAGGTGTGTGTGTGGGTTTCTGATGATTTTATACATTTATTGTGAATTTCTATGATTTCACACCAACATCTTTATCTCACGTTTCCCTCTCGAGTCTGAGATTCCAGTTTATTTCCCACACATGGCGTCTTATAAATCAGGAAAACACTTGTTA
Organism: Limanda limanda; assembly: GCF_963576545.1. Taxonomy (NCBI): domain Eukaryota; kingdom Metazoa; phylum Chordata; class Actinopteri; order Pleuronectiformes; family Pleuronectidae; genus Limanda; species Limanda limanda. The sequence continues at coordinate 12,119,857 of NC_083654.1, read as the reverse complement.
CTCGGGACTCCTTGTGGATGATCTGTGAATGGGGTTTAAACATTTATTGTATCTTCTTGAGGTGGTTAAAGAATTACTCTATTGGCATCAACCAGTACTGATATAAACCACCTGCTCAATTTGTAACTGGTGCTATGTGTGCACTTAATTTTGTAAAAGGTTATGGGAGGTGTTGATATTTATGTGACGATGTCATGTAGTTCCCAGACTCGTTCATGCACCTTATCAGCAGCCTCCTTGACCATCTGCTTCAACATGCTTTTATCTTAGCGTGATGTCTCCTGTGAGAGTAAGCAAGTTTACCGGTACTCAAGTGATGGGTTGTATGTGTGTGTCAATTAGTGACAAGTGTGCGTGTGAGTTGGTTGGTGTCACTGTCTGCAGGAGTAGTGTTATCTGAGGTGCTGGGCTGGGTTGCTGGGCATCAGGGTCAGCAGTTGGTCGGAACAGAATGTTTCAGCGGAGCCAAGTCTTCAGATTTCAGGAAGCAGAGGTAGTTTTCCTCGGGGCTCAACGTGGTCGTGACACCCAGACTGGCGCTGTCTAGGCAAAGAAAACACACAGGCGGTGATGAGTGAATAAATCTAGCTTGCTGCTGTTTGGAGGAAGGTGCGGCAGGATTGTCCTGAAGTTGTCAAGCTGTTGTTTTTCTGGCTCCGGTTTAAAAAAAGCATGTTGAGTTGCCAGAAAGTTTTTCAGGTAATGAGAGTCCGTGATCTGCCGGTCTTGTGAGTGGTTTGGATTCTTTTTCTGTACAGACATTGAGATCTGCTCACGGGCACGCTCGTGCACACTGTGTCCTCATTGACACTCCTGCAGCATTTGTCAGGGTGAGCTGAGGACAGGTTGGTTGTCTAGAGTGGCTGCCAAGTGTGAGAGATAGTATGTGTCAGCAGCTCAGGCTATCTCTGGGTGTTTTTGTTCATTAATCCTACAGCAGCCTCATGCATACGTAATTCGAGAGCCATTTGATCGATGGAGAGTTCGCATCACTTATTCTAAAATAAGCCAATCCATTCAATAATTCCACACGATGAGAAGTATTTCCTTTCTGAAAGTGGTTTATGCAACAGTGTAAACGGCACAAACCACATAATGTATTTTGTAGAAATAATTGCAAAGTTGAAAACAGGAACATCCAGTCTCGAGGAACAAAGGCAGGGTCTCACTTTGATTTCAGGAGGTCACAGTGATTATGAAGTCATCAGGATGAATCCCACATGATGCTGGAGTTTTAATTAAAGCGGCAAGCTTTGAGTCAATTTCAGACACAGCGCAATTCCAAAGGATTGACGGGTCAAAATTAAACACTTTTCACGAAAATAAAGCTCGACACGGAAAAAGTTTACGCTGTCACAATTGTCACTTTCCCTGGGAATTTATTTTTTCTTTGCCTGTCACTCTTGCATCATCTCAAAGCTGACGTTCTGTTTGTTTGTTTTCTCTGACTCTCTCTCTCAGTGATGTGCTGGCTCTGCCGATTTTTAAGCAGGAGGACTCCAGCCTTCCGACCGAAAGTGAGACCAAAAACCCCCCATTCCAGTATGTGATGTGCACCGCCACCTCGCCTGCTATCAAGCTGCATGACGAGACGCTCACATACCTAAACCAAGGTGAGACGCACAATACAGTACCTGCATTTCAAGGTCTTGGTTGTACTTCCCCTGGTTTCTCTTTTTGTTTAGTACTCATTACAACTGATTTGATCTAGTTTGTTATCATGCAATCCACCTCTGTGTTTTATTGGGCTCAACACACACATTATTTAATTATCACTTCCTGAATTTATTACACATTAGTACAATTACTGTAAAATATCATCTTTGCTGAGGTGAGTAATAGCCTCTGCTGCATGACAACAAACCTATTCTGTTGTTTTTTGTTTGCTGAAGTTTGGAAAGTTTTCAAGAAAAAATAGATAGGGAGACAGATGTCAGAAGTCCACAAACTATGGAGCGTTTTTCAGAGGCACAGATGTAAAAAAAATCTGAAAGAAATTCACTTGGGGAACTGTTTGCTCCTTTTGATAGTTTTTGCATTTTACTTCCTGGGACCATTTTGCTGAAAGGAGGTTTTATCTTCTGTCACTCCCACAAATCAAACAAAGCCTGTACTCGTTGGAGAGACTATTGAAGTACAAGCGAGATATTACATGTAGTGTTTCCCCAGGTTTCTTTATCTCTCTTGATCTTTGGTTTTCTCTCTCTCAGGCCAGTCTTACGAGGTGCGTTTGTTGGACAACCGGAAGGCAGAGGAGTTACCAGAGCTCAACAACAAGATGGTGAAGGTGAGAGGATCCTCTCAGCTGGAGGAAAAACTTTTACTTTTTACGTCAAGTACACTTTGTACCTAAATGTGTGTGTGTGTAGAGCACAGTGCGAGTGGTGTTTCACGACCGCCGGCTGCAGTACACAGAGCACCAGCAGCTGGAGGGCTGGAAGTGGAATCGACCTGGTGACCGTCTCCTTGACATCGGTAATGACCCCTGGCGAGACTTGTTTACTTTACTCATCCTTTGTGTGATTTGGAGTTTAAATGTATGTGTGCTTGCGTGTGTCTTTGTTTTTTGCGGGACAGATATCCCCATGTCAGTGGGCATTGTGGAGCCGAAGACTCACCCCTCCCAGCTCAACGCTGCAGAGTTCCTGTGGGACATGAACAAAAGGACTTCTGTTTTTGTGCAGGTACATCCTCACCCACACAAACCACACCACAACACACGCTCTCTGCCATCTGTTGGGTGTGTCACTGAATTTCCACATCAAACACATATTTTGATCTGTCTGCAGGTGCATTGCATCAGCACAGAGTTCACTCCCAGGAAACACGGCGGAGAGAAGGGCGTTCCCTTCAGGATCCAGATCGACACGTTTGCCCTGGGAGACAATGGAGAGTACACAGAACACCTCCACTCTGCCTCCTGCCAAATTAAAGTCTTTAAGGTATGCAGTCATCCTCTCACAGGGGAAATCTCTCCACTGACTGAAATGTTTTCTTTACAACCCCATGTGTCAGCCCTCACAGCAAATACATTTGTCCCTCTGCTGCATGTTTAGCCAAAGGGGGCGGACCGAAAGCAAAAGACAGACCGGGAGAAGATGGAGAAACGCACAGCTCAAGAAAAAGAAAAGTACCAGCCCTCTTACGATACCACTATCCTGTCAGAGGTCAGTATCCAGCTGCAATGGACTGTCTGGCGTCACAGACATGGGGCTGTAGCTCTTACAAGGCTGGTGTATTAACAAGCTCTCAGCTTCAGTGTAAATTCACAGGTCTATCCATATTTATCTGCACCAGTTTAAGTTAATCAATTTGAGGACCCTGACATTGTAGCCTTGTACAACAGAAGAATCACTGCACAAATTTATCTCAAACAGGCCATGATTTATGTCGGCCCTATGAGCCGGTTAAGTTTGTATGTAAGTCTTTTATGGGACAGACAGACAGCACAGGTGTAGCCAGGATCCACGATGTGAAATTCTATTTCAAACACATTTTATTGTTGACCTTTAAATGGTTAAAATGAATACAAAAGCATGCATAGACTTGATAATCACTAGCTTTGGACATAAGTGATACAAATCTAAAGTCCATACAGTTGATCTTCTTGTAAAAGGTTTTTATTTTACCTGCCAGCTAAGTAACGCTCTGGGGCACAGGCCCTTCTTCAGCATCAACTGGTGTGCGGACATTTTCAAAGTTAATATTCGCACATTTTTAATGGGGGATTTGATTTTATTACTAGGACACACATTATAATCTTCACAGAGGGAAGATGTTCTCCAAAATGTTTGTAGTGAGTCCACAACCCCACATTTGTTTTGGGATATCCAAAGTGAAACGCTGAAACCGTACTTGTATGATACACAAACATTTTCCTCAGGTTACTCACTGGATGATGGAGTGTGTGTCTCCCGTGTGTGTGTGTGTGTATGTGTGTGTTGCTGGCTGGCTGGTTAACCTCTGCTGTGTGTCTGTATGTAGACAAGGCTTGAACCCATCATAGAGGATGCGGGTGACCACGAGCTGAAAAAATCCAGCAAGCGGACACTTCCCGCTGACTGTGGTGACTCCTTGGCCAAGAGAGGCAGTGTAAGCACTTCTCCTCCACTCCTCCCCATCACCCCATCCACAACCTGAAGCTTGTAGGCACTCATCTGCTGGGACAGAGATGCCATTAAACCATGTACCTGACATTATGTGGGGTGGAGATGGTGCAAAGCTAAATTCCTACTACACCCCTGAATATTCCTCAACCCTAAGCAACTTGTTTTTGTGTAGTTGGAGTTGGCCTTTCGTAATAGTTAACCTAATAAGTCATCTTTGAGAGGTTTTGGTATCACTGAGTATTTAGATGTGCATGTCTTTCCTTAGTGCTCCCCGTGGCCAGACAATGCCTACGTCAGCACCAACCAGGCAGCTACTCCCTCCTTCACCTCCACCCCGCTGTCCACCTACTCAACCTCCTCAGTACCGGACAGGTAACTGTGTATGTGCTGCTTTTGTGAGTGTGTGTGTGTGTCCACATAACCTAAGGTGAAGACGTGTGTTAAGGTTGGGGTTTGTGTGTTTGCTTGAAGTAAGATGTTTGTTGGACTTGTCTCTTAATTGTTACATCTTGTTTTCTAGTGACTCGTCCTCTCCAAATCACCAGGCCGACCCCACCAGCCTCGGCAATTTGGAGGTTAGTCTGCACTTTACACACACGCAGAAACTGTTCAAGAAGGTAGAGGAAGTTAAAGATTCTTTAAGAATTAAATATATTTCACAAAAGACATATTTTACCGGGGGTATAAATATTAATTTGTATTGATATTATCCTTATTTTTGGCATTTTATTCAGTAAAGAGATAAAAAGGAAATAACCAATGAGTGTAGCTCCAGTTACCTAAGCCATGAATAGATAAATGTTTAACATGATGGCTGATGATGAGTGGGAAAAGTAAAACCCAGATCTGTGTGTTGATGTCCTCTGTGTCTCTGCCCTCTACAGCAGCTGAGTCCCACTGCGTCCATACAGGACGCACAGAAGTGGCTGCTGAAAAACCGCTTCAACTCCTACACACGACTCTTCTCTCACTTCTCAGGTACACACACATTGTTCCCACACAATAAAAACACGTGTGAAGAGAGAACAGCAGTGGTACTAGTGACTCCTCCTCTGTCTTTGCATAGGTTCAGATTTGTTGAAGCTAACCCGGGACGACCTGGTCCAGATTTGTGGGCCAGCAGATGGGATCAGACTTTACAATGCACTTAAATCCAGGTATGTTACTCTGCGTGTTTGTGTACCTGCAAAAGCAACAGCGGGCCAGTGTATTCATTTCACTTTGTGTGTGTTTGTGTGTGTAGGTCGGTGTGCCCCAGGTTGACGGTGTATGTCTGTCAGGAGTCTCCTCAGGAGAGCCCCCTGCTGGAGAGGCATGGCAGTAATGAAAATGGAGAGCACAGCATCTCCTCTAATTTACGAGGTACCGATAGAAACACTTCCTGTTTATCAAGTAGATGTGGTATTTGAATGCGCTGAATTTTAAACCTGTTTGTGTGCAGTATACCACGCTCTGTACCTAGAGGACCTGACAGCTGCAGAACTGATCCGCAAGATGGCGTGTGTGTGCAGCCTTCCACTGGGAACAATCAACCAGGTGTACCGGCAGGGTCCTACAGGCATACACATCCTGCTCAGTGACCAGGTACTCACACACACACACACACACACACACACACACACACACACACACACACACACACACACACACACACACACACACAGGCCCTTTGCCTCTACCCCAGCACTCTCAGCTGTGAAGGGCTCTACATTAACTGAAACGTATAATTGAAAAGGTAAAAAAAAGAAAACTGAGGGATACTTCAAATGGTCCACTCTCAGCAGGGAAACCATCAACATGGAAATGAATGACTAAACCAGTGTTAATTTTGGCAGCTATTTTTGATTTAGTCTTAGTCTTAGTCTTTTGACGAAAATGCATATTAGTTTTAGTCTAGTTTTAGTCATTTTTATCCTTCTTAGTTTTAGTCTAGTTTTAGTCAACGAAAACAAATTACATTTTAGTCTAGTTTTAGTCGACGAAAACAAATTACATTTTAGTCTAGTTTTAGTCACATTTAATAGCCACATTAAACTCCTTATCTTCCCTTCTCAGGTCCAGGGACCCCCTGTGTTGCGTCTACAACTGCATACTAGTCTAGCTTGCAGTACTTAGGTTGTCCATTAGATGTCCCTCCTATAGGTCTTTAGCAGGGGTCGGCAACCTTTACTATCAAAAGAGCCATTTTGCCCCCTCTTCCCCCAAATAAAATTTGTCTGGAGCCGCAAAACATATTTGATAACAAAGCTGATAACATTTTATATAAAGTTATACTATACTAATATGTAGATTATTGCATTTATGAAATTATAGAACAACAATAAAGAAAACTGTTGACATTTTATTTATTTTTACCTGTTACAACAAAGGTAAACACCAAATGCTTATGAAGAGGAAAAGAAAATACACAGGCAAGTGTAGACCTACTTTGAAATAAATTAAACGCAGAACTATGTAGGGTTATTTGAGTCATCCCCATATTTGTGGGAAATGTATGAAATAAGAAGTACCCTATTTTTAAATAAATAAAAACATATAGCTGCAGCCTATATATTTTAGTTGGCGAAATGTGAAAGCAGATCAGACCGGAGGAGGAAGCTGAAGCTCGGTAGAAACCAGCTGCAGCCTCTGCTCTGATCAAGAAGCTGCGGCGCTGATCTCAGAGCAGCTGAGACCAGAGGAACTCTGTGTTTTCACTGTTTCCATAGTTAAGAAGCAGCCGGTCAGTCAGTGACCGGCCTGCTCCATGTGAACGAGCTCTGATCTCAGCTCTCTGAGCGAGTGCGCTGCGGCAGGGGGCGGAGCCGCGGGACCGGGGCGCATCTGGGAGCACACACACGCACACACACACAGACACACACACTCGCCGCTCCGGGTACTTCATGACGGCCTGATACAATTATGTTTTTAAAAATTGTTGTGACTTAGTCAACCGCCAACATTTTCGTTTCGTCTCGTTAACGAAAATTAAAATAGATTTCGTCATAGTTTTTATTTTCAAAGATCCATTTCGTTACGTCTTCGTCTCGTCTTAGTCATGGGAAAAGGGGCGTTAACGAATATTTGTCGTTATCGTTATCGAATATTTTTCGCTATCGTTATCGTCAACGAAATTAACACTGGACTACACTCACTCTGTTTTCAAGATAAATATATATATATATGTGCTTCAAATCGATAATACGTTAGCTTTTTGATAATAGATCTGATGCATGTATTATTTCAAGATTAATAAAACAAGAGAAGGGTCGAGGATTTAATGTTAAATTTAAGTGGCCGGCATTGGACACATGGATTTTGTCAAACCCCTTTTCGAAAAGCCTTTAAACAGACAATATATCAAAGATGATTCAAAAATTTGTTTAAATCGAAATTAGTCTTTGTAAAAATAATTCAGTTAATCATATTGATTTTTCAGCTGTTGAACATTGATGTTAATATCTGCGACAGAAATTCAGTATTGGTCATGAATGTAAAATTCAAAGTGAAGTGGATGAGTTGAGAGTTAATGGCTGAGCCAGTTACTCTGTAGAGAAAGATATTAACTGTTGGCCACTGTTTTGTGCGATCTCTTATCAGGACCAATGGCTCCACTGTCTGTAGTGTCACTCACACTTTGCATGTCATTTACAGTCCTCCGTCAAACACAAAATGCTGAGTCTGTGCTTTCATCAGAAAGGTCTGCCAATGCCAAGAAACCCGTTTTTTGACAGTGACAATAGATGATGCAGCGATTCACTTTGTCTGTTTTGTCCTTTACAGATGGTTTACAACTTGCCGGACGAGAGCAGTTTTTTGATCAGCACCGTCAAAGGTGAGCTAATGATGCAGCTCTCTCTATCACTGTATAGCGGCTTTCAGACATGCACGGGATTCAGTTCCATGCGAAGATGTCAAGGGAGTTTGTGGTGATGAGAACCAACGTCAGGTTGCTGTAAACAAGATCACCTGATCTACACAGCAGTGTTAAAACACCACTTCCTGCCTTTGTCTGTTGCTGTTGTGAACCTGTCTGTGCAGAACGCCACCCCCCACCAACGCTGTGTTTTGCATGTGTTAAATGCAAACTCTGGGTAAACTCCGTAGATGATTCTCCGAATTTTACCTGGAGGTCATGTTTGAAACGGCTTGTTTGACATTAAAATAATGAGTGTACTTATATCTCCTCCAGATGAACTAGGCGAAGGACTCCATCTAATCCTGAAGTAATGATGAGTACGGATGGCATCACTGAAACTCCACTCTCTGTCTCGGAGCAGAAGCCTCCCTCTGACCCTGCCTCGACTCCTTCTACTTCCTCCCTCTCTCTCTCTCTCTCTGAACGACGGCTCCATGGAAAGCAGAGAGACTGCGTTAAAGCCATGTAACTGTTAGAATCTGACATGGGTGTGTCCACTGTTTCATATTGAAAACACTATTAACGGAGGAGAGTTAAAAGAGGAGAGACTGGGGGGAATACGGGGTTTTGGGGAGTGATAACAATCTTTCTATGTATTTTGATTTTATTATCTTATTTTTTTGTCTTTTTATATGTTTTTTCGTGGGGAGGGGGAGGCCCCAGGAGAGGGGGGGGGAGTGATAATCTGGCTGACAGGAGGGGGAAAGAAAGCAGAGTTTCCTTATTGCTCGTTGCCCTTCCTTCACGACGCGCACAACCAGCATTAGGCCAGTATTTGATAACCTGTACTGCTGAACAGCATGCGATCTCGACATACTAACCTGCTAAAGGAGAATCCCAGCGTACTCTGCTTGCTTAACATTCTCTCTGGCTTGTCTTAGTAACCGTTTCTTGATCCCCGAGCTTGGTAACCCCTGAAATATCCCGGCTGAATTTATGGGGGAGGGGTGGCAACTTAATTTTTTTCTGTCTTGATCTTTGTCAAATGGACTGATTTCAGTGACTCTTGCCACATTTGTCATCTCTCTGTTGACGTCACACATCACACTCAGCTCTACACTCTGTGAACGTACGTCCTGTCAGGTCTGAGCTTTTACTGTTTTTAGTTGATGCTTTATTTATGGTTGGGCTGTTTCTATTGCTCTCACTGACATTTTTCTGGTGCCATATCAAATTGTTAGCTCCATCTTTTACTCACTTTTACACACACACACTGAGCACATTCATGTTTTTGACTCCTCTGCTTTCTGTGCTGACTTTAAAACACTGGTTCTAGAGTAGCGAGGGTTCTAGAGTAGCGAGAGTTCACGTTTTCTGGGATCTCACACGCTTAAAAAAAGAGGAACAAACCTTGATCGAAGACGGACGTGCAAAGTAGAAACGCCTATCCAGAAACTTCCATTAATGTGGACCAAACACGTTTCATCTAAAGATTTTTCAATTGGCTCTGTTAATCTCTTCCATTAGAAGAATTGGTCTGAAGGTGAATGAAACCCTCATCTAGTAGAGCTGCTTGTGCACATATACAAAATAATTAAACCCTCCATTCCAGCATCTGCTCTTCAAATAACAAGCCACCACGCAGACGGCTGGAGGAAGCACATCAGTGCCGCCAACGGGTTTCAACAGTCTTGTATGCTAGAAAGTCACATCTGCTCCACGTCCATCTTCAAAACCGCGTGTTTTTAATGTAGCCCAACACAGGAAGTACAGGTTATGTGTTTTGAGTGCCCTTACTTTGAAAAATGACAGTAAAACCTCTCACACAGGTCGGGGAGTAGCAGGGAGGAGCTGTCGGTTTAGTTGACCCTCTTAGTTCTGGTGCCCGATGTCTGGTTTTGAAGTGCATTCAGTTTGCACACCTCCAAGCATCAGAAAATATGTGTGTGCGTATCCTATTTTGTTCTTACAAAGCAAAGTTAATGTCGGTAGTTGTCACAAGCTTATTCCCTGTTGGAATAATGAAACTGTGTTTTAGCTTCCTGTTTAGTGACGAGCATGTGGGAGACAGGGGAGGGAGGGAGGAAAGAGCTTGGTCCTTGGTGTGTAACTTCTCCTTAATTTCCAGATGTTAGAGACCAAGCCTGCACTGAAAAATCACAAAACTAAAGCTTGATGTGTAGTGTAGTCCTACAGCCACACCCTCTTCTTAGCCACCAAATGAGAAGGAGAAAGAAAATAATGTTTAAAAAGCGTCTGTTTCTGTCTCACGTCGCACCAGAGCCCAGGACTCCTGTGGCGTTTACAAGGACGCGAGTTCCACGGCACAGTGAAGCGTTCATCGACTCAAACACATAGTGAGAATAGAGTGGATGTGATAAGAGTCAGGAAATCTGTGGCGAGCTGTTCTCATCACCTGACAGCCTGACCAATCGTCTGTCTGCGTGAGCGAGCGTGTGTGTGTGTGAGAGAGAGTGAGCAGGAGAGGTGACCACTGTTTCTGTACAGCCTAATGTCAATGATGATGCTTCTCATGTGCACAGTATCGTATGCTGGACGTGTACACAACCACGTGCTGGGAATAAATGATTTCATAACTTTCTCTGGTGTCTAGTTGCATCATTACACAAACTGATTTACTATAGAAACATGTTTTCAAGACTAGATCTGTTCATTTGTTATGATAGATATTCTGACATTCTAGACGCTGCAGAGTTCTTGTTGGTGTTGCAGACAGTAGCTTCTTTTCATTGCTCTCCTTGTCTGGTAAAACCCTTCTTTTAAACTTCATCTTCCCATTTTGTTAAAGACCTTCTGTTCTAAATCTGTTTCCTCCAAGTCCAGATAACCTAGATGACATCATCTGAATTATTGTCTGTGAATTATTAATCTCCCTCCAAAGCTGTGGAAGACAATTGGTCCAAAGGGATGATCACTTTTCTTCATTTCGTAAATTAGTCCTAATCTAATTGAGCTCTTTATATCATAGTGACCAATATAAACATTATGTAGAAAAAATGTGGAACTGCAGCTTATCAAAGGTTACTATTATTATTGTCATTACTACTTCCTTTCCCTGGTGCTTTCATTATTAACACCATTGCATCTTTAAGTATCACTCTTATATTTTTTTTAATGATAACAGTCTAATAGAGCTTAAATATTATGGTGTGGTCTCTTTCAATTCTCTCCCTTCTTTTCCACCAACATCTCCTTTTCACCCTTTCATCAGATGCTGAATCGCATGTGGGACCTGCAGAGAATACAGCTGTGGCAATTATTAACCAGATAAATAAAAAAATGTCTGTGTCCTGGTGGACCGGAAACCACTGGTGGCTCACACCCAAATGTCTCAAAGTGCATGTCAGTGAGTGTTGTTCAGGTCGACCAGTTTCGTTTACATTGTGGCTGTTTTAATTTTGTAGTTTAATTATAATGTTGTAATCATTTAACCTCATCAACACTTCCGAACACCAGTTGAATCTAAGAGGGAACTGCTTTGCAACTAGAGGCCCTCAAAGCTCCATGTTCACTGTGTGGCTGCCGGTCGGGGGTAATTTGACTGATTGGGATTATATGAATCATCTTTTATTGTCTTATACTGAAGTGTGGACCTGTGAAGGAATAGATTTAAGACCTTAAATATTGTAGTTGGTATTTACAAAAAAGTGGTAAAAATGTAACTGTACATAAATAAATTAAGCATTATGAAATAAGTAATCATGTAAACCAATACAGACGTAATATTGTATGTGATGATGTTTTTTTCCGTTAACCTCCTGTTTAGGCCGAACCCTCTGTTCAGTGTTGGGTGGGGGAGTATTATTAGGACACGAGCACTGACAGACAGTGAGGCCCTATTGAAATTGTAAGGATATAATTATTATTTTTTAGGCCAATGAATTGGCTTTGGAGGGCTTTGACATGCTCAAATTCTTATAAAAATTAGAAAGTGGTGAAAATTGACCTTTCATTTATATTCTGTTATATTTATGTAACAGAATTAGTGTTGGAGAACAAACTACCCCCCTAGGCCAATCCTATATTAACACTACCGATTGGATTACCTGTTCATAACCATGATAAACTAAGCACAGGATGAGGATGGACAAATTATTGTGTGTGTGTGTGTGTGTGTGTGTGTGTGTGTGTGTGTGTGTGTGTGTGTGTGTGTGTGTGTGTGTGTGTGTGTGTGTGTGTGTGTGTGTGTGTGTGTGTGTGTGTGTGTGTGTGTGTGTGTGTGTGTGTGTGTGTGTGTGTGTGTGTGTGTGTGTGTGTCATTCAATGCTGCTTATGATTAACATTTCAGAGAAATGTGTATCATTAGTAACTTACTAACTTAGCTTAGAAGTTACTTTTATATTTTGGGATTTTAGATACCGGATGATTTAATATGCTCTAAAACCTATTGTTAGAGAATAACCCAGTAGTTTCCAGCCTTGGCTTCTGACGCCTTACAAGAATCACAGTGTGGGACACATTTAATTTAATATTATTCTGAAAATTCATGCAAAACCTTCTAGTTTATATTCTGTGATCAAATAAATGGCATATTGTTCCCATCAGCTAGCACAAGGAGTAAGGGTCACTCATTACTCATTAATTTATTAGATATTTCATTTTTTATTGCTTTTTATTCTGTCTCATTCATCTGACTCACAATATCATGATAATATTTTGGTCTATATCTCTTATTATCAATATATTCTAATTATAATTGATTCATCAATAGTAGGCTCATCTATTTATTGTTGACCTGTTTCGTTTCTATAGGTGAGTTTATGCTGCATTAGCATAAATGATTAGTGTTCAATCAGGTGGACTCACCTGTATTATTGTGTTATAGGAATATTACACCACAAAGATCTAGAATATGAGGGAACATGTGGTTTATTATGAACCTGCAGGGACATGTTGTTAGTTCTCTTCTTGTAAGTTCACCTGAACCCTGGTAGAAATAAAATAATGTTTTTAATACATTTTTCTTCAGTGTTGTTGTTTCTAAAAAAAAAAAAAACGATCCCGATCTGGGCCGTGCGCGTCACCGCTTCCCAAATGACGTAACGTGACGTTCCCTGTGAGAAACCAGGAAGTGGGTCGCTCGCTGTTGTTTGTGTTCGTTGGTCGTCTCTCGTCTCTCTGATTCCGCACAGCTCGCAACACGGGCCAACATGGCGACGTTTATTTCTGTCCCGTTGAAGAAGTCGTCCGAGGTGGACCTGGTGAAGCCGCTGTCCAAGTTCGTCACGGCCACATACGCGGGGAACGAGGACCAGGCAGAGTACCTCCGATCCGTGGACGAGTTGAACAAGCTCCGCAAGAACGCGCTGGGGAGGCCGCTGGACAAACATGAGAGCTCGCTGGAGGTCCTGCTCAGGTACACCCCCCCCCCCCCCTCCTCCATTTTACCACACACCTGAACTAGCCTGCGTGGAACGGACACACGGAACAAGTGTCACCTGTGGCGGGGAGCTAGCCTAGTCATCGCCGCACCCAGATGTCTTAGCCTATAGTTGCTAGCATGGGAGCTAAAGTTACTCAAGCTAGCATGCTAGGAAGTATTTATCCCCAAAGTATCGGCCTCGCGTTTCACGTATACGCTGTTTCCGTGACAGGCGAACACTGACGTAGCTTGTTAGCTTGTTTTAACGAACGGTCCGATGCGTTAATGCAAATAAAAAGCCACGCAGGCCGAGCTAGCTAACGTGTATAATTCACTGACTCACATGATGAAACTACATGGTTTTACATTAACAGTTAGAATTAGCTTCAAATTAACTTGATTGTCTCCGGGCTGAAAGACTGAAAGGCTTTGTGTGTTATATCCGCCAACCGGCTTGAACATGTGACATCATAAAAGTGACTCAGATATTCATAAAATAAAACGTCATCCACACGAGCAACCAACAAGACACTCCGTCACTCAAACTCATCACAACGTCATGGATTGTTGTTTTTGATGGACTGATGGTCAGCTGATCCTGATTTATTCATTTTTAAAGCCATGACATGAATAGAGTTTTTAGTTGTGTGTTATGTAAGTTTCTTGTTCACACAGACACACACACACACAGTTAAACTGCTCAGCACACTGTCAGGTTAGCTTGATTAGCACTGTGCCGAGCCCAGTCAGTGTCAGATGTCACTCAGAGCCAGGCTGTCACGCCACCTAGCGGCAGGGCTGATAAACCAGGTTTTCACATCGGCAAACAGATCGATGTGGAAAATGTCCACACAGGTGTGAGAGTGTGAATCAGAAGAAAGGAGAGGCACTGAAACTCTGCCTGTGGATCGTTCACTAGAATTAGCAGTTTGGAAAATTTACTTTTATCTAGGAAATACACACATGTGCAAACTTAAAAGCGAAAGAGTGTCACGATGCTGAACATTTTGCATAGAGGAACTGAAGTAATGAAGGATTTATGTGACTGAACTTCCTCTCTGTCCCGTGCTCCAATGACAGCTCCAGCCTTGTTAGCTCCTCTCTGACTATTGTATAGCTATGCACACTTTAAATTGTTTCATCGTGACTCAGCTCTAATGGAAAATTCAGAGAGTTCTTGGCTTAGCATGTATTCAACTTAACGTAGTAGCATAGTTAACTCCATTCCTCCTGTATATAGAAGCAGACTTTGCCCTTTCTCACCTCCGTCTTTGTGACTCATGATTTTTTCCATGCACAGGGTTTGCACTGATTACGTGAGTGGCTAGATATGCACTCGCAGGATGCCCCTCTTCGATTTTCTCATCAGTTAGTTAGTGGTCTTGTATTTGCCAAGATGAGGCTCTTGAAAGATTAATTCAGCCGAAGCTGCTGAGTGTGAAGTACTGACCTGTGGAGTGCAGCCAAAATTGTCTGAAGTGGGATTTGGTGTTTCATAAAGATTTTCCCACGGATTATTCACTTCCTGTAACTACCTGACTCACAACTCGCTACCTAACTGTCATTAGCCTACTAATGTATAAACATTTGAACGGCCTTTATGTGTAAAATGTCGGGCCAGTGGTTCAATAGTTGACTGGCTTTTGCTTATTGGAGTCAGGGTTGGAAGTTAGCATGTCGTGCTGAACTCTCTGCCGTTACCCTCTCTCAGCATTGTCGCTCCTTCGCTCTTTGCACATGTCTGTTAGCGATTGTGCCAGGTAGCCAGGGCAACAGGGCCTACCCCTTTGAGAGATTCACAACACAGAGCTTTTGTGTCACTGGGGCGACCATGTTTTTTTCCCCCTTCGGCTCACTAGAAGAGCACACCTCATCTCAGCTTTCCTTGGTGCACGTGTGTCCTTATCTGAATGGGAAACCTAACTGTAAATATAGGTTATTCTATATATAAATCCATTCTTTGTTTGATATTTGTTTGCATTCCAGTCTTTCTGGAAGCTAGAAAAACAGGATGGAGGAGCTAGTTCTCTGGGATTCCCTAACCAGTCCCTCTCCATGTTGTCATTTCTCGTAACAGACTGTTCACAGGCATGATACACGATACTTGAGTGTGCTTGTCTATTCTGTCATTCATGACTCATTGTCAAGTATCTTTGAAAAAGCAGAGCATTCTCATTCCACAAAGCTGAGTTGTGTCATAAAAATAACTTGATTATGATTTACTGTATGGACACTTTTATGTTCTGTTTTTAAATTCAACTTGAACTATTCAGTAATAATCTAGTATATACATTTTTCTACCTTTTTATGATAAAAACCATGACATTAGATCTGTAAGAAACAATAACAACACACTTTAATCTAGTTGTTTCTCTCTCTCTCTCTGCAGATACTATGACCAGCTGTGTGCTGTTGAGCCCAAGTTTCCCTTCTCTGAAAACCAGGTAAGAGATTGGTCAGCTCACATGAGTGTGGGTAAGATGTAGTTCCCCAACAGAAGACACTCAACCTAAAGCCTCTCTCTGTTTCCGCAGCTCTGCTTGACCTTCACGTGGAAGGATGCCTTCGATAAAGGGTCGCTGTTTGGTGGCTCAGTCAAGCTCGGTAGGTGCAGCCTCTTGTCAAGTGCATTTGTGTTTGTGGAAGAAAATCTGTATCTCGCGAGTGTACAGGGCTGTAGTCAGCTCCAGATGGAGGAAATGATGCTACAAGATAGCTTTTGCCTTCAAGGTCCATTATCTGTAATAATAACTCCTAATCCATCACTGTTTGTGTGTGTCTGTTTCTCACTCACCCAATTGGCTAGCTAAGCTTTCTGACGTTAGATTGGTCCTTTTTTACTTTGCATCCAGGAACAGGCCTGACAGGGGGTTAGGGGTTAAAGAAAAACTAACCTCTGAAGTGTGTGTGTCTCCGGGTCAGAAACAAACAGGTGGTCAAAGCAAAAGGGAAAGAAGACGTTAGATGTAAAAATGAGACGGGAAAAACATGTCCTGACTCTTAAGATAGCTCTTTGTTGCAGTCCACACTCTGCACATTTATTCTGTTCACGCTTGAATCTTTTGTCCTCTGTGGTGAATTGTGGGAGCTCATGACTGCGGGATTCTTTCCAGTTTACTCTGAATGACAAAAATGTAGAATGAAGTAGGAGAAAAAGTCTGTTGGGGGGGAAAAGGCCAATTTCACAAAAACAGCTGTGTTTACCAAAAAGCAAGTGGTGAAGATGTGACAAAAATATCAGAGGTATGTCTTATTCTTGTCGCTCTGTCCTCTTCATTGTCACTTTCTAGCTGTGAAAAGAAGTTTAAGTTACATTCAATGTATTTACCAATGAAAATGTATTATTTACCAAGTAGTTGTCCCTAAAAACTACCGCAATATTGTTGTGTTGCAGCTTTGGCCAGTTTGGGCTACGAGAAGACGTGTGTGCTGTTCAACACAGCAGCGTTGGCCAGTCAGATCGCCTCAGAGCAGAACCTGGACAATGACGAGGGGCTGAAGGCTTCAGCCAAATTTTATCAGGTGGGTGTATCAGCAAACAGTGAGATAGTAACGTGTACAGCAGGATTTCAATGCCGGGTGGAAATTAGTGTTTAATATATTAGTGTTCGGCTTGTTTTGTCAGATAAATGCCTTTTGACCACAGAGATATACAGACACTGTCATTCCTCTGTTTTTGTTTAAATGTCCACTGAAAACCTTTCAGAAGATGAATGTATTTCCATTAGAAACCACACATCCACTATTATTAGGAGTTATATCGACTTATTGTTGTCTGTTTTACAAACATCACAAACAATCCTGAAGCAATTATAAGGCAGCAATTATATAGCGGTACTATATTTATTTTTTATATATGTGTATCGGAAGGAAAACCATACCATTAATCCACCTGCTTCTCAGACTTTGAGGGGGGCGAGGTGAAATAAACAAGTTTCACTCTCATGTATGTTTCACAAGTCAAAAGCATCATCATTCATTTCCGTCAGTTGTTTGTAAATATGGGTATTGAATACAATGCAATTTTTGAGCATAAGAAAGGCCAGGAAAGCGTTCATATATATCTGTAATTTAAGAGCGGCAGCCTTTTGTGAAACATGATGCCCCCCCACACTATCTGTGATCCGTGTGTAAACAGTGCCTGCAAATGGCTTCTGTGAAACCTGAAACTAGCACATAAAGGAAAAAGGTGCGGTTACTGAGACACTGAGTCTGTTGGACCCTGATTACATGAAGTCGTCTTTGCCAGGTGCCAACGGAGCGTAAATGTGATGCATTAAGTGATGATTCGGAAAAACTTGAGTTAGTGATGTGCAGTAATAACAGTCGGGACTGATATTGAGGTTTAATAAAAATTTAGGAAATGTGAATTTCATATTGTTGTTATTAGGGTCTCATCTGTGTTTCTCTTTTTATTGATATCAAAGTTGTTTCATTGGCTTTAAAGTTTCAAAAACAACGTTGCCAAAGCATCAAAATAGAATTGAGTCAAATAACCATTCTTTCTGTGTCTGTATGAAGCTGGCCAGTGGAGCGTTTGGTCACATTAAGGACACCGTGCTGTCTGCACTGAATAGAGAGCCCACCATGGACATCTCCCCTGAGACTGTGGGCACCCTCAGCCTCATTATGCTGGCCCAGGCCCAGGAGGTCTTCTTCCTCAAAGCTGCTTCAGGTACCAAAAGCCAAACCCCCCCCAAATGTGCAAGCATACATTTTATTTAGTAACATATAGACATGTAACATTATAGTCCACTGCACAGACTTCCAGAGCCTTTCAACGCCCTCTCATTATGATTTATCTCTCTCTGTCGTGCTGATTCTTTGTTTGTTTAAAAAGAGCATCGCACACAAAGGGCCACCACTTAGACTTTTTCCTAAGTAGTTTCATTGTTCCGGAACACTGGTGTCACACATCTACCAGTCTTGCTGATAGAATGGAAGCAGAGTATTTGTGTGCACTTTTAATAAATAGCATTTTTAATTGCACTCTTGTGATTTTTTTTGCCCTGAGATTACTTTTAGCAAAGGCAGCAGCAGCTGAACACAGCCTCTGTCCCAGTTCTGTCTCCATAGTTGCTTATAGGAGTTTTTAAAGTTATATCCCTTTTTTTTTTAATAGACGCATGTTTTTTTTGCTGAGTGGAGGTATTACTTTTTTGAATTAGTTCCTACACTTTTAATATTGTAAGGGTTATTTAATCAGGAAGATGTACCACTGTTAAATGGATGAAATGCACCAGAAATCACAGCCACAGACCTCTCTGCAAAACACTTCTGCTGTTAGACAATGTGTAGTGTGTACGAATTAATGTCAGCGAAACACAGCTGGTGTTATAAGTATGTTATATGTGAATAATAAGAATGTAACTTCTTATGTGGTCTGTACTCAAGTGTCTATTTCCCCCAATAGATAGGATGAAAGATGCTCTCGTCGCCAGGCTGGCCAATCAGGCGGCAGATTACTATGGCGACGCCTTCAAGCAGTGCCAGTATAAAGACAACCTTCCCAAGGTATGTGAAGGACACGCATGTAGTGACACACTAACATAAAAACTGCTGTGGTTTAATAACAAACAACATGAAGCACATTCACATTTGCCATGTGTTCGTTGTGATGGAGACACTTTGGATTCTGTGTGGTGTGTCTGTGTGTTTTGTGTGAGTCTATGGAATGAAAAAGATTTGCGAGTGGTACTCGGGTTGTGGGACTGTCCAGAATGTAATCTCCCTCTGTTCTCATTGATCCATTTCGATCCTGTTTTCATTCTGATTGGCTGGTTACCACTGAACTTCAGTTTGACCTGTTTCTGTTCTGATGTGTTTCTCAACATCTAATCAAGGACATGTGGAGAACCTACTTTCTGTCTTACACTTGTGCACGCACACCTACACCCACCAACACACACACATATAAACACGCACAACCTCAGGTTCATGCAACAGAGTTGATATTTACAGCTTAATGAAATCAAACTATAGTAAAAAGGAGATTATGTTTTCATTGGTGTTTGTTTATCACTTTGAGCCGGATGACGCAAAAACTACTGCACCAATTTCCATGAGATTTTGTGAATGATTGGGGCTTGACCCAAGGAAGAACCTAGTAGATTTTGGAACAGGACCAGATAAACAAGCCGATGCAGGAACTGTTTTATTAAATCGCTTTTTTTGAAATATGCTAGTAGTTTCCAAGAAGTTTTCAGGGTTCCACAAATAGAAGATGTAATAATCAGGGACGTGCACTCCCATGATATATCTTATTTTTTTCATGAACTGTTGCCTCTCAACACTCAGCTTGTAGTTTTTTTAATCTTTATAATGAAGATGACGCTTTAATTTGGGCTCAGAAAAAGAAACAAGGTCAGGGTCTGAAAAGCAGCATCTGTGTTTTCCCTGAATTCCTGAAACCAAGCATACACACGCAGTGTCGTAGACGCACTCAAACATACACACACTTACACACATGGCTCGGGACATTTGATGAAGGTGTAGCAGCTTTTGCTGAAAGGTTTAACACTCATGGCCTGTTGTGTTTTCTCTCTCGTCTTCCTCTCTTTCTGCATCCCTCGTGGTCTTGGTGGTGTCGGCATTGGTTATGTATGTTTGGTTGCGTACGTGTGCACGCATGCTTCTGACTGCTTTTGCATGTTTGTGATTGGCTTTCGTGATGTCATTTGTGACTTGACTTCCCTGGTGTGTGTTTGTCATTTTGTGGTTTGCCTTGCCATTTTTTGTGTGTGTGTGTGTTTTATATTTGTTTGCGTGCCTGTGTGTTGCTCTGTGGTTGCCTCTCCCTGGTCAGTATTTTTATTTTCAGGAAGTTATCCCGGTGCTGGGGGCCAAGCACTGCATCATGCAGGCCAACGCCGAGCTGTACCAGAGCCTCGTGGCCAAGCAGAAGAAGCGTTTCGGAGAGGAGATCGCTCGCCTGCAGGTACGCAGCAGACACACTTTGTTTCGTCTCTCTGCAAATATTCTCATTTATCATCATTTGTGTAGACTTCAAATAACAATTTCACCTTGACATTCAACAATCTAAATAAAATAATTGACTCATTAAGCTACTATTTCTCTCCAGCACGCAAAAGAGCTGGTGAAAACCCCTTATGACGAGTACGTGAGCGTTAAGGACCTGACTGACAAGATCAACCGAGCGCTCACCGCTGCCAAAAAAGACAACGATTTTATCTACCATGACCGCATTCCTGACGTCAAGGATCTGGAGCATATCGGCAAGGCAACATTGGTCAAACCCACTGCCATCACAATGCCACTCAGCCAGAAATTCACAGGTATGATGCACAGACACTCAATTTAAAAGCATTAAAAAGCTATAGAGGCTATTATAGGGGTGCAACGATTAGTTGACGTCATCAACAAAAATCGATGACAAAAATAGTCGCCGACGAATTTACTCGTCGATGAATCGTTGGTTACGTTATAGCGCGTGGTTCTCGTGCCGCGCAGCGGAACTAAACGTTGTTTTTCCCGGAGGTGCTGATGGAAGTACCTGAGGAGTGAGCCATCTCGCTCCCTTCCTATCTCTAAAAGTCGCGCATGTGCCACAGCGACAAAACATGGACCAATGGCGGCGTCTGCTGCCTCGCGCACCAGGAAGTCAAAAGTTCGGGAGAACGTCACTCTTAACATGGCCCGAGAAAGACGACCTGCAATATCTGTACGGCGGACCTGCTCTCAGTGGAAGCAGGACACGAGCATTTGAGGAGGAGGCACGTGTGACATCGTAACGGAGACGATGCGGACTCGCCTCTGTCAGATAGCCTGTTAGCTAGCTTGCTACCTGTGCGCAGGATTCTAGATACAATTACAAAAATATGGTTTAAATTTTTTTAACGAGTTTAAAAGCGAAATGTTATCCTATTGCCTGACAAACGTCTTTTTTTAATCACAATTATTTAGTCCGAAGAAGACTGTAGTTTCGTTTGTTGATGTTTTTATTAATGTTATTTTACCTGTCGTTTTTTGTTAACACGAAAAATGGATACTTGATTTTTTAATTTATTTTTAGTACCAGCACTTGACCTGTTTTTGGTTCACAGTAAGGGAAAATTGAATTTAAATGGAAAAAAATGTATTAGCACTTTGCCTGTCCTTGGTTTTAAATGGACAAAAACCTGATTTTTCTTTGCTTTTGTGTCAACAGTACCCTTATATGCAGCAAAGTTTATTAAAATAATTTTTTTTTAATGAAGTATCGATCTTTATTGTATTTATTTTCAGTCATCACATGCCCCGAACAACCTCAAGCTAAATTTAAAAGCGGCTTGCTAAATAATAGCAATTGAGAATTTGTGTCATTCATAATCCGATTAGTCGATTAATCGTTTCAATAATCGGTGACTAATCGACTATCAGAATAGTCGTTAGTTGCAGCCCTAGAGGCTAAAGTCCGAGACTAAGAGAGTCTGTCTTTCCCACAGAAAACTACTCCTGAGCCTGAACAGCCTCATTTGTATTGCTGACTTTTTTTATTTCCATAGAGCGTCTATGTCACCAAGTAACATGCAAAATACTTGCTTGAGTCAATGAGGCAGAACTGACACTATTGCTACCGTGGCTATAGCAGTGTTTACAGCCAATCAGGAAGCCCCTGGGTAACCAATAAAAATGGTGGGCCTCCTAATTATTTAGAACAGACTGGTCTATGTGGAGATGCTGTTGCAATTTCTTCGGTAATTTCTAATATAACCGCATATAAACCTATACTTGTAGAGTCCAATAATTATCTTTTCAGTCACTGCCCAATTTTATTTTAGCACAATTAATCCAAACCTCACCTGGAGCTCAATGCACAGGGAGCCGCTGATTGTAGATGGGATCTCATCTACCGCAAACTCTGACTTGTTTCTGATATTTGGCTGCTTTTTCCTCCTCAGACTTGTTTGAGAAGATGGTTCCCATGGCGGTGCAGTGCTCCATGAACATTTACAACCAGAGGAAGACTGAGACTGTGAACAGACTGGTGGGAGCAATGAGGGAGTCGACCAACCTCTGCAACGGGTACGTTTTCCAGTGACTGACACAAAGCAGCGTTACCAGGAAGTTATAAATAACTTACAAACACATTGTGTGCAGCAGGTTTTGCATTACAGGGAAAGCCTTAATATACATAGCAACATAAAATGTAAAGGTTTATTCACTCGTAACCTATATTCGCCATTGTAAAGATACTACTGTTCTCTGGAGAAAAGGAAGATAAATGCATAAAATGGAATTGTGGTATTAAAAATGTCACAGTTATGGTGAAGGCATTGTGAGGCGATGTCCTATGGCTGCTGTGTGTGTGTGTGTGTGTGTGTGTGTGTGTGTGTGTGTGTGTGTGTGTGTGTGTGTGTGTGTGTGTGTGTGTGTGTGTGTGTGTGTGTGTGTGTGTGTGTGTGTGTGTGTGTGTGTGTGTGTGTGTGTGTGTGTGTGTGTGTTGGTACTGCGCAGTGCTCCCATCAGGCCATCCATCACATTATAAAATATCAAATCGTCTAATAATCATATTGATGTCGGTGGTCAGTAGGTCACGTTGATACACGCTTTGAGAGTCGGGTGGGTATGTAAAAAAAAAAAAAAAAAGACCCACGCATAAAGTGATGTGGAGTATGCAAGTGTAATCTATAAAAGTGTGTCTCCATGCATGGGTAGATTTATTAATAATTCATAACATAAAGGTGCATTAAAAGTCAGTACAAGTACTTTGTGGTTTCATTGTAGAACCCTCAATAACAGTCAAGCACTTGTGTCATGAATACTTGGAGATGCTAATGAGTGCTTAACAATCTTTAGTATTTCATCCAACAAAAAAATGGCTTCAATATCCTAGTATTCAATTATAGCAGGTGTCATTTGAATTAAAATGGTTTCATGGCTTAGTTTTCAATTTTAATGTTAAGTGTTAATGTGAAATGATGTATAACAGGACAAGACTCAAAGTTAACTTAAACTTTTTTTGAGACCACAATAAATAACAGGTCATGGGTAACTGTCCAACAGGGTGTTGGCGTCCCTGAACCTGCCAGCTGCTCTGGAGGACCTGTCAGGAGACTCCATCCCACAATCCATTGCTGAGAAGGCCAGATCCATCGTGCAGCAGGGAGGCCTACAGAGCATCGAGCAGCTCATCAAAGACCTGCCAGAGCTCCTGACTCGCAACAGAGAGATCCTGGACGAGGTTGGTGTTAGAGACGAATAGAAGCACACAGGATTATACACGTCTTCCTCTGTTGTCCGTCTCGCTCTGCTGATTATTGTAACCCTAGGTCCATTAAAAAAAGTAAAGAAACCACTTTCTGAAGAGCAGCCTCTTAAACAGCTTGTTTATCACATGGCTTTGCTTTCTTGAAAACACAGCATATGAATCTAATGCTGCTGACTTGGACATTCTAAATGTTGGACTTCCCTACCACCACACATCAGAACACATGAACACTAAAAGCTCATAATCGTTTCTAATGGCGGAAATCCCAGATCAGGATGATCACTCAAATCTAATCCACTGATCTTTGGGCCAAGGACTGTCTGTTCACCATCTTCAGCCAACACGTTTTATTAGATAGCTTACTGACAAACAAATAAACAGACGGGAGGAAAAACATAAAGCACCATTTGCTTCCAGGTTTGTTAGCAGAGTTGAAAAGTCCAAACTGTCCTCAAAACTGAAAATAAACAATTTAAAAGTAGGAGACCACATTTATGCTGGCAGAGTGTCAATATTTCATTATTTATTTGTTTAAAGTTTTTATTTGTAAAAAAAAACTTTAGCCACGATTTTTACATTTTTAGAAATACATATATATATGTGCATTTAATAATTGGTTTTAACTTGTTTACCATTGAAACAATATAACCTATATGTGCTGATGTAAGGTTTCAGCTCTGTTTTTCATTGACTATGTTTGTTTTGTAGCATAACTGTGTTACGTGGAGTTCTCTGAGTTAGTAGAAGCCATTTATCTATTAGCTGCAGCGCTACATGAATATATGGACCCTATTGTTGCCAGAAGAGTAATGATGCACTGAATTCTAAAACAGCGCTCAAAGGTCGATAGCATTTATCTACACAGGACCCATGGCCCAAGCTTTAAAGTAATTACGGCTTAGTCATCTAATGTGACCCTTGTTATATTTCCTGCATGTGCTCAGTGTGATGTTTTTGTTTATTAGTCTCTGAAGATGCTGGACGATGAAGAGACGACAGACAACGAGCTGAGAACAAAGTTCAACCAGCGCTGGAACAGAACCCCCTCCGGAGACCTGTATAAGCCCCTTCGTGCAGGTACACACACACACACACACACACAAATGTTTCTGTGCACTATTGACCATGGTCACTACTAACTACAACCCCCCCCCCCCCTCTTCCCCAGAGGGCGGTAACTTCCGCAACCTCTTGGACAAGGCTGTACAGGCCGATCAGGTGGTGAAGGACCGCTACAACGTCCACTGTGACATGATCACCTTGCTGTGTAAACCAGTGGACGAGCTCAACGCTGCCATCCCCTCCGCCAACCCCACCAAGACCCTGCAGGGCAGCGAGGTCTGCCCGACTTCTATTTTCCTCTTCATGTCTTTGCTTGTGCCACTGGTTAAAAGTAGCATGTAAACTTCTGCCGACTAAAACCCGAGATAAATACAGAAACCTGCTATACGCAAAAACCCAGTGGACATTGTGTTCTTTATGGCTCTCTCCCTCCTCCCCAAAGTCGCTCCATTTTTCATTTTGTATGCTGACTTTGCATTGTTTTTCACTGGGGAACTTAAAGAAACGAACCAAGCAGAACTGGGAAGGGGTGAGGTAGTGCGTGTCTCAAGCCACAATGCACTCGTGCTCCCGTGGGGAAAGAAAGTGTTGAGGTGTAGACAGCCGACATTATGACGAGGGTGAGAGGTCAGAGTCGATGTAGGACAGTGCACCATGGGGCGGAAAAATTCAAGCTGTCTGTCTTCCGTCCAGGTCGTGAACGTGCTGCGCTCGCTGCTCACCCAGCTGGACAACATGAAGATGGAGCGGGAGACGCTGGAGGGCGAGGTCAAGGCCGTGACCTTTGACATGTCTGCTACCTTCCTGATGGCACTGGCCCAGGACGGGGCGTTAAACGAGGAGCAGCTCTCACTCGCCCAGCTCGACCAGCTGTACGGCGCCTACAACCAGAGGGTACAAGCCTCCCTCCGCACGCAGGAAGAGCTGCTCGGACAAGTTCAGGTATGTGAACGCACACGTGTTGGTGGAGAGACACTCTTCATGACAAGTTCATCTGTCAAAAGTATGTGTTGGTAGTTGAGACAAACAAAAAGGGAATTTCTGTAACGTGATCAATGAAACTTGAGCACAAGAAGTCAGCAGCAGGTGCAGATAAAGTCCAAACAGAGAGTTTCCCCTCTGAATCGTCCCCTTGTGTGTGAAGACAAATGATATGTTCACTGCGCATAAATCTTCCAGGAAATATCAGTGGTGAACGTTCTAAGTCTGTGATCTTTCTTCTGCAGACATCCCACCAGGAGTTCAGCAGTCTGAAGCAGTCCAACTCCGAGGCCAACCAGAGGGAGGAGGTCCTGAAGAAGCTGGCTTCAGCCCACGACAGCTACGTCGAGATCAGCAGCAACCTGCGCGAAGGCACCAAGGTACTCGCTCAGCACAACACGCCGCCACACACCAGCCTCAGCAGGCTGCACTGCAGTAATACATGTCTGGCCAGAAACGTTTTTTAATTTAAATATTACTTTTGTATTTGTGTGTCAAGGTGCTTTGCAAGCCAGGGGATTTATTTTTGTCCCCAACTTGTTTTCTCTCCTCCTTCAGTTCTACAACGACTTGACAGAAATCCTGCTCAAGTTCCAGAACAAATGCAGCGACATCGTTTTCGCTCGCAAGACGGAGCGGGAGGAACTACTCAAGTACGTACATGTCTCCATTTTGTTGTTGCCTTTGAGCTGCAGCTGAGGCAGGTGGTGGCTACAATGCAGGAACATGAAGGAAACAGTTGTGATGTTTCAATCCTGATTTCAGGGATCTGCAGGTGAGCATCGCCCGAGAGCCCAGTGCTCCATCCTTCAATGTTCCGGCCTATCAGAGCAACCCGGCTGCTGGCCCCACCCCCGCACCCAGGACCGTGTTTGTAAGTAGCACCTCACAAAGCTCAACACTGACCTCACAAAGCTCAACACTGACCACCACTGAACTTTTATAAAAGTCTGACGGTTTCTTTGTCTTCTTTCCTCAGCAGCCACAACCAGGCCAGCAGC
This sequence comes from Limanda limanda, assembly GCF_963576545.1. Taxonomy (NCBI): domain Eukaryota; kingdom Metazoa; phylum Chordata; class Actinopteri; order Pleuronectiformes; family Pleuronectidae; genus Limanda; species Limanda limanda. Next base: position 12,093,273 of record NC_083654.1, on the reverse strand, counting down.
CCCCAGCGAAGCCCCTCCCCCCAGCCCGGCCTCCACCTCCCAGCGTCACTCCTCAGGCTGCCTCCGCCGCTCCCACCAACACACCAGCCACTGGCCTTCCCTCAAACCCACCACCTGTGGCTCCACCCTCCACGGCCCAGGGACCACCTTACCCCACTTACCAGGGTTACCCAGGGTGAGTTTTTCACCATGGCATCCTAGTTTCAGTTAATGCATAAACTTTATATTGATCATTGATCAGTCAGATGGTTTTTCGGCAGCTTCTTCGTTTTTTTTAGACCGTTGTGTTTGCGACTGCAAAATATAGTTTTCTGTTTTGTGTCAGACTTCTCATACCCAAACCACATCCACACAGAGGTAGTTCCTCTTTTAGGTGCGGCCTCTTCGTTTTGACTTGGTACAGTGAGGTTTTTGATTTAGGAATCTGATGAACAATATCTCAGCCCGGGAATTGGTTGAATAAATGTTTTGGCTTGAAAATGACTTGTAATAATACAGTTGAAATTTGGGTGAACGTCAGACTTACTTTCTCTGTTGTGGTGTCCGTGCAGGTACTTCCAGGTGCCGGTGGGATACCCCTACGGCTATGGTCAATACAACATGCCCAACATGCCCAACATGCCCAACATGCCCAACATGCCCAACATGCCTAACATGCAATACATGCAATACCAGGCCCCTCAAGGGCAAGGAGGATACCCTGGAGCCCCCCCTGCTGGACAACCCTACCCTGGTTACCCCCAGCAACCACCACAGCAGCAACAGCCCTACTACCCTCAGCAATAACCCTCCTCTTCATCGCCTCTTTCTTCTTCACACACGTTAACACCAAATAAAAACTTCCCCCCAGCAATAACACTTTATCTCCATCTACTCCCTTTTGTCTGACCCTTTGTTTCTCACCTCTAGCAGCTGTGAGTGAACAGTGACTCTAGAGCTGCTTTGCACTTCTTCTGAAACTTTTGATTACGCTGCTCTTCTGAAGGTTTTTTCTTTTCCATCGCTCGCGTCCCGTGTTTTCTGGGCTCTGAAAGCACTTTTCCTCGACTATCTCAACTCTCACTGATGCACTAACCCCCTCCTCATGTTTGATGTACTCATATCCTTAGAGTTTTGTTACTTGTTTAATTTAAACCTAGCCTTGTCTGCATTAATAACCGACTCTGTGTCCGGGCTGGACTGCTGTACAACACTCGTGGGGGGGGCACGTAGGATCCCAGGATGGCTCTCTGTCTCCTGCTTTGAGAGTGTATGTCGGGTGGGCGGATGCCACTTATCCTCACTCCCCCCACCCACTCTGTGCTTCTGTATCAACTATAATCCTATTTTTGTAATAAATACCGATGCCGAGCTGATGTAAAAAAAAAAAGAAAAAAACTCTAAAAACGAATGGCCTGCAGGTTTTCTAATGTTAATCAGACTGTTGAGCGTACTGCTCTCTTTCGCTCTTTTTCTCTTCTTCAGTCTCATCCAGGGAACGTGGGTATATATATTTTCCGTGTTACAATCAGACTGCATAAGTGGGAGAAATGGTTCTATTATATAAATATATGTATAAATAAGACTCCGTGTGTGGTTAACTGAGACACTGTGCACTGCACCCTCATGCTCTTTGTGTTTATTTTTATTCCTTAGCTCTAATGTGATTAAAAACTACTGCGAGCCAGACTTTGTGGGTCTTTGAAACGTGTGTGTGTGTTACTGTGGAGGTTTGAGAAGCAGCCAGCAGAGGGCAGTGCTGCAGCTCCAAGTTGATCCTCAGCCTGAACAGCGCTCACTACTTCTGCTTCACGTGCCATTGTTGCTCTTTTCAGCCAATCAGGGAGCGAGTCGTCCCATCGACTAATCGTGTGCTTTTTGACCCCCTGAACATTCGGGGGCAGATCCCATTTAGATTACATGCAAATTTCGTTCCAGTGAGGTCGTGATCTCATCCAATCATATTTCCCCGCAGGCGATTTCTCCACAGACAAATTTCATCCCAAGATATTTATTCGGTGTCAGGAGACGCTAATGATTTCACATATCTCCTCCCTGTGTGTGTGTGTGTGAGTTGGTGAGAGTTGGTGTGTGTGTGGCAGGAAGGCAGATGGCAGCGCAGTGTGATGTCTGGAAGGATGCATGGAGATGTTGGCAGAGAGCTGCTGGTCCCCTGCCTGCCTCCATCACTCCAGCTCTCTCCATTTTCCTCTCTTCTCTCCGTCTAATCTGTCTTCACGAGTTCTTTTTAAACCCACAATATTCCACTTCATTTTCCCAGAGCGCTCCTTTCCTTTTTTGGGGGGTGCGGTTGCGCTCTTCATCATATTTTTCTTTGTTGCTCAGCTTTTCCCCTCCTGTTTACCACCTGTCTCTGTGTATGCTCATCTGCTCCCTCTTCAATTTCCTCCCCTCTCCCCTGGCTCGTCTGTTTAGTTGTTTATTATTTTTTGCTTACCACTCGTCTGTCCTTTCCATCAAAGCTTGCAAATCGCTGGCAGCGAGTGTTTTTCACTGGTCAGAATCTCCTGGTTCATGCATGTCGTGCAGCATCACGTCTGTGTGTGTGTGTTTGCGAGTGAAACTGACACTGACAGAAGGATGCACACTTTTTAATCAGATCTAACATCCACTGGAGGTGACACAACACATACACACAACGCCGTGTTCCTCCCTCCCTCCCTCCCTCCTCCTCTATCTATCTATACAGCATGCCGCTGCTGCCAAAGCCAATTGTAGTTCTGGATGTGTTTATCAAAAGTGTCTTTGTGTCTCAGCCGCTTAATTTTAACAAGACATTCTCCACTGGAGGAGTGTCATATTTTAATTGGTCTGAAACAGAATAAAGGCGGCGAGCAGAGCGCTGCGGTGACAGGTATTAATTACCTTCTGCCTAATGGCTCCCAAACTCAGCACTCAGCCATATTGGTGTTCACACTATTCGAACTCCCCCTCTCTCCTCCCTCGTCGCTCCGCTCTCCTCCTCACCATGTGTTTGTCCGCATTGAAGCTGAATCCAGGGTTTTTCTTTGGCCGCGATGCAGGATAAATATAGAGGAACATAGTGTTTTCTAATATATTTCTAATCCCTGCTGCCTGTTGTCTAATTTGTCGGGGGCTGGCTTGAAAGACTGAGAAGTGGTTCAACTAAAAACAGGTTTAGCGATTGAGAAGTGTTAAAAATAGTTAGATAGGAACTCTAAACGTCTAAAACAGGACTTCTGCAAGGTCTTAACAAGTCTGAAATGAAATTCAAAAATGTGATCCTCTGAATTTTAGGCCCTAGGTCTTCTTCCAGGTGTGTCTTCATTATATTTGTGAAGTTCATTGCTACTTCCATCGTGCTTTGGAAGTTTTTCTATGATCTTTTGGCAAATTATAGTTCGTATTGCTATAACCAAACTGTAATAAAACTATAAGACAGACGTGCTAACTGATAAACACACAGGTCCAAACAAGAAGACTATGGATACCTAGGCTAATGGATACCTGTTGTCTCTATAGAATGTGAATGAGTTTCAAGGGTTATTCTCCACTAGGCTACTTCACCTTATGTTCAATTATAAGGAATTGAGGAGGCTAATTCTGCATCTCTGGTCCTCCTTCACAAAGGTACTTAGGTACTTGAAGAAACCTGTAGAAACCATGTCGAATTAAAGATAAATGGTTGAAATGGCAAAATGAATTAAAAAAGTAATCTGTTCAAATTGCTTTTTGAAAGCCAATAATAAACAATTGGAATAGTCGGCTGAAAATGAATGAATTGTATTGGTACTTATTTAAAAGATAAATGGTTGTAATCAGCTAAAAGTAATGGTTAAACAGTTGAACTTGAATTTCACTGAATGAAGTACAACTGTCCCCTTATGAAACCACATTTAAATGCACTAGATTTATTAGATAATAGATTTTTATTTGGATCTGCACCAATTTGTGCACACTCATGAATAGCAATTCAAGTCCCACCTCTTTTAATTACAGCCCTGAAAGTTCTTCTTTTTTCCTCAAAATTAAATATTCAAAGGGTTTGTAAGTAAACATAAATTCCCATGGCCTTAAAATAGCTTAAATACATTTTAAGCTCCCGTGAATATTCTAATATGGCCCGGCCCCTGCTCCCCGTCTCCCCTTCCCTTCAGCGCCACCTGCAGTTGAGGAGCCTTTTCTCGCCACTGAGCCCCTCCCACAAGTTGACAGGGGTGTCTCCTTAGGTTTGTGACATCACAAACTCTGGCTGTTGAATTCCGTTTTGGGGTTTTTCGGGTTGTTGAAGTGGAAAAACCCAGCCAAGCTGTTGACTGCTTATTTCACTCACGCTCATTTCAAGGGAGAAATGTTGACATGTTTAAAAACTTTTTCCCTTTTTACCACAGAGGGACTTTAAGTGCTGAATGAATGCTTGAAATAGATTGTTAGAAGCAATTGGTCAATGCCTACATAAAAGCCACATCCAATTACAATAGTTGGATCAAAGTAAAAAAGGATTTTGATTAAACGGTTGAATTAGACTGAAAGATAAGTAATGGATGGATAAGCATTTGCAATAGACTGCGTCAATTATCCAGTTTAAAATCTCCTGAAATGAGGAGCATGACGAGTGGTGTGGACGAGGGGGGGGTACTGGGCTGTGAAGCCTCGTCAGGCAGGTACATCACTTCCGTGAAGTGTGGTGTGAAGCTGAGATGCGAGAAGCTGTAAAAGGTAAAAATAACGCAGTGCTGAATTCAGGGTGTTAATTTGATCAGTCTCTCAGTTTACACGTTGCCGGTATCAGTGCTGATGATGTTGCTTCAGCGCCGCAGCTCTGTGCTCCTGGTGTTGTCTTTTCTTTTTTCCATAGAACCAAGATGCCTGAAATAGCTCTGATTGACAGGTATAGAGACACAGTTACTATAACAACTACCTCCTGGCTCTCATGAGCACTTCTCTCTCTCTCCCTCTCTCCCTCCCTCCCTCTCTCCCTCTCTCCCTCTCTCCCTCTCTCCCTCTCTCCCTCTCTCCCTCTCCCTCTCCCTCTCCACCTCTTCTCTTTTCATTTTCTTTTACCAGTGCTCCTTTTTACCCCTGTCTCCCTCTCACCCCCTCACAATGTGCATGTGTGGGTGTAGAGGGAAGAGATTATGAAAAAGAACTCGACTGCAATATTCCTTCACGCCGAGATGTTTGTGTTGCAGGATAGCGAGGCCTGGCACCAGCTACTGGATCTAACCTGAGTGGGTGTGGGGGGGCGAGAGTGGGAAGATGAAACATGGATTATACAACATGGGCAAATAAGCCTTTTATATTCGTTTCGTGTTTCCCTTTTGGTGTCTGTTCCTCTGTCAGGTTGTGCTGCTCCACTTGTGTAATCAAGGCAGTCCAATGTTCAGCATTCCTGCCTGTGTGTGCATGTGTGTGTGTGTGTGTGTGTGTGGAAGGGGGGGGGGGTGTTTTTGCATGCATGCACGCCCTCGTGTCAGAAAAGCATCACAGTGAGGCCACCCGATATGATGGGTGAATTTCAAGCACGATAGAATCTGGGGGGACTGACACCAGAGAGCACAGAGCGAGAGTGTTTGTGTGTGTGTATGTCTGTTGTGTGTGTGTGTGTGTGTGTGTGTGTGTGTGTGTGTGTGTGTGTGTGTGTACACTGCTGGGAAGAAGACGGACGTCATTGCTGCCACCTGCTACAGTAGGACAAAGGCCAAATGCACACACACACTTGCATATGCAGACAGCCAAGCGGAGGTCAAAGCAATCTCTTAACATAGCATTAATGATATGATTTACTTAACCTCCTTACACTGAAGCCATCCTGGACCCTCCACTTCCTCCTGTCAGTGCCCCCCCAACCCTCTCCCTCTCCTCCCCCCTCTGTCCCTGCCTCTCGTTTCATCTCTCCGTCTGTGAGTCATCACACAGGGTGAGAGGTCTCAGGAAAACAAGCTGCCAGAGTTGGACATAACATAACAATGCAGCACCTGTCAGTGTGTGTGTGTGTGTGTGTATGTGTGTGCGTGTGTGTGTGTGTGTGTACATGTGCATGCAGCTGTCTTGGTGTCTTGTCATCAGACGAATGCAGGGAACATATTCAAGTCTTACAGTAAAAGGCACACAGACCGTGTGTGTGTGTGTGTGTGCGTGTGTGTTGCTTTCTCTAGAAGTTCTTCTGCCGCTTTATTGATTGCTTGTCTCGCTTTGTGGCAGGAAATGAGATGGTGGGTCTCGCCACCTGTGTGACCCCAGCCACAGGGATCCTCTAATGATCTGAACTCGGCTGCCTGGGTCTCGTGCTGCATCCGGTTCCTCCGGGTTCCTCACTCGTCTCCGACCTGATCAATAGCGCACCCATCAGCCTTTCAGAAGACAGGTACTCCTATCCCCCTGTGTGTAGGTGTGTGTGTGTGTGTGTGTGTGTGTGTGTGTGTGTGTGTGTGTGTGTGTGTGTGTGTGTGTGTGTGTGTGTGTGTGTGTGTGTGTGTGTGTGTGTGTGTGTGTGTGTGTGTGTGTGTGTGTGTGTGTGTGTGTGTGTGTGTGTGTGTGTATGTGTGTGTGTGTGTCACATATCAAATAACGAGAGCACCTGTAGTGATCTTCACTGCCGTCTTCTTGTTGCAGAAGTTCACAATTTAAAAAACACTGAGCTGTGCATCAAGTTGCATGTATGAGTGCTTTAATATTGATCTTTGTGATGCTGCTCATTGACGAGTGGAACTCTGATCTGTGCTTCTGATGTTAACTTGTTCTGATCACTTCAGCCTGGTATTTCAGCGTCGTTCACACAGCAAAGGGTGATAATTCAGAATTAATTAGGCTACAATGCGCGAGGGGGGAAAGGCACAGCCCATAATAACACATATAAAACAGGATGGGATCTGGTATCCAAGTGCAGGGTATCCATAGAGACCGTTGCTATGGCGGAGAGAAATCTCACCTCATTAGGAACAAATATAAATAGCCCTGCGACTCAGCTTATGGTCATGATGCCCATGGCTGACGAGCAGCCTCAGGGGCTTCCAGGTCAGTCACACAGGATGAGAGCCGGGATGTGGAGAAAGAGGGAGTGATAAGTGAATAAAATGATTAAAGCAATTAGAAGGAAGGAAGGAGGGGAAAAAAATACGCTTCGGATGGAGGGAGGGAGAAGATCGAGGATGGGAGAAAGAGGGAAGGAGGAGGAGGAGGAGGAGGAAGAGTAGGAGGATGTATGTGTGGGGACAGATAGAGGACGGGTGAAGGGAAAAATGGAGCAAGAAAGAAAGTTTCTCAAGTGTCAACTGGTTTGCTTTTAATACTCTGAACTGAAAGTGTACATGGAGACCTCATAGTGTGAAAATCGATTTTCTTGCTATAAACGTTGAATTTGAGGGAGTGAAGCTGGATCTCTGTGTGTGTGCAGTGGGATTCACAGTGCGGCAGCGTCACATGAGCAGAGACACAATCCCCAAAAACAAGTGAGAGAGAAAGCTTGACTAAAATAGCAATAATGAGACGGTAAGAACCAGTTGTGATAATAATTTTTTTTTTTTCATCATCATCTCCAAGAACTGACTTTTTGCAGCGCCGGCATTTTCCTAGTGATGTACGTGACAAGAGGAGAGGAGAGGGGAGGAAATGAGGAGTTGTGGGAGGAAAGATGGAGGGAGGTGAGGGCTGCTGAGAGAGACAGAGAAAGAAAGAGAGAGAGAGGTTGACAACCTGGTGGAGAAGAGACGGATGGGAGGAAAAGAGAAAAGTGGAGACATCCACCAGTGATTGCATCAACAGGTCTGAGCCCCTCCAGGTATGCTGCAGTGCACCACAGTATTACTACACTATTGACTCATCCCATTGTTGACCATCCGAAGGTCCTGCATGGACTCTTATCCTCTCACTTCCTCTTTGTCTCTAATCAGTGTGTGTGCGTGTGTGTGTGTGGGTGTGTTTAGTCATCATTTCTCAGTGACATAAGACCAAAGAGGCTGTGTGCACTGCACTGTACTGTACATTGTGTCTTGTTTTAAACTTGGAGACCTTTTTTATACCTCTTTCTTTTATTTTGGCTCCTTTTCCCTGACACTGTATCAGATACTTGGACTCAGGGGCAAATCCAGGGGTGGAGCCAGGGGGGAACTGGCCCCAGCTGAAATCTGACTGAAGTGCTCCTGTGCTGCCAGCAGTCTTTTAAAAAGTCACATACTAACAATATTAACAATAAAAAAATTTTTTAAATTTGATGTTACAAAGGGTGAACAAAGAACAATATTCTAACAATTTTCAATGATATGTGGCTTAGCTTAAAGCTGTAGCGAGGACAGTGAACTAGAAATAACTTAAATGTGAATATTTGACCTCAATGGTTCTGCAGTGTTTTACTGTCCAGCATGAAATAATACTAAATTGCTGACACTTTAGCTCACTCTTGCTAATGCTACACTTCCAAAAATCACTTCTTCCTTGCTGGCGAAGAAGGGATTTCTGGGAAAAGACCATTTTCCCTGAATGGAACATACTTACTTTCACCTGGTCCTCTTCGTCCCTTGAGGATTGCAAGGCATCAACAATCTGCCTCCATCTGAGCCTGTCCTTGGTTACGTGTCAGACCTCTTCCAGTCTCTGACCCTTTCATGGCAGCTCAGCCGTTGCATTTCGGCGTTGGTTTCTTTTTGGGACCGATCCTGGTGATGTCCCAATTCGTTGGTTTGCGGTTCTGGTTCCATTCTGAGAACATCCCTGAGCAATTGTTTCTGCCAACTTCTGATCTCTAGCTCCACACTCTGGCTCTTCGTCTTCCTGTACAGATCTTCATTTGAGATCTGTTTTGAGGCGAGGATGTGGCTTATTTTCCTGAGGCATCGGTGAAACAAATTGAAAGACGTGGTTTCGTATTGGTACATTGATTCCCTTACTCGCCGATGCCAGACCGGGCATTTCCAGCTTCATCAGAGGCATTTCTGATGCTGCTGGTAGTATCAGAACATCAGTACTTATTGCATTATGAAAGCCTCTTCCTCGTCTCCTCTTTCCTACTTAGCTGCATTGAAATGCGGCCTCTTACATGTGAGACTATATTGAATCTCATAGGGAAAGTCAGGCAATCATCCATTTGCATCGTGGATGCCCCGACATTAGTGGCTGCTGCGTAGCCTTTGTAGATTTTCGGGCAAACTGATGGGTCAATTAAGGCAGGAAAAAGCAGGCTCCCTCCTCTCGATGCAAATAAACCTTAAAAGCTTGTTGCGGCGTTCTGTTCTTCAAAGCTAAATGGCTTTTCTCTGCCTTTGTTATGAACAGTGTGTTTTCAACCCTGGAACAAAGGTGTCTGCGGCGGCGAGATGAAAACTGCGACAACTGATGAAGATGGTATGGAGTTCAGACGCACATTTGTGTAGGCTGCCTAATTGAGGAGATTGTTTGATTCCTCTCCCACTGTGTTTCTCTCCCTCTGAAGACCTGTCAAACTCCACAATCAGCGAAAACAACGTGCATGGATGGGTTTGAGGAGGAGCTGGGGGGGAGAGAGTGAAGATGGAAAGACGGCATTTAGGAAGAAAAGGAGGGAGTTTACGCCCACCGAGTGAAGAGATGAGAAGACAGGCAGAGGAGGGGAGAACGTGTGGAGGAAGCAGGGAGTTGGTGCCAGAGCTCGTCAGCCTGTCAAGCATCCGTTATAGACCACAAACCCACACAGCCATTGCACTGCTGAGGTCTCTCACTTGACAGGTGCACTTTCTTCACCTTCACACACGATTCTTACACTCTATAGACGTGTGTAGGTGGCCACGGTTACGCACATCCAGTGTGAGCCCTGTCCGCAGAGCACAAGCCCAACTGGGATCCTTGGTCCCCGTGCGGCAGAAGGTGATCCACTGGAGTCACTGTCATTGATCAGAAAATAAAAGCAGATTCCTCTTAACTGAGGCTTCCTTCACCCCTACTCCCGAGTCACTCACTGTTTTAGCTCGGCGCTGGCACAATCTGAGTGTGTGAGCTCAGCCTAACCCACGTTTGCACCCATATTACTCCTCTCTGTGCTCATAGTTTTGTAATCCTGACTGCTGACGCACTGCATCTGAATTCATCATCCACTTTCCCTGGGGAGTTACATCAGGGATTCATGCACTTTTTGTTTTTCAGCATTTTTTTTTACATACCTCAAGTACCCGCACACGTACAGTGGCAAGGAAATTTACGTGAAACCCTTTGGAATTTCATGTTTTTCTGCATTAATTGTTCATAAAATGTAGATCAGATCTTCATCAGTCACAAGTTAAAAACTCACAAAGCATTATAATCTTGTTTGACTTGAAGGCATCCATTAATGTAAAGGGTGCATCAGAGAGTGCATACCTACAAAGCTACTGCCCTATCTCACCTTCTTAAAGAAAGTGATTCCTATATATACAATTGAATGGGTTCTTCCTAGTAGCAGCAGTTTTTGTGTAATCCTACTTACAAACAAACAAATGCTGACAAAAGCATAACCTCGGTTGTACGAACTAAGTGAACCTAGTGACCCTTGGTAAAACCTCTTTTAGCAGCAACCATTAGCTGTAGATTAGACTCTAGGGAATTCTGTCCATAGAGCTGCTTCCGCATTGATTGAATCCTGATAACAAACAAATGCAGATGAAAACACAATCTCCTTATTAGGGTTTTTTTCAGAATATAGGACTAGCTTTTGAATATCCCTTGTACTTTTCAAGGTTTTCTGCACAATTTAATTTACCAACTACCAGCAGATGTAAGCAGGTGTTAGCGGCCACCAGCAGATGTTGGAGATATAACAGCAGTTGTGCACATTGACGTCATCAAGTGTTTCTGCCTCCTAATCAACGGTATAAGGAGACGTTATACGCTGTAGGAGGACAGTTTGCAGGGTTTGGTTTAGGAAGCCATGTTCAGAGACGCTGGTAGTTTGTTTCCAAACATCATTTGGACCATTATTCTTACACCGAGCCAGACTTCATGAGAAAACAGAATCATACAAATTATGTATTCTTAATTAGGATTAATGTGGCATGAAAGAGAGACGGTGCCGCAGCATCTCACCGAGGTTAAGAAGCAAAGGAGGAGGTCTATTTGTCTGTATCTTGTCTGTGGCTGTCTAGTCACCCAGCCGCATGCTCCATCATAGTTTAAATATTCATAGTCCGCCCGCTGAATATTCATGAAGCCAACATTAATATGTATGAGCTTCACTTGTTGAGGTGTCACTCGATCTCTTGTACACACATGCACACAAAGACATTTACACACACTGAGGATCAGAGGAGGAAGCCATGTCTACTGATTCATAAGTGACGGTGTAAGTTACTGTGGAGCTGTGGTGCAGCTGTAAATAAAAAAGATGGCCTCCTATTTGTGTTCATCAAACATATAAAACTAGGGTTAGGTAGTAAAAAGAATATTGAGACACATTTGGGGAATTTAACTTTAACCCATCTCTGTTGGACGAGAACAATGATGCCACTCTCATGTTCATTCACTTGCTATATAGTCCATTGGTCGTACACTACCTTTCAAGATGCATTGTGGGAAATAAAGAGTGCACTATGTAGGGTCTTAAAAAACTTTGCTAAGCATCCGGACAAACAGTACAAAACGGCGAACTCACTTTTTAGCGTTAATTGAATATTGGACACAGCCTCTGACTCCAAATGTGCAAGATGGTGTCGAGAGGAGAGAAATGCAGCTAATGCAGCTTCATATTCATCATAGACACATGATAGCAACACTAAGCTTATCATTATGCTATATAATTATTATTTTGCTGGTGTGTGTTGTACAGCATGATAATAAAAAGTGTTGTTTAGGTGAATGGGCCGACCTCTGAGTAGCACGGTGCATGGTGGAGCAACGTGACACTCGTTTCCAAGGGTAAGGTTGTAGATGGATCCTTGACTTTATATGTCTCTGTCACAGAAGAGAGAGTGAGTTTACCCTCCACTGCCTCCCCGAGACCAGGGCCGCTCTAATGCCACTTCCAGTAAGATCTTTAAACAGACGTCCCTGCGCCACAGCCAGGCCCTGGAACTGATGTAACACTATGACACACAAATACACACAGACGGTCAGCTGTGCACTTTCTAATGAGGCGTGTTCATGTAACGTGCCACAACAGTGGAGGTATTTCTGTGCGTGTGTAACGGGAAACGAGCGCCACTGAGTCTCTGTGTTCTGCGTCCAGCATGCCAACCATTCTGCCAGTGTGTGTGTGTGTGTATGTGTATGTGTGTGTGTGTGTGTGTGTGTGTGTGTGTGTGTGTATGTGTGTGTGTGTGTGTGCGCGCGTGCGTGCATGCGTGCGTGTGTGTGTCTGTCTGTGGTTATCTGCATATCTCTGTGTATGTCTGTGTCTGTCAGTGCAAACTTTATATTATTTTCACACCTATGGACAAAAAAACAACACAAATTTCACTTTAACCGTCAAAATGATGTCTGCTAGGTCCTGGATGACGCACATCCTGAAGCTTGTGCTCAGTCATCTCTGTAGCTTGTGGTCGGGACAGCGGGTCTGTGACATTTTCCCCATGCAGTGTGTGTATGTTAACAGTGTTATACCTCCACAGAGCATTGTCACAGAAACCAAAGTTTTGCTGTCACAAGTTTCTTTAAACTGCCAAAACTCCCTGGAGTGACCACAACTGATTTATTCTCACTTATTGTAAGATTTATTAAGATGCAGTACAAGTGCAGTGGCTGAATTGAAAGTGACAATCAGTGTTGTTGAATAAAGAACAACAAATAACTTAAAATTCAAATCTGAATACAGATCTCGACCCCCTGGATTAATGTTTAATGCCTGGAGGTAACAGATGAGAGGCTGCCACATCTTATCAAACCCAGAGTCTGTCATGTACAAGAGCCTTCTGCTTTCAGGGGGGTGCTCTGTTGATTCATTCATTGAGACATAATCAGACCTCTCTCCGTGCAGTGCATGAGAATACTCACAGTAATAATGAAGCGATCAGAGAACTTTGTCATTTACATTGTTGAAAACAGCCCTGAGATTCCAAAGAAAACTGCGTTTGGTTCATTACAGATAATAATTAGTTACTTCAGAGTGCAAAGGGTGAAGCTGTGGAGTAGGATTTGCCTCCTCCAGCCCACATTTATCACAGTTCTCGGGTTATAGCTCCGTGTGTAATTTTGTCTTTGAATAATGAAGCCAGTGAATGGATTTGAACTGAATGAGACTGGATTTAATGGAACTAGAATGAATCTCTTAAGGACTCGATGCTCTTATCTCCTCACGGATCTGTGTTTCCACTTCACTTCCCTATTTGCTCTTGATTGCTTTCATAAAACAGATCGTTAAACTTCGTAGAAATACTGCAGTGTCTAGTAGGAGTTGTGTACAAGTAAGACGAGATAAAACCCGTTACACAGTAACCTTGCAGGCGTGCACATGGTTTCCCCATTTCTCTTACAACTCAGCGAGGAGCAGCCTGCAGTTACATGCAGATGAAGGTGACTTATTGTACATGCAGTTATGCCCATGTCCTTCAACTGCGAGGGACTATTAACAAGTCAAGGTTATGCAAATGCTGAAATTCCATATATTGGAGGAAGAATTACAATAGCTGCTGTCGCCAGAGCCCAACCTTAATTTGCTCTGAGATTCCAATCGAGCTGTGTATGGTCACACTGACCCTGGTTTTTCAATTTAAGAATGAACACCAAGAAAATAAACTATGAAAATCAAATTAATAATCATTATTTCATCATACCAGGAAGGAACTAAAATGAAGATTTGATTAACTGTGCAAAATGGCCAACTAGTGCTGTGACCCTTAAAATCCAGTATTACTGTCTATTAACTGTTTTGTGCAAAGGAAAAAAAGTATACACTGATATAATAAGAGCTATTATAGCTTAATTATCATAGGTTAGAATCAAGGGAGGTCCAGTTTTGCCCAGTTTTTCGCCCCTTTGTCAAAATCTAAATCCTTTATCACTTTAAGTTCCATATTTCTAAATGAATAGGTTAAATCTAAAGATCACATAGAAAATCTGGCACTAGGTATTGTTACGACATTAGAATGATAATTAAATATACATTGCATGGGAAGGAATGGGAGGATTAGCGGGGGCCGGACAGCTCATTCCTTCCCCCGGAACCTCAGCAGGTTTAACTCGGCCACGTTCCATTTCATTATCAGGGTTGCAGACCTCACCGAACTTGGACATATGACATCAGAAATTCCAAATAGGACCTGGCTGCAATACTCGTATGAAGCTTGGTAGCGCTCATCAAGATGTCATCCACGTAACAAGATACCTTATTACTCGGGCCTGTGTTGTAACCGTAGAAAGCAACAGGCGGATGATTCAGATGCAGAGGGACTCGGTGCTGCAGGTGGGTGTAAACACTGTCTCCTGCTGAGAACACTGTGGACTTGTCCTGCGAATACAGACTCATCACGCATGTTTGTGGATTTCCTTAAAGCGAACACGGATATTTTTAGACTTCATATTGTGAAGTTTGACAGTATTTTTTCCAAATCGACTCACCACCACTATCAATTAAAAAAACCTCACCTGAAGTCGACAGGATAGAAAGGCAGAAAAAAGGGACCCACCTGTTTGGACTCAACTGTAAAAAAATATGCATGGGTGGATTTATTTGTATCTGTACCATGCATTTGCCAGACAAATAAAAGTGTATTCATTTTTCCACAATAAGAGAACTTTAAATAATCTTCTACATCTATTAAATACATGTCATACCAGCAGTGGCTCTTAAGACATTTGAGGTGACATTATGGAATTTAATCACAACTCATCGTGCAAATAAACCAACTTCATCGCACTCTCTCTACAGCAAATATAATGTTGGTTACACATAAAACTTTTCAACACAACTCCTCTCTGACCTTTTGTATTTTAATCCAGTTTAGAACGATCTGTTGCAGTGCAGCCAATTAACTGTACAATCTGTTCTGTTTACTTTATGTGCAGAGTGTTTAAACCGTGTCCTTACGAGAACTGAGAACTCTCTTCTCAGCTGTTGTTGTTGTTGTTGTTGTTGTTGTTGTTGCTGTTATTATTATTATGAAAGACTGGTGCTGCTATCATTAATAACAGCTGTCTCTCGTTCTTCTTCCCCCTCCCCCCACTCTCACATCGTTCTCCTCTCCCCGAGTGGAGGCAGATGAGTGTGGTTCTGTTTCTTCCTGTTAAGGTGTTTACTTATTGTTGAGACTTTTGGTTTCTCTACACAACACACTGAGGTCTCACTTTGTAAAGCGAGTGTGATAATACATGTTGTGATTTGGTGTCTGTGGGCGGGAGAAGGGGGGGGGGTGTCTTGCTCCTTAGGGGGGCCTCTTTTCTTGTGCATGTTCCTGTTGTCTTATATAATTACTGCAGCTTACACTGCAAAGATGAGTTTTGGTTATCTTTTATAAATACATAATGGAGGATTTATTTTTGAGTCTCCCTCCTTACGTCAGTTCAGGATATGTTTCAGGGCTGAGGGAGCCTGGAGATGGAGGGATGGAGATGAAGGGAGGGATGGTGGGAGGGATTGAGATGTAGAGATGAAGGCAGAGAAGGAGATGGAGGGATGAGATGCGCGATGGTGAGATAGAGATGAAGAGATGGAGGGATAGAGGGAGGGAGGGATGGAGATGAAGGGAGGGATAGAGGGAGGGATTGAGATGGAGAGATGAAGGAAGGGATGGAGATGGAGGGATGAGATGAGCGATGGTGAGATAGAGATGAAAGATGAAGGGATGGAGATAGAGGGATATGGAGATGGAGATGGCGAGATGAAGGGATGAGCGATGAAAAATGAAGGGATGGAGGGATGGAGATGGAGAGAATAGTCGGGGACAGAGAGAGAGAGATGAGTGGGAGCTGTTGTAGCACCAGCTCTCGTACATTCCTCTCGAGTGTGTGGGCGTGTGGCTTAAGGTTCAGAGCTGTCAGCGCTCCTCACCCCTCCTCTCACCTGTCCTCTTCTCCTGTCCTCTTTCCTCTCTCCTCCTCTTCTTCTGTCCTCTGTCCTCTGTCCTCCTCTCCTCTCCTCTCACCTGTCCACCTCTCCTCTCCTCTCCTCACCCCTACTCTCACCTGTCCTCTTCTCCTGTCCTCTGTCCTCTCTCCTCACCCCTCCTCTCACCTGTCCTCTTCTCCTGTCCTCTTTCCTCTGTCCTCTCTCCTCACCCCTCCTCTCACCTGTCCTCTTCTCCTTTCCTCTTTCCTCTCTCCTCCTCTTCTTCTGTCCTCTGTCCTCCTCTCCTCTCCTCTCACCTGTCCTCCTCTCCTCTCCTCCCCTCACTCCTCCTCTCACCTGTCCTCTTCTCCTGTCCTCTGTCCTCTGTCCTCTCTCCTCACCCCTCCTCTCACCTGTACTCTTTCCTCTGTCCTCTCTCCTCACACCTCCTCTCACCTGTCCTCTTCTCCTGTTCTCTTTCCTCTGTCCTCTCTCCTCACCCCTCCTCTCCTCTTCTCTCTCCTCTCCTCTCGTCTCGTCTCCTCTCTCCTCACCCCTCCTCTCACCTGTCCTCTTTTCCTGTCCTCTGTCCTCACCCCTCGTCTCCTCTCCTCTCTCCTCTCCTCACCCCTCCACTCCTCTCCTCTCCTCTCCTCTCTCCTCAACCCTCCTCTCTCCTCACCCCTCCTCTCCTCTCCTCTCCCCTCCCCTCCTCTAGTCTCTCCTCACCCCTCCTCTCCTCCTCACCCCTCCCGCTCGCTCCGACGCAGACAGGCAAAAGGCGGAGGAGGAGCATCGGACCTCCACAGTCCACAGACGCCCGGTGTCGGTGGCAGTCGGTCGGTCGGTGGTCGGAAGCACACGGCAGCACAAGCCCCAGCGGAGGGAGGGAGACTCCTCGCAGCTCCACGGTAAGAGCACTGACACTCACCGCGGCGGATGACGCCTCCTGCCTTTGGCGTGTCACTCCGCCGACGCTTCTTGTCGCCTGGTGCCCTCTTGACCGCACTTTCCCGATCTGATTATTATTACAAAAATCAGACAAACCAAAACAGAAACAAATATTACGATGACGGGTAAATAACGAGGCAGGAAGTCCGGAGTGAACGCGGCTACATGAGGGTCTAACTCCAGTGATCAGTCGCAGTTGCCCCCGGATCTCTACCGGCCGCGACACCGATGAATGAAAGATAACTGACGCTTCCGGGCCGGTAAATGTGTGTTATTGTGTATAATCTTTAACCCGACTTGTGTGACGTTGACCCGCTGGAGCTCGAACTGTGTTTATTCACCGGGAGGAACCGTTCCATCAGCTCGGTCTCTCTGTGTTTCCCGTAGCTCGGGTGTGAAAATTTGAGTTTAAAAGCCGGTTCCAGTCACGGTTTCCCTCGCTTTTTCAACGGCAGGTTAGCGTGTCTTGATATGAGCTGTTACATGAATTACCCCCTCGCCCCCCGGGTCTCCTCCTCCGCAGCCCACCCGCAGCTGACAGCCCGGTGAAGCCCCGGAGCAGGAGGTCCTCTCCCCGCCGGCCCGGGAGTAAAAATAGCCCGGAGCTCCAGCTCGGCCCGGGTCCGTGTAATGCGACACAGACACACAGACACACAGACACATGTCCGTCTTCCTCTCCGTGTGAGGACACGTATTGACACAATGCACCTAACCGAAACGATCGCAGCTGACTAACCACGACGTAAACCGTATTGTCATTATAAGTTTAATCAATACTAAATAACTTTGAAGCTGTGGAGACTAAGAATGTCCGCATAAACAATTTGAGTCCGAATTAGTCCTCACAACTACGTGCACACACTCAAGTTTGCGCAGCGATCCTTGTTAGGACCCTGCCTTGACTTTCATTCATTGTGGACAGTCTAATTAAAACCTGATCCTGAACCTTAATTATGACCACTTCGTACCGAATCATAACCGTTACCCCCAAAACAGATCGCATTTTACCACCAGCCTCAACCAGGACCTCAGAAATTATATTCTCGCCTAATTAGGACCTGGCTTTACCCCGGTCCCCATGAGGTACACTGGTCCTGATTTGAGTCCTGATATGCTGGAGAGGGTCCTGAAGATACAACAAAAACAAGTACACACATGCCTACACACGGGTCCCACTACCCCCAAAGTAGATCACACTTGCTCCATCCAGCCTTGTCACTGCTTGGCCCCGTTATGTGTGTTAACAGGATGCCTCAGAGTTGTGCATGAAGATGACACCTGTTTCTTTTTGTCATACTCAACACATCCTCCATTTAAACGTGTGTGTGAGCACAGTCACGCAGTTAAGATGGCATCCGGTTTTTAAAAAAAAATTATTGTAATCGACAAACGGTGCTTAATTTTGTGTGAAGTCGCCCTTTAAAAGCATCCCTGCGTACTACTGCGTGTTGTGTGCATATGGTTGTGTGTATGTGCTGGTATTCCCCCCCCCCCCCTCAGCTCAGGTTTGAGTTTGCAGCTGTCGCACCCACAAGGCGCTGCGGTGATAAGACTGCTGTGGCTGCCCAGGTGCTTGGAACTCAAAGGACAAAATAACCTAAATTCCTCCAGCAGCCTACTTTCTGTTCTTCGTCTTAAAGTGGAGGGCGAAATAATTCATGACCTGTTTTATTTGACTCGAATATGCTGCGGCGAGGAGGTGAAGTAGAACCTGCCCAGAAATAAGATGTCTCCTACAGCTGCAGATGTTAAAAAAAAAAAAAAAAAAATAAGAAAGGTGAACAGCACAGAGTATGCAGCAATATTTCAAACACAAAGCCATAAATCCTGTTTATGAGAAAACAATTGTAGCCCTATTAGAGGCTCAGGGGGGAAAAGCCCTGTGCGCGTTATTGATAAACAAAGCGCCACAGGCTCCGAGTTTGCCTCAAACTTCTCAATTATTATTTCAAACCAGAGAGACCTGCTCTTTTCAGTTTTTAGTCTCTCGCCAAATCGTTTCCTAATGAGCTTCCAGTCCGCCTTTTAAATGCAGCTGCCGCCTCAGAGACAAAACACAAACAGCAGCTTCTGTGGCCACAGGCGATGATGATGAAGCCTGGTTTTTATAGGTTTTTCTCACGATGGAAAACTGCAAATGAAATACTAAAAGAAGGAAAGCAGACTGGCAGACCGTCCTTAGGAATTGCAAGATATGTAGATAAATGTCTACTAGAGGATGAACAGAAGGATATACAGTGTGCAATGAGAGACGTCTTTGTTAAACAATGCAACAACCACTGTAATCCTGCTGTTCACAGATACATTCTCTGCGGTCTTAAATATACATTGGATGGCACTGGACTTAAGGACTTAGTATCACTTGCTTGAGCTGACAATGACCATCTAAAGTAGCTTTTGGATGTTGTCCCACTGGCCCGCCTGTGTGTCAGTGTGGATGAGCCAGGCAGCTTTTGGCTGGAGAAGAAAGGTGTCCTGGTGAGTAAGTGGCTCCGAGGCTGGAGGCTTTGGGGAGAGCAGCAGATGGATGATGATGTAGCGGGTACTGGCGCTCCCTGCCTCCCGCCGCCATCCGTCACGCGCTAATGATCGTGTCACACCTTCTCCCCGGGCGGCCGGGCTGCTTCTGCAGCGCTCAGCTCAAAAATCTGGTCGCTCCACTCAAATCCCGTCTTCACGGACGTTGGCTGAAAAGCCCGGAGACAGACTGTGCCGCAAGCCTCTCCGTCACCAATTCCTCGCTTCTCTCCATCGCCTGCCTTCACCCCTCTTCACCTTTAAAGTCCCCGCAGACTGTTCCCTCATCTCTCCCCATCCCTCGCCTCCCTCGCCTCCCATTAATCTTGTTTTCTGTGTAGTGTATGTCGTTCTTTCTCCTCTGTCTTCTTACACAGTGTTCCCATTCCTCTCTGATTGCTGTACAGTCACAGCTCTCATGCAGTTCGATACCTCCATTCCTCCTCTTATATTTTATTCACTTTTTCTTTAATTATAACGATTAAGAGACATTTATCACTTCTATCCCTCTTCTATGCCTGAGGTCGGCCACAGTGCAGCACATGTGGAGCTGCTCTGCTTGGTCAAAGGACAGCTCAACAGGAGCCTGTCAACAGCACGTGAGGAGAGTTATTGTGTCCTTTAGAGTGTTTATATGACTCCAGATCGTGTTCTCTTCCCTGGACTGCAGCAGACACATCCCTGCAGCATCCAGCTCCGATAAACAACCAAGCCACGACTCACCAGTAGATTCATTAACGATGAGACGGCTGATTATTCCCTGATTAGTTGCCTTGTCTATAAAATGTCAGCGATGAGCAAATAAAATCCTGATCATATGTGACGGAGAAAATTAGTAACCCTTCACATTTGAGAAATTGGAACCAGGAAAGTTTAAGTAATTTTCTTCCTATGAAAATAATTTTCGCAAAAAATGTCCGTCCATCAATACATCAATACTTATTGAGAAAATTTCACTTTCAAGATAAATCTTTCTGAGAAACCTTCATGCGTAATGTTTTTTTCAATATTTCAGGGACATTAATCAATATATTTACCTATATATCAATAACAAACATGAATATGCATCACACCACAAACAGATTTTTTTTATCAAACAAACCAACCAAACGTCAGTATTGTTTACTGCCTTTGCAAATATATTAGGACAAATTGTGCATTTTTATGATGATACCTAACACATCGTAAAGTTGCTGGAAGCAGCACGTGCAGGGATCTCAGACGCCGCCCCTCCCTACTAAGAATATTTTGTTCTTGTTGGAATCGCTGCTGTGGCGTATTGTGTTTCATTGAGGCGGTGTTGCTTTGCTTGACTTTAGAAGTAAACACCACTTGGTACATGCGCTTAGAGGGGCCTTTTAAAAAAACTGCTCTTATCTCCATTCGGGTGTTAAATAACCATGCTGTGGGACTCGGCATCCCCCGAGCTCATTATCCTGTCCCAGGTGTTACAGCAATAAGAGTCCCCATGAGCTCTATGTTACAGCGGAATGCGTCCCCGCTGAACGCAGTTGGCCCTTTGAACAAAGATGGTGGAATGCCACTTCCAAAGTTTTGTCTGTCCCTTTGGTCTTAGCAGTATTCTCACCGGCGGGATTACAAATTCAGCCCAGCATTCTGGGAATATCAGCGGGGGCGGATCAGATGATACCCTCCACAGCTGCTGCTTCTAAGAAAAGCCCGAGGGCAAACTCTAAACACGCACACACTCCAGACATGCGTTCAGATGAGCCACACACATGTAAATACACAGGCAAATACCGCGTCCAAGGCACAGGCCTGTATGTTACGGTCACAGACGCACAGGCCCAGTTATAGTTCATTTACGGTAGCAATTAACTGTCCAGCCTGGGGAGTGTCTGGGACCGAGGTTAATACACACAGGCATCGGCTGAGCTACTTGACATCTTTCCCAGCAGCTATTCTTTTATGCTCGAGCAACTGTTCCGTATGAGTGTGTGTGTGAGTGTAGTGGTGTTTCTGTTCTACAATGACCACTCAACACGTTTTTTTTCTCCTGTGTTTTTCAATCTCTTCAGGCTGTTTTCCATTGACCAGTAAAGAGCCAGCAGAGAGACAAGCGGTATAGAAGGCGAGCACGGGCGGAGAGAGAGAGAGAGGATAATTGCGTTTCTGGCTGCCCTGTGGGAACATGGGATATATGACCTCATCATTCACCTGTGAGGCTCTCCAGTAAACAACTAGGTTCGGAACAGCAAACACACATACACACATACACACATAGACACATACACACATACACACATAGACACATACACACATGCAGGCAAAGATATTTCTACACAGTGAAAAAGGCAAAAGGCCCACAGCAGACCCGGTCAGCATTTTTTTTTTTTTTTTTCAGAAAGATGACTGAGGCCGCTGTCCAAAGTGCAGATGTCCTCCTGAAAACCTGCGATGTGACACCATGTGATGTCATCGGCTGTTCCCCCCCGCCGCCATGCCTGCCGCTCTGCAACCAGAGGGAGGAAGAGGAGTGCCGCCATGACAGCAAGAAGCCGGAGCAGCAAGTAAGTGACACAACCATGCCTGGCGCTAAGTACCACATTAATAATATACCACCAATTTATGCAGCCCTCCACACCACCCCCCCTCACATGCTCACTCCATGACAAATTGTGTCCTTACTCGCAGAAACACTGTAACCAGGTGCAGCCAAAGAAAAAAGTGAAGGTAAGCTAAAATAATTGCGCCGCTCATTATTCATCCTCACTGAAATATCGATTGCATTACACTCTATGAATATGTTATAATGCGTGTGTGTGTTTGTGTATTTTAGGCAAAAGGAAAGTTAATGCGCAGTATGGCCGTCTGCGAAGAGTCCTCGCCATTCGAAGAGATCCAGGTAACATCCACATCATCATCATCTTCCTCCTGCTCCTCCTCCTCCTCCTCCTCCTCCTCCTCCTCCTCCTCCTCCTCCTCCTCCTCCTCCTCCTCCTCCTCCTCCTCCTCCTCCTCCTCCTCCTCCTCCTCCTCCTCCTCCTCCTCCTCCTCCTAATGTTCATCCACACACTAAAATTATTCTTTATTCTCCTCTCAGGAATCTCCAGACACGATCATCTCATCTAGCTGCCATGACAATGAGAGAACATCCTGTAAGGAGGAAGAGCAGGAGAAGAGCGCAGATCCAAAGAAACATTCACTGTCCAAAGGTGTGTGTGTGTGTGTGTGTGTGTCTGTGTAACCGCCTGTGTGCGTGTCTGTGTGTGTGTTGTGATTGATGTCTCATAAAAGAGAAACAGGAGAAAACAAATAAAATGTAATAAAGTGGAATTCTGTGCCACTATTCAGATGCAGTTCTCTCGGGGTGTTTTGATATTGCAGTGCGCTTTTTTTGCGTTATTACATTTATTGTCTCGTAACTCATCCCGCCCGCCTGTGTCACCGATCTCTCAGAGTCCAGCGCGGAATACACCGACTCCACCGGCATAGACCTGCACCAGTTTATCGTCGACACCCTCAACAGCAACCCCAGAGACCGGATGATGCTGCTTAAACTGGAGCAGGACGTGACTGACTTCATCGGCAGCGATAGGTGTGTGTCTGTGTGTGTGTGGGTGGAGCAGATTTCATAACCTCATTGTGCTATCTACCTTTTTAATGTGCTGAAATGCTGCTTAAATTGTGTTAATTGAAAATATGTTTTTGTTTAGCTGACTTACTACAATTCAGTCCAAACAGCTCATTTAGCGTATTGATCAATGTATTGATCTGGTTAGGTTAGTGTGGGCGTGTTTGCACCACAGGGGATGAAACTGGATTAAAGCCACACACAAAAAAATACTACGAGTCTCACTTTACCTCCTTCTCTCTCCCTCTCCCTCCCTCCCACTTTCATCTCTGCCTCCTTCTATCTTCCTCTCTGCCTCCCTCCTCCTTTCCACTCTCAATCCCTCCTCCCTTTTCATCCCGCCTCTCTCTTTCCGGCCCATTTCTATCACCCTCAGCCCCTTTAAGAAGTTCCATCAAATGTCGTCCTACCACCGTATGCTGGTCCATCGGGTGGCGGCCTACTTTGGCATGGAGCACAATGTAGACCAGACAGGCAAGTCTGTCATCATCAACAGGACCAGCAGCACACGCATGTAAGCATCTATTATGTTTCTGTGAGTGTACGCATGTGAATCCTTGCCTGTTCGTGTGGACTTACAATCGTTGTTACTTTGTCTTTAAAGACCGGAGCGGCGCTTTTTGGACGAGGTGCAGGACAGGACCGATGAAATCCACTGCTGGAAAATGATCTTGAAGAGAGACAACAGCTCAGATGATCAGGTTTGTCTCTGCTCCTATATCTATAGTCGCCCGTCTCTACGGACTCTACTCCCGCGCTTGACATTTATTGCTTCGCGTCAGCAAATTGACTCGTTCTCATTACTCGCTTTGCAGACCCGAAACCAACCCTTTCGAGAGAAGCACAAGTCAGTGGAGGAGAGGGAGGAGGAGTACCAAAGAACACGAGATCGAATCTTTAACCAAGAGGTGAGACAAGGACACAGAGGGAGATGAGGAGAAACAAGACGGAGACAGAGGGGAGACCTGCTAATTTCTCTGCTCTTGTGTTACAGCCTCTTTACACCCAGGAGAGCGCCCATGTAGAAACCAGGTAACCTTGCCTGTGGTGCATTTTCTCCACGTGCATTTTCAATTCTTATATTTAGCTGAGAACATTGATATATGTGTGTGTGTGTGTGTTTCTGTGTACAGGGCTGTGGAGGAGTACAACCCATATGCTGAAACCCAGAGGAGAAGACAGCTCTTCAGGTAAAGCTCTGTCGGCAAAGTGTGGTCATTCATCATCTTAATCTGATCAGCCTGGCTGCCCCAGACTGTCAGAGTCTGCAGCAGGAACACAAAGAGGACCTTTATTTGTGTGTGTTTGTCCGTGTGTCATTAACTGAAGCAAAGTCTTTTCAGATAATTTACGTCGATGAATGTCATGTTAAACCCTCGGTGCATCACTGTGCCGGAATCGAACCACTTTTGAATGAGGTTGTGGGATAATTCTGGATGTGCCCCACAGGAGGAGCCGCGGCAGCTCGGGCTCCAGTTTGACCGGCAGCAGCAGGCAGAGCAGCACCGACACCGACTGTCGCTATGGCAACGAACCCCAACCCTGGAGCAGCACAGACTCTGATTCCTCCTACCAGTGGACAGGCCCCGCCCCCAAACCCCGTCAACCTGCCAACCACAGCTGGGAGGGACGCGGTTCAGGTGCGTCCTCGGAATTAAAATGTAGTGACTTTTTCATCGCCTCTCATGTCACACCTTGGATGTGTAAACTCAGAGGGTGAGACACTTTGCTCCTCTTCTCCTGCGAGCCAGAGAACTTATCGCCCAGACTTCATCACCGCGCCGCACTCGGGGAAAATCGCTGCTTATAAATTAGCAGGTTTTTTATCTTTTTTTTTTAAATCAGCAGCACCTAATTAACAAAAAACCCCGTGGAAGTTCTTCTGGTGCGAAAAATTGAGCCCAATCCACGAATGTTCACACCGAGGCTGTAAATTTTCACACGACACCTCCAGACTTCATCGCATATTCAGGAGGAGACGTACATCATCGCCGAGGCTGGGGGGGGGGTGGAGTGTGAGGTTCATCAGACTGAGATGTTTTAACCCCTTATTGCCTGAATTAATTTCAAATTATATAAAAAAAATATGTGTTTTTGGCTGTCATACAGATGCTAAATTAAGTGGAGATTGTTTATTTCAATATAGCATATACCATCGATATAAAATTTAGGTATGAGGCAAATTAGCGACATTAGGCATAATAGGGCATAATCGTAATTTAACAAATTTTCCAGTCTCTTGTATGTAAATTATTATATTGATGCTGCTTTTGCTTGAAATTGAATAACAACATATATTTCTGTGCAATAATTGCTGTTCCATCAACACAGTATTTAAATACAGCTTAATATCTCAAAATAACTTTGCTGCACAGTACCAAGGGGCTAGTATGTATTTTCCACTCTGACCACTAGATGGCTGCAGAGTACTTCCAATACCGTCATGGTATGTGTAGTATTCATACCATCAGGCATTAGTGGGATAGAAACACCGGAATGGAGTTTGAGGCAAATTAGCGACATTCGTCAACAAGGGGTTAAGGGGGATTTGTCATGTGTTGTGATATTAAAGCTTCCCTCTCTCCTCTCTCCTCTCTCCTCTCTCCTCTCTCCTCTCTCCTCTCGTTCTTCCTCTGCTGTGACTCTCAGGCTCCGTCGCTCTGTTCAGACTGCCACCTGCCGGCCCCCACCCCCACCCCCCCTCTCCGCCCATCGCAGAAGAGCCGGCTCACAACTCTGCCTACATCATCGAGAACGGGATCCCACCTGGCAGCATATTAGTGAACCCACAAACTGGTAGATAACACACACACACACGCTAACACACACACACACACACACATATACACGTATACACCAGTGAGGTTTTTGCACACACCACACTTGAACTAAATGATCACACTCAACCCCCCCCCCACCCCCCAGGGCAGCCATTCCTGAACCCTGACGGATCCCCCGCTGTGTACAACCCACCGGACGCTCAGCAGCCAATCAGGAGCCAGCCTCAGCTGCAGGGCTCTCTGCCTCAGCAGCAGCCACAGCAGCAGGTAGCCAGCGCTCAGCAGGAAGTGTTTCACAATGCCGGATATGTTCACGCATGAACGTACACACAAATGTCAGTGATTGTGCCTTTATGTGTGTCTCCACGTGTGTGTGTGTCTCCCTCAGGTGCTTCAGTACTCGTCTCTGTCCTACGCCGCTCCTCAGATGTTGCCTGTCACTCCCTCACAGCCGTACTCCACAGTAAGTATCACTGCACAGGCCGACAGCTGCTTCACACATGTGTGTTTATGCAGAATGCGTGTGTGTGAGTGGGGGGGTTTTGACCTTCTTTCTTTTGACGGACAGATGGAGGACTTCTCCTCGCAGTTCGCTCGCATGCCAGGGAGCTGTCAGTCACCTGCTGAAGCCCCGCCTCTCTACCCTCCCAGTCAGGGTTACATCTATGCAGCTCCTCTCCCACCTGCCCTCCCCCTCCCCCCCAGCTACTGCCAGCCCTCACCTCAGGTAGGGAGACCAGCAACCAACGCGATCCATATCTTTTTTTTCCACTTCTTTGCTGACACCTCACATAAAAACGCTCGTCTTGTGACTGAAGTGATGCTGTTTAATGAAGGCTGCATTGATCGAGCATTCACTCCGACACAGAAATCCTGCTGTTCAAAGGAAGAATTTAATGCTACACAGGGGAAAAGTCATATTTTTGATTATAATATATTATCCTGTAGGTGCCTGTGTTTTACTACGGCCAGTACCCTACCTCAGCTCAGCAAGGATGCCGGCCAGTCTCACCCAGCCAGCACATCCACAGCCAAGTAGCACAACCAACAGGTACTTTCCACCATCTGTGTGTGTGTGTGTGTGTGCGTGTGTGTGTGTGTGTGTGTGTGCGCACTCGAGTATGTGTGAAAAAAGCACAGACTGTGGCAGTAGAGGAGGGGGCCGTTACACTGTCAGAGATGTAGTCTGAGGGTCTCACAGTGAACCGGTCTCTTTTCCTGCTGCTTCTTTTCTGCGCAGGGATAAAGACCAAAAAGACGATCACACCTCAACACTGTGTTAGATTTTACAGTTAATCACAAACTGCTGCGTCCTCACTTCTCAGTCAACACCTTCTTAGGCTCCAGTATCTGTGAAAACAGCTCAAACTAATGTCTCGAGTTTTGTTGTTGTTGCTGTTATGATCAATGTCGACAATAAAGATGTATATCGAACCAAATCCACTGCTGCTATATAAATTATGTAATATTCTTTAATTTCATCATTGAATTTAAGTAAATGATTATAAAACAGAGTACCCGCAGCCATTAAATAATGAATAAAGGACAAACCGATTATAGCGATGGCCGTAAAGGTGTTGGCTGAAGCTGAAGCTTATAACATGCATCCTATATTAACACGATTAATAAACTCACTTCATTTTAAATACAGGTTATGTACATGTGCAAATGTTTTTTGCTGTATATATTTTCTTATTAACAAATAAAGAATTTGTGGATAAATTGCTAAGCGCTTATTTATTTCAGAATGTTTGTACTAACGTTATATGTTAACAAGCTTCATGTTGTTCTCCACAGCTCTTTCTCATATGTGCTTATTTAACTCGTGAGCTCTTTCATGACTTTTCTCTTCAATTCAAACGAAAGGCAGGGATCAAATATATATATTAATAGTTTTCTTATTTACATGTGTTTGCAGCAGGTTACCCTCCCACTGTGGGGGTGCAGCAATCCTCCCACACTCAGGCCCAGGCTGTGCTGGGGACCTACCCACCAATGGCCTCTCATCAGTGTAGCATGGTTCAGGTAAACACAGATCAACCACGGGTGCCACTCCGCGTCAGTGTTGAAGTTCACAAAGTGCGTGTGCAAGCAAATTCTTCGCTCCAACTTTAAATTCCGTCCTGCAGGGGGCCGTTCCGGTGTCCTACCCCCAGAGTAAAGTTGTGACTGGGGTGGGCGGGGAGGTGGGCTACTGCATGGTGGCCCCCCCGTCCTCCCACCACGGCGGCTGCCATCCTCCCAGCTGCACCAGCCTCGGCGCTCCGGCCTGGAGCGCACAGTACTGATGCGGCAGCAGCGGATGGAGCGATGATAATTGTGGTTCCTGCGTGACCTCAACGCACACACTTAACGCAAACGCCTTTTTATTTTCCACTCTCCCCTCCATCCCTCCCTCCCTTCTCCCCTCCCTCCCTTCTCACCTACACCCCCTTCTTCCTGACGATGCCCACAGGGCTCACTGTTCACACACACACACACACACATAAATGTACCACTGTACCAAAGCTTAATAGTATATATATCAGAGCTGCTGTATTGAATGCATTATTTATATACACAAATGGAGTTTTATAAATATATTATAAATTATATACTGTGTTTTAATGCACTGTGTGAAGAGAATAAAGTGTTATTGCTGGAGTGACACGGTCGCCTTTCTTTGTCGTCCTGGCTCTTCATGTTCATGTTGGCGATGATGTTAACGGGGGAGGATACAGCCGTGATGAGACATACATCAGGACAGAAAGTGCTTCATACACTCAGAGCATCAAATAGAAACATGGTGGTGGTGGTGTGTGCACAGTGGGGGAGCACAGATAAGGCCTACCACTGAGATCACTAATGGGAGATGAATGTCACTGCATTAAGATGTGAATAACTAACGAGCACACGAAACATGTTGATCATTGGGGACGTTTGGTTTTCTTTACGAAGCACAAGACGTTCACCCAAAGAGATTGTGATGACGTTCAGGCTCAAGTCAACATGACATGTGTTACATTTTATAAAAATAGCAAAGAACATTTCCAGTTACCACCCCAGATTAAGCTGCAGGAGAATTTCTATTTTGAGACTTGAGCGCCCCCTCCTGCTCTAACACTCTCTGTGCACCATCCTAACATTTACGTAAAGGAAAACAAGTAATGTGATGTAACCAGATAATTTACTCCTTACTGAATAACTAGAGCACTAGTGTTTATTTATATAAAGGAATGCAGCTAAAATTAGTTTCTATTGTTATTTAATCTGCTAATTAGCTTCACCATCAACCAATTAATCAACTCTTTAGTACAGAAAATAGTGCAAAGTTGCTCTAATTATTAGCTTTGTCCTAAAAGAAATGAAACGTTTC
This sequence comes from Limanda limanda, assembly GCF_963576545.1. Classification (NCBI taxonomy): domain Eukaryota; kingdom Metazoa; phylum Chordata; class Actinopteri; order Pleuronectiformes; family Pleuronectidae; genus Limanda; species Limanda limanda. Next base: position 12,064,195 of record NC_083654.1, on the reverse strand, counting down.
TTAATTTGTAAATTTGTATGTAAATTTTTGACAAATTGTGAAACTGGAGTAAAGTCAAATTAGGGCAGTTTTCATTAAAATATTTGCAAACAATTGATTAACCGATCAGCAAGATTTGTGTTGATACTATTCAACAAATAATTTCAGCTCTGATTCAATCTGAAAAGTCATTATTGCTTTTCAACACAGACAATTTGACTTGTATATGATATTATTCATTATTTATTTGTTGTGCCTTTTCTATTGTCACAAATATAAATGTTAAGTCAAAGACACGGATCAGCATCCAACTAAAAAAGCTCAAAACTAAATGAGTCTTTACAAATGTACAGAATCACTGCATCATTTAAATGGCTCCTCTTTCAAGTCCTCCTCAACCGATGTGTTAAATCACTGCGATAAAACTTTCACTTCCATGTGAACATTAACTGATGGGCCGACGTGTTATTGTTCAGATGCTGCGTAATTCACTTTGTCCTGCACCTGATTCATATTCTCTCCCCATCAAATTCAATAAAACATTTCCATCATCCACACGCGGCTTCCAAATTAAATTTGGGCTTCATGACTGCCGTATTGAATGCATAATTAATATCCGAGCGACGGTTTCACAAAGCCAGCTCTATTTCTGTCCTTTGCACACACAGACTTGAGCAGCAGCAGTGCAGGTTCCATGATCTTTAATAAAAGGCACATGTACAGCCATAGTGAGATGAGTGAGTCCACCGGCATAGAGACGAAGCATTAAAACACAGAAATACAGGAAGTAGAGGTCAGGAGGAGAGAGCTCTATCTGCTTTACAGTAGAATCTACGTAACAGCTTCTCGTTCTCGTTCAAGTAAGTCTAACACTAATATGTCGCTGTGTTAAGGTAAACCCTCCCCACCCGCGCCACACACACACACACCCACACCCCATCCATCACCACCCAATGTCTTGCCTTCCAGAAAAGTCCTGGTCGTCGAGCTCTGAGTCCACATGGATGTCCAGATCACCCTGAGACTCCGAGCTCACAGTTTGGGTTTTTATTCCTTTGCTGTCGCTGACTCGTCCCGTGGTCGGATCAGTCTGTTCGGGAGTAAAAATAGTATTTTGGGCTCCTGTCGTCCTCAGGTTTCCATCAGCTTCTTTATATTTCACACAAGGACCCAGAATCCAACCGGTGCTCTCATACCGGAAAACTGCCAGGCCCCAGGTTGTCTGTGTGTCACAACGTTTGTTGTGATCTTAATGCAACACAATTTTATTTGAGGAAAAATTGACCAAAACAGTAGGTTTCCCTTGATTTTTAACACTCGTAGTTTTGGATGATTGGTCAAATAAACCCAAAAAGGTAATAGGGCATGATGGGAAAGTATACAGTGTATATATGATTGTGTCATAAAGAAGAAAAAAAATAGTGGGTCGCCCACGCTACCAGGTGAGTTGGCACAGATGGAGGCTGGAGTCGTCCTGCAGTGGCTGTTGTTAGGTTCCAACATCCCTTAGACGCTTGTCACACTCGTACTGTTCGATTAATAAATGCCCAAAAAATAGCTTATAAATAAAAAGGTTAAGCACATATTGTGTAAGCATCATAATATCAGCAAAAATAATTAAAGTGGTGGACATAGATTTTGTCACAGCCATAAATTTACACTGTAATGTTACAATGGGGCAAATTCCCAAACAAATTAGCAAGAAATTAAATAAGCAGTAACCAGGAGCTACCCTGATTAGTTCCACAAATAAAATAAAACACAGTAATATGATATCAGCACTGTTCTGATAATGGATTAATCATTTCAGTCACTTTTAAATATGCCAGACTATCTAGTTCCAGGCTTTCAAATGTGAGGAGTTGCTGATGGTTAATAAAATATCTTTTGGTTTGTTGGAAAAACTGTCACTTTGTGCGGTGATGGTTTTATCCAATAAACAATGAAGTATAATAATAAAATAGTTGGAGTTCTAAAACTGACACACAGTGAACCTGGGGCCCGCAGCTCGGTTCCAGTCTCGATGGTCCTGTACTTTCAGGATTGTGTTTAACACCCACTCACGTTACACTCACACAGGCAGCCATTCCCACGCTACAACCCATCTTAAAAGAAAAAAGAAGATATTAGTGTCGAAGGTTATATATAACCACAGCTGGAGGAATAAGTTGAAGAACTAAAATATGCATGCAGCCAACTCTCCTCTTGTTGAAATGTAAAAGAAGGTTGAAGTGGGGATGCCGACGCCTTTCGTCTGCTCTGGCCAAGTTTGAGAGCGTCTGCCTAAACAGGAAGTGATGAAACTGTGTAGAGCTGAGGGGGGGGGGTACACACACACACACACAAGCACACGATCATGCTCTCGAAACCCCTTCACATGTCTTCAGAACAGCTGATTAGTTTCAGACGCTCTATATTCACATTATCACATGGTTTGGGACATTTGAACATGCAAAGCAGAGCGTGGGCCACACCCCAGGGTCCGTCACATAACTCTCTCTGTGTCACACACACACACACGCGCAAATACACAAGCGCAACAACTGCACCCAGCGAGTCCTGCTTTGGTTGGTGTGTGTGCTACCTTTGGCTGCGGGTGTCACAGGGTGAAAGGTCACAACACAAAGCCTGACCTCAGAGAGCCTCCCCAAGGTACACACCAACCGCCTCACAACGTGCCCTACCCCCGCTCGCTGCCCCCCCAACAACCACAACACCTGTGCCCACCCCTCCAATATCAATGCCCACCCATCTCCATAGCAACGCACAGCTCCCCCCAAACAAGGGGTCTCACTATCTTGTAAAAGGAGGTAAGTGTAATTAGTGGCGTGTGTGTGTGTGTGTGTGTGTAAATATATATAAATGTGTGTGGAAGCGTGTGTACCCTGCGCGACTGTGTGTGTGTGTGTGTGTGTGTAGGTGTTAAGAGGTATCAGTGGTTCAGTGGTGTCTCTCTTTTATCTTCATCACATCCTTCCTCTCTGCCCCTCCTCCTACGTCACCATCCTTCTTCCTCGTCCTTTCCATCTTCCTCCTCCTCCTCCTCTTCTTCTTCCTCCTCCTCTTCTTCCCTCACTCTTTTATTTTTGGACTTGGAAGATGAACAGGCGCAGGTTGATGTTTTTGGCGGCCAGCAGTTTGTTGCACTCCACCGAATCGGAGATGGGCAGATGGACGTATTCGGTCTCATTGGTGTCGTTGCTGAAGGAGTGGTGGTGGATGACAGGCTTGATCCGCACGTCGTCGTACGGGCCCTTCAGCAGCAGGAAGGAGCACTCCAGAGCTGAATTCACCTGCACACACACAAACACTTTGTATCAGCCACGACATCGACTCAACAGAACTGAAGCTTTGACACTGACGTCAGCAATGGAGATCAGATGGGAGTCCAGATTCGTTTTTTACCCATAAGCTCAAAATAGTCTTTTCATGACAGTCTCCTCATTTTATTATTTTATATTTTGATCTACGTAGTGACAATACTGATTAGTTGAAATCAAATGTATCTTTATTATTTCAATAATGCTTCCGAGTATGAGACACAGAACAGTAACACAACTGACGACACCAAAGTGGACACATGAATTATGTGAATTTAAATCTTGGCTTTATCTTACAATAACAAGACACTGTTGCCCTGTCAGCTCCAGTGATGCCATTTGTCTCTTATGTTGCCATGGTAATTTGTCTCGGCAACAACATAAAAGCCTTGAGTAGCAGAAACATTGATTTAGAATTGTGCTGAGGTGGAATTTGGGCGTGGAAAGGAAAATGTGAGTCAGCAGAAAAGCCCAAACAGTACATTCTCATGACTGGTGTTATCGGCAGATTTCAGTTTATCAAGGATATATTTGTTTCCTATTGATAGAATGACTGATCATTTCATATATTTAGATTTAAATTGGCTTAGTCTTGTGAATGATGGTTTTGCCTGTTGAATTAGTATTTTGCCAAAAAGAATAAATAATGTAACCATCTGTCAAACTTGAGTCCATCCACTTTGTTGTTTTGACTGTCTTATTTTTGGTGGTATACCTGCTCACCTATGTAGGTAGATGTAGTAACATTTGTCCACCTCATGGTGGTAGCCATTTTGTGTCAAGTGGGAGTGGCACCCAGTTGTATGGCTAGAGTTGGCCCTCTTGTGTTGTGATCATGTTTGTGCCTCTCTTTGACTTAATTGGTCCACATGCTCATAAACTAGTTGTGCTTGTTTTTATTTTGTGATTTCCAAATGGCTTCTGTTTCGTACATCATGATGACTTGTTAACATACAGCCTGATATTAGCAATGGTAAAATGCATTGTAAAATGTTCTTTTGCCAGTGAGGTTTAATACAACTTTATTTTGTTTTAAGGGAAGGGGTGTTTGTGTTCCTGTTCTTTGACCCTGTTCCTTTCTTGTCTTTCTTGTAGCTACACTCTGATTCTACCATTCATCAAAGAGGTGCACTGGACCAGGGAATGGGGGTCCTCTTCAAAAGGTTCGGTGCCAGGATCAGAAGAGGAGGCTTCAAGCATGGGGACTGCTTTCAAGGTTGTTTACTTTGTCTTTTAATGTTATTAAATCTGGTTGTTTTGGTTGTTTAAAGATATTCTATTATTGATTAAGGTCAATGGTTTTCTTTTGTGTTGTACACCCAGAGGGCCACTTAACTGCAGGGCAAGACAATCGGTATTCTACAGCATGCATTGACTTCTGTTACCATGCCGATAATGATCACTCTGTAACCTATCAGATCAGCTCCAAACTCCAAACCAGACACTGGTGGACAGTGACTCATCTTTAGCTCTGAAAACGAGCTCCAAAAACTTTAAAAATACACACAGACAGACGGGTGATGTGTACCTTGCTCTTGAGCAGTAGCTGGAAGGAGAGGGTGCGCTTGCAGGAGAGGTTGGGGTTGCGCTCGGAGTCGTTAACGCGGGCCTTCAGCACCCACGTCTGGTTGAGAACTGTGAAGCGCGGTGTCTCATAGTACAGGCGGGTGATGAAGTCATCAGTGCGGTACGGCCTGAACTGCACCTCTGGATGGACACAGAAGTGGGAGACAAGTTTTGGAAAGGTGAGAAGTGTCATGAGTGGGAGGGAAAGAATAAAAAGAGTAAGGAAGTGAATCATACGGTTAGTTGTCTTTCTATTTATCTTTCCTAAAGTTCACAACAATTTTGCCGCATTCAGCTCTAATATGTTTGTACCTGTAAACCCGATCTTTTCGTAGCACAGCAGGCCAAAGATGGTGTTGTAGAGCTGCATGTCTCTGCGGTGGTTCTGGTCCATCTCTCCCAGGATTCCCATCAGCTCTGTGCCAGTCTTAGTGGGATGGGAGCACTCGCCCTCATGCGCCGGCAGCTCGTGGAACGGACCTTGCCAAGGGCAGCCGATCCTCTTGTACTTGCACTGTGTCACCCTGAAAACATGGAAATAAGTGGACAAACTGGACGGAAGGAATGACACGACTTTGTATAAATAAGTTCCTTCAAAGACGTGCCTTGTAATAAAGACATGCTACTTTAATGCAGTGAGTGGAATGTACTAATATCGAAGGTGGCTAATTAACAGTGGACTAATGAGTGTACTTATAGCCAAGCTCAAGGAAAGAAATATCAATTACATCCTACACAGAGGTGCTTTTCACACAATACCAGCTACTTAATTCCAGTGAAAGTGACGTATTAATAATGTGAATGGTACAGGATAACGTCAGTAGTGAACTAAGAATAATTAAAACCACATGGATGATTTTCATCCTACATTAACAACCAGGATTAAATCAACCACAAGCAGAGATTTAACAGTTTTTTTTACCTGGATTCAATACTTAATAGATTTTTTTTGTAAAATACTTATCACTTACAGTAGTTTCTCTAAACAAAATACAGAGTTTCATATTCAAACGTGCATTTTAAAGAAGTGTTGAGCTTATTCCTGAAAACAGTCAAATTAAATTTATGTCAGAGGCAGCTGGAATCCTCACAGGAGATCAGCAGCACATTTTTTTTCTGCCTGACCTGACAAAAAACACCTTGTGACTGCCATGGTTGTTGTCATGGCAACACCAGCACTGGCGCTGCTGTCCTACAAGGGGTCACCTGTTGCTATAGCAATAACCCCATAGGATTTCCTGCATGCAAATTTAAACAGCCGAGGTATCACAGGCAACAAACGCATGCAGCGAGTAATCACATCAGCTGTTTTCATCCGCTTTTATTGCTCCTCATAAGTCACACGCTTCCCCCCCAATCTTCCACAACATTAACCTCATGTGACAGGAAGAGGGGCGGATCTAAAACACGCACACACACTGGTCCATGTTCAGTCATGTTGTTTTCACTGTTAGTGTGTACAGCTTCCATTTTAATGTTTCTGTTTCACTTCTGATGTCAGAGGTAGAATCTTTTTTTTTTTTTTACCAATGTGGTAAAATATCAAATGGAAGTTGTAAATAGAGAAATAAACCTTCATGGTTTACTACAATTCATAAAGACTTTAAAAATCTTAAAAGTTGGAGATTTGTTTTTCAAAAATATAATTCTTTGCTAACTTTATTTGAAAACTGGGGATATAATTTAGCAAGTAAAGGCAAGGGTCCCATTCTATTTCCAATACTGATTTAGTGAATGAATAAATACATTTTCTGAATTTATTCTACTGGTGAATCTGCTTGAACAGACAAATAAATGTTCCTTCTTCTGTTTTACACAATAATTTGATAGTTTTCCCACAAATATGTCAAAACTGAGGTACATTTTTTCCACAAATAAAACAGACACGTTTTCATCCTTTATACTAAGATGGTAACAGAGGTTTGGTAGATTATTACTTTGGGGAAAATATGGATTTGTTTATGGTTCTGCGAGTTTGAATGTCTCTGTGGTGTGTACCTGTCTTGACACTCCTCTTTCTTGTGCCTCTCTAGGCTGGAGCGGGGGAATTGTTTTAGGCAGAAGGCACAATCTGTCGGCAGCTCGCTGACAGCCTTCTCCACAGCCAGGTTCCTGCAGCACAGGTTTTTGCTGATCTCACACCTACACAAACAATGTAGGAAATGTAAAAGAAAATGCATACAGTCAAAATATGAACAATATTTGAATTAACAACTATATAACAATCTCTCCAGATCCACTTTGAGACTTAAGTTACCAAGACGCACTCTGTGACGCTCTGTATCTACACTGAAGTCCTGTCTGCCTCACTCAGGAAGTGCTCGTGTCTACAGGGAACTTTACCTGCAGTTGGGACACGTGGCCTGTTCCTCCTTGAGACGAGAATCGGCCAGGAGGTGGATAAAACAGCCTGCACACATCAGGTGACCATTGGTACACTGGTGGTGGAGAAAAGGTTGACGGGTCAATAAAATTGGATTTTAAGTGAAAACATAACTGAGTTGTTGATGTTTTGTTAGTTTTTTTAATTGGGTATAGGCACCGGTTCTGTGGCTAAAGTATCTGAGCAGGGCAAGCTGCAAAAAAACTAAAGTTGGACAATTTAAGGGAGACTTAAAACTGTGATGCCAAATGTTACGATAAAAATGCCTGCATAATTTGTTACAAGGGGTTATTGTATTCCGATTATTTCGGGACTGCATGACAGATATTTTGTGAAAATGTAGGAAACAGGGACTTTAATCAAAACACTATTTTTTGAAAATGTCATTAGGCACATTTCCATTGATTTCAGTTTGGATTTATTATAAATTGTATCAATGGACTGGATTAGGTCGCCCAACAATAATTGTATAAAATATTACGGCAAGATTACAACTGAATATGTACTTTATAATGTGGAGATATGTAGAAGTGTTTACTTTGTTCTTTAAATGATGGCAAATGTCTGTGGGATTTGTATGCCTATGTGCCTTACATAAGTGTCTGTTTACAGCAGAATATTGTGTGTTGGAAGGAAACCAAGTTGTATTTACAATTTACTGTTAATAACTGTGAAATAACTTTTTATAATCGATGTTGCATGTCACAACAATAGTGAAACTAACTGAAAAATGTGATAACTTGACATTGACAATAGTTTGAGGTTATTAGGAGGGTAGTGGGCTGGCTTGAAGGACAGGGGCAGACTGAATTCAATCAAATTTCGGTTTGGATATGTGTTAAACCCTAGATGTTTGTGTTCTGGGAGTGTGGTGGGGTGGGGGCTGGCAGTGTGGTTTTGGCCGAGGGTCATTTGAGGATAATTCACAGTATAATGTTATGAACTGGAGCCTGCACAGCTGACCACCAGGGCCTGGGTGTGTCTGGTCTCAGTTTACAGTACACACTAGGGCCTGTGTTGGATCTAGTATCACTAAAAATACATGGAGCTGGCCAACACATTCAACAGGTTGGCTCTGGGGTGGGGTGGGGTAGGGTGGGCTTTGGGGGGTCTTCTAGTGTGAGATTCAGCTGCTTTGCTGTTTAGGGGTAATGAGGAGTGGGGGGGGTATGTGATTGACACATTGTTTACCTGGTATACAGACGCCTTGGGCAAGTCTAGGCACACGGTGCAGCACAGCACAGAGTACAGTCTCTCCTCCAGCTTGCCTGACTCTCCCTCGGGCACTCGCACCCGCTTCTTGGGCGGCGCGTCCGGGTCGGGCTCGGGCCCGTCTCGTCTCATGCCGACCTCCTCCTGCATGGCAGCGACCCCGGCGACAGCCTCCACCGCTGCCCCCACGGCCCCGACCCCCAGGCCTCCCGAGGAGGAGCCAGGGGCGGCCGCAACGCCCACGTCCCTCTCCTCCAGCGAAGACATGGCGACGGGTGTCTAGTAGGAACCGTCCGGGGAGAAGCTGCGGCGGCCACGCTGAGCCCGAACCGTTAGCAGGTTAGCTCGGGACTAGCTCGCAGCCTGTCAAGCTAACGGTCAGCTGACAGCTATGCTAGCGTTAGCCGGGCTAGCGCTACGGCAGCGGGCTGTCACACACAGGAATGCGGGCTAACTTGGTATTAATGCCGCCGCACACTGCGGAAGTTGAAAGCGCGTAACAAGCGAACGACGGTGTAATAACGGGAGTGAATATAGTACAAGTGTCGACCGGAGCAGTGGACTTACAGTGAGGCTAGCGAGCTAGCTACGTGGACACAAACACAGCAGAGTCCTCTCGGGCAGAACAAAAACAACTCGTCCCTCAGCTGTTGTGAACCGCAGTGACAGCAGATCACAGGCTCGTGCCCGCGGCCCGGCTCGGCTCGGCTCGGCCCGGCTCGGCTCAGCTCGGCACCGTCCCCTCTCCGGGACCCGCAGACTGTCCACGGGACCTGTCGACGACTCAGATCCGCGGCTGGAGACAGTTCTGTTGGAACTCGTCTCTCCGGCTACACAGCCATCTTTGTTTTTTTGTTGTTTTTTTTTTTCCTCCCTTCCCCTGTCCGTCTCCCCCGACTTCACCCCGCTCGGCCGCTCACCGCTCCGGGTCTGACTCGGTACGGCTCGGCCCGGTTCTGGAGCAGCGTGTTAGGACGTGAATCTGTCTCTTTGCTGCACCTATCTGCCGCGGCCCCTCTCTGTGTTGCTCCAGCAGGGAACTGGCTGACAGCGGAATGTTTTGTTGTGGCAGATGACTTGGGGTATTTAAAGAGTTTTGAACTGCGCCTGCGCACTAGGCACCTGCGGGTCAGTGTGTGGCAGTGCTCGAGAGGTGACCAGAACCTGATATGCGACAAATGTAGGTCCCTCCGCTGAGAGGACGCCTTAATGCATACGTCCACAACGAGTATTAGCCAGATCGGTGTGTTATAACACATTAGTAACACTCTGACAACTTCAAACAAATACTTCACAGCAAACCCCCCATGTTTATACAGCAAAGTGGTTCAACTGGTTGCAGGGGACTATGTGAATGTGGGTCTGTGTTCAAATGAATTTATGCTGATGTTGATCCAAGGAAACCCTTATGTGCCCTTTGATGCTCAGAAGTGTTTATAAGCCTTTCCATCCCTTCACTGCCCCAGCAGCCTCCAGGGCAGGGAGGGTTCCCGGGGCCTATAGGGTGGGGGGTTGTGCGAGTGTACTCGGGGCAGGATGTCATGAGTTTCAGCTGTTTGCGATCGGGTGGGACAGGAGTGACCCCTCCCATTGGACAGACAGATATGCCTTATTTGGTGTGCGGGGAATGTCAATGGAGCCATACCACCCTCAGCTATGCACACACAGGTTACACAGGAGCTCTGTGTGGTCGCACACTGCGTCCTGAATGCTGAGCAACTTCCATCATTTACCACTGGATCCAACCACAGATTGCCTTCTCAGAATATTAACACAGGACACTACTTTGCAGGTTGTCTGTCATCACACAGTTAACAGCAAGCTGTGGTGGGCTACAGGCCTTCTGAAAATATATGTAACTAGGGCGGGAAGGATACACGTGTCACTTTCTGCGTCCATCACGCGCTGCTGGACAACACGTCCACTAATCACGCATTACAGTCCACGAAATCCAATTTTCTCCGTGTACACAACACGGTGAAAATTGACTGTAAATCAATTAAAGTTGTGAAACGAGGCTTACCTCCGTTTGGCAGCAGGTGGTGCTATCACTATCCGTACAGACTGATAGATCGTTTCAGGTAAAACACTCTTGTTTCTCTTCAGATCGTATAAATCTTTCACCTTTACAACAGTTCAACACACGAATCGATCACTTGCACTGTGGATATAAAGCTAACTTACAACAAGGAGTTCTTTGCTTAATAAATCCTTTGAAGTGTTCTTTGGACGAGGAGTACATTAGAGTGTAAGATGTGCAAGACATTTCCTGTTGCCACCAGGGGGCGCTGTGATTTTAAGTAACTATTTCTTTGTAGATGTCATCGGGCTGGGACTTTTGTCATACATGTCCAGTTTGGAGTCAATTGGACCAAGTATGTCCAGGATACAACAACCTCTTGTTTTAATGATGATTCACTAATGTTTGTCACCACGCCACAGTCACACCGTGTGACATAAACTCACAATTTTAGTTAGTTTTAATCTCATCTTGTTAAGATAACACTCAGCGAATTTGAAGTCGATCTGATTAATGCTCCAGAAGGCGTTTGTTAAATACACAACGTGCAAATTGGCTACAAAATCCAAAATGGCCAACTTCCTGTTGCTTTAATCAAATTGGTAGCAGAACTTTTTTATTCAGTCGGTCATGATACACGTGTTCCGAATTTCGAATTTCTGCTAGCAGGGGGGCGCTGTTGAGCCTTTTTTCCACACCCATTTCAAATGACTCCAGAATACGTACACTTTCATCAGGCCTGACAGGCCTGCGAAGTTTGGTGAGATTGTGAATGTGTCCAAGCCATCAAATATAGGATTAATTTGCCTTAATAATAAAATAAAAAGCGACAGGGCCTTGACACTGTCGGTGGTCGGGCCCTAAAAATACACATGATAGAAAGATGGCAAAAGAGCGGTGGATATGGCAAAGTTTTACTATGAGCAAAATAAAGTTATCTTTAGCGTATGAACATGTAGTACACTAATGTTGCTTGTTAAATGATACACAGACTTCTAGGAATGGACTATAGGGCAGATCAGTGTTGCAATCAAAAATAGCTACGGCAGGAACATGATATCATCCACTCCAAGGTAAACATGGTTTGCCTGAAAAGACAGATGGTCGAGCGAAACAAAAACACTCCAGACATGTGCTAAAACATCATCTCATGAATACACAACAGCTTTAGGAACAACGACAAAATATGTTTAAATATCAGACGATCAAGTGTTTTCCATTCATTTCAACAGTGTGCAGTGTCCCGTCCTCCTCTAGATGCACACACACCTTGGTCATCACAACATTTCATGATGGATTTATGACTTTTCAGGGTAAATGGATTACACACATTTATGAGATTTATCCTCCCCCGTAAACCAGGTGCTATTCAATCCCCGGAAAGAGCACATCACATTATCTGTGGGGCCATTCAAGGATTCAGCTGGCAAGAAATCAGCTGCATTGTCCGTAACAATGAAAGTGATGACTCTGATCTAATCACACAGTTAAACACGAGATTGACAGTCAGGTCAGGACAGTGTGTCTGTGTAGGTGGGTGGATGACGGCGGTGTGAGGCTGCGGCTCATCACGGTGATGAGGAAGATGAGGAAGCCGCTGGATGGGAGGCTGGGTGGTGTTGTGGTGAATCTGGAGGTGTCTGCTGCTGGCTGTTTTGTTGTGACTGTGTCTTAATCTGGGATAGAGGTTCAGTTTCTGCTCCAAGATGACTGCCTTCACCTCCTGGGCTGATCGGGCTTCCTGTTTCACAGCCTGTGTTTGACACTTCAGGGCTTGGAGCTTGTATTTCTCGCCCGCTCGGCTCCATGCTGGTTGTAGAGGTGCAGTCTGGTTTCTGTTGACGAGGTGTGTCCTCAGTCTCTGTGTGATCTTTGATCTGTGTAGATATGTGGTGAACTGCACTTGTCTCTGCTGATGCTTTGTCCTCATCCTGCCTTCTCCCTGTCTTCATCTCAGTTTGTCTCGCATCAGTTCTGCTGAGCTCTCTGTGTGTCATCTCTCCTTCTCTGCCAGTGACTCCTGATCTTTTGTCTGTTGTTGTTTCTGTTGCTTTGGTCTGAGCTGCTCTTCGACCTCTCTCTGATTCTGCACCGGTGTCTGCAGTGTTCCTCTGGGTTTTGTCTGTGAGCGCCCCCTGGCTGTAAACCGAAGCCATCGCCTCCACCCAGGGATGCAGCAGGGTCTGCTCAGCTGTCAGCCTCACTCTGGGATCTGGCTGAAGCAGAGCTCTGACAAGGCCTGTGGCTTCTGCACACAAACAAACATACACACAGAATAGCAAACAAAACTAGATAAAGTATTAGTGTGATTGTATGTTTAGGCATTTGTGTCACTACATGTCTGTGCTTCTCACCCTCTGAGATGGGGTTCCAGTAGGGGGACAGGAAGTGTAGTTCCCCCTGTTTTATTAGCTGGAACAACTCTTCCTGGTCCCGATCCCGACTGCGAAATGGGGGGAAGCCACACAGCAGGACGTAGAGGATAACACCCAGAGCCCATACGTCCACTTCTACACCATAACCTGTTGGGCAAATCACAAACAACTCTTTTCAGAATAAAAGCATACTTAAGTCACACATTTTTTTTAGGAGGATGGTATAAATAAGGAAAAAAGACCCATATACAGTGGCAAAAAGACACTATTTAGACACTAGTATTTGATTCTGCAGCAGCAGCACTGACCTGTCTCAAAGAGAATCTCTGGGGCTACGTATGTCGGCGTTCCACATATGGTAAAGACTGGTTCAGTTACAACCATAGCAAGACCAAAGTCTCCCAGCTTCAGCCGGCAGATGCCACCGGCCACATGCTCTACCTGAGAAATAACAGGAGACAGACAGAAATAGTCAGTGAGTGAGCGAAACACGAGATTACAACAAGTTAAAGCTGAATACTGGCTCACTCCTTTTTCTCAGGCCCCTTAAAATTGTAAATCTATAGTCTATATGAATAAATTGTAAGATGTATAATATAAAATGAAGATGGAACTCAAATTGGCAACCAATCATCTTGTTTCAAAAATGTTAAAGGTACCATGTTAAGGATTTTAGATGTTGTCCTTTGGCTCCCCCTACTGAGCATATAAAGAAGAGACTCCGGCAGACAGAAAGGAGCTAACCAGAACACATGGATTAACACTGAAGATGTTGGCAACATATTTACTTCCCTGGCACTGAACCTGATACCCACCAGCAGGTTTTCTGGTTTCAGGTCTCGGTGGACAATGCTCTTGACGTGGATGTAATTTAAAGCGTCACTCATGTCTGACACCATCAGTCCTGCCTCTGCCTCGGAAAACTTCCCCCGCTCGCTGATGGCCTCAAAGAGATCCCCCCCGCTCACCAGCTCCATCACCAGGTACGAGTGTGTGTGCGTGTGGTGGTTAGCGAACAGCCGCACGATGCGTCTGTGACACAGGCTTCCCAGGAGGCTCAGCTCGTTCTGCATCATGTGCTCCCGACCAATCAGCTTGGCGCGTTCGATTATCTTGATGGCGAGGGGTTGGCCGGTGTCGCGACGGCGGCACTCTCGCACCACCGCAAAGTTCCCGTCTCCGACCACACGTCCTATCTCGTAGCAACGCTCAATATCTGACAGGGGGACGTTGCTGCCGTCTGAACGAAGGTCAAAGGTCGTCACCTGCTGTGCCTCTTTCTGTGCCGGACCCACATCGGGAAGTGGTTTTAAAAGGTGTGACCGTGCCAGACTCTTCTCCTCATTCCTGTTGATTGGTTGAGGAGGTGGAGGGCTGAGAGGAACATCCACCTTTCTCACCTCTTGTTCTGTATGAGAACTATTTTTTTGCTTTCTCGCCACCGGAGGAAGTGGGACCCGCCCTGACAGGGGATTGACCCGTTCTGTCCCCTGATGTTTCACTCTTATCGCTAAGCAGTTCTCACACAGTGTGGGGGAGGGGACTTCTGCTTCTCTGAGACCCTCCTCATGTTTAAATGGACCAATGATGGAAGGCTGTCGCTCTCTGACCCCGCCCCTCACGTGTAGCCTCTGCAGGTGATTGGGAGGTTGAGCTGGTTTTCTGCAAGAACTCTTTTTGTCAGACTTCTGGACATCTGGGTGATAATTGTCAGGGTAGTGTGCGATATTGTGACGTTTGTGTGTATTAGTATGATTTTTGACATGTGTATTTGTGTCCTGTTGTGTCTCTTGGTTAGTGTCGTTGCTCTCTGCCCCCTCGCTGTATCCGCTGTCGGCCTTAGCAGCTTTGTCTGGTGCTGGGATGAGTCTTTTCTCCCAGGCCCGGAGTGCGTCAGCTTGGTAATGGGAATGATCTGGAAAGAGCTCTTCCAGAGCCTCCTCCATGCTGCTCAGCTCTGGACGTGACTTCCCCAGCGCCAGGAAGGCCACCTCTCCTCTGAAGAAATCACACACACCTTTCACCTACCAAAATAAAAGAGAAAGAAATGTCAACAGGTCGGGAGAACAAACTGTATTTGGACAATAAGACGATTGCACCTTTTTTCGAATTTTTCCAGTCTTTTATTGAAATTATTTAAGTAGAGAAATAACAGATGGGAATTTTTGCCGTTGTTCTCCAGAAATAGCAATCTGGAGCGGCCTGAAAGGCATAAAAGAAGAGATGTGTAGCTCAGCCTGAGTTGTGTACACAAAAGTTTTATGTTTTTTCTCATTTCCCACTCTTCAAATGGCCCCCGCGGAGAGGACGACCTTTCTAGCTGCCCCCAAATAATCAGAATTTCAAAACCATCTTTCAGGAGCTGTGAAATTATACTGCTTAATCTTCATAAGCCCAGTGTCCACATTTATTTTTGTAAGCCCCTGTGTTGTACTTTATCTTCCCAGACCAGTCAATAGATTGTTGTAAAGTGAAGGTCAGTGCATGAGCTGGGGGCCCATAACTTCAGGGCCCTCCAGGTCTACTAGTCTGATTTTTCCTGTAGGTTAACGTTGTGGGTTAGGTGCTCTCACACAATTAAGAGCTTTAAGGTGTCTCCCATTTTATTGGATCACCCTAGGTCCTGTCATAAAGAGGTTCCTTGTGTCCAGCATGAAAAGAACTGTATACATAGAAGAAGGGGGCCCATCAGTGCACCTTTGCCCCAAAGCTTCACCTTGCAGGTCAGTGTGACTGCTGCTGAGCCTCACCTCTCGTGCGTGGGTCGTGTAGAGGCGTGTAACTCTTGCCCTGTGCCAGCGAGGAAACCCCAACGCCTCTGAGATATCCAGCAGCAGCTGCTCGAAGGACACCACGCCCCTGCGGTTCAACAGGACTGTTACCTATAGATACACAAAAATCCCAGCCGAGTTATGAAAATTGGTAATTTGGTATCATTCTCTGATAAAGATACACCAATAAAGGGTTTGCAGGTCCAACTTTTGGGCTCTCCATCATGACACCGTCTTTAGCCCTTTATCAAGAAAACGCTTCTAATGGACTTAGCACTTCCCAGATTCTTTACTTCACCTGTAAAGCATCTGAACCAAAATCCATTTATCGACATATTATTAGAATTTATTGATGTTTTGGAAACCAGTGAGATTTATTTACCTTCCGCAGTGTACTCCGACCACTGGGGTGGACGATGGTGACCAGACGCGGCCTCTCAGCGCTCTCCTCCGCATGGCGGGTGTGGAAAAGAGGCAGATGAGTGGATGGAGGAGGTGGAGGAGGAGGATGTAGGAAGTGGGACCTATGGACCTGCCCTGCAGGGTGGGGGCGGATGGGCCATGGCTGGGATATCCCACCAGGACGCTTCAACGAGGGAATGTTAGGTGGAGCTGACACAGGAGGAAGAGAGAGGAGGATACGGGTGGAAGAACAAAGACAGAACCCAAGTGCTGGATTATTCAAAGTGTACTTAACAACAGTGACGTCAGCCCCCCCACCGATGGGTTTCTTGTACACAAAGTAAAACTCATAAGTAACACAACACCAGTTCCTCGTCCCGAGCACTTGTGTGAAAACAAATCCGGCCGATCAGATTTGAGTGTTTTCCATCACACCGAGTGCAAGGGCCATTTGAGATTCCTCAAGCACCTAGGTCCCTGCTGGCTGAATTATTTAGGTTTCCTTAAGTCATGCAAACACGCAGACACACACACAGATCTACACAAAAGGTTGCTTGACCTGGTTAGGGCTCAGCTGAATCTGCATGATTAATGAGGCATTAGAGACACAGAGCATCTTTGACGTTTCACTTTCTGGCGCCGTGGGAGACGGAGAGATGTTATCTGTCCTGTCGGTCAGGGTTCGATTGTTTTCTGGCCGACAGGCCGGAACAGCAGACAGAAACACAAGACCCTGTACCTCTAACGTGACCAGGCCCCCCACTCCTTTTCAACAAGACACCACTAACCCCCTGAGAGTGACCAAAAGCACACACACACACACAGAAAGAGTCACAAACACACACAGATAGAGTCACACTCACAAACACACACTTAACAAGAAGAGTGGACTCAAAAAACCTACATGGCCTAAACAGCTCATAAAAAAAAACAGCTGTGACCAGTCAAGAAAGAATTAATCTGGCGTTTTGGGGGAAACGCTGGGACCTTCAGGGGTCTGGGTGTGTGTTTATTATGGGATGGGGTCTAGAAAATAATTTCAGGACCAACAATCTTACTTCTTCTACTTTTACCGAATGGCTTTTAATTGATTGTTTAGTTTTTCTTACCTTTATTGTTCCTTTTAACATTTTCTTTTGCCATTACTTTTACTACCGGAATGTCGTGTCAATTTATCTGCTGTCTTGGATTTTAGATTTTGTATTGTACAATTAGCTGTTGTTGTCTATTAGTATCATTATTATTATTAAAGGTGGCCTGTCTGTGGTTCAATACAGGCCTTCCTGCTCAAAGACCATTTTGAAAGTGCACTTTAAAGCCAGATAAGACTATTAATTTCTAACATACTCTTGACTGTGACAGATGTTTGGGTTTAAAATAATTTGAAGTGGAATTAAAAATCCGGTCAGACGTGTCTCCATCAACTCACCTGCCATTCTCCATCTGGCGTCATACCGGCCTCTCTGTGACGGCGTCATGTGTTTGCAGAGCAAAGCACCAGAACTCTTCCCTCTGACTCACTGACACTTCCTCTACTTCACTTTTATTCCTCTACAAGCAGCGGCCATGTTCTCCTGCTGTTCTCCTCCTGTTGAAGCGGGATGCACCGCGACCTCACCGGACCTGCCGGAGCTACAGCGGTTACCATGGCGACACGTCAGGTTTGAAGTTCTGAGGACGGAGCTGTACCGGAAACCACGAGTTAGCAGTCAAAATAAAAGCACAACATTAAATTGTTGGTGTCCTCTGATATCAAGCAGCCCACCTTTCTGGATCCACAAGTGGTTGTTATCTATTTTCTATTTTTAATAATGCTCCAATCTTGTCTTACAGACCTACTTTAAGCTAGGAAATGATCAGCTGAATTCATGAACGTTGTATTTTGAAGGAATTTGCCGGAAAAGCATTTATTTCATTTTGAGAACAGTGATGAGAAGATGAGTGTTGCGTGTGAGGAGTTAGTGGTGGAGGTTTTCAGAGTAAACGACACCTCTCCATTAAGGTCACTGCAACACAATAAACACATGTTAGAGCAAACAAACACTGGCTCTGGTTTCCTTAAAGCATGAAAGTGATGTTGTTGTAAGACTGTCCAGGAGGACATGCCATTTCCCATCAGTAATTAGATACTAATTACAGATGCTTATTTTTATAATCAGCTAAAAAAAGACTGTATCACAATTTGTTTGTTCTTAACCTCCAACAAGAGTAAGAAGAATACCAAAAAAACATAGAACCCGCAGAGAGAGCCACATGAGACGGATCCCAGCCCAGGATTGACAGAAGTGCAATAGAGATGCTGTGTGTAACTGACCACACCAACAAAATAACAGTATTTACAACTTCAATTTATAATTGATTAGCAGAAACAGTTTGTAACATAATAGAAAGTGAGTCAATGTTTAAAGTATTTGTACATGATAAAATGTCTGATAGAGTTGAAGGGAGCAACAATGACAATTGAATTGAGGAGATGTCAGTAACGGTGTCAGTAAATATGTGAGTAGGCGTATTGTATGTCAGT
Organism: Limanda limanda; assembly: GCF_963576545.1. Classification (NCBI taxonomy): domain Eukaryota; kingdom Metazoa; phylum Chordata; class Actinopteri; order Pleuronectiformes; family Pleuronectidae; genus Limanda; species Limanda limanda. The sequence goes on along the minus strand of NC_083654.1, from coordinate 12,045,643 downwards.
TCAGATGCCACCACAATCCGTCATCACGATCCACGACCACTATCCATGACAACCTGCCAACATTATCAAGATCCGCCTTCACAATCTGTGATTTCCGATCCATATATGCTGATCTCGGCTTTATTGTACGGTTTGGATACATGTTGCAATGTCAGACAACAAACAATACATCATGAACAGTTAACATCACTAAATGTCTTTCAGCAATAAATACATGAGCAATCATTTTCTAAAGCTCAATTAGGATAAAACAGAAATCCTTTTAGTTGGCCCAAAATCAAAAGAAAATAATCTGGATCAGCTAACTCCTTGAATTGAATCCAAAGTTACACTTAGACTCAGATCTGAGTTTCAAGGCCCACATTGACAAGGTGAACAAAACCATAGAAATATAGCAACGCTTCGGCCATTTATAAATCAGACAGATGCTGAAAAGCTGATTAATGACTTAATTTCTAGCCAACTGGACTTTTACAGGCCTCTCGAAGAAAACAATACAGAAACTCAGCTCATTCAGAACTCTGCAGCTCGGCTTCTAACTAGAACCAAGAGGAGAGAACACATTAGTCCAGTTCTAGCTGCTCTGCACTGGTTGCCTGTGACACATTGGTTTGACCTCAAGGTTCTCCTCCTTACATACTGGGCTCTGAATGGGCGGTGGACCGAGTTCATGACTCTCACTTCAACTATGTCCCCTCTAGAACACTGAGATCAAAAGATATGAGATATATAAACTTTGAAGAACCTTTCATCACTCAGTTTGCGCTCCCTTTTCTGTCAACTCTTTACTGGAGCTATCTTGTTATGGTTTATACACACATTAGTTAAAAATGATTGAACCTACAAACACACATCTTATCAATCGTGTGTTTGTAGAAAGTAAAAACTCCTCCAGGTTGAAACCAACATATTCTCGGACACAGTTCAGACAACAGGACTCGGTTGTATGCGATCACCCGTAGCTACTGCCCTCGTTAAAAGCTTTGCTGTTTGAACTAAAGAAGGAAAAGAAAACTGAAGGCTCCAACAAAACCTTTTATATCACAACAACTGGAGGAAAGTTGTGGTGAAAAATCACAGTGACAGCAGGGGGAGAGGAACTGCCAGTCTCAAGGGCCGTTACCATAGTTTCAGTGATGGAATCCAATACTCTGCTACGCACACACACACACACACACAGAATCCAGTTGATCTTTTAATACACTGCCCCCCTGTGGCTCTGTCTCCAAGGATACTGTTAATATTGGATCAGGAAATAACGAGTCCTCTTGTGGCTTCATATCCGGGACTCACCACTGAGACTTAACAATGTGTGTTTGCTCCAGTGAAAACCAACATGATCACAACTGCTGATCCATAACGATTTAAAGTCTTCTTTTTCACACCTTGCCCTAATTCAAGATCTTTTTTTTAATCTTTTCCTTCAAGCATTTAAAATGGATTTTTATACATCTTAATATTACTTATAACTAGAGAAAGTGGGGAGCCTGTATTAATGTATATTGATTTTAGTGCGCTATAATTACACAATTTTAGCATTCATAAAGCTATATAAACCCTCTATAATGTCATCATGCACAGCGTTTATTTATTAATTTCTTAATAAACAATTATAACTTGTCCCCTAAAGAGTTGTTTTACATAATTAGAACTGTATTTGACTATATTGCTTATTATATATATTACACTAATATATTTATTATATATATCAGCACTTATACCTACTTAAATACATTTGATTTTGAAGTATTCTTTTAAGCATATATATTGCTCACAAATATTAAACAGGGGGACTTAAGCTTTTATAACTGAGCATCATTTTATGTATTATGTGGTGTTTTATTGTAATTTTGGAGCACTGAGTTGTCACTCACATAAAGAAGTGGGGATTTCATGTCTTCAGTATCATGCCCACAACTGCTGAATCGATATGGGCCTGGTGCACTTACAGGGTCCAGCCAGCAGAGGAGGCAAGTGTACGTGCATCTTATCCCTGCAGCTGTGGATGAGTTATGGGTGTCACTCCGGCATTGGGATCCAGGGTGGGGCCAAGTGGTTAACTGGAAGAGTCTTTCAGCGCAATGAATCATGCTCATTTGCCCTTATGTAATAGTGGCATTCAGAGGGAGAGAAAAGGGTAAATGGGCGACAGGTGCCACCCCCGATAGACAGCACCCTGCAGGGGCCTCAGAGCTATATCATAAAGTCACTGGACCTGGGACACTGCAAGACACATCTGCTACAATAAATCAATCTTCCATGAAATTTTGATGGTGAAGGAACATTATCCAAGAACAAAAACATAACGTTCTAGTGCAGATCCAGATCAGGGGGCGCCTCCAGAAATGTTTTTTTATTCTATTTAACATTGTGCGTTCATTGATTTCTCAGAAAATAATTCATGGATCTTGATGTAAAAGACCAGACATGTTAAAGGGACTAATCTTTATGAGTCAGGGAAAATTTGGTGCAGTTGATTGTTGTCTATACTTAGTACCTTAATACGTTAAATGTACTAAATGTATGCTCATTATAAGATCTTGTCATATTACCAGATTTATCAAGCTGTAGTCTTGTCCACATCTGTTTTGTTCTCTTTAACCAAGAAAAAAAAGAAAAGAAATTCCAGTATGGAAGGAAATGTGACGAACCGATTCAACGCAGTGTCCTAACTCTGTCCATCTGTTTTTTGAATGTGTTGTCGGTGCACAAGGTCAAGGAATGCAATGAGATTTCCATCTGCAGCGGTAACACAAGACACACACACACACACACACACATTAAGGCGATGGTGCAGTCGTTCGGTGCATGCCAACAACTGCTACCACATAAATAATTCTTCTCTTCACATTTGGTCTAACAAGGTCTTAATTCCTCACAGAGCCTCACTGTATTGGACGGTTTGAGCACTTCAAGTTGCTGTTTGTTTATAAAGCACTAAGAGGTTTGGAGCCAAACTACATTTCTGATCTTCCTGCTATGTTGTGAACAATCCAGACCCCTCAGGTCGTCTGGAGAAGGTTTGCTGTCTGCTGTCTGTCCCCTGAGTCAAAAGCAAACATAGAGAAGCAGCTTTTAAATCAAAGCTGAAGACTTTGCATCTCTCTGTTAATAAATCAAATAATTACTAATTTCTTACAGTGCATTTTCAATCGATCTTTTGAGTTTTTATGACAACTGAAGGCCACCACAGATTGTCTATCATAGGGTTAGAAGTTGGAAGAGGAAGGTGAGGTGAGGGGTATTCAGCTGCAACATGACTCTTCACCACTAGATGTCACAAAATCCCACAAACTGAGCCTTTAAATTTGTCTTGAAATCAAGCTCCATGGGAGAGTGAATGCAGATAAGTGCAGCCTGTGACGTAGGTGATGGTTCTGCAGAGTGAATGAATGGAGTAGGGAGTGGCAATGTCCAGATGTTAATTCATTTGAATCGTTAACACAGTCACACACAGATGCACAGAGAAGCTATCGAACAGCTGGAAAGACATTTCAGCATTCCTTGGTTTATAGTTTTCCCACTCTCTTCTGGCTGCTCTGGGATTTAACCCTGTTTTGCAGCACATGCCCATTGGGTTTCTGCATATGTCAGCGGAGTGTATATTTGCACACACAGCCACACACACACACACACACACACACACACACACACACACACACACACACACACACACACACACACACACACACATTCACGCAAGCCTGCTTAGCTGAAGTACTGTTTGTTAAGGCCAAACACAGTCTGGACAGTTTAGCAGCTGTGATCACGTCTTCAGGTCAACCACCTCAGCAGCAGTCTAGCCTGAAGAATTGATTTTGTCATGTTCACACAGTTCAAAGTTAAACTCAATGGAAAGTAAAGGGAGATTGTAGATACTGTCTGTGCTCGATCATGTGATGGACAGCGTTGTCTTAGTGCTATAATGCGTGGCCTATCCAGAAGATGTGGTTCCTTAAGGTGCAGGAAGGGAGTTTCCTGGCCTGAGACTGCCAGAGAAAAGTCAACTTTAATGTGCGTCATGTCCACAGTGCTGTCCCAGAGCACTATATCATAAGACTGTGTAAAATCAAACACACACCCACGCACATTTTAAATCATACTCACACAGCTACAGGCAGCCTGTGAACAAATTCTAAGCCAGAGCTGAAATATTACAACCTCGCCCCTCCCCAGCCGTTCTCTCCCCTTGTGTCCTTTTTCCATGTGTCTCCCTCACACCTGTTTATGTCAAATGTTAGGCAGGCACGCCAAAGATTCGTTCCATCACACACACACACATGAGCCAGTTTAGGCACAGGGCTGGACAAGGAGGGAAAGAGGTTTGTGGAGGACAAGGGCAGTGGGACAGGGTGTGTAACATGGTGTGATGTGATGTAACAGTGTTCACAGTTGACTTTTCCCCCAAAACTCTACAATGTGTGTGTGTGTGTGTGTGTGTGTGTGTGTGTGTGTGTGTGTGTGTGTGTGTGTGTCTGTTTGACACAGGATAGTGTTTGTCATTACACAACTTCCAGAGATCATCTGACATCTGCAGACAGGGGGATTTCATCATACAGAGACAGACAGATGATACGTGGACATTTGTGCTCATGAATGATTGCTGTTGTGTGTGGGTGAGTGCGTGCGTGTGTGTACACTCTTGTTCATCCATCTTTGTGAGGACTGATTTGAAATTTGTCCTGTAGACTGCAGACATTTTTTGCGGGCAAGGACCCGTTGTTCTGTCCCACAGATAGTATCTAAATACGGATGAGACGACAGCTCCCCACAAGTGAAGCCAAAGCGTCTCTATCTCTCCCCTGGGGGGGGCCACAAGGTCATAAATCCTCCTCCACGGGACATGGAACAAACAATGTCTTCAGTCATGTTAGCTAGTTCTTATCACACTGATGCCTGTCCAAATGAAATACCCATGCATGTTCCAAATAAGTTTGGATTACATGATCTAATTAAAGGTTCAGTGTGTAGAATTTGGTGACATCTAGTGGTGTAGTTGTATGTTGCAGCTGAATACCCCTCACCTTAACAGAGAACCTGTGGTAGATTTCGACTGTTATAAAAACTCAGAAGAAGTTTTGTTTGTCCAGTTGGCGGCCTCCACACAGCCAAACAGTGACAACATGTGTTTGCCAAATGTGCGACTGTTGTAAGAGACGGGTGGAGTAGGAGTGGTTATGGTTGAGGACTAAGGAATGCACCAGCACAGCGTGAGTCCTTCCACATGCATTGTATAGGAAATGTTGTGGGGACATTGTTCAGGTCCTAACGTAATGGGGGCAGAAAACCTTCAGGCACATAGCTGTAGCCTTTACATACACTAACAATCCAACAATGTTAATTTGCAGTGTCACAAATATTGTAGTCTTGAGAAGTATTTTACCAGTTATTACAAGCATTTCTTGTTTTTGTTTAAACAAGTAGAAGTTTGTTTTGTATTAACAAGATAAAAAAAAGTGCCTGGGCTTGCCTGGACCAAATCTCTTGACTATTTGGCTTCAGATCTTCAATATTTCTTTAAAATAAAAAATGCAGGACCTCATTAGAAATAATAAGGCTTTAGGTTGGAGGGGAAAAAACAACATGTTTAGTCTGCGTTAGTTAAGAATTTAACTGTAGCTTGTACGGTCTTTCCATTTAGCATGAACCCATCTCATTTACTCTTTCCCCTACTTTTTGACCTCTCTGCCCTGTAGGTAAGGGGTTAATCCATTTGTTCCCACTGGAGACACACATTTCAAACGGGCTTCACAAACAAAATAGTCTAAATTTGTTTTTATCAGGCTCAGTGATTCCATGGTAAAGTTACCCCTGAAGTATTTAGCTATTGTTATTTTAACAGGAGAAAAGTAATGTATATATTAGGGACTACTTTCAGCCATGGAGGAGAAAACATTCTAACAACCATCAAGGTTTCTGGTCCTGACATGATTCTGCCCTTTTTAAAGTTTTTAAAAGACAGTTTTGTACCTTTTGTGATGGACTTTCTGTTTTTTATGCATTTCATGAGATTTGTGGACTATAAACAAAGTGCAAAATCTAATCATCCATATAGTCGGTGTCCAGGGGGAAATTTTAAAAAACGATTCTAAATGAGATAAACAAACTTTGGTATGTAGTCACACACCAACCACTCACAACTTTTGCACCCCTCATAAACGTAAAGCATCCTACTCAGCCGTAACGTGCAATTGTGATTGTGTGTTTACAAGTCTGTGCATAACACACCCTCACACCTTTGGGTCAGCCTCTGTGCACTAACAGTAAAATAAAAAGTCAATGTCATAAAAGCACAAAGACAAGAGATAAAAAGAGAAAAGTATATTGCGACAAGCCGAGGGGCCTAAGAAAATACAATCATGGCACTCTTTTCAACCTTCAATCCCGCCAGCCCCACCTCTATAAGAATCAATCATCCCCCCCACCCTCCTCTCAGTCTCAATCTGTTCTCCTTCTCTTTATCTATTGACAAGAGGGGTTTGTTCAACAACTCCTCCCCCTCTTCCTCTGGCTCCCACTCTCTTTCTTTACTCTGCCTTTTATTCTTCCAGCCCTGGGTTTGTTTTTCTGACGACGGCCCTGTTGCTCTCTCGGATCCCTCCTCTCTAATTCTCAAATGTTCCATTTCAATTTGAGTCTCTTTGATCCAGATATGTTTAGATTATTTTAATTCAATCCTTTAGGTTGGCTACCTTTGTTTCTAAATATTTATCTCTCTCTCTCTCTCTCAGTAATGCCGCTTCTAAGCTATTCAAGATGGGAACATAATGTCCATGACACAAAAAAAGAAAAAAATCAAATCAAATCAAGTCAAACAAACGATTCTAATCTAACTTCTCAAAACAAATAAATGAAAAGAAATAATTCAGAAATATTCCAATTCAAATATACTTTATTTGCGTGGTAGTGATTTGTGCCTATAAGGCATCACACACTAGTCACCCCCCCCCCCCCCAAACAACATTACTATATTAATATGATTAGTATTAGTAGCATTGTTGTTCTTATTATTATCATACTACCTAGAGGACAGATGCAAATCAAATAAATGAGTAGAATTATTGAAACAAATTCAAATTCCCATCCAAATATATTTATACACACACACACGGACGCACACCCGTCCACCCCCCCGTCCACCCCCCCGTCCACCCAGTCCTCTATATGACGTCAGGAACAGCAGTTACAAATCCAGCCAGTAGGATCGCAGTGCGATGACTACACACTGAGTGTCTGTCTCCCTCCTCTCTCACTCTGTCGCTCCCTCTCTCTGCAGCCTCACGCTCTCCTCTCTCTCTCTCACACACACTCTCTCACTCCCACTCACTGCTGCAGAGATGGCCGAGGCTTTCGTTGGAACATGGAACCTGAAGGAGAGTGATAAGTTCGATGACTACATGAAGGCTCTGGGTAAGTGTGAGTGTGTGTGTGTGTGTGTGCGTGTGCGGGTGGGCGCATGCGCGAGCCATGAGAGGATGCAATGGGGCCATCCCTGCATGTGAGCACATGTGGAGATGGAGCTGTATAAACGCTCTAAGGTGTGTCTGTTTGTAAATGCAGGGCCTGGGAAAAGTAAAACGAGAGAAGAGAATGAAGCGGCAGATAAGGGAGGAAGATGAAGAACGAAAGAATTGAGTTAGAGAAAGAATAAGGGTGGAAAGAGGTAGTGGGGCAGAGAGAGAGAAAGAAAGAAAGAGGAGAATGGCACCGTGGGGGAGGTAGAGTGGTTGACCACATGTCCCTAAGTGCCGTAAATGAGGGAGGGGCCCCCTCTTAGTGGAGAATAGAAAATCAAGCCACTGTGAGAAAATCAGAATGGCAAGTAGCTGTGATTCACACACACACACATTCTTCTTCTTCTGTTAGTGAGGACGCTCATGGGCACAATGCAGTTCCAAGCCACTTACCCCAAACGTAACCATCACAACTTAACCTAATCCTTAAACTAGTTTGCTTTAAACTAAACCCGATCCTAACTTTGAACAGAAATCTATCCTCACCTTGAATTAAACCTAGTCCTTACTTAAAAATTAAACCTGATTCCGTGACCTAACCTAAACCCATCCTCAAACTAGCTGTAATGTCCTTACCCTAACACTAAAACCAAACGTTAGGACCAGCCAAAGTGTCTCACCCTGTAGGGTCATTGCACAGAATGGTCCTCACAAAGATATAAGTACACATATGCTAAGTAGCCCATGAGCACACACACTTGAGCACAATGTGGGTGACCTTCACTGAAAGCTGTTCATTGTTTGAAGCCATGGGAGTTGAATATTAAGTTGGCCCCGGTGCCAAGGAGCTAATGGAACGAGAAGGTAGAAATTAAGTGGTCCTCAAAATACCTCTCACACTGGTTAGGTGTGATTGTGAATTTTCACAGGAAAAAGTTACACAAAAGACTTAAAGATATGGGTGTGTGTGTGTGTGTGTGTTTATAATGACAATTGACCGCTCCGAGCCATGTGACCCCTCAACACAACTCTACACACACACACACGGACGACTTGTATAGAAACCGGATTGTCAACCTGACTTTCTGTTGTTACAGTAGGAGTGTAAAGAGATTTACACCCACTTCTGAACCGTATGATCTAATAAACTGAACTTTCTTGATCCGTCGCACAACAACAGTGAAGTTAAAGAAAGTGATTGGTTGCACAGACACATGTCTGAACAGGCGTCGGGTCAACTGAACTCTCCGTGTTTGAAGAACACGTTGCGGGTTGGGACAACAGACAAACAAAAGATTAGAGTGTGTGCCAGGTGAAGGAGGGCTGGAGGGCAAATCCACAGCTACTGCTCTCAGCATATTCCTTGAACTTGATCAAAAGATTATTGCTTATAAATTAATTAAAAATCTACCACAACGGTATAGTGGTGGTTTATATTTGTCAGTGTTCCATATCTCAACAATTGTAGGCTAGAATACCAAGTTTTCTGTCATCCTCCCAGATCACAGGTTTGCTTGGATTGGCACCGATTCATCACAGAATGAATCATCTACCTATCTCAAAGTCTATTTCATGGATTTGAAAGAAAATCTAGTTCCACCACGAGGCCAGATATTTTTACTTATACTTTAGCTTAAGCACATTTGTTCCTGGAACTCTTGTCTGTTTGCTCTCTTTATTTATCAAGCATTAAAGTTCATGTTGTAGTGTCATACTAAACACACTCGCAAGTATGCAAGGGTCAGCGTGCCATTTGTATCGACCCTGCAGGCCTCCGGGAAGACGCCCATGAACCCACCAATTGGGTGTATATGCGTGAACACTGGTACCAACTGTGCACGAGCTCCACTACACTATAAGGTTTCCAACTGTTCCAACTAGATGAGCTGAGAATGAAAATATGGACAGTGAATATGAGCGGCTGTGTGCTATTTTGATTTGATTCATAGTGTGCATGCTCAGAATATATAGCTACTGCTCATACAAAGTGACCCCCAAGCCTGACTCCCAGTGGAACATGACAGTTACAGACAGCCACCATACAAATAACTGGTGTTTGCAGCTCTCTGTGCACACATCTGCTATGGAGTGTTTGAAGTTGAAGAGCAATTCTTACTTTCCAAGCCTGAAGCTTTGCACGGCAACTGGATTGGCTTGTGGATCGGTAAACTTGTCCTTAATTATAATGTAAATTAATCTCTGAAGAAAGTTTGACGGTTGCTCAGCCTCTAAGCTGCCAGTATGCACATCTACAGACTTGTTCATAGCTGTTTGTGAATGTCAAGGCACCATTTTCATGACAGACCTGCTTTGGTTTTCTTAAGGTGTGGGTTTCACCACCCGCAAGGTGGGAGGACTCACCAAGCCCACTACCATCATCTCAGTGGAGGGTGACACCGTCACCTTGAAGACCCAGAGCTCCGTCAAGAACACAGAGCTCAGCTTCAAGCTGGATGAGGAGTTCGACGAGACGACCGCCGATGATAGGAAGGTTAAGGTGAGAGGTCAAAGGCCAGTTGGCTCACAGGGACTGTAAAAATCTCTGTTTATTCTTTTACAGTGTTTTAATATGATTGAGAGGGTTCTAAGTAACTTTCTGTGAAGTTTTATTACACAGTCATAATCCACAAAATCCTGCTGTAGCCTTGAATGTAGCATGTGATGAGCAGGGAGTGATAATTCAGTCATGAGGCGCAACAAACAAGTCGGATTTGTCACAGTCGGGGCTTTCGTGCTTGTTTTAGACGTGAACTTGAGAAGGAGGTTCAGAGATCAGAGGTTCGGGTCAGAGGTGACGTCATAGCACACATTTTGAAAGATGAAATAACATAGGCGGCCTCTTTAAAAGTAAAAGCTAAATTGAAAAAGCATTAAAACTCAACATTTCGTGAAAATTTTATTCAAAACATTTGAGATGTGTTGACTTGAAGTGCAGAATGAAATGGTTGTGATCTTGGACCATTACACAATTAAATATATTCAATAAATAAATGATTTAAGAAATATAAAGTCACAAAAAGCAGGAAACCAAGTTAAGTACAAGTTTAGCAAGCAAATTACTCAAAATGGATTTGAGTAATTTGTTGCAAAATCGTAAAAATGCACAGGACTGGGTCAAATTCAATTTAATGGGATCTATTAACTACAGCTGTACATCTTTGTTTGTCTGCAGTCCATTATCAAAATAGACGGCGGAAAGATGGTGCACGTACAGAAGTGGGACGGCAAAGAGACCAGTCTGGTCAGAGAAATCAATGAGAACGCCCTCATACTGGTAAGTCATAGAAAAACTCACACAACCTGCACATACACAACAATTTCTTATATATGTGTGTGTCTGTATGTGTTTGTTGTCTTATCATATCTTTCTTTCTCTCTCCATCACAGACACTCACAATGGGAGACATCGTTTGCACACGTCGCTATGAGAAGGCATAGTGAAAACCCAACCCAGAGTCCCCCCCCCTGCATCATCTGAAGCGTCTGTGCCTTGATCTACGTTAACGGCACCTCAGCCCAGGCCAAGCAGCCGGACCCCGTGTGTCTGCTGCAGATTCCCCCTCCTCCCCTTCAGTCTGATTGATCAGTTTTTGCGTTGCTGTTCTTTGCAACCTCCATCTTCCCTCCTGTCCCTCTCTTTACTCTTTTGTTCAAACACTGAATAAATTCCAATGAGTTGTTGTTGTTTTGTTCTTTAAACAGGTCTGTGGAATTTTTTTTTTAACGAAATGTGTTATGAATAACATATGCTCTGATAAACCTGGAAGTGTTAAAAACGTTTTTGTTTAACTATTGAGACCTGAAAATAAAAATGAAAGTTTCCTCACAGTTGGATGAAGTGGTAAAACATTGAAATTCTTCCTAACGGTCTTTACGTGGTGGCTGCTGGGATTACGAGCAAAATTGACTAAATATAAAGTTTATTAAACTGATCCTGAAGTCTACAAGTACAAAATAAGCAAATTTTGATTAGAAATTAGTATTTGTTTGCAGCTCTGATCAGTAGATGTCATGTAAAATCCAATATTGGGAGTTTTAATTTAATTTATCCTTTTATTTCATCTTTCATTAACAGAGAAGGGCCCTTCTTATTGTACAATATGGATTCCTGATCCAGATGGATAGCAAAATAGTTTAAAATCTGGGAATCTGGGACAAATAAAACTCAAAACCTTTTTTCATTTAGAGTATCACATTAATCTTCACGCTTAAATGTAACAATCTACAGTATTATGTCCCCATAAGGAAGACAAGTCCCTATAATGTGACTGTGAAAACACATGTGAGTTACACCTGGACTACACAGACAAAAATATACCAAATCAAAGCCAACACATTCAAATCTAAGAAAATAAACTGGAATCAGTGGCTAAAATGAAAAAGGGTTGACATTGTGCAATGAAAAATATATTTTAACCAGTTTTTAAACAAGAGCAGAGAGAGGATGGCCCCAGTACATTTCCGATGTCTTGGTGGTGCATGAAAGCAAAAGGCTGATTTACTCTGTTCGGGCAGTTGGGAAGTGTCGTAGCTAGTGATGTGAAGTGAAAGAGACTAGACTCAGGTTCAGACAAATGCTGCCGTCATGGATTCATAACTGAACTTTAAAAAGAGAAGAGTGTCTAACCAGTCAGACTTTTGGTTTTGACTCAGAGAAAACAGTGTGGTGTAAGAGTTCAATAGTGCAACACAACCGTGCACGTCTGAGTACATCCAGAAGTGTTACCATAGATTCCATCACAGCTTCACATTTACACAGACTCAGGGGGATTAAATATAGCTCCTTTGTGTGTTTGTGTGTTCGCCTTTACCCTGGCTAGCAGAGGGGAAAATGTTGTCACGGGTCAAGGCTAGAGGTAGATGTGTGGATACTGTTGTATTCTGTACTTTGTGTGTGTGTGTGTGGGTGTGTGTGTGCCATCTATATTTGGATCTTTCCCTCCCACAGTAGATTGGTGTCATGTGTTTGGGACGGCTTGCCAACTAGCAGAGGGGTGACGGGGTGAAAGGGTCCAGGCAACCTTCTGCCGTCCCCTCCTATAGTTAGTCTGGGCCGAAAAAGGTCACAAGAAAAGATGACGTGTTATATCATGTAAAAAAGTCCAGCTGCAACACAAGGCCTGAACAATGAGACTTTCAGGATAACTGTATAGATTCACCTGTGCAGCCACTGTGTTTTCTCACCAAACACTGACACATGTCTCTGTGAAGGTCATCTGTATGACGGAATGATTCTTACTTCAAACCTATGAACAGCATGTTGGACAAAGGTTGGAGTCGACCTCTGTCAAGATCAAAAATTTAAACAGAAACAAATATTTTGCTCTGATTTTATCAGATCTCTTATACACACACATATGAATTACATGCAGAAAGGTGCAAAGAAAATACTAATGTAATTATTAATTGAAAGTTTATACTTGACCCAATAAAGTTTTTTGATCACAGAATAATAGACTAATAAAGTTCTTATTTCTCTGTCCACACACAAGGTTCTTCCAGAGCTTTCAGACACTTCTCACAGGCTGCATCAGTCGAGTTCATCATTGAGTTCCACGACTTCTGTAGCTTTCACTTTCAATCCAACACATTCATAACTCAAATATTTCAATGTGCATTTAAATCAAAGCACTGCTGAAGTCTGAGTCCTCCCACACTTGTCTGAAGACATGAATCCAAATACATTCACAGTGCGAGCAGAGTTTTCACTCTATTATCTGTACATGGTGGTTTGTCAGTTCAAAACATTAAATGTATTAATTATTTCCTTCATTTGTCCAAACAACTATTCTCTGTCACGGAAATCTGTTTTTCAAACAACATACAAAGATAAATGAATTATTCCATTAGCGAGGCAGAAATGCCACACACTTCAAGGATATCCTGTAGAAGGGGGGGGGGGGGGGGTGCAGTCCAGTTTTACTATCTCAGCTGAGTTTGTATTTAACTTATGCTTAAAAATGAAACACAAGCTCATATTTCTGGTTGTGCGTTCTTTGCATCCTGCTTGAGCAAACAGGAGAAATGAGAGTGAAGGAAATGTAAGAGAGCAGCAAACTAGAGTCATTACCAGAGAAGTGCACTCACTCACTTACTGAAGTCAAACCACCGCAGCTGGAAACGATCTATCATTCTGCAATCCTATGTGCTGAAGCATGGAATCTGGGTCATGTTTCTAATGTGGCCTTATCTTGTCTTACATCGGCAAAGGGTCATCTATTGGAAAAGTGCTTTTGTGCAACTTTTTACCTCACTGTACATGACAAAACCTGAAATCCATGTTGTGTAAACCACTCAACCCGGCTCTGAGACTCCTTCCCTCACTCGAAAACATGAACTTCACATGACTCAGGGTGAACCCCTGGATTCCACCTGAGAATTTCTCATGTTTGTGTGTGTGTGTGTATTTTGGCTCCCGAGGCCGGACTCCAATAGCAGCGTTACAAGTTCAAGGTCCATTAACAAAGAGACTAAGAGGCTTTTTTTTTAACTTTTACAAATAAAACACCTTTAATGGAGTTAACAGGTTGACATGCAGGAAGAGGGGTGTGTGTGTATTGTGAGCAGGCCCCTGGAGGCAAGATATATAAACAAACATGGATGCGCACACAAGTGCACAATAAGCGGCGGACTACCTAAGGATATCTTCGTAGCATGAGGTTCCTGACATGCTGGCTTGCGCTGCATCACATTTCCTGTTTGTGTCTTTACCTCTTCCTCTGTGCGTATGTGTGTGGGGGTGTGTGTTTGTAGCTTATGTGGATTATGTCAAGGTCTTTCATGTCAGACCCTTCCTAAGAAGCTGGCCTTACTGCCTCATTTCTGCTTAATGGATTTCCCAGAGCGTTGGAAACCGGATATCTGTGAACAATATCTGGATTTCATGGGGGACAGCCACTTGCTGCCATATTGCTTACACATATCTAGTTTCAAATGATGCATGAACTTCCTCCCGCTGCGGGGGAGCCAGAGGTTTCATTAGGACAAGTGGGTCTTGTCGTCTGATATTTTCGTGTTTGCAGATATTTCCTTCCCAACTATTTAGTTTCTTTTTGAAACTTGACAGGTCTAAACACGCTTCTAAGATCGTGGAGACATTTAGCAAAACTTTCTTTAACGTAAAGGAACAGGATTTTATGGGGAAGGATTCTATAATAAGCTGGTGATGAAGAAATTATTTTAAGATGCACAACTGGATGTCTATCACTCCTTTGCTAACCACTTCCCTTTTTTGCGTCTGTGAGATGGCTGCAGTGTGTATGTGTGTGTGGTTGTGTGTTTTTTAGCAGTGTTTGTGAGATTTATGTTTCTTATGTTTCTTATGTTTCTTCTTGTCCTCTTTGTCATGAGTGGGGTCGTGACGCCTCTTCTTGGTTTTGCACTCGCTGCTGTGGCTGCTGTCGCTGTCTGACTCCTTCCTCTCCCTCTTCCTCTTCTTCATTTTCTTCTCCTGGGAGATGAATAAACAAAAAGAAGAAAAATGTTCTGTGAGGCAATAAAGGGAAGTGGATGAGCAACGATGAAGAAATATGTACAAAGCAGTTTCAGCTGTTTCAATACCTCAAAATTAAACAGTGATTTTTAAATACATCAGCATGTAAGCGTGTGAAACAACAGAGAAGCGTTTCACAAAAAGAGTGGAGTAGAAGTGAGAGCCCTGCTGGACATGAGGGGTCACACATTCACCTTCTTTTTCTTCTTCTTTTTGTCTGACTCTGGCATAAGAGCAGCTGTTGAGGGCTGCTGTTGTTGCTGTTGCTGCTGCCGTGGTCCTCCAGCCTCCTCTTCAGGCAAAAGAGCGTACTGCAAGCCCGGAGTAGTGAAACAGTCCTTTGTAAAGTGACCTGCAGAGAACAGTAATGATTTATTCAAATGGCTGCAAAACAAAATCCCAGAAAAACGCTGTTGCAAACAATTGCAGCCTCTGTGTTTTGTTCTGTTGTATCAGTTGCATTGTTCATGTTGTTGTTTGTACCTTTGCAGCCGCACTTCTTACACGTCGTGTTGAGCACAGCGTCCAGTGTGATCCTGTTGCCAGAATGGTCTCTGAACATCTTACGTCGCCTCGCATCCTGCCTGCAGTCACACACAGTCACAATCACACACACACACTCACCTGTACATGGCACAGACAAACACACACAAAAATAACAGGTGTCAACACTTACTCGGCATTGACATTATTGGGGTCCAGGTCCCGCCCTGTTCCCTGATTGACAGCTTTCATTGAGAAGGACATCTTCACCTTCTCATCACGAATCTGAGAAGTAGAGGAAAGAGCTGCAGCTGCATACAGTAGAGTGTGTGTGTGTGTGTTCAGTGTGTGTGTTGTGTGCTGTGTGCTGTTACCTCTTTCCCAATGACTTTAATCCACACCTGTTCTCCCATATCGACTATTTCGGAGGCGTTCTCAACCCGTGAGGCCGACATCTCACTCACATGAACCAGGCCTGCGTGCGCAGAAGAAAGGAGGTTAGATGTGAAAATTTCGACAAACAGATACATCTTTCTATTGCTGGCAATGAAAGTAGAGCCTGACCATAAAGAGAAGCCAACAATGAATTTACTTTTCAACCTAAACTTTACTCTCTTTTCAGGTTTCAAATTCAAGCTAAATATGCAGCATTTTCTCAAACTTTTTGAGAACCAAGGTGCAGGTGGGGTAGATTTTTTCCCCAGTGCACTTTGTTCAGTCTGCCCCTCAGTGGTGAAAATTAGCAACTGGAGTTTAGTTCCTTTAGATCAAGGATAATGTCTGACAATAAAGTATTTGGTTAAAAAATGTAAACCCTTGTGTAAATATGGATTGTCCGAGGCCACAACGTTCGCACTGTTTCCCTCTCTACAGGCACATGATCTTATAGCTCTTTTAGAAAAAACTCAAACTGAGTTCAAAATTATTCATTAATCATTTTGGTTTTGCGAAAGTTTTTGCTCTGAATATTTGAAACAATAAAGATCTATGCAGATATGTGAACTTCCACACACCTTCCTTCTTGTATCCTGGCAGTCGAACAAAAGCTCCATAGGTCTGCACAGAAACCACTTCTCCCTTGGCGATGCTGTAAAGTGGTGGCAGACCTTCCAATCCAGCCGGCTCCTTGGCTTGACCATCACTGTCAGACATTGTGTCAGTGGAGGCTGACCACAGGTATCAAGACGTAGATCTGGAAGACTGAAAATGACAAATAGTTCATTATTTGGGAGGTCTTAAAATGGAAGGAATACCCTTTTTAAAACTAACCTTCGAAGACTGTCTCACATGATGAACAATAGAGGGATCACATCTTAAATTCGAACATCTACACAATGCATGTATTAATATCATATTGATATAATGAAAAGTACTGTTCTCACTATAGGTTGCAGGGCATTAAATATGGTTTGGAATCTAAATATTCTATCAGGGACTGTGTACTTGTCATTTCTAATATATATTAACTGTTTCACATTAAATAATAATAATAACTAGTGGGCACCCCAAGAAACAATATAACACATTTTTAAATTTACTTTAAGGCTGTAATAAGAACCAGGATTGTGCAACCATTGAAAGTACCAACTATAAAATACAATTTCTGAAATTTCTAGGCCTGCAAAGCAGCACTGAGCGGGCCCGAGCACATGCATTTTGAAGCGCTGCATGCGTTTTGCCTTTTGACTGAAAAAATAAAAAATGACTGAGGAAATATTGACACAAAGAGAAATTCAGGCTTGGACTCTGATCATGAGACAGAAGTTTGGTGGTGATAGGACAATGCACAGTGGAGTTATGACAACATTGTCTCCTTTGGTGAAGGATGAAGCCTCGCCGTACCTCAAAGTTAAGACGGTTTGAGGAAATGTCCCAATTCTGAGAAGAGAGAGAGACGTCGCCTTTCAAGACATAAGGATTCCTTTAATCTATGACCACTGAGTTGTTTGTTGACGGCTCAGCATCAAAGGATTCATGGTCCATGTATGTCCGCGATATAGAACATCATGTTTTAATGGTGTGTCGTCAAACTTTGACGCCACGCCACGGTCACACCGTGTGACGAAAAATCAATCTTTGAGTTAGTTTGTATCTCCATCTTGTTGTGATGACACTCAATTTGAATTTGATCTGATGAAAGCCCTGGTAGAAGTACCTCAAAGTAAAAATGTGTAATATGGCCAAAATGGCCACTAAATGCAAAATAGCAGGCTTCCAAACTGGGTGAAGGAGCTTGAAGACTTATATGTTTGGCATTATCATTTCAAAAGGCCAAAAACAGTGTTCTCTCTTGTAATTGCATTCATCAATCGCTCTTGCATATTGGTTGTCTTTGTTTTGTATATATTTGAGCATTTATTAAAATCAAATATAAGTGTGGCCGTACATTCTGACCTACGGGGGATTTTTTTTAGAGGAACCCAAACAACCTGATAGTTAGAGTTAAAACATTTCCAGTTAAGTAAATAACCTCGCATTTATGATTTAGAGTAACTTTAACAATCGCATGCTTTCGTCAGAGCTCACTCACATGGGGAGAAATCTCTGGCTGGTTTAATTCCTTTTTGTTTGAGCTCATTTAAAAGAGGTTTAAAGAAGATCTTGGACAGAAAAAAACAACTGCTGCAACTAAACAGCCATTGAGACGCATTGTGAATGGTTGAAGCTAGGCTAACGTTAGCTACATTCCATTTTTGCCCTCTACCAGGAAAACCGTGCTTAAAAAAACAAAAACACATCAACAGGACAACTGGTGCGAGCATTCAGGAAAAATACCAACTAGCAAAATACGAGAATGAAACTTTAGATCAGGAGAAAAACAACAGAAATAAAACATAAGTACCGTTCGTGTTAGCTGCGACGGTTCAGTTTCACTTCCGGTGCAACACAGGACGACAACAACCACAGCCAACCAATCAGCGCAGACCATCCAGCCTCCAACCAATCACACGCCTCATAGCCGGCGGAAGTAGATACCATCTTTTCTTCGTTGGTGCTACGCCGCCGGATTTCGCTGTGTGAAAGACGTCCGCTCGTTATTGTCGAACAAAGCGTTTAAACCTCATAATTCGCACAGCTTCGCGACCACGACCCAGAGATGATTGAGCAGAAGAAGCGAGCCGCGGACATGGCGGTGGTTCCGGCCGCGGCGAAGCGGCCCCGGACCGAGCTGGTGGCGGCGGCGCAGTCCCAGCAACTCGTGGCGATGGTGAGCGGAGAAGTAGTGCGGCTCGGGGTGGTCCGAAAAACACTGGAAGGAACTTGTTTGAGAAAAGTCAACTAGTTTTATTGGTTATTATTTACTAAACAACCGCCTCTGACGTGTGGTCACCGGACTGGGAAAGATGCTTTTCACACGTGAAACGACGCTGTTGATTGGACAGAGAAGCAGGAAATCAACATAAACTCAAAAGCAGCAGATTCAATCATCATTCGTTTTCTCAGCTGCTTAATGCACTGATCCTTTAATGACGAGCAGGACTATGATGATTCACATTTAAATTTTCAGGTTTCTCCTTGAATGGCCATTGCTTAAAGATGTATTTGCAACGCACTGTTTAGATCGCATCAACTGGATCTCCAACTAAGTTATAGACATTCTGAATGGTGTGTGAGAGGGACCTGTTGTAGATATTTTATCCTAAAAGAAATATACGATTTAATATCCTCCATTAGGACCACAACGGGGCGATTTGCTGCGTTATAACTTATAGCCTCAAATAAGAAGGTCACAAAATAGACATCAGTCGAAGATACATATAAGTTATCATGCAACACAAACACTGAATACAAATGAGTATTGCACAGTTAACTGATCGATTAATCTTGATAATTTTAACCGTTTATAAATTAGTATTCGTCTTAATGAAATGCAAAAGACTGGTATTTTAATTTGGGATTAGATGCACCAACTGAAACAAATCACATCAGTTTCTAAAGCCCAAAGTGACGTCTTGAAATTGCCCATGCTACAGTATGCTTAAAGACCCTGTGATATTGAGTTTATTACAACAGAGAAGCTGGAACTAGTCAAGTTGTGCTTGGAAAATGACTTCAATAAATGATTGATCATCAATATAGGTGCCAAATAATTTTGTTGCAACTTTTCTTTACGTTAAGTTCTTCAAGGTGCTCTGAAAAGGATTAGTGCTGTCTGATATCACGATACACTCATACACAATCTGTACCCAGCTAATTGAATAGTAAATTATCTGTCAACTCAAAACGTTTACGGTACCATTTTGCCATTCACCCATTCCCAGATACATTTAAACAATGCATCACTATAACACTGATTGCACCGGGGGTCCGTTGACAACCTGCTCATCCTCCCGAGCCACAGCCCCCCTTGTGGCTGTTTTATGGCCAACAAAAATATTTGAGCGCCAAAAAGCTCTGGAAGGATATTTAATTCCTCTTTACTTGACTCATCAGTGCTCTCACCTGGACAAACTCTTTCCAAATTAGAAATAAAGACTCTAACACCTTTCCAATTCACCAAGTCCTAACGCCAGACTCTCAGCTCACATCCTTGTCCATGTGTCTCCTGCAGGGGCCCCCCCGGAGCTCCAGCCTGCAGGCCCCCATCATGCTGATGTCTGGCCACGAGGGCGAGGTGTACTGCTGCAAGTTTCATCCCAACGGAGCCACGCTGGCTTCCTCTGGATTTGACAGACTTATACGTAAGTTATTAACGAAGTATGAACTTCTCCAAACAGTTAGCAAAACCTATAGTTTACACCAACTTGTTGAAATGTGTGCAAAGTCCCTGTTACTGTGAATAAACACTTGTACATTGTGTTTCTTCGCTGCAGTGATGTGGAATGTGTACGGAGATTGTGAGAATTATGCCACTCTGAAGGGCCACAGCGGAGCAGTGATGGAGCTGCACTACAACACAGATGGCAGGTATGTAAACATCACAGATGATGGAAGACAAATTGTTTTGTATGCATCCAACCATTGCATTAATAGTGACACAAATTTCTGGGGAACTTTTTGGATGACTGATATCAGAATGTAACTAAAGTGAAAAATGAGTTTAATAAAAGTCTGTTACATTATCAGCTCTCCATCACTTATATTCATTTAAACCAACGTACCAAGCAAACATCACAGGTCAATCCAGTTCCTGTATTCGATGAAGAGCAACACACATTTGTGAACCTTTACCATCGGGTTGAGATGATTGGTCAGACACCCGTGGAAAAAGCAAATGTGTCGAAAGGTTTGAACATCTGTGTTTTCTTGCTGTGTATTTCAGCATGCTCTTCTCAGCGAGCACAGACAAGACTGTAGGTGTGTGGGACAGTGAGACAGGTGAGAGGATGAAGCGTCTGAAGGGCCACACCTCCTTCGTTAACAGCTGCTACCCAGCCCGCCGAGGGCCCCAGCTGGTCTGCACCGGCAGCGACGACGGGACAGTGAAGGTGGGTTTTCCATTAGAGAAAGTCATGATCGAGGTGTTCTTTTCATAGCATTACAGTTTAAAATTTTATAGAAAATAGGGACAAAACCTCATCTACGGACAAGTTTTCTTGTCACAGGAAGTTGTTCTGTCAGCAGCTCAGTCATTTTCTTCTCTCAGACCAAAAGAAAATCATATAAACTGACTCTTCATTTACACATTTTAAATATCAACCCGTTATCTGGTGTGAGAACCAGGATCAGTCGTCTGGTTCCGCTCTTCAGAGATTTGGTCTTTGTGAATCAGGATCAAACCGGTTTCCTTGACGACAAAAAAACTTGTCCGTAGATGAGGTTTTGTCCTGTTTTTGAAATTGAGCAAATTTGATCAAATAATTAGGGTCTGGTGTTTGGAGATTTCACCCAAACACTCCCAGTGGTCACAGTCTTGGATCTAAATTATAGTTTTGATCTTGTACTTAGGAGTTAATATGTGGTCAAGGTCCCTTCATGGTCTCTCTATGTGTGTGTGTTTGTCTCTGTGGTAGCTGTGGGACATTCGTAAGAAGGGGGCGATCCACACGTTCCAGAACACCTATCAGGTGTTGGCTGTCACCTTCAATGACACCAGTGATCAGATCCTGTCAGGAGGCATCGACAACGATATCAAGGTACCAGGTTTTTAAACATATACACAGCTCCTGGAAAGAACAGAGAACATTTTGAATTGTGATCAGTCATGTTCAACTTGTATACGGCCGGTTTGTTTCTATTCATGCTTCACATCTTTGTTTAGAATGTCTTAATAGAAAATTCCCTTTCATCGTGTACAAAAAAAACCGAATGATTACATAAGGTAATATAACATCATATAATAACATATGATAC
Organism: Limanda limanda; assembly: GCF_963576545.1. NCBI lineage: Eukaryota > Metazoa > Chordata > Actinopteri > Pleuronectiformes > Pleuronectidae > Limanda > Limanda limanda. Next base: position 12,023,920 of record NC_083654.1, on the reverse strand, counting down.
TGCTCTGTCATGTTCATATCATCTGTAAAGCTCTAAAGTGTAATGATATTTGAAGTGCAAAAGACTTTTACTCTTTCGGAGAGCAAATGTTCGGAGGAAGTGAAGAGCACTCACGTAAAGCTTGTTTAATGTGCATTTATTGTGAATATTTGGCTTCAGGGATGTAGCAGCTGGCTGAGAAACAAAATAAAATAAAATGTTCTTATCCAAAAAAGAACATTGATTTGGGTATAGTTACAGAAAGTGTCCTTTAGAAATATATCTTTTAAAAAACAGCAAAGTAACAGAGACAATCGATAAAATACTGAATATCAAAAGAAGCTCTACATTGTTATCTTCGGATGCTATTTCAACACCAAATTTTCCTGTAATCCACAAAATATCACATTTCCCACCACAGAAGAACTTTTCTTTTTCCTTATTTCAAATGTTATTGTTTTACTTTTTCAGACCAGTTTGCCAAACAACAGCGTCGGTAGATTTAGTTGCAGATTGCGAGAATGACTTCGGATATCCAACTCTGTGAAGGCAAGAGAAACAAAGGATCTTTTAAATGGTTCTGTTTTGATCTTCAGCCCCTGTGGCTCAGCTCAAATATCTCCTGCAGAGGATGAGTGGGGTCATTCAGTATGCTGTGTATCTTTGTTAAATATAAATAATGAAAACGCTGCCGACTTATATCTGTGGTCTGTGAAACACACTGCGTTTTAAATGCATTTTAAATGAGGCGGTTCAATACTGAATTTATGTAATTGTCAGTGTGCTGGTTAACTGTTTCCCTCAGGTGCCGCTCAGCCCATAAAACAGCCACTGCCTCTGTTGTTTGGCTCTTGCATCTTTTTAAATGACGTTCAAGAATCACATTGGTGCTTCTGTGCCTCGTCATGTTAACTACTTCTGGTTACAAACACGGCTGCAGGGTATTTTGTGTTGTAAAGCACATCAGTGTCTATCTCTTTTCTCCCCTGACTCAAAACCACAACCGTTTTTTTTGTCCACTGAATATATATTTTTTATCAGTGACATATCGGCTCAGGTCAACCTCTTTGACATTATTCGATATTCCCTTTAGTGACAACACTGACAGTAGCTGTTGTTTGTGTCGAGCAGGTGTGGGACCTGAGGCAGAACAAGCTGATCTACAATATGCACGGCCATGGTGACTCAGTAACTGGACTCGCGCTGAGCTCTGAGGGATCGTACCTTCTCTCCAACTCCATGGACAACACAGGTAGGACATAAGAAACATCTTTCTCTTTTCCTCAGGCAGCTAAGTGTTGATTTTATTTAGCTGGATGTTTAATGTGACTTTTGTCTGTGTCTCTGCATAGTGCGAATTTGGGATGTCCGACCATTTGCACCCAAGGAGAGATGTGTGAAGATCTTCCAAGGCAATGTTCACAACTTTGAGAAGGTAACATGAATAGCCAGTGTTGGCCATTAATTATCAAAACGCGTCACTCTGCCATGCAACACATGTCACATCTGTGAATTGAAACTAACCGTGTACAGAAGTTACAAACAGCTGCTGCCCTGCTCTACATCTGCTGCCAACCACAGTTTTGTCACATCGTCTTAATTCATTGCCTCTCCCATCTCTCTGCTGTCCTTTCTGATAAAGAAAACCTCCCCATCGACTCATTACGGCTTTAGTAGCTCACGTGTAAAAACGCTTGTGTCACGTCGCTAATGAAATTTCCAACATCTGTTCCTGTCGTTCAGAATTTGCTGAGGTGCTCCTGGTCTAGTGATGGCAGTAAGATCGCTGCAGGTTCAGCTGACAGGTGAGAAGAACCCCCTCGACACACACACACGAGCTAGAGGCCATGGTATATTTAATTATCATTTACAGGGAAATTCTTGTTACATTGACGGCAGACAGCCAAAGTCCTGACATCACCCCCATGTTCACCCTCGGGTCCCACTGGCGTCTAGTCTGTCAATCATCTTTCATCCATTCTTTTGAGAAGGTGAAACCAGTTCCAGGGCTTTATGAAATAGCAGACAGTCTACTGCAGGAATTACTGTTTCTTTGAATGGAATGGACTAACATGCAGCTTTATTGTCCACCAGAGGGTAATGTGTCCATTGAACTGAAACATTAGAGCACCAAAATATGCAACATAATGAACAAACATGGCATTTTAAAAAAACAGTTAATTAGTAATCATTTGTAAAACAAGTATTGATTTGTACAATACAAAAAAAAGATATTGAAATTTAACAGAAGCATTGTACATCATCATCCACATCAGTAATGACCACTATGGGTCCTTTTTTAATGTCTCCCATCTCAAATGTCTACATTCTCCGTCTTGCTTTAGTTACACCACATCGTAACTGCTTGTGGCCACTCGACTTTCCCATGGACTTTAAACCCACATTGGTCTAAGGCCAGTTGAGTAAAGGCAGCTCAGAACATAAATATTAAATAAACAATGGCTGTTAAAAGAAGAGGAAGTAGTTAAAAATCCATCCCTGTCTAGACAAACGTAGTTAACTTTTTGGTCACAGGGTTCCCACCTTTTTATATTCGGTCTATGATCCAATGGATCCTTGAACGTTTGTAAATTGGATGTTTTTTTTGCAACATATAAATAAAGTCATCTCCTGTAATCTCTCAGGTCTTTAAGTCTCTCTATCACTCATCTTACACAGTATAGGGCACCCAGTAACTCATCTGGTTTGAGTGTTCACCACTTCTACTGAGTCTCCTGCCATGGCAGCAGTTTCAGTTCCGACATGGCTCTATATCTTAAACCACAAACAGAAAATAACCTCAACAATCATGGTTTTTATTGTGTATCAGTTGTTAACAAAGTAACTGACTCTGTGTGTCTTTTTAGATTTGTGTATATTTGGGACACCACATCACGCAGAATCCTGTACAAGCTGCCGGGCCACGCTGGCTCCGTCAATGAAGTGGCCTTCCACCCGGAGGAGTCTATAGGTGAGTGGAGAAACCTGCAGCAGTCTCAGATTACCAGCTTTAACACATGTTAGACGAATGGAACAGAGATATGTTGAGGAACAGGTTCTTGAAGAGTAGATCATTTTCCTGTCAAAGTGTGTTTTTCTTCCAGAATGTGGTCATTAGCACAGAGTCTTGAAATCTGTTGGATATAATTTCATGCTGTGTTTTTCCTCACCTCAGGCTCCGTGAGAAAAACATGACTAATAATCTCTCTCTGTCTCTCTACACAGTGATGTCTGGCTCCAGCGATAAACGGCTCTACCTCGGTGAAATTCAGTAGTGTGTTTGTGAACTGGATGAGTGTGTGTGAGAGACAGTGTGTGTGTGTGACTGTATGTGTGTGTGCTTGCGTCCTGATAGCGAGAGTCCAGCCGTGGAGGTACATGGGTGGTGATCGCCAGTGGAGCCACTGTGATTTCATGTGCTTCAGTGTTCAGACAACCTCAGGGTGTTTGTTCAAAGTTTATTATTCTCAGTCACAACAACCATGACATTGAAAAGTTTTTTTTTAATCCTGATCTGTTTCTTTTTAATAAACTTTCAGTATTCTGTCAAATGTTTGTGAGATTCTTTCATTGTTGTGATGCTTTTGTGGGCTCATAGTTGTTTCCTCTGCAATGGTGTGTTTTGTTTTCATCCCGGTCCGTGTGTTTGTTGGTCAGAAGATTTACACAAAAACTACTTAATGGATTTCCATTCCAAACCTGGTAGGAAGATGGGACCTGGGCCAAGATGGAGCATGTTTAGTTTTGGCATGGATCCTGGATTTTTTTCCCACGGTCTTAAAAATTGTGAGATCTTGAGGTTATCATCTCGACATCTTCACAAATTTCCCAGGGAGTAATTAAATGTTCTTGATGGAGAAAATCAGGCATATTGTGGGGACTGATATCTATGAGTGTGTGCACTTGAGTGCAGCTTGATTGAATTTAAGGGGCTGGATTGGCCTCTGCAGAGTTATGGATTCTACTGAAGGCCAAATTGGTTTTACATGTAACCGGGTGCTGGTTTTATTAACCAAAGTAAGAATAAGCAAATGGGTGAACACTGGGATCTTGTCAAGCAAAGACGAAAGCTATTTTATATCATACATCCACTGCTATTGTCACATCTATTGGGGGTGGTGTTAAATAGGTCCTTTGAGAGTGTAGGCTTACATGATGTGTAGTAGGATGAGAAGAATCCATTGTTGGAGTTCAAACAAAGCAGCAAAATTGGTTTTCTCAATATCTGTGACGTGGACATGAAGTTTCATGAGTTTTTTGGCCCATTCGGTCCTAACTCTGTTATATGTTCATATGGCAATTTAAATGTATGAAACAGGAATAAGTTGCTGGTGGGGTGTCAATGTGGCCTGTGTATTATCTATTTAAAAAATGTTTTGCTCAAAAATCACACAGAGTTTTATCTGTGTTATTAAATCAGGTATATGAGCATCTGAAGGAAAACTAGGTGAATTAAGAATTCAAAAACTGTCTCTGGTTTCTCAACACCAAGTTATTCTGTCATTTTCATTTGATGCAGCTTTCTAATAAAAGCTTAACAATTCTAAAGGGTACCGTTTGCATACAGTACTTTTATTATCCTGTCATTGTTTGAGTTTTTATAGTTTTCCATCTGCCTTGCACTAAAAAGAATGCCCTCTTGTTGGAGAGTAAACTAATGAACTTAACTAGTACTGAAAAACTTAAAATGATGAGGCCTTTGTCAACAATGATTTATATTACTTCATAGACTCAAGTGTGGTCTATTGGCAAAACCTACATCTCTTTAAAAAGCATCAAATTGTATTGCTCTGCGTGCAAGAGGAGTTGAGCTGCTCACCTCCTGCATTTATCTATGCATAGTCTTAAATGAATGAAAGCACTACTATATGGAATTACTGGAATGTGACTCAACCTTTAGCAAAATTCCTCTGAGATGTGCACGGTAGCATGTCAAAGAAACTGCGACACATTTGAAACAGTGTCTTGCAGATCTGCTCTAGACCAAAGAGACAAATCAGAACAGATACTTAGTGTAGTTGAGTGTACTGAGTGCAGTTATTCAAAGTGACAGAAAAGGTGCAATGAAAACGATTTAAGGTGAGTGTAATCACTTGACTCTATTTGAGAGACATGTATGGTGAAGATTGTTTTATTAACATGGTTATAACACTGAATGGTTTTATGTCCCATGATTGTCATATGGACTTATGATAACCGCTCTGCAGTTAATATCAGGCCTGTGATCAGGTTGTCTCTGTGTGTAACTCACTGTACCACAATGTATTACACTGTAACACACTGTATCATACTGTACCACAATGTATCAAATGTGCTACACTGTATCACAATGTAACACACATTGACTGTAGTATAGGTACCACACTGTATCACAATCTACCACACAGTCCCACATGTACCACACTGTATCCCAGTATACCAGTACCACATGTACCATAATGTAACCCAGTACACTACACAGTACCACATGTACCACAGGAGGTGAGTAGCAGAGTTTGATTAAACATGGCTGTTAATAGTGTGTGCAGGGACGGCCCTGTAATGTTGGCACCCTAGGCGAGATTTCAAATTGGCGCCCCTCAACATACACACACAAACTGTCATGCATCCACAATAACTTTTGGACTCTATACAGATGGACACATAGTTCCTCACAGGAGTCAGCAGGCTGTTTGTCCTAGTGGGTAGAGAGGTCATTCCTCAACAGGAAGGTCGCAGGTTCGTTCCCCAATCTTTCTTATCTTCGTGCCGGCAATATACTGAACTCTTAAAATTGCCAGGATTTCAATCACCTATTAATTGCAAAATATATTACACTATGTAAATTTAAATAAATACTAAAAAAAAAAAAAATAATAAAATTAAATTAAATTGAATGAATAAAAATTAAAATTAAAATTAAATTAAATTAAAAAAATTAAAATAAAAAAAAACTCTGTTGCTGCGCAATGGGCTTCTGCACAGGATGTGCTCAGTAGGTTTCTGCGCATGATGTGCGCAATGGGCTTCTGCGCAGGATGTGCGCTCGCAGTTTTTGTTTTTTTTAAATTTAATTTAATTTAATTTTTTTGCTTTTAAATTGACATATTATTAGATATTGTGCAATGAATAGGTGGTTGAAGTCCTGCCAACACGACAACCTGCCAAACTTACCCATGAGTTCGGACCCAGCTCCTGTGTCCACTGGTGTCCTGCTCCACCCATGGCAGCGTAGTGGCGTGGGGCTGGCTCATCCCTGCGGCCCAGGGAGGGCATTTCTCCGCGCTGGTTCAGGGGTAAATGCTGTGGTCTTCACAGGTGACTGACCTACGCAAGCCTGTAGCCGCCCCCCACCCCCCACAGGAGATTATGTGCTTGTGTGTGTGTGTGGCCGCGGCGCATCCCGGTTCTTCCCGGCATTACGCTGCCGGTGCGAACATGGGCGAGGAAATGAGGCGGACCGCTTTTCGCGGCGCTTCTACCTCCGGTGCGTCCCCGGGTTAGAGGATGATGGTGTGACGTTAATATATTGTTTTACATTGCATGTGTCACGTCATGATAATTCAATCTCTTGTGCCGCCCTCTCGGCTTCTTTCACCCTAGGCAACCGCCTCTGTCGCCTGCACCAGGAGCCGCCCCTGGGTGTGTGTTCCTCTGGATGTGACCGCGGGCTGTGAGGACGAGCATCCCCGCGGGCAGCGCTCCCTCCTCGGTCTGTGTCTCCGGAGGTGATGGTGTAAGGAGGCGGTAACAGACTTTATTATTTTCGGCTGAACCTCCTCCTCCTCCTCCTCCTCCTCCTCCTCCTCCTCCTCCTCCTCCTCCTCCTCCTCCTCCTCCTCCTCCTCCTCCTCCTCCTCCTCCTCCTCCTCCTCCTCCTCCTCCTCCTCGACTCATCTGTTTCTTTTGTGCTCCTTTCTGAGCTTCTCCTCGAGGGGGTCGCGGTGACTGAGAGCCCCCACCCCCTGTCTCTCTCTCTCTCTCTCCCTCTCTCTCTCTCTCTCCCCCTCTGCCTCTCCCCCCAGCTCCTCCTGCGCCCGCCCCGGCACCGATTGTTGACAAAAGACGCAGCTACACGGAGCCCAGGACCCAGCGCCCGGTACCGGTGAGCAGATCCGTCCGATAACTTGACTTCTTCCCCCGAGCAGCTCGAGGAGGAGAAGCTCCGGCGGTGGTGAGGGGGGGGACGACTCCTCCTGCTCCCAGGAAACCGCGAGTCACCACGGGCTGCTTTGTGTCGGCGACGGGTCGCGTGTAGCCGGAGCGTTAGCAGGAGTAGCACTGCGGGGTCGCTCCCTACCTCCCCCCCACCGCCCCCCCACCCCCCTGTGATCCGCTATCATATGATGCTCAGTTCTGCCTGTGGCCCGGGGCCCATTGTGACAGCTTTCCGTCTCTTTGTGTCTTTGTGTGTGTCCCCTCTCCGGAAGGTGTGGCCGAGGTGATTCGGTGTTCGGTGGTGGTCGGACCGCAGCGGGCCGGTGTGAAGTGCCCCCCCACCCCACCCCCCCAACACACATTCACCACTAACGACTGGTATTTACCGACAAAACCAGCGGCCAACATGGGCCACTCATTGTGAGCTAAGAGGAGGAGGAGGAGGAGGAGCAGGAGGCAGCGGCCTTGGGCAGGTCTATCCAGCCGGGAATGGTGTGAGCTGAGACGGCCAGGCAGTCTGGATCTGACCGGGGACCCGTCCTTCCCCCGGAGCCTCCGCGGCTCCAAGCCGCGTCCTGAGCCCTCCAAGATGGGGAAGTGCGACGGGAGATGCACGATGCTGGTGATATGTTCACTACAACTGGTGAGTGTGTGTTTATCTGTGTGTATTTGTGTGTGTGTGTGTTAATGAGTATGTGTATGTGTGTTTATCTGTGTGTATGTTTGTGTGTGTGTGTGTGTTAATGTGTATGTGTATGTGTGTTTATCTGTGTATGTTCGTAAGTGTGTGTGTGTATGTGTGCGTGTGTGTGTGTGTTTATCTGGGTGATTGTGTCAGAGCAGCCTCTTCTCACTCAACATGCAGATATAATTAGAGCATCGTGCTCCACAGCCGCACATTGTAATCACACATTTTTGTAGTGTCACAGTGAAAAAGCTCTGAGCTGCAGCTGCTGGGTGCCATGCCACATTACAGACCAGAATGTGTGCGTGTGTGTGTGTGTGTGTGTGTGTGTGTGTGTGTGTGTGTGTGTGTGTGTTTGAAGCTGAGGGAGCAGGGCAGGGGGGCGCTTTGGTGACGGGGTGGTCCTCATGTCTGTAGTGAGAGAGAGAGAGGGGTGATGGCCTCAGTCTGAGTGTTGTGCTCAGGAGGGACAGGGAGGCCCTGCTCCCCATCTGGTTTCCATTCTGGAGTTAAACTTAGCTGCTCCTTGTGTCCACAAATAGCTTGAGACGATTCCTCTAAAATGTAATAAGTGTGTAATATGAGACAGTATCATCTATTGGTGTAATGAGGCTGATGCAGCAGCAGCAGCAGTGTGAGCAGTGCTTGTGCAGGCTATTGTTTGTCGGGCCTGATGGGTTGTGTGTGTGCAGCAGGGGGATTCGGCCCTTAGATGCTCATTAGTTTGGGGGAGCTTTTAGGGGTTGCTCCTCTTTTACTGTCACTGGACTGGCTGGTGCTCCAGGCAGTTACCATGGAAACAACTGCGGCAGACCTGTGTGTGTGTCGCTGTCACTGTCTGTGTGTGTGTGTGTTGTGTTGTGTGTGTATTTGCATATATCCACATTTGTGGGTGTTTGGTGTATATGTGGATATTCCTCTAACGTGAGTGTGTGTTTATGCGACTCCCCCCTCCCCCCCCTCCTTCTCACTCCCTGACCCCCAGGTGGCCGCCCTTCAGAGGCAGGTGTTTGATTTCCTGGGTTACCAGTGGGCTCCCATCTTGGCCAACTTCCTGCACATCATGGCCATCATCCTGGGCATGTTCGGCACCGTGCAGTTTCGCTTCAGATACCTCATCTTTGTGAGTACACCCGTCACCTTCTGATGAGGTCACAGCGTCTGTTTACTTGGCTGTGTGTGTAGCTGCTGTCATACAGAGACTAACCTCAGCGTCTGCTTGGCAGTATGCAGTATGGCTCGTCCTCTGGGTGGGCTGGAACTCCTTCATCATCTGTTTCTACCTGGAGGTCGGAAATCTGTCTCAGGTGAGTCCTGTGTGTGCTTGGACATTTGCCAGAGACATTAGAGAAAGATTAATTGCCAATTATTTTGATAATTACTGTATAAACAATGCTGGTTTGGCTATTCACCTCTTACTAACATGCTATATCTATTAAGTAGTTACTAAATCAATAAGCAAAACGATAGAACATTAATCTGCAACTTTTTAATTATCAGTTTATTTTAAAAATGCCAAAAATTCCACTGGAGACATCCTCCTTTCAATCTGTGAGCTAAGCTTCTCTTAGGTTCTGCAGTAACTAACTTAATATCATTGGGGTTTATCTTTAGGTTAGACACATTAACAGTTGTCATCTTGTTAATTTTTCAATAATCAAAGCCCTTTTTAGATAATAATAATAATCAGTGGATTAATTGATAAAACATTGTCTGCTGTTGCCCAAATTTGCAGTACCTTCAGAGGCCCAAAGATATAGAATAATTAAGAAATTTATATGAAAGAGGTTCATATAAAAATTCTTATTAGCCCAGTAAAGCTGCTGCCTTGAGCTGACCACCAAGTCCCTAGGCTGGGAACATCTGGAAGTCATGTAGCATGCAATATTGTCAAATATTCTTTGTATCCAGCTTCCCAGATACAAATTGCGATGAGTATTTTCCGATAGCTTCTGACACTGTCCTCTTCTTTTATGAACATGTGTACATATGTATGGGTGTTCAGGACAGGGACTTCCTCATGACGTTCAACACATCTCTCCATCGTTCGTGGTGGATGGAGCACGGTCCTGGTTGCCTGGTAACGCCAGTCCTAGACTCTCGCATGGCCCCTGATGACCACCATGTCATCACCGTCTCCGGGTGTCTCCTTGACTACCAGTACATCGAGGTGTTGAGTTCTGCCTTTCAGATCTTGTTGGCTGTACGTATCCGACACACACACTCCTACAAATAATCATACAGTCTCTTTCTTTTACATTCAGTTGGCATTACACAGACAAACACACATATAGGTATTTTTTTGTTTTATTTTGCTGACCCCTAAACTGTTTGTTTCAACATTCTCTGTGAAATACTGAGGAGACACTGTTAAGTCAGCAGTGACTCAGCCGATGCAACAACACTCATCTTGTTTCTGACATCTCTCTCACAGCTCTTTGGCTTCGTGTACGCCTGCTACGTGAGCAAAGTCTTCCAGGACGACGAGGACAGCTGTGAGTGCTTTTGTCTTCTCCCCTAAAAGCTTGTTGATCTTCCTCCAGCGCCTTGTTCCGCCGATCTGGTTTTACTTTTTGTCACACTGCGGAAAGACCTTTTAGTGGGAGCGAGGAACGTTGATGTGAGCGCTGTTAGCTCGCTGTTTTCTCCTGCCTGACTCATGCTGAGTGATATCACAGCGGAGGATTCCCTATGGGTGATCTCAGCGCTCCATCTGCGGAGAGTATTAGAGTGTGTCTGCTGGAATATTCCCACCATCAGAGTGTCCGTCTGTCTGCGGGACGAGGGCCTGTCTATTTGCATTTGGGTGTGCCATCTGTGGGTCTGAATGGTTTTACCTTCTCGCGTGTCTCTCGTGACTGGTTTACCTTCACTGAGTAAAAGGAAATTAAGTCCTGCAGCTACAATATGAAACCATATGTTTGATTTTCTGTAAAAGCAAAGGACATGCTGTGTCAGTGATCTTTTCCAATCACGCCGTGTCAGTGATTATATGCATGTCGTAACACAGTGATGATAATGAAATCACAGTGACATGCAAATCATTACTTTCTATTGATTCCTTACTAATATATTCTGACTGACGCTGGGATTTTTTTAACAGTGTGGATAGTTAAGAGTTTAAAATATCCCATAGTATGATAATCTGTTTTTTAGTAATAACATAATATAACCAATATTTTTTGATCACTTAGACTTTTGACCGACATGTGAACAGGGAGGGATTTTTTACAAATGAAGAAATGACACTAAACCAACATCGGTGTTGTTTGATGGACAAACTGTGTAATGTAAATATACATTTCTTGCTATTTATAAGTCGATATATATATATACAAATACCAGATACTAGTTTATTGGCAATTAGCTTATAATGAACAATATATCAGTCTGGGTGATGTAATTTTTACTGGCACTATATTTACTGCATTTCATGTATTAAAATATTATGTTGAGTTTCTGTTGCTCCCTTAATTTAAATTGCAATAATACAAATCAAAGATAAAAATGAAGATGTTAGAGCTTGGGTTTTCTTTTTCCACCCATCCCTAACTTATTGTCTAAATCTCTGCTGAAGTCGAACATCGAGCAGTGTTTTCATTGTCAGCTGGCAACTCTTGTGTTTGTTCCTCTGAATCGATTGAGAAAGATTAGACCAATGTATCCGTGACACAGAGGCGGCGAGAATGATGATGTATCGGTGCGTCTCTGCAGGTTCTGGTGCCAGAGTGGGTTTACAGTGTTATAGCAGTGTATTGAAAGCATTGTGATGCCATCTGAGGCCGTGATAGATTTCCATGTCAAAATAAAATCTGATCTCGAAATGCAAAACTTTACAAAAAAAAAACGAATTTACGAGAAAATTGAATGATCTCATCCTTCTCTTTCTTTCTTATTTTAAAGTTGATTTCATCGGTGGCTTTGACTCTTACGGATACCAGCCTCCTCAGAAGTCCTCTCATCTGCAACTGCAGCCACTGTACACGTGAGTTATTAATTCAGAGATTTCTTCTCCTTCTTTTTGAGCTTATTGTGGCCTGTTTCTCTTTCAAGGGGCACTCCAGTAATTTAGTATCACAGCTCCATATTGTAAGGGGACTCACAAGTGAAAGGTTAATTTTTTTTAATCGTCAAAATTCATGACAGAAAATTCTGACCTTTTAATCTATAGTTTGAATGAAGCTACAGAACGCTAGAGATTTACATAGATCTTCACTTCATTTTAATCCCACACCCTCACTTTGTCACGCAGACTTCTGTTTAACTATCTCCAGAGGCGTCTCCCTCTCCTCCATATGTGCAGAAATCACTCTAAAATACCATAGATACAAACACTGCCATTTTGTGCATTAATGACATTTAAACTAGTTTTTATGGAACCAAACTTACTGGAAAAGATAACACTTCAACAAACAGTGGTGTGATAAGATACCTAAAATAACAGAAACCGTTTATGAGAAAAAAATATTTTACCCACACATTATAGTATAGTGTCAACTTTGTAGTTTGGTCCATGTCCCATACATTAACATGAGGGAGGCTGAATTTCATGACCTATACTGCAGCCAGCCACCAGGTGGGGAGCTGACATGTCGTCCATCTTTATATATATATTTTTTTTTTAACAATATATTTATTGAGTTTTACATATAAGAAACATACATTCAAACATTTATAAACATACAAACGTTTATGAACACCCCCAACCCACAGTCAAACACTCAGGGTAAAGAAAAGGAGGCAGAAATTAAATAACTTAAATAAGATTAAATAAAATAATTTAAAAAAAAATACATATATAAAAATATAAGAATAAATAGTAAGTTAGTAGTTAAAGTAAATAAAGACATAATTATACAAATACAATTAAATTAAATTAAATTAAATTCCAATCAATCAAATCAAAAGCCTAGATAAAATAACGTTCTCTTATTCATATTATTAGTTAGTTACAATTAATATTCATCCTATTAGGTGCTGATATTTTATTCTGTTTCCATCTTTATATATTTCAAATTGCATTCATAGGATGAGTAGTCAAGTAATGAGTAAACTGTAAAATTGGTGGAGTGTCCTTGTTTGTACAGTTACATCAAAGTGTAATATACTTTAACACTGACATCTGACAATATGAACCCCCGTAATCTCTTCCCCTTCTGTATCACAGGGCTGGTTAACCGTCGGTAGCACCCCCCTCAGGCCAAAACCCCGGCGGCGTCACTGTGGATGGGAAGTGGCAGTGGCCCTGATTACACTCACTCTGTGTGTCACAGTTTACCCGAGCAATGGACTTAACCCACCCCCCCCCCCCCCCCGAGGGAGAGGCGTCGTGTGCGTGTGTGCATGTGTGCTTGTGTCTGAAACGGAGAACTACAGCCCTGATTAGAATGTACAGAGCTCAGGGAAGAACCAGCACGCCAGGTGGTCTGATAAGATGAATGGAAAAGCAGAAGGAGGAGGAGGGGAAAGGGGGGGGGGGGATACAGAGAACAAGAGCTGGGGACACCTCCGTCAAATCACAGAGGACACGCTTCACTAAACTGCCAGCTCTCAACACTCCCACAAGTGTGTTTGTGTGTGTGTGTGACTGTGTAACTCCACAGAACTAGCAGATGCTTTGTGGTCGCACCCTGGACTCTAACCACTCAGTGCCGTTGTGAATTTTCTTCTTTTTTTTTTTTGGAGTTCTTGTGTATGACTGCGTGTGTGTGTGTGTGTGTGTGTGCGTGCGGGTGGGCGGGGTGGGGGTGGGGACGTAGGTGGGGTCACATAATAAAAAGAGGCACAGCTTGTACCTGTTGTCGTTTTAGAATGTGGTGATGTCAAATTAGAGCAGTCTTTACGAGTCCCGCTCCCAAAGCCATCTTCCCTCACTCACCTGCCGTTAAAAAAGACCCCGGTGGACATTTGAGACTTTTACGTTACAGGTCAGGCCCGTCGAGGTCATAAAGCAGAGCTGCTGGAGCGGAGGAGGAGGAACTGCCTAGAGGATCACGCTGTCTGTACTTAAGAAGATTTTATTATTGTGAAAAAAACACCCGTGAAAAGACCAAATGCAACAGCTTGTGTATCATCCCACAAACCTATTCTGTTGTGGAGATCTTGACCTCTGTAAGTCATGGAATATAAGTTTTAAAAACGACCTAAATCATATAGACTCTAGTTTTAAGACAGTAAATAGTGTCTTTGCTGGGGACTGTTGTCAGCTGCCTATGTGGTCATCTAGTGAGTATTTACAGAGTACTTGGGATTGTCTCGAAATAAACTACATCGCCCAGTTTCATTGTGATGAAGGAAAGTGTCACCCAGTGCAACACTGTGGCTCGCTGATGTGTTTTTAATAGTTTTGGACAACAATAGGAGACTATGGAAAAAATGCAAAGGCTATTCCAGGCTTTGTCTACGCTCGTTTGAAGGATCCACAAATTGCAGATTTTGGTCTTTTTACTGGATTTGTTTACAATAAGAAATAAAAGACGGGTCCGTTACATTTCTGGGGAAACTACAGAAATGTAATGTAAGACAAATGACCAGTTTGAGTTGAGTTTTCAGGAGGATAAATTCTTTACCTGTGCGGCTGTCGACTGTAGCGGTGCAGATGGCTTTGGGATCAGGCATTAGTGTGTCTATGGGGGGGAGGGGGATACTGTGCATGTAAATAACCAGCCAATGATTGTTTTGTTGGTTCAATTTAGAGAAAAAAATGAAGGGGGGGGGGTACATTAACAAGGGGTTGGGACTGGGGGAGAGGGGTACACATATCAAAGTTTTCGCTCACACCTGTTTCTCTCGTCCTCTCACTGCCCCTCCGCAGCTTAGCCCGGCACCATCACACACGCACACACACACCACACACTACACAATCTGCCCCTGCCGCTCAGTCACTGGGGCAATAATGACGACCACTGGTTTAATGAAAAACTCACGATCACGCACGTCGACATGCTTCCCTCCGAGTAGTTACGGTACCTGGGATGGGGGAGAGGACGAGGTGAAGAGAGGCAGGTATGAGGTGAAGACCTTATTGGGTGTATAAGGTGAAGTTTGAAATAATAAAAAAGTACACTTTCTACATTAAAGCCGACTCCTGTTTTCATCTGTAGACACATATTTTTCTCCCTTAGGCGCTTTGTGTTTATTAAACTGAGTGTTTTCCTTCCCTGTTTTGATCACATTAATATCGGGATTGTGAGGCACTGATCTTTTTCTTTTTTATTCCAGAGGAGGTAAGTAGATTATAGAAATGATGCAGTGATGATATTGTATAATGAGGATTTGATTTGTCAGCACTTAACACAAAACTAATGTATGAGCTTATAAACATAATATACACCCTCCAGGGTATTTACTGGACTATACAAGTATGATTAGCAGCCTGACCTGTGTCATGCTCATCATCCATACATATTATTATCACCATACCCATAATCTACTGTATCCACATTGCGTCATCCACACCGCGACTCAGGACGTGTCTCTGGAGGTCTGTCCCCGGGGACACGTCTCCAGAGCCGCTGCAGGTGTCTCTGAGGTCCGGGCCCCTCGTCTCCTCGCACCCTCACCTCCCGGAGGAGAGGCAGCAGCAGCAGCGTCACACCTGCTGGTCGTGTGGTGCAGCACGTTGCCATGGCTACCGAGCACCACGTTACCGTAGAGACCCCGGGACATTGTGTCCAGTCTGTCCACTGTCTCCGTTCAATAAAGGACAACGATATCATCTGAGTGATTTCCTACAGGCAGACACTTTTATTTATATTCTGATAGTTGTGCAGCAGGTTTATTTATTTGTAGTTTTTTTTTTGCAGTTCCGCAAAAAATGAAAATGCTGTTTTTTTTCTCCATTGACAAACAAGTGGTCGGGATGTAAATAAAACTGAATAAATAAACACAAACCGACAGGCACATAACAAAGGGTCTGACCGACCCTCCCTCCCCCCCCCCCACCCTCCCGGTTGGCGCAATGAACCGCACGCTCTCTCTCCTCTCTTCCCGTCATGCAGCGCTCTCGCCTGCTCCTCCGCCGAGCCGCCATGTTGTCGGAGTGAAAGCCCGGGGTGTCAGAGAGAAGCTGGGGCCGGAATCCGCGACCATCCACCCTCTCCGCCGGTGAGTACCGTCCGTGCAGCGGTCGCGGTGACACCGGGCATTGTTTATCCGTGTCCCGGAGCCGGTATGGCCGCCCCCGGGGCCCGGGAGAGGGGTAGAACCGGGGCTTTGTGTCGTGAGGCTGCGGCGGCTGCCTCCCTTTCTGCTGCCTCCCTCTCCCGTTGTGTCGGCTCTTCCGCTCCAGACAGCTCTGGGGCCTTTGTTAGCCTCCGCGTCACGGGGACCTGTGGGGCCACGGAGCCGGCAGCACACACCGGGCCCACCGGGGGAATGTCGGCAACAACACGGCGATATAACCGGGGTACCACCGCCGGTAAAAACACAGTGTTAGCCCGTGTTTGGCCCCTGGTCCTCCCGGGCTGAGCTGATGTCGGGAGGCCGTGTTATTGTTGGTAGACACGGGCAGTGAACCTCCACAACACAGCCGGGACCCGGCGTGTGTGGAGGCGGATGCATGAACACGAACCCCCCCGGTAATTGTCACCAGTGTTTTCACGAAGCATCCACATTTGACCGTTTCGTGTTTGATGTGTCATGTCTGCCAGGGGGAGCAATGTGCTCTCTGTGCCGAGGACCCTGCCTCGGTGAGCCGCTAGCTGCTCGGACCGTCACACCCCTGTCGGTGCCCGGTCTGCGGTGGATCGATCACCGGTATCGAACAATGATTAACCCGGTTAGCTTGCGGAGCACACAGCCCGTTTCCGGGTGCTGGGAGTTAAGCTGGTAGCATAACAAGCCTGCATTTGGAGGGGGTGGGCCACACGGTTGTGGATTTCCGGGTGTTTCTCCACCGAACGTGGAGTGGGTACGTGAATAAAGAGCGATCGTGCTGCTGCATGAGGAGCGGCGGAGTGAATCGACCCTGTGACCACACACTTGTGTTTATCCGCTGGGCCCGTGGAGCCGGGGTTGGAGGGGGTGTGTTGCCCGGTGCTCAGCAGACATGATGCTGGTGAGGCTGCAGCTGCATGTGTCTGGAGACGCTGTCACACGGACTCTCTGAGAGGTGATGGCTGAGTGGCTCGGTGCTTGTGATCCTCTCACGGCATGTAGGGACCCAAATGTGAACACAGGTCATTTTAACACAGATTAGAGTTTGTGGGATAAACTGAGGCAGTAAAACACAAATTATAACCCCCCCCCCCCAGACTGCTGGAAACCACAGGGCTTACCACTGCAAGCAGACAGATCGGGCCTCACACCCTGCATGGGTCATGGGGTCATCACCACTCACTTACATGACAGGGCAACTTTGGCCTCTTCAAAATACAAACCTGCAGAAAACACCAACTTAAATTGTTCTATTTACACAAATCTTTTGCCTATAACAGTTATTTACAACTTTGCGGTTTCGTGGCGTTGCTGTTGTTGTTGTATTGTGTTGCACATAGACGTTTGTGTCTTATAATTGCGTCTAACATTGGAAAGCAAAGCAACCTCAGTATGTTGCAATACACGCCAAAACCTCACCACCGGCCACAGGAACCATTAGGGTTAATTAACACCTTTTCTTTAACACATGCACCTCCACATAGTCAAGGTTTATGACTGTATTGTTACATCTACATTAGTTTTCGTTAACTCTGCATAAAAACTGGACAATTAGTTGATCGGCGGTAACAGGGCGAGATTGAAGCGGCGGTCTGCAGTCGGCGTGTCTGCTCAGTGATTCATACCAACCACATACGTGTGGGCAGATCACCTTGAACCCAACGGGGGGGAACTAATCAGCCGCCCACGCTACATGCGGATCACTGGGTTACTCATAGTATTTTGGGATGCCTAACAGGAAGGTGTTTTACAAGTGTGTTTGGTTCCAAATAAAGAGAGGTGCAGTTTACAGTCAGAGGTTGGCAGTTAAATCTCTTGACTCTTTACCCTTTTCTCCTGTTCTGATTTAGCCTGACGTTGTCATACTCATGATTCTAGTCAGAATATGAGTCTGAGATCGCTCCATTGGGCTGTGATTATGGGGCGTGTTTGAACTGAACCAGGAAAAAAATGCCTCTTCGCTCATTGGATAGACCTACAACCAATCAGAGCAACGTAGTATGTGACTTATGTTAAATAAGCGACCATCGGGGCCAGCTGATAAATTAAACTTTTTCCGAATCCCGTAGGAAGGACGGCAAAATCATCTTTTTGATCTACAAATGCCTTGATTCTCTGTTCCTCTTTCAAAATTAATGCACTGTCGATGTCTGCTAAGACTCAATGGCAGCATCTACACATCTCAGCTCCCCAGCGGCAGGCATGTTAGTGGAAAACAAAGTCAACCCAAGTGCTCTTTGATGACGTAGTTGATTAGGTAACTGTTGATCATCTGTCCATCATCGTATAAAGCCCGCCCTGACAATTTGATTGGTCCGAACAGCTCATGTTCTGAGATAATTTCTCCCCAACAGAGCGACTCCAGACCGAACTTCCCGACCGAAAATGTTGTGGGCGGGGCTAAGTTCGTCTGGCCCCCAGGCTAGTTCTGATTCTCAACATTTACTTATGTTTAATGGCGGCTAGTCCCGCTAATGTGAGGGCCCCAGTGTGATTCATATTACCGCTCTCCCTTGTGCGGCAGCAGCCTACAAAACTCGATCATGTGCTCTGAATTTTTTAGAGCGATTAATCTAATTAGGTTTGTTTCATATTTACATACAATTCTATTAAATTAGTGCCCTGCAGCAGCTCTGCAGTCAAACTAGACAGTGAACCTAACCAGTCGGACCGTATTGAATCAATGAGAGCCGTACGTATAGAGTGAGGTTCGGATGAAAGCCTCTGCTCTTCATGACTCTACAGCCGGCTCAGTGAGAACATTGTTAACTAAACTGCACTGTGCAAAATATACACTACATCCGCCCTGTAGGAAAAATGCATTGATTTGTTTCTTTTAGGGTTATTATTGAGGCTGGTGTTTGTGGTTCTGTTGAGGTTGATTTGTTGTACTAACCCAGTGTTCAACAGTTTTAACCACAAGAAGTTTTATTGCAGTGCATTTATGTTAAACTGCATTTTAGCTTGTTATTTAAAATAAACTGGCAGACAAGTGTAGTTTGACATGTAAAGCAGTTCAAGCTACAACGTGCGTCGATATATTTTAGTCTCTGGTTAGGCCTCTGTCCTATTCAAAAGTGCCTAAGAGATATTGGCCGCATTTACATATGCACATATGACCAAAGTATGTGTTGACTTATAGAAAAGCGACACAGACTCTGAACTTTGAACATGAACCACGTGGAATAGTAAAATGACAGGCAAATGATTAGATCAGCGATTTGTTTTACTCTTTACCTTTCTTGAAAAGTAAGGTTGCAGAACATGGATCACGTTTTTTTTTTCTTTTGTCATTTCATTTCTGGGTGGGGACAATAACTTTTGTCATTATTTAATGGCTGGAAAACACAATCTAATGCCCCACTGGCACAAGGTGGAACGTAAGTCCTCTGTGTATGTGTTATTGTGGGATTAAGTCACAAGGGTTTTATTAAACAGACTTGTTTCCTCACTCTGTCTGAATTAGTTCTTAATAGCATTAGTTTAAGGTAGATGTACATAATAAACTAGCAGCTGAGCATGACGTCTTGATTCTGAGTGTTTTGTTTGTTCAATGTGTTGCTCCAGTTTTGATCCAGTTTGCCTTTTGTCTGAATGTAACGTATGTATTTGTCTCTCTCTCCTAACAGGCTGTGGTGGAATGAGCAGTGTGTGTGTGTTGAAGAGGAAAGCAGTGCTCTGGCAGGATTCATTCAGCCCCCACCATAGAACTACATCTCCCAGCATGCCCGTGGTGCTGAGCAGCGGAGGACATGCCCCTCCAACTGGGCAGACCCCTCAGGCCGCACCCCCCAGCCAACAGGTAATACCCTCGGCATTTACACCTTTCAAATATTTCATTCATTCATAGACATGTGTTTGTCTCAAAGAAACTTTTCTCTGTTAACTATGGGGTGTCCTAGGCTGTCGTTCGTCCTGTAGAACCATATTTGCCAGTTCATTGTGTTCACATTGAAATACCCAATTGTGTTGTCTCTGTTGAATAAAGATGGTTTAAATGATGCTTTTGGAAATATAACAGACATACTCAGCTATTTGTACTTAAGTACAAAGGATGCAAAAGCAGAGCAGAGAGTCTTTTCCCTGCTTTAACTGCTGACTCGGGTTGGAACAAAGAATAGCTCTGTAGATGTGAAACCTCACTTAGTAAGTTTTGACCTACTAGAAGTTGTGACTGCTGCCTTTAGGTGTCTATTTTCTTATTTATTATGAATGTGCTACACGTCTGATATTGTTGGATTGTCAAGTCATGTTATATTTGTGAAATTCACATTAGATTTATTGAGTTTTGTGATAATGAATAAAAAATCTGTCCAGGCTTAATTGTGCTTAGAGAAATTATTCTTTAGTTAATTGGTAAATCCGTCAAATGACAAAAACAAACGTTTTTGTCATTTGACGGAGTTTCATTGTCGTCATTGGTCTTGTGAAAGTACAAAACCCTTTTTAGTCACAGCTTCACAGACGTGAGGAATTGCTGCAGCTTTTTTTTACTTTTCTAAATGGTTAAATGAGCTGTTTGAAGTGGGCTGCTGGTCCCATGAGCTGGGTCATTTTCAATATAGTTGTCTGTCTTTTTAAAAAGAAAATTTAGAATTTATTGACTGAAAAATAACTGAGTTTGGTGAAACCTTTTGGCGCAGCTACAAGTATGTTACAGAAATACCTTATATAGTCGGTATGTTCTTTTCTCTAGGCTGATAGAGCTGCTGCTGTTACATACAAGAGCTGTTAGCCTATTCACAATAGCTGTTAATTGGGCAGACTAGCCATGCTGCTATAAAATATGTAATAAAACTAACTGTAGCTGTCCTGAAAGTCCCACAATAACCTCATCAGTTAAGTGTTGCTGCTTGTGCTTGATAACAAGTTTAGTAGTCATTACTAATTCTGGGGGGGGGGGGGGGGGGATTCAGTCCATCTGATAAGTTGATTGAATGACGTCTCGCTCAGTCACTCTGTTGCGTGTGCAGTGAATGACTGAGGCCACTTGTTTCACAGTACATGGAGACTGGTTCTTTGATGACGGCGTCTGGTGGGGAATTTTGGGTTCGCCCTCAAAATTAGTTAGAGGAAGTCTGCACAAGCTTTGGCAGCGAAAAGAAATGCAGCTTCCTATTTGGATGTCATTTGAGTTTCACACGGGAGGATGTGGTTCTGAATTCCTCAACCCAGGGTGCTGTTGGAATCAGGATGATTTTACAAAAAAAGGATACGATAGATTGGGAATCTGCTTATTAACATATAGTCATAATGTTTAAAAAGATGTTCAGATATTTGTTTTCGTCGGTCAGAAACCTTTGAGGATTTACAGCTGAAGAAGCACTTTGCTGTTCAGTTGCAGTACATTGATGTTTATTTGTATGTTTGACTTTTAATCATGCTCAACTCTTTGTGTGTATGTTTCTTCTCTTGCATTTTTTGTTTAGTTATAACCGTCTATACCTACATGTCTCCAGTCGTTGCTCAGATACACTCTGCTTGTTCCTGTTGCCAGTAATTTCAGGATAATGTGCATGTGTGTCTCTAAGGGTGTGGCGGGTGCTGGACGTTCCCAGGATGATGCCATGGTCGACTACTTCTTCCAGCGGCAGCACGGTGAACAGCCTGGCAAACATCGCTGGCCAACTGGAGACAACATCCATGACAGCCAGGTGTGTATGTGTTAGTGTGGCAAAAAGGGAGATGCCATTGCAGCACTGCTACTGTGAATGTGTCGTATTATATTTAATACTGTTTGTTATTAAAATCATGACTCTGACTTATTGAGATAATTAAATTGGCTGTGTGGAACAAACTCTTTCTAACATGTTAAAGCATGAGGTTAAGATAAAGGGTAACGTTTTTAGTTAAAATTTTCAAGACATCATCTGTATTAGCTACTTGATGTAAGAAAAAATTAGATTAGATCTAAATTGATATCAATTTTAAGATGACCTCTAGTGTCTTCAGTTTCAGCTGCTTGAATGTGTTCAAGCAAATCATGTTACTTACTATGTTTGTACCGTAATTGAGAATGAAACACATGGTGTCACACTTTTAACATCTCCCCGGTCTTTGTGTCTGCAGGTGCGATCCATGGACGAGTTGAACCATGACTTTCAGGCTCTGGCTTTGGAGGGGCGCGCCATGGGAGAGGTGAGACATTAGGGTTAATGGTTGTAGTTGCATAAATGTGCGTGCAGACTATGGAGTATACATAGCTTTCCTAGGGATAATGTAGCATGTGGGCTGGTCACACTCATGACATGTCAGTAAAATGTTGATGTCTGAAATTGATTTAAAATAAGTGGATTTGATGAGGTCAGATATGTGTCACAATTTGACATAAACATGGCTGTGTTATGTCACTTAACCACCTTGCTGGAAAACACCCGATTCACATTGATTTGTAGATCAATTACCATGGCAACAGCCAACGTTGCAAAGCAGTTGGGTCAGCCCTAACTGACAGACTCCAATTTGAATAATAGGAAATCTAAGAAAAAAATAAACGGACAAGTCGCTTCGTGAAAGGCGCTGGAGCTTAAAGTAGCATGGATTTGTGTTTGCATTGTGTTTCTCCAGAACTCAAAAGGTCTGAAAAATGAGAAGCGTCTTGTCTCAGATGCTTTTTAATTTGAACTGGTTGGACTGGCTGTTGGAACGTATTAAACACAATCAACACTCTGTTAAGCTGTTAATGCTGGACCAGTGCCTAACTTTGGCTTGTTGAACCCAGTCCGCCTTTTAAAGCGTCAGGTTTTATAAGTTGTTGTATTCAAGTGGTGTTGATGTTATATAGCTGTGGGCTGTTATATGTTGCTAAAAGTCCCTCTGCCACTATGAGTTGTTGTTTCCTGTTGCCAGAAGATACTGATCATAGTGGTTTACAGAATCAACAAACTTTATTAGGGGAAAAATGTTGACTAATAAAAAGGAGAGAAACACGAACGAGCTACTGACAAAGAGCTAGAGTCTACTTGGTATGTCCAATCTCTTAAAACGACTTAAAACTATTCAACTCTAATAAATTACATTTTAAAATAAAAATAATGAGCAGTTATCTTTTCATCGCTGCTTTTACTTAAGCTTATTTTCAGACATGCACTGAACTACAGAGAATCTCCCGACATTCTCTGGAGGGGCTGTATGTGAGAACGCAAATGTCCAAGTGAGAGGCTCCAGACTTTCTCTGGAGTTTCTTAGGATGGCCCCGTAGTAAATCTCTGGATAATGTCTAAATGAGCCGATGTGAGAACACTGCAGGAGATCCTCTGGATTCACCGTGAGCGGGTGGGATGCTTTTTTAACACGCGACAGAAGCAAAGCGAAAAGAAACACGAAATACAAATATCTCAGGATGAAAAAGCAGTGGCATACACGATAAGATGCTTTTGGTGATAAGCTTTGGAGATTTCTGTGTTGCTTTTTCTTTTGCGTGATTGCCAATGATGGACCTGTACTTGTCTGTGGTGAAGTCAGGCGTCAAAACTCTGAAAAGTTGTGTATAATACTGGAATTTAAAATGCACCACTGACAGTTTTGAATAAAAGCAAGCCGGTTATGTTGTTTGTAAGATTCGACGAAGTCTCTGCTCATATGCTATGATGTGCAAATAATCAGTTCTGTAAATGTTTTATTTTGCCCATTCCATGTGCCTATATCTGTATCACCATTTTCACCTATTTTTCCTCCTTTTTTACCCCTTTTCTCCTCCTGTTGTCCTGCGTCTCTACAGCAGCTGCTCACTGGTAAAAAGTTCTGGGAAGCGGACGACTCTGGGAAGGACGGACCAAAAGGGATCTTCCTGGACCAGTGGAGGGACAGTGCATGGAGTGCCTCAGGTACCCACGCGTCTGGATTGTCTTTGTGATACCGTAGCAGACGGCAGGTGTTACGGGTCTAGGGATTTTGCCAGCGTTTATTTTTCGCATGCACATTGAGAAACCACAAGAGCACTCGCTGGCTAGTATCTGAGTATTAATATTTATATTCCTGTCAGTCAGAAGCTGAAGACAAAGTGAAATCACCATGATGGTCTCCCAGATGATTATTTGAGATTCCCTCTGCTGTAACTTGTCAACACAAATCAGTTATTTCTGTTGGCGTGATGACAAAATAAATACCTGCAAATCTGAAGAAGTCTGACACTTGTTTATCAGATAATTTCTGTGGAGACGTGTCCTTGGGCCAGATACTGAACCTAGAATTGCCCCTGCTGGCTGTACAGGCTGTATGAATGGTTGTTCCTCTGCATAAAGAGGTGCTGTGTGATTGGGTGAATGTGTCTTTTCCTTTAAAGTACTACCAGCAGTTGATAAAACTTGAAAAGCACGGTATAAATGCAGTCAATTCCCTGTCCCTACCATTTAATGCTGCTAATGTGTTACGCTATCCCCTGTCATGCCCGAAGCATTGTGCATGAATGCTATTTATTGATCCTGCTTCCTCTCATTGTAGATCACTCAGTCTCTCAGCCAATCATGGTAACCCGTCGGCCAGGCCAAGGTTTCCATGGCGGAGGTGAAGTGGGCGTGGGCTCGGTGATGTCACCGCGGTCTGAGAGTGGAGGGTTGGGAGTTAGCATGGTGGAGTACGTCCTCTCCTCCTCACCAGCTGACAAACTGGATTCCTGCCTTCGGAAAGGACCTTACGTAAGTATCTTCTCTTCGTCAGTAAAACCACAGTTTGTCGTTACTCATCTTTCTGTAATCACTTTAACTGAGCCATCAGATTTTCAATATCCTTGGCTGCACACATCGGCTGCACTTGTTCTCTCACTGGTCGTACCTTATCAGCTGGTGGTTGTCCGATTAGGACAAGTGTTGTTTCTTTCAACTTGTTCATGTCAGTTTGTTCTCCCGACTGTTCTCCCGACTTTACTGTCAATCCCTGTTATGTTGTCAGAACCCCTCTCTCACTGTATCTGTTATATTCATGGTCTCTCACTGATCACACAGGGCCAGAGGGATGGAGAGGTGGAGGAAGAGAAGCCAAAGGCAACGTTTGAGGGAGAGAAACTCAAAGAGTTGACAGAAGCTGAAGTTGATGTCATCAGTGACGTCATCAATCCCAATGGGCTGCCTGTGCAGAATGGCCTCGATGTGGATGTCAAAGAGTTTTGGTAGGACACACACTTTCCAGACTCGTTTGAGAAAAGCTTATCTTGTTCTACAAACAGCCTTCAGATGTAAATTCAACATCTTCTCCTTGCAGTCGTCCCCAAGGCAACATGCCGGCCCCTGGCCCCGAGGGTGACCTGCATGGGGGTCCATGCGGTGTAGGGGCTGAGGGCATGACACCCTTAGGAGGGGGTGGAGGCCCCAAGCCCCCCGAGGACTTCTCTGGTGTAGAACAGGGGGGCGTCACCATGGACCCCATGGAGTCGGTGATGGAGCCACTTCAGTTTGACTACAACTCCCAGATGACCATGGACTCTGCGCCCACTGTGGGTCTGTTTGATTACGCTAACCAGCAGCAGCAGGTAAGAGAGTGGTGGTGGCGGTGGTATAGTACAAGTATAGTTTCTGCTCCAGTGATGTTTAAAGTATGTTTATCTGTGATTTTGTGTTCAGCTGTTTCAGAGAAACAATGCTCTTGCCGTGCAGCAGTTGACAGCAGCCCAGCAGCAGCAGTACGCCTTGGCAGCAGCACAGCAGTCTCACATTGGTAAGCATGTGTGTTATTCAGTTATATGAGCAGGACCTCTCAATGTAAACATCTCATTTGTTAATAGACGCATGTTTGTTTCATAAGGCACTTCTTCTCTCTGTGCACGTAAAGTTACAGGAATTGGTCGGTCTCACCAGTTACTCCATAAGTGCTGCAGCGTCTAGCTATTCTAGCTTATTTCTTAGATTGAACACTCCTGAAGAAACTGAGGACTATTTTTGCACCAGTTTAAAAAGAAGTCTTAATTCAGGACTTAAATAAAAAATGTATTGGTGTATTGAATGGTGATTGTAATACTCCATGTATTATGTCAAATCTTTCACCCCAGTCTTGTCTTTTATGAATTGTCAGGTCTGGCCCCAGCGTTTGTGCCCAATCCTTACATCATCAGTGCTGCTCCACCTGGGACAGACCCATACGCAGCTGGACTAGCAGCAGCAGCCACGCTTGGTAACATTTGTAATTTTGAAACTGACACCATGCTCTATTTAAATGAATTTAATAACTCGTATAAAAACTGGCACAGTCGTCCCATCTCATCAGTATTTTGCATATTTGTTTGTGTTTAGGTCCAGCAGTCATGCCTCCCCAGTACTACGGTGTGACCCCCTGGGGGGTCTACCCTGCCAACCTTTTCCAACAGCAAGCTGCTGCAGCTAACAACTCAGCCAATCAGCAGGCAGCAAACCAGGGCCAGCAGAACCAACAGCAGGTCAGTCGGTTATTTACTTAGGCTAATACCGGCCAGGCCTGTCCTATTATCCTGGTGATTTATTATGTCACCCTGTATCTCTGTGTAGGGATGCTGGTGTAAACACTAACTACTTGAGACATTCACAATATAAACTTAATCTACAGTACACCACAGGTTATCTGCTCTAAAACAGATTTAGAGAAACTATTGATATTGACATAGTAGTCTGTTTTTTCTGACATTGCAAAGGTAATGCGTGGTGGTGGCAACCAGCGACCTCTGACCCCCAGCCAAGGTCAGCAGAATCAGCAGAATGACCAGCTGGTTGCAGCAGCGGCCGTCAACTCGGCCCTCGCCTTCGGGCAGGGGTTAGCGGCAGGAGTCCCTGGTGAGTCTGACACTCCCACTGTAAATTGGTTTTACTACTTTGGAAAAACTCCCAACAGACCCAATTACATTTGCTATTTCAACACTGCTGCCTATAAAACTGCTGCTGAAATTTACTTAAACAGCCCCCAAATGTACACAGTACTCAAGAGGAAACTGCTCTCTAAATCAATATTCCGATTCTGTCTCTTTCTCAGGGTACCCGGTGTTGGCCCCTGCAGCCTACTATGATCAGACAGGGGCCCTGGTGGTCAACACTGGAGGGAGGAATGGCCCTGTCCGCCTGATGGCTCCGGGCTCTGTCATCATATCTCCCTCCGCAGCACAAGCAGGTAACGCAGTAATGAACATAAAGGCCAAGGGTGGGCTACAGTTTATTCTGAAACGGGACAAAGTCATGCACACAAACCAGGATTACACACTGTGGTCTTCATAAACATGTTCCCAATGTGCTATCCAACCAGAACCTGCAATTAGGAGATTATGAGACTGTACCTTCGAGTCTGGTCTTTTACAAGGAGTTCCCATGAGTCAGTGTGCTCAGTATCAAGGGCTATTTGTGTTTACGTCAATACTGGCAATAAAGTGAACAATTGTTAGTGGGGTGAAAATTTGTATGATAATTTACTCTTTATAAGGACACTAAACTGAGCTATAAAGAAACCTGTGAAAACACCTTCTCCTCTCACTGTTCCCTCTTCCTCCAGTTGCAGCCGCTGCAGCATCCGCAGGTGGTGCCAACGGGGGTCTCGGCGGTGGGGCCAACGGGCCATTCCGTGCCATGCAGTCCCAGCAGGGTCAGCAGCAGGGTGGCCCTGGTGGTGCTCTAGGAGGTAGCTCCTTCTACGGATCCTCCTCCCTCAGTTCCTCCTCCCAGAGCTCCTCTCTTTTCTCACAAGGCTCAGGTCAGCCGGGGCCCGGGTCTGCCTCCTTGGGATTCAGCCAGCCCAACTCCTCATCCCTTGGTGCCAGTCTGGGGGCTACGCTGGGAGGCTTTGGGACTGCAGGTTGGAATACACCTTATCACGTGCTCTGCCGTATGAGTGAGCAGCTTGATGTATATCTTTTTTTTGATTTACAATGCATTATTCCTGTCGATAACATGATCTAATTGATCTTTGTCTCCCTCTAGTGGCCAACTCGAGTGGGGGCAGTGGGTCCAGACGGGACTCCCTGACCGGCAACAATGAGCTGTACAAACGCACGCCCTCCAGCCTCACCCCCATCGGCCACGGAGGCTTCTATAACGGCACCCTGGGCTTCAGCCCCTCCCCTGGCCCTGTGGGCATGCCCCTGCCAAACCAGGGCCCGTCTCACTCCCTCACACCCCCACCTTCCCTGTCCAATCACAGCTCCTCGTCCAACCTTAATCTTGGTAAGTGTCTGTTTTGATTTAAGTGATTGATAACCCCTTTGAAAAGCTTTTTTTAGTTATTGGTTCTATGGCAACGGTGCTGTTTGGTCAGACAACGGTAAACAAAACAATCTGTTTCCATACCCGAGTGCCTCGGTTAATGTTCATTTAAAGTTAGGTTTTTAGTTTAATTAGTTTGACATATCTACAGTATAAACACTCCATGACCTGGACTGCTTTAGTTTATGGAAGCTTAACACAAATGGTGTGTTAATCTTGTTTGGGTATTGACCTGAATTAGCCTGGTAGCTTGCAGGTTTACATTCATAAATAATTTTACAATCACGAGGTACGTCTATGTGTAGTTTTATATCCCAAAATGTAATTGTTTAAAATATAACATGCTAAACATTTCCACTGTAGCTTGAAATAAATTACTGTTCCCAATCATCATTTTCAAGACATGGCACTATAATCAGTTGGCAGACTTGCAATGCAGTGTGTTTTTGTAGGTTGAATTACCAGCAGAGACTTTTGTTAGTTCCAGTTTTTTCCTGTTTGACAGTTTGGTGGAGTGAAGTATAATTCAAAGGTTCAGTTCCACTGTGAGGAAGAAGAAACGACAGCCAAACTGACTGACAGAGAAAGTTTAGGCTTCATAATGATGATTGATTACCTCACTTTGGAATTTTTAAAGTCTTTACGAGGGTGTTTATACTAAAAAATAGAAACTGAGACTGAGCCCTGATGCACTCAGCTATAAAGAAAATAATTGGAATATGCACGTGTGTTTGTTAATGTTTGTCAGGTTTTAAATCATATTCCAACGCCAAAACCGTAAAAAATATTCATCTAACACATGCTTTCAATAGAACTATATACTTAGTTTTATTTGTTTGTAACACATTTAATTAAATATCAACTGAGCTCATCACTTATTGTTGTATCAGAAAGCTGGTATTTATTTTTGCTGATGTCAACTACCTGGACTCAACTGTATATTATCTCAGTGAATCTCTGTTTCATGTTTTGGACAGTGCTGCCATCCAGTGCTGTGTTTTTGTGCTGCAGAGCGCAAATGTTATCACACGTGTGAGTTATTTTAACATAGGATAAATATGTGGGACCCAAAACTATGTCACAGCAATGAATATCTCTACTTTAAACTTGGATAAACCCAAATTATGTCAGATGAAAGTAGTGTAAGATTCTGAAATATTCCTAGGCCTGCAATAAATAACCACCTCCTTTCTACAGAAGGTCAGATTGTTCAGTCGGTTCACTTGTAGTGCACTGTGTACACACTCCCTGTCACAGTGTGTGAATTTTGACAGGGCAGTGTTGTCTCAAATCAAACACGGCCGTTGTGCACTCACTGGAAATGACGATCGCAACATTTGACCACGAGTGTCACTCGCATAAATATCTCCTCATCAGAGGCTCGTTGAAGTGACTCAGCGCAGCCTGTGTTCAGCTGCTGACTCTGAGCATTTGTAAAAGGGAATAAGAGCCTTTCATTTCCCCCACGCATGTTATGCTTAAGACAAAAAAAACAATAATGCGGAGATAGGAAAAACATAATATTTGAATTTAAGAACAATGTATTTAAACTGAAATATCCTGTTGAAAAATTCTGTCACTTGCTCTGCGACAGTTTTGCACACTTAACCGACTTTCAACCTATTTTCTACTTCAAAATTATTCAGTTGTTCATATTTGAATCTGTAGATGTAAACCTGGCTAGTAGCAGGTTTCTTATTTATTGTAATTAACAGTAACTCAGACATAATCAATATAACTCTTTATTTTACCCTATTATTATGAACCAATACACAAATAATGATCTTACTTTGGAAAATGATTTAAATTCACTCATTTTCAGAGGAAGAAAAACAAGCGATACAAACAACTCATGTCCTTTCATGCCACATCCTTTGTGGTACATGTGAAAACCTTCTCCTGCTCCATCCACTCGACTTCTCTTGCTCACTGTCAGGTGCTACACACAATGTGTTTATGGGCCCTTAAAGAGTTGTTTCATCTTCATACAATTTAAAGCTGCTCTAATCCAGACATGCGAAGGGGCTGCCAGGAATTTCCATCTAAGCTAGATTAATTACCTTGTCGACAAAGTGACAAAGGCAATTACATCCATATTCATTTTGGTCAGTCGTGATGTGGGAAACCCTGAATGTCGTAATGAATGAGTTGGGTTTGATCCCTGTGCTGTTGTTTCAGAGCGAATTAAATCCATCTCTCTTGATGTTAACGAGAGATGAGCAACACCAAAAAATATGGACATTAATGCAGGAGATAGGTTTAAACTCATGAGAGGCTGTGAGGCTCTGCAACCAGAAATAAGAAGCTCAATAGTTGGACTCGAGGTCTGGAAGGATTCAACCTGGTTCTAGCCTCTTCTTTTTTTTTTTCGTTTTTGAAAAGCCGAATTAGGCCATCGACCTTCTTAAGATATTTGATAAGGAGAATGATAGACAGGCACTGGAATAGATTTGGTGACAGTCTGCACTTGGAAGAATAGAATTCTTACGTTTTAAAGAGGCGTTCAGCAAAGAGAAAGGGTTTTAAATCGTCTGGATCAAACAAAGTCCACCTGAATGTTTGGTGATGTGCAAATTAATAAATATATGCATGAAATTAGTTTTTTGAGACTAGTTCTTTGCTTATGCTCAGTCATCTTGAACGCTTCGAGTATGCTAATGATTTGGCTTTATACGAATCGTCTGTTTTCTGTCGTTGCAGGAGGTCTGACCAATGGCAGCGGGCGTTTCATCTCCGCTGCCCCGGGAGCCGAGGCCAAGTACCGCAGCGCCGCCAGCTCAGGCTCCTCCCTCTTTTCACCCAGCAGCCAGCTGTTCCCATCATCACGGCTACGCTATGGCATGTCGGACGTGATGCCGTCGGGCCGCAGCCGCCTGCTGGAGGACTTCAGGAACAACCGCTACCCCAACCTGCAGCTCAGAGACATTGCCGGCCACATCATGGAGTTCAGCCAGGACCAGCACGGCAGCAGGTACACACAGATATCAGGCTCGCGTCAAATACACGGCACAAAAAAGGAACCAGAAAATATAATGCACCAACCCCTGAATTCTTAAATCTCTCTGTATGCAAATTACCTACAGACAAAAAAACGCGATGTGCAATTGTGTCAATCTTTAGTTTGACCCCGTGTTAAAGTCCTGTCAGGCAGCGCTGGACAAAATCTGTGGTGAAGTTCGGTGAACAACTGCAAGGATCAATGGTCACGTCTCTTTTGTGTTGACACAACGCGAACAGGCTGCATTTGTTTTAAGGAGACGACCCTCAGGACATTGCGTTGTTTATATTCTCCTCGGAAGGCGCCATACCACCGTACTTCAGGTTCATGCTCAGTTCATGCTGGTATGGGGCATGATTACGTAAACATACTGAATATAACATGAATATTTCAGACCCTGTCTCCTTTTACGAACAGTTTGCTCTGTGTCTTCCTGCTTTAGTCTGTACATCCTCAAGTATATTTTGTCATTGATAATACAACAAATAGCGTCATTGATGGCTCACCAGATGGCAACGGATGGCAGCAGGGGCCCCCGGAGGCCGCTCTGGGGTCCTGGTTTCTGGGTCTGTCTGGGTTGATACAGCACACGCAGTCTTATGAAATGAGCTATTAATACACCATGACGTCCAGTCTGCACAATCCAGACATTTTTTCTCCTCGGTCCCTTCAGCGTCGCTGTCCTTTTTTATCTCTGTTCTTCCTGGCATCCATCACTTCACCTCACAGGCTGTTTGGTTCCTTCAACTCCATCTGTCTTTTCTCAGCTCTCAACTTCATCTGTTTTAGTCTGATTGTTCCCTCAGGTTAAAGACGCAGAAGCAGCTCTCTCTCTCTCTCTCTCTCTCTCTCTCTCTCTCTCTCTCTCTCTCTCTCTCTCTGTCTTTGTACATCTGTCACTTTATTGCCACTCTCTGATATGTTTATTTTTTAGTCTTCGGTTTCATCTAGAGCAGTGCAGGCTGCACACTTCCTCGTATACATCGCAAAAGCTCACTGAAATGAAGAATAACAAAACAAGAGGGTGCAAAACTTATCTGTGGAATTTAATACAGCACATATCTGTTGTTAATGCAATGCTTATCCTCTCTGTCTTAAAGGTTTATCCAGTTGAAATTGGAGCGAGCCAGTTCCGCGGAGCGCCAGCTTGTCTTCAGTGAGATACTCCAGGCTGCCTACCAGCTTATGGTGGACGTCTTTGGAAATTATGTCATCCAGAAGTTTTTTGAGGTGTGTGGTTGTGTGTGTGTGAGAAGCTGAAAAGTTGGTGCTGTGTGTGATTTTGGCCCTTAAGATTTCCAATAACAAGTGCAGTGTCTGTTCTAAGTCTCTGTTTGGAATGGGCTGTTTGCTTGCTGGTAATGCTGATGGCAGCTTTCTCTCTGAAACTTTAAAAGTGGCCTGCAGTAATTGAACTGCAGCAATCAAAGACTGGCTGCAGGACTCAGTCAACAGAATCCCGAAGCTGCACCACCGCTGCTGCACTAAGAGCTGTTCACCTGTTTTGTTTCTTAAAGTTCAGGGAAGCTCGATTCAGAACCTTGAACTGGAGAATCGTCTGTTATGATTGAGTCCCAGCAACCACTGCCACAGGGCACTGGTGGCATGTTCATTTAGAATTGATTAATATTGAACGTGTCATGTGTCTAAATCACATCTAATTCAACACTGCCTTTCTTTGGGCCCTTAACAACACACAGGCCAAGTGTGAAGCTGATGAGATGAACGGTTCTCCTGATGTGAGCCACATACAGATTTCTGGAATTATTAGATTCTGTTGTACGACATCCTGTGGCCTGTGTGAAATTGCGTTATACATGGTATTGTGTCCCGTATGACTCAATGGATTAGAGGATTTACCGGCTTATTTTGTGTGTGTTTTAGTTTGGCAGCCTGGACCAGAAGCTGGCTCTGGCAGAGAGGATCCGAGGTCATGTGCTGTCTCTGGCCCTGCAGATGTACGGCTGCAGGGTCATTCAGAAAGCTCTGGAGTTCATCCCCTCAGATCAGCAGGTCATTGTAAGTATGCTAATTCTCATTGGACATTCAGTGTGTCAACAAGGGAAACAGACCGGACCTTTGCCCTAAAATCACCTTAATTAAACACATTCTGCTCATAACACTGCTGTGATTCCGTTGTTGCAGTCCGAAATGATGTAGAGAGCTAATCTGATGCCCCAATTTCCAAGCATTCCTTTTATCTGTGTTCCTGTAATTCACATATGAAAGAGTGCATTGTTCAAGGACCACTGATTTGTATTTGTCTAGAAAATTCAGCTTCGATAAAGAGCTGTGCCTCTCCCGCTGTAAAGGCATTTTTTATCTACATTATGGGTTTTGTGTTAGAGCTGCCTCGTGTAGCAGCAGGCTCCTCGCAGGCGCTCTATGATCCACAATGAATGAGGCTAATGATACCACAGTTTATATGTAAATGTTGAACTGCAGGTGTTAAGATAAATCCAGCATGAAATTGTGCGAGGGAGTGAGTGCCTGTAAGAGGGAGAGAGAGAAGTATCCATATCTCCTTAATGATCCGCAGTAGATTTCTTCAGGGCGCCTGTTTAAAACCCAGTGTTACTTGTTGGGCTGTGAGTCACTGAAAAATGAATAAGCTCGCTGGCAATATTTGATTTCCTCACAATTATATGTTCCTCTCCACATTCTACCCCCCCTCATGCTTTCCTCCTCCTCATCCTCCTTGTCATTGTTGTCCCTCTCTGCAGAGTGAGATGGTGCGGGAGCTGGACGGCCATGTGTTGAAGTGCGTGAAGGACCAGAATGGTAACCACGTGGTGCAGAAGTGTATTGAGTGTGTCCAGCCTCACGCACTGCACTTCATCATAGACGCCTTCAAGGGACAGGTGGGTCCCCTCTGCACGCGAACACACAAACAATATTTCCACATTCAATCACCGAAGCCTGCCGGTGCTTGGCTGACATCCACACACACACACACACACACACACACACACACACACACACACACACACACACACACACATTCACTTGTGTGTGCACATATACACTGTCGCTGCCTTGAGGCACCGAGCATATTGTCACCGCCAAAGTGCATATCCACTCTTTTCCAGGCACCGGGTACGTTGCCATGGCAACAAGAACCTCAGCCCAGTGGCAACAGCTATCTTTTATCTACCAGCTAAATGTTACATTACCATAAACTGTTTAAAGAAAGATTAGTGTGTTCATGCATGCGCTTTTCTTTAAATACAACAAATAAAACGTTTCACTTTTCCGATTTCATGCCGGGTTTTCTGTCTGTGAAATTCACCGATGTGAGTGTTGTGCTTCTTGAACATTTCCATGTTGGGCTGCTGAGTGTTTTCTACTTGGTGGCTCAGATTTGTTTGTGTAGCTGAAAACAGGTCAGGAATTTGTTTTCACCTGCCCTGCAGCAGAGGTCTGGGTGTGTGAAAGTATGTCTTTAATCATTTCCTGCTAAAATGGTAGAGGGTGTCCACGCTATTAGTGAGAAAAGTTTGAGCAAAGGTATACAAGTGTCTGGATTAACCCTCAGCAGACCCACATTTTCTGCAATAGCCCAAAATATAATGAAACTAAAATAAAAGTGAAGGTTCTTCAACCCTTTTGATCAGTCATTACCATGGTCTCTGTGAAAAATATCTTTAAGATGTGGGACCGAAGTAACAGAAGCACAACCATTGTAGCAAATGTAAGATGAAACAAGTTTAAGTTAGTTCTTCTGTTCAGGAAATCTGCACATGAATGTGGAGCTTAAATTAGAATCAGGAAACGTATACGCTGTTTAAAAAAAAAAAAGCTGTTAAACCCCTGTTAAAAAAAAAAGGTGATTTTCCATCGCCAGTAGAGAACCCCCCCTCCCCCTGGTGCGTCATGTTCAACGGCAAGAGCGCTCACTCACCCGGCTGTCTTGCCAAATGAAGGCGTTCACTCTGGTGTCACATTTCCATCACTGCGAATCTGAGCTGATTAAAACCTGTGTAAACTGTAGATTCGTTTTGCCGGGGGATGAATGGTGTTTGATTCCTTTCCCATGCCTGACAAAAGCTTGGTGTTGGTGGGTTTGACCAGTGGAGAGATTTCAAACAATCTATAACTTGTCATGGTTGTGTGAAGGCCAAAACACACCGCGAGTAGTGCAACCAAGGCTAAAGCTTCCCACAGATGGAAATGTGCATTTTCATGTGTGAGTGTGTGTGTAATGACTAACCCTGTATTATAACCTGTGTCTTTCAGGTTTTTGCTCTCTCCACTCACCCTTACGGCTGCCGGGTCATCCAGCGCATTCTCGAACACTGCCTTCCTGAACAGACGCTGCCTATACTAGAGGAGCTCCATCAACACACAGAGCAGCTAGTGCAGGTAAAGCACACAAACCAGCAATCTGTGTTCATCTGTTCACTTCCACCAGTGACGTGCTCAGAGCGATCACACCTCAAATTGGCTTATATAAAGCTTTTCTCAGAGCCTCCAAATTTTGGAAGTTGGCTGCGTTTGTTGTGGCGTCAGAGGCACCAGCTGTCCTCCTCACGTTTTGATTCACATGCCTGTTTGGTTTTGTTTGTTTAATTCAGGACCAGTATGGAAACTATGTGATCCAGCACGTTTTGGAGCACGGCCGAGCAGAGGATAAGAGCAAGATAGTGGCTGAGATCAGAGGCAATGTGCTGGGACTTAGCCAGCACAAGTTTGCCAGGTAAAACCCCAAAGAAATACACAAACGCAAAGTTTCACTCTTTTGTTTCCTCCTACTTTGAAAAAGATTTTATTTTATTCTCCAAAAGAACATTAAGACTTAAGTTTTGGTTTCTCCTTTTTATGTAAACTCGCCGTAACAATTTTGTCTGTTTGTCCAGTAATGTGGTGGAGAAGTGTGTGACCCACGCGTCGAGGGCAGAGCGGGCGGTGCTGATAGATGAAGTGTGCAGCCTGACCGAGGGCCCCCACAGTGCCTTATACACCATGATGAAGGACCAGTACGCCAACTACGTGGTGCAGAAGATGATAGACGTGGCTGAGCCAACCCAGCGCAAGATCGTAATGCACAAGGTGGGTTGAAAGGACGAGGTCATACTATGTATTGGTGTAATTAGCCTCGGTCAGTATTTAGTATCTAATTGCACCTGCGGGTCGATATCACTATTAAATCAGCGTATTACAATGGAAACAACATAAGTGATCATTTTATTCAGACAGTGCTTTTCATATCTTTCTTAACCTACAACACCACCACGTTTACACAAACATTCCTTGACAACATCACAAATTATATATGACAGACTGATTAGTGAACAATAATAAATAAATAAATAAATGGACAGTTAAGACATTCCATCGTACCACAGGATTCCCCTCAGTTAGAGAGGTATCCTGCAATAGGTAGCCACCTCCTCACAAAAACATCAGAACTTAATTGTAATTGAGCAGTCAAAGCCTCCATTCCATACACCTTCCTCAGCTTCTGTTTCCACTGTGCCACTGTAGGTGGCTGTGGATTCAACCATTTTATTGTCACCATTTTCCTAGAAGTCATCAAGAATATATGTAACAAGTGCTCTTGGTCTCTTGTGTACATGCCTTCAGGAGTTAGATCGAAAAGAAACTGACTTGGGGTGAATAGTATATTAATTCCCAAAACTTTATCTATCTCGCTCTTTATCCCCTTCCAGAAAGGAAGCATCATTGGGCAATCCCAAAATATGTGTGAGTGGTCGCCAACCATTCCACATCGTCTCCAGCAGTATATTACCGCTGGATTATCTGCAAATTTAGAGACCAACACCGGGGATTTTTAAAGAACATAGTCTTCATCTTTCAATCAAACTCCTTCACATGTTACTATTGATACCTTTATGACATCCAATGCACATTGTTTCCCACTCCCCATCCTCAATTATAATATTTAACTCCAGCTCCCATTTGTTTTTAATATAAAAAGTGTTGTTTGATGTATAATTTTATATAATATATTAATGTAAATTTCCATGTTCGTTGGAGCATTTTTGATTATATTCCAATCTGTATGGTTTGTAATGTAATTTCTTATCTGAAAATACCGGAACATATCACTTTGGGGTAAAAGGAATTTGTCTTGTAGATAGGAGAATGGCTGTATACCGGTGTCACAAAGCAACTGGTGATGGGGGAAGTTTTAAAAAGTCAAATATACAGATTTTCAAATCTCAGTACAAAAAAGTACAAAATATTAGTACCGATTTGAATAATAGCCAAAAGTAAACGCATGAATGTGCTGCCTTAGTTTCTCTTTCACTTCAGATGTTACTCATAGATATCCCTAAATGCACATTTGATTAATTGGACACACTCATTTGAAACTTAAATGAATACAGACAAACCAGAGGACATGTGGGAAGACGTATGCACTGAAGCACATCTAATAACCAATTCAAATACATGGAGGGAATCCAGATGGAAGGTAATTATCAGAATAAATGATGGCTTAAATATGCCTAACGCACTAAATGGGATGTTTGGTACACAAATTCCCAACCATACCCACGTTGGCCTGTTGGTCGTCGATTTCGAATCCCTTAACATTAACATTGACCCGTCTGGAGGGGGTCTGGGAGGCTTGTACATGAAAGACCAGTATTCAGCTGATGTCCTCTGAGCTGCCACAGTTTCCCTATGAATCTTTTCATGGCCCATACATTGATTTGTTCGTGGCCAGCGCAACAATATCAACCCTGACAACTGCATAATCATTTTTTTTATCAGATGGATAAAATCTGACTCCATATTAGAGGTGTATACAGTGCATTGATTCACACAGCCCCTCAGGACACATTTCAATGCAGGGTGTGGACAGACTAACTTTGGCCCTGTTCAGACCTGGTGTTAACCTGAGAGATCTGATCACAAGTGCACACTTGTTAAGTACGTGTGTTCACACTTGGTATCAAAATGAATCCTGATTGTTTCTCCTGTGACCACATGTGGTCTGATCGCACTTCTCCGCTCTATATGCAAATCGTCACAACCGTCATTTCTGTTCTCAAGACCAAATGATTTTTTTTACCCAGCCTGAGAAAACAGATGTGTCCGCTGTCGCTGTGTTTGTGTATCGGTGCGTATGTCCGAGTGTTTCGGTTTGGAGCAGCTGGGATCTGAAAAAAGATCCTAACAATTTATGAAAAATATCAATCATTGTTTGGTGGCGGCTGCAAATAAAATGAGAAGCAGAAAAAAGTTTGATTCCTTGCAAAACTGCAGGAGGCTTTGCTCAATTTGTGGATGTTGATGGTTTTTCCAAGGCAGCGACACAGAGGCTGACTGAAGCTCGAGTGATCATTGATTATGGGCGTACCCGCAGCTGAAAAAACCCCAAAATGATTTTTTTTTAAAGTGTACTGAAAACCTATCTGTGTCTCTGTCCAGATCCGGCCCCACATCTCCACCCTGAGGAAGTACACCTACGGAAAACACATCCTGGCCAAGCTGGAAAAGTACTACATGAAGAACGGCGTTGACCTGGGTCCTCTTTGTGGCCCACCTAACGGCATCATGTGAATCAGCTCCCCCTCCCCCCCTTTGCTTGAAATCACATCCATTACCTGATATAACCCCCCCCTCCCTCACCTGACCTCCAACCTTCACCTCAACCCCCCCCCACCACTGCAGTCCTGTCTGCCAGCCCCACCCTCCTGTCCTTGTCTGGCCCTTCAAAAGGCGCAACTCCCACTTCCCCCCCCCCCCCTCCCGATCCTACTCACCAAGGACGTGGAATAGCCCTGGTAATCCGTTTCCATGACAACCCCTCGGGAGGAGTCTGTTGCTATGGGCAGCCTTAGATTTTGTGAGATTTTGTCGCTCCTCCCCCGCCCGAGCCCACCGAAGGAGGGATGAATGGCGGGTGGGCTGGAGGGCAGGGAGTGGAGAGAGAGGTGAGACCTGTTCGATTCGTCACTCCACTCCCTTCATCTTTTTTTTTTTCTTCCATTTTCTTCTGTTCTTTATTTCTGATAAACTGAGAAATCATTTCACCTTTTTGCTACTGCTGCATACACAATCCTAGTGTCCCACCCTCCTCCTGCCATCCTAGCTATTTACCACTATGAGATGGAACGAGTATTTAATTTGTCTGACGTCACAGAATCATGGACGAACCCACACATGCCATCAGCTAACCAGCAGACAGATCATTTAGCATGGGAGATTCGTTTTCTGGTCTTGCTTCTATAAATATAACGTGTATACTTGGTGTAGACCTTTGCATATATATATAAATATATATATAAAACTTTGTAGTTTTTCTGGTTTTTGATGTTGAATCTGTATCTATAATGTATCCTAGTAGTGACCACATACTTCTGACTGTATAATTGTACATTTGTAAACCCTTGTAATGTAAAAGTGCTTTACCACCCTTTTTGGTATGAGAAGGAAAAAAAGAAAAAAGCTCACTCTGGAAAAAAAAATCTTAGGAAAAAAAAAACCCTGTGCATTTCAGTGTATATTCTCACCTCCTTGGTTGTGACATATGAGTTGTTGTATATTGTAAATTGTAATATCAAATTTTTTGTTTTGAAAAGCCCTTTCTATACAGCGTAGTACTTGTACAAAGATTCGCCACGCTTGGTTTTATCTTTATCTCGTCACTGCTTAACTTAAGACGTCGATCTCCCACTGACTCCCAATCGGACACGTTCTGTTAGACTTTGTGGTGTCTTCTGGTTTATGTTGAAGTTTTCTTTTTTCTTTTTTGACCTTTTTCTTTTTTTTTTTAAAGATCTTTTTATAATAATGCATTACCCCATGAAATGTGTCATGTGTATAGGTATGCTGGCTGGGCGGGAGAAGTAACTTTTACCCATTTAACCCCCCACCCTCGATTATCCATGACTGTTTTCAGGGGTAAACCCGTGGATTGTACAGAGGATATTCTTGTGTTTTTTGGCATTTCTCTAGTGCTGTAAGTGCTGTATCATACTGTCCATGTCCTTTTGGGTGAGAGAGGCAGCCCGCCACAGCGCGGTGTACATTTGGAGCAGCCTTGTGTATATTTACTACGAGCACACCTGTAACCATATGTGTATAGTTAACAGAACCTGTGTATGCTTATTGCCTGGGCAACTATTTTTTGTAACTCCTGTTGTAGATTGTCTCTAAACAATTGTGTGATCTTTATTTTGAAACCAAACTGAACAAAAAAAACTTTGAAAATGTAACTGTCTCATGTGTCTTTCATTGTTTACACAAATGTTGTCATGGGACCAACCAGTCGAGATGTATCCTCACGTTTTGCGGGGAGGTCGCAACCATTTGAAAACCAAACGGTACAAAGGAAGATACAGTTGGGAAAACAAACTATAGAAAAGAACAGATGAGACAAAGATAAAAACCCTCACCCAATCAAAAAACAAAATATCTATTTGAAAAAATAAGGAAGAAGGAATGCAAGAAATCCTGGAAAGAAGTCATTAATACTGAAAACATGAGCAATTTAGTTTGAAATGAGAAACCAAGACTTTTTTTGAATAAGCCTAATGGATATTTGAAGGTAACTTCTTCCAATTTGAAGGAGCCTGAAACATGAAAGTGTTATCAACTTCCTCAGATGCAAAGCTTCTTAGGGAGTAATTAGGTGTATAAGAAAACGAAACGGGAAGGATATTCTAAGTTGATGCATTTGAAAACAAAAGAATGAATTTGGCCTTGTGTCTAGAAGGAGCCACCTGAGTGTGTAAAGAAAGAACAACCAAGTATAAATCTGCAGAATCTATAAATTAAGGAGATAAAGAGTAGTTCGAGGCATTCTGGTCTGGCAATAAGAAGTTGTGAAACAAGTGTCTTCTGCACATTTAAATGTAAAACGATGCCTGAAGCGATACAGATTACCGAAATGTACTTTTCTGTAAGTGTGATTCATACTGGCTTAGTGCCAGTGACTTCTCCGGTCTGCAGTGATATAACAAGCGACTACACACAGCCTGAGTCAGAGTGGAGCAGGGCACTTGCTCCTGATGCTCCACTTTCTCCTAAACATGATTAATGAGAGCGACTCCTTAACATGCCAAGGCTCTGACTAATGACAACCAACAATGACGATCAGTTACAGTAATGACGGTTCCCAGCAAGGTACAACTTGTTTAAGTCTTTGGATACCGATGACAAAGGTTATTAGACTCAAAAGACCGTTCCTGGTTTCATTTTCCAGTTAATTACTTATGTGAGCGGTGGTGAAAGGCTTCCTATCATCAAACCAGGCGCATAGGTGAAAGGCTACCGGTGTTTGAGGAGCGAACAAAAGACGAGTCGGTCCACACAGCGGTCGAAAACACAGATAATCATTGTTTTGGCATGAGTAATGAGTCTCGCTGTGGCGTTAAAGAGGTATCTTATCAAAACACACCTTCCCTCATTGGTTTGTTTCCGTTTTATCTTTTTAAGGAGTCCGGAGGAAAGGAATAAACCTGTTCTTACCTGTCTGGTTGTTGTTTGGAGCATGCTGGGCCTGAATGGATACAGGAAGGAAGTTACTCTGAAAAACAAGTCGGACTGGGTGTGATGTCGGAGGCAGTTATCCTGCGGCTTTGTTGATTCTTTAAAAGAGATAATACAACCACAAGCAGTGAGGGTGTGTTACCTGCAGTGATTTATAAACCACCTGGACGCTGCAGTATGAGTTCAGGCTGTGAGGGAGGCTCATTAGGCCGGGGGGCTGTTAATGATCAACCATATATAAGAGTGGGCAACTGTGCCTGGGCCCTGAACTCACATGGGCCCCGAAGGCCTGTGTTCATTGTGCGTCAGCCGCTTTTGCAGTAATTTGATTTATTGCAAGGTTATGTGGGAAGAGAATATACAGCAAGTGGCTGCAAGGTGGGTCCTGCTTTACCTTGTTGTCAAGCAGTCCGATAGAGGGGAGGGGCCTCATGTATGTCACACCTCATACAATATATAGAATTTATACATTTGTGTTCAACCACATGGACTTTAAATTGACCATAGGTGTGAAAGTGAGTGTGATTGATAGTTTCGTTGTACCTCGACCCTCTCGTGAAAGATGGACGCCATGTCAGACCCCCAAAAGTGAAGCCAGGGGGCTTAAGGACACCTGGATGACACCACGGGAGCAGAATGGAGGCTTTTTACCTATTATTTTTCGTTTTTTTTAACGTTTTGCCATTTACTTCCATTGTACTGGATCTGGCTGCACCACTGTTTACCCCCTGAAACCCAGTGGACAGTGGTGAATTTTCATTTTTGGGTGAAGTATCTCTTTAATTAAGTCATTCTCAGACATGACCTCCCGGGAAATCATACACACATGCACCTCCTGCTGAGAAAATAGAGAGGAGCTGCGGAGGCCAGTGAAATGTCTGAAAGCAGCTTTACACCTCACCAGGGCTGCAGCTACATGGAGGAGCCAGTGAAGAACGTTTTGGAACAACATGTCACTGTAAAGATCAGATGGCCACCTTAAGCCAAGAGTTTATATTGTATTGTATATTATTTATATATTTATATTGTCTCAGTGTTTGCACAGTGACTTTCAGGCTCAATTCATGAAGCTCAATTAAGTTGACATGTCATGTCATAAAGATAAGGTGTTAGGAGGTGTCCACTTGGATTAGCGGTAGATCTTTTATCCATTTACAACAGGCTGTGATTCCGCCCTTCGCTTCTTCAGGGTTAGCCCGACTGGTTGCTAGGCGACACAACTAGGCGGTATAAATATTAATTGGAGTTACGTATAGTAGGCTCAGGTGTCGGTGACTCCGACCGTGACGCAGCCAATCACAGCGAAGGAGAGCGGCTCTGAAGGCGGAGGTGTGCTAAATGGAACCACCTCAGTGTGTGTGTGTGTGTGTGTGCGTGTGTCTGTGTGTGTGTGTGTGTGTGCGTGGGGCTGCGGGTGCCTCAACGAGCTGCAGGGGGCGTCCTCGCCCCGGCTCGCTCGGAGATCCCCCCCCCCCCCATCTCACTCACACACACTCACACACACTCTCTCCCAGGCCAAACAGCGTCGCCATACGGAACATCCTGCCCTCAACGGAGAGGGGGGGAAGAGGGGGAGGAGAGAGAGAGAGAGAGAGCCTTGAGTGTATAGAGCGAGAAAGAGAGAGAGAGAGAGAGCCTTGAGTGTATAGAGCGAGAGAGAGAGAGACACACAGAGAGAGAGAGCATTGATTGTATAGAGCGAGAGAGAGAGAGAGAAGATGAGAGAGAGAGAGAGCCTTGAGTGTATAGAGCGAGAGAGAGAGAGCGAGCAAGGGTAGAGAGAGCCTTGAGTGTATAAAGCGATATTCAGGGAGAGAGAGAGAGAGAGCATTGATTGTATAGAGCGAGAGAGAGAGCCTTGAGTGTATAAAGCGAGAGAGAGAGAAAGAGAGAGAGAGCGAGCAAGGGTAGAGAGAGCCTTGAGTTTATAGAGAGAGAGAGAGAGAGAGGAGGAGGTCTGGCGTCTCCCGGTACTAACTCTCCGGGCTCGCGCACATCCGCTCGCAGCAGCAGACCGTTCGCCCGGTGACCGGAAGCAGCCGTGAAGCC
This sequence comes from Limanda limanda, assembly GCF_963576545.1. Classification (NCBI taxonomy): domain Eukaryota; kingdom Metazoa; phylum Chordata; class Actinopteri; order Pleuronectiformes; family Pleuronectidae; genus Limanda; species Limanda limanda. The sequence goes on along the minus strand of NC_083654.1, from coordinate 11,980,302 downwards.
GTGGATTAAACACAAGCCGACACCGGAGCGCGTGTGAAGCGGGACCGACCACCGACCCTCACGAGACGAGAGCAGGCTTTTGTGTCCCCCCCCTCACCTCCTCCTCTTCCTCTTCTCCCCCCCCCCTGAAGGCAGCGGCGGCACCGGGACTCTGTGCACGCGCGTCCCGACCATGAAGCTGCCGTGGCTGCTCGCGCTCCCGGCGCTCCTCCTCGCGCACACCGCCGCGGTAAGCACGAGCCTTCTTCACCTTCTTCACCTCCTCCTCTCTCTCCTTTGTTCACCGGGAGCTCCTGTGTGTGCACCGGGGCGGTTTGTGTGAATATATATGTGTGTGTGTGCGTGCGTATGTGTGTGTGTGTGTGTGCGTGTGCACAGCTACTATCACCGACACCGTGGTTCCGGTGCTCGGTGGAAATCCTCCACTCGACCTACATAAGGCGATCAGCCCCTCATGGAGTCTCCGTGCACCCCCCTCGCAGCTCTCACACTCACACACACATGCACACACACACACACACACACCAGCCTTTGTGTCTCAGTGTCGGGGTTTATTATGGCCTGCACTCCCTCGAGTCAGGGGGTGAGTGAGTGTGTGTGTGTGTGTCGGTAATTAGCGGGTTATCTCTAATTGAGCTTGATTGCGGGTCTTTGTGCGGAGCCTCGGTCTGTGGTGTCTGTGTCACCAGCTCACATCCTGCCGCTAATTCAGGGAGCCAGCTCCTACTGCGGCTCCAACGACTTTAGTGTGTTGGTCCGTGTGTGTGTATGTGTGTGTGTGTGTGTGTGTGTGGGTCCGTGTGTGTGTGTGATTGGATGTCCGATCGCCACCTGTGAGGTGCGCGCTCCATTTTAAGCCAGATCTTATTGTCCAGATGCCAGAATCCAACCGGGGACATTATCCCGTCCCGTCCGTCACTAACGTGTGTGTGTGTGTGTGTGTGTGTGTGTGTGTGTGTGTGTGTGTGTGTGTGTGTGTGTGTGTGTGTGTGTGTGTGTGTGTGTGTGTGTGTGTGTGTGTGTGTGTGTGTGTGTGTGTGTGTGTGTGTGTGTGTGTGTGTGTGTGTGTGTGTGTGTGTGTGTGTGTGTGTGTGTGTGTGTGTGTGTGTGTGTGTGTGTGTGTGTGTGTGTGTGTGTGTGTGTGTGTGTGTGTGTGTGTGTGTGTGTGTGTGTGTGTGTGTGTGTGTGTGTGTGTGTGTGTGTGTGTGTGTGTGTGTTCGCTCGCAGCAGTGTGTGTCTGTGGCTGAATGTGGGTGGGGTAACGGGGAAGTTAACGGCGATGCGGTGCGCGAACGAAGCCTCGGTTGGAATGATGTCATTGGGAATCACGACGGGGAAGCTGATTAGGAATGCGCGAATCCCCCCCCCCTTCCTCAACGCACACACACACACGTTCACACACCTCCCCAGATCCACGCCGAGCTTCACGCACCCCCCCCATAGCGCGCCCACACCTTCCGTTCCGTTACCGACGGATCCAGATTTATCCTCTGAGGAGGAGGAGGAAGCTCCACGAGTCATTGAGAGAAAAAGGAGAAGGTGAAGAAAATATCAAAACACAAATCTGCTGCTCTATGTAAATTACGGAGAAGACAACAATTCCCTGTGTGACACAGTGTGTAGTATGTGAGTGTGTAGTTTTATTTATAACTGCACTGAGGCTTGAGCTCATTTATTTTCACATCTGCTGTGCTCAGTGTAAAATGTGTTCAAGTCCAGTGAAACCTGGAGGAAGACTTGAAGTTTGCTGACACTTTTCAACCGAAGTTTCACGTACATGGTTAAAATTCTTCTGAGTTGAATTAAATTTAGCTAAAAATCTATCAATATTTTAAGTAACGTTACTAATTTTTTAAGTGGACTGTATTTATTAAGCATTTTCCTAAGCCCTTTTACAAATTGCATTAATCTCTATAAAAAGATCCTTATGCAGAATCTCTAAGTGACAGGATCTGGAAGCACGTTTGAGCAGGCTTCGATTGCCCGCAGTTTAAGAACCTGGTCACAAACACCCAAATATTTCAGTGGCCAACCTTCGCCATCTGTTCACTTCCAATCTGTGAGAGTGATTTCATAATTAAACTTTCGCTTCCTGTGGCAAAGCAAAATGCAGCGTGGCTTAGGGTGCGGCCTACCATGCGAATGTGAAACGAACATCGCAAGGCAAAGTTCACCAAAGTTTTAACACCTCGCCATGACTGGAAGTGAACGGGAGTCTTAGGTTCACCACGGAAACATTCACGTAGGTCTGATCGGGCCTTTAGTGTGGAGTTCAACTCGGGGGGGAACTTTGACCCTAGATATTCAGGTATGTGTGAATACTGGGCCCTCACATTCCGTGTAGCGAGAGAAAGAGGAGGAACACATGGATCAAAATGCGTCGGTTGTCAGCCTTTTATCTGCTCTCATAAGCAGATAGATGTCAATAGAGATCAGTCAAACTAACCCCTGGAACACAGACAAAAAGTATCCCTGTTTGTGTTCTGTGAGAAAATAGTCGGACGCTCAGTGACAGAGTCTTGGCTCGAATATCTGCTGTGAACTCCGGAAGCTCCAAATTACTGTCTGCTCCAGCCAGAGGCTAATTTGTGATCCGACGATAGCTGAAGAGCTTCGATATTGAACTTGCATTTGCAGAACTTTTTCTACCACCCATTCATACACTGCTCTCACAGCTATCAGGGGCAAAGAGGGCCCTCTCTACCACCCACAAAAGTGAACCCACAGAATACAACTTAAGCCCAGTATCATACTCTATATTATACGATGAGCTGCAATGTTGCACAATCACACTTCCATGTGCACAGATTTGAGGTGAGCAGAGACCTGAATTCTGAATTATTATCTTGTTCACTGAGGGAAAACCGCGTTTGACCCAATATTTGTACTGTCAACATCTTGGAGCGCTGTGATACATCGCTGGTTTGTCAGAGGTTTTCAACACCACACACACACAAACACACACGTCTCCAGACACAGTGATTATTAAGGGGTCAGTCAGCTGCAGTCTTTGCCAGAGATCCTTGGCCTCCAGCAGATCTAATCTGTCTGGAAGTGTACAGATGGAGACAGGTGTGACACATATACACACTAAAACACACACACACACACACACACACACACACACACACACACACACACTAAAACACTGTTAGGAGGGCACAGATGGATGCAGGTGTTGCTTTTATAGGTAACACTTGTGAACTATACAAGTCTTGATAATTGCAAGACTTCCCTCAAGGAACCGAGTTGTTTAAACACAGGCACACACTCACACAGTGTTGTATGTAAGTTCAGGATGAAGGATCTTTCTTTAGAGGCCTCTTGGCTTTAAACCAAGTGACGTCTGTGTATCTATGAGTGCTCTTGAGTGTTGTGTCTTTTTTTATATTTCCTGTTATCCAAGTTGTGACATCATATCCGCGCGGATGTATTTAACATGGGAGACCGATTTTCCCACAGACATCTGTTGTGTCCCACAGATAGCCTGTGAATGTGTGTGTGTGTGTGCATCCGTCCATCTGTCTGTGTGTGGGCTCAAAAATACTGAATATCCGCTGCCAAAACTTGTGCTCCTTGAAGTGTGAGTCTCTGTGTGTGTGTGTGCGGCGGAAAAAGCGTCGTGTTCTTGAGGATCATGTTTAAGTCGCGGAATGAATCAGTGTGTTGTGCGTCCGACGGCAGACAAAGCCCCCCATAGAGAAGAAGAAAGCGAGAAGGAGCAAGAAAGAGGAAAAAATAGCCCGGACGAGGCGGATTGAGGGAGAGTGTGGAATGCGAGAGGCAATTTGACACAGGAAGTGGGTCCCTTCTCACTCTGCTGGAGGACAAAGTCCCCCCTCACACAGCAGCACACAAGCTGGCAGGTAGAAAACACTCCTGGGGTGGAGGAGGTATTTCAGGTGTGTGTGTGAAAGGATGGGTGATGGTATGGCGGGTCACCTTCCCTGGTTGAGGGGAGGAAATGAAAAGGATCACGGTTCATATCCGGACCTGCATTCAGAGGCCTGGTGTCTGGAGGTGAGCATGGGCAGAGGGAGGGAGAATAATGATAGCCTTCAGTGAGAAAAACAACTCGCCCCCCCTTCATCTCCCTGTCTCCTCCCTTTGGCTATTTGTGTATGTGTGTGTGTGTTGCATATGTACACATGCTGCTCACCCAAATCTGAAAGCAATTTCTTATCTCATTGGAATGACTGGCTTGGCAGATGCGCAGCATTTGACTGAAATTAGTTTTTCTGTCGGCTGGAGAAAGTTTCAGTGGTTTATGCGACTCAATAGAAATGGAATTTCCCATTTACTATTAGAGCGATAACAGTGAAAGGACGGAGAAACCTGCTCTCACAATACCTGTTATTTCAGTGTGTCGTCCCTCCGAGCCGACGGAACAATGGGAGCTCAGGATTCGCAGCTCATACTGAACTTTAACTGAAAGCTCAACTCTTTGGAGCAAACTCTATCAATTTTAATTAGGATAAAACAGAGGGCCCTCATTATTGGCCCCAGGAGAGCTTAAAAGGCTGCGCTGCAATCTCCCTCTACCCTCTAATGTCAGGCTGCATACTAATAATTTACGCGTCACTCGTGAGTCTCGTCTGGATTGTCTTCTGCAGTATTCCAATCAAGAAACTTGCGCAGCCTGAGAAGCAAAACTCGGGGCCAAAGAATTTCAGCAGGGACTGAGTTTTCTTAATCGATGTAACCTCGTGGTAACAAATCAAGGCAAAGCAGATAAGTGTTTGCGTTGAGCTGAGAAATGAATAAAAGCCTTAGTGTCCTCGTGACTAGATGATTAGAATTGACTCCTGCCTCAGTTCATGTAGCTCGTCTGTAAATGGTTAAAAATCCAGCAACTTGGCTTGTAGCTCTGACAAGACGGAGCGAGCCCATTACTCCAGTCTTGGCCTCTCTCCATTGGCTGCCAGTGGATTTTAAAATTCAAGATAAAAAATGACTTGCCTAGCAATTAGTAGCAAATGCACGATGAAGGAGGCTATGAGTCCAAGCAGCCATGCCCAAATAGTAACATATACCTCTTTTATACCAAAATTAGCGAGTGTAAGTGGGTTTTTTGAAATGCAGGTAAATTTGCCAAAAGAGTTGTTCAACTCATTCCAAGATTGCCAGTGGAGGAGTTAACCCATCAGTTTTTTCCCCCCATGAGTCACGTTCGTCATCATGAATGCACCAGAAACCGAGGCACTATCTTACCTGGGTTGCACCTTTCTTGATACTAAAAAGTAAATTGCAGTTGCATGTTGTTGCACAAACGTACATGGCTATATTCGGGCCAATGTGTAGACTTACGGAAGTTCAATACGTCATAACGTTCATAACGTGTCTAGACTGCCAAAGTAAAAAGGAAGATATAAGCACATTCATCCGAATGTCATTTTTCATCATTGGCGATCAGAGATTATTAAAATCTGTGTCAATAGCAGAGTCATTTGAACAGGGAGCCAATGCCGACTGTATCTGTTCACATTGCAGACAAAAGCAAGACGTTATTCACGCAGCATTTGGTGTCTTTGCATTGAAACCTCATAACAGTTTACCTCTCACGATTCGGGCTATATTCAGTTTTTTTCTATCGACATAGTTCTTCGGCATAATATTCCTGGCATTAAAATCTATCATTGGTGAACTGATCAAAAGAGGACAGCTCTAAGTACAAGTGTGACCGCACCCAAGTGAGCAGCGAGATCTGATTGCTCAGACCACATTCAGAGGTGGCCTGTCTGCTCCACTGCTCTACGTGCTCTTTCATGCTTCATTCAGTTGGTTCTCAAGTTACATAAACTGGCTTCCGAAAATTCTGAAAAGCCATTAGAAATATAGGATGAGTGAGTCAAACGTCTCTGGAAGTTTGGTTTGTCTGGAACTACGTAAGAAATAGACCCAGTCTGTGTTGTTTTGATTTCTTCTTCTTTTAATTTCCGGCAGACCAGGCGCAGGAAGTGCATTGCTTCCTTCTGCCAATTCAAAAAGAAACAGCCTGCCAACAGTTTGGTTTTGGCAAAACAGAAATGGTATTTATTTACATACAGGGCACGAAGATCTGATCACAAGCGATCGCATGGGGAGACATATTCCACCATCCGCTGGCAGTTGTACACCCTGTTCGTTCCATTGTAAAAACCACTGTGTTCAACATTTTCCCTACTTTCCCAGGGAATCATTAAGGCACTTCTGCGGAACTGATATCTGCGAGTTTATGAAGTTTGGTGCAGCTTGAGTGCCCATTTAGTTTCTCTTTTGTTGCCCTATGCAGCCTCTTTAAAACAGCTAAATGTTTTTATAGGGAAACACTTCATAACTGTAGCTTTGTGCCAGGCTGCATAACGAGGCCCTTACTTCTGATCACGCTGAGGTGTTCATGCTGCCAGTCACAGCTTCGAAAGTACCCGATGTCTTCAATCATCTGGCTCCACAACATTGTGCAACACAAAACATTCCCACTGGCATGCGTTCAAGTCGTCCCACGTATCCGAAAGAATGCTGCTATAGCCTCAGTTCATCCAGCTGGAAACCCTGGCTCCTCTCACCATGCCCAGTAACACACACACACACACACACACACACACACACACACACACACACACACAAGCACAGACACGCCTGCTCGCATATGTGCACCGATGCACATTAGCGCTGAACTCTTGATTATCTGACACACAAACTGCATTCACACGTGCACTTCTGCAGAGCCGGTGAATAGTTGTGGTTGGTGCGCGGCAGTTCTGTGGATTGGGTGAGTCAGAGGGAGACAGAGAACGCTGGAGGTGTTTTAGGTAGGTCACAACAGGCTGGAGACACAGGCCGCGTAGTTACCAAACACACACACAGATTCTCCTTCGCAGTAATTGGGCAGCGCTGCGCAGACACACTCACATGCGTATTCTCTAGAGAGGGGAGTTAGATGAATATAGAGACAAGGGGATGGAGGAGGAGAGGAGTGGAAAAAAGGGAGGTGCAGAGACCACAAGATAATGAGAAGGAGGGAAAGACCGGGGGAAATAAAATGGAGAAAGGTAAGGATGGAAAAAGTGTTACGGTAATGCTACAGCGGGGGAGAGGCGAACAGGATGCTAAAGGATCAAAAGAGGAATAAAAAAAGGGATCGGGGCGGAAAGGAAAGAGCTTGAAGCAAAGGGAAAGAGATTATTGGAAGAGAAAGAAGCAATATGGTCAAATTCTGGGATATGGAAGAGGGAGAGAGGGGAGAAATGAGAGCTGGATGATGGCGAGGGGATGGAGCCAGGCCAGGACGATGGAGGGATGGGAGCCAGGATGGAGGGAGAGTGCGGGTGGGGGAGGGAGGCGTGTACTGCTCATTCCCAGGAGACCGTGCTCTACCTGCTCTCCAAGGCCGTCGCCATGACAACCAGCATCGCTGTCGCTGTCACAGCTTTATTGCCCCCCCTCTCTCTCTCCTCGCTCTACCCTCACTTTCCCCTCGTTCTCTCGTCCTGCTCCGTCTCATTTTGCTTCCTCCTCCTCTCCGTCGCCTCTCTCATTCACAGCTTTTCACGATTCATTCTGTTTTCCGACTCCACTCATTTCCTTTTTTTCATTTTCCTTCCTCCTCTCTCTGTTTTCCCCCATTGGACTGTTCCACTACAATAAATAAAAAAATAGAGAAAGGAAAAGATGGCAGTTAAGTCTCAACTTTACAGGGGTGTGTGTGTGTGTGTGTCTGTGTGTGTGTGTGTGTGTGTGTGTGTGTTTGCACTATTATAGGATTCTAAATTAGAGAGCATAAACCCATTGCCGTCCTCCAAAACCACAAAGCATTCTGGGATCTCTGTGTGTTAGAGCCTTCGCTATAAATAAAACCCTCAGAAACAGGGCGCCTCTTTCCCACTAACAAACCTGTGTGTATGTGTGAGTGTGTATGTGTGTGTGTGCGTGTCTTTCACCAGCATATTAACGCTGCTAAGATGCCGTCATTCTTCACTCGTATCGTGGGAATCCCTACTGTAGGTGCCACTGTCTCTCGTGGCCCGTTTCTGTAACGACTGGGTAACTGAATTAACGAAGGGCCGGATGGGTGGGGTCACACGGAGCTGAAACCCAATGCGGTCCAATGGGACTGCTGGAATGTGTATTTCCTGCCAGGCGTCTGATAAGAGGCGGGTCGAGGCCGTGATAAGGCCGGCCATCTTCACCCTGCCGACCAGGGTCATCGTCTTTGTGCGGCTGGCCCCCGTCTGACCTGCACCACTTGAACCCCAGACCCCCACCTATCTCCCCCTCCATCTGTTTGCCCATTTGTTTGTCTGATGGTAATCGTCTCAGCAAGCTGTGATTACTCTTTTTTTTTTGTCTGTTGAAACGTTGGCAATTTTTTGTCTTCATTTAAGTATTAATAGTTTAGTTTAATCTCAAAATCATCACAAAAGCTTAGTCTTCCTCTTGTAAATGAGCTTAAGCTCGACAGACATCTGCTAACTGGCTTTTTCTGGAGCTCTCAACTGAATCGCATTGTTTTTTCTGGTAGTTTTAGAATTAGCTTTTTTAGTGTATTGATCAAAAGTCAGAATAGTTCTTTTAACTTTTCTGAGGGGATTGTTTGGGGAAAAATGGAAACACAATTTGGTTGTTGTGTCTTAAATTTGTCAATATGCTTGTGGGATCCATGGATATCAAACTGAATATCTTTGGCCAATGGACTATTTATCAGCAGTAACAAGACATTTAAGGTGTCACCTTGGTCTTTATGAAGGGACAAAAATAAAACGTAAGATGAATCAATTAAATATAACAGTCTAGAGCTGTACCTGTTTAATCTTTTGCAGTATATGAGTCATTTATCTAGAAATTATATGTCTGCTCTTACATTTTATAGACTAGACTATTTTTCTACAGATACTTGAGTTGTTATTGATTTGTCCATAATCTAATATACTGTTGTTTTATCAAGTGTGTAATATTTGTATGATCTAGTAAAAACCCAATTCCAAAAACTCGGAACAAAGTTGCAGCTTTACCTTCAGGCCACTGCTAATGACGCCCCCCCCCCCCCCCCCCCCTGCTCCAAATGCTCTGTGTAAAGAGTTTTCTCGTCATTGGCTCAGCCACTTTCTGACTAGTGCTATCATTATTCCTGTGGGAGTCCATATTTGAAAATGGCCACTAGGGCCACGGAAAGCTCTGTAAGTTAGTCAGCCCTTAACAGTAGTAGAGAGTGCTCGTAAATGAAAAAGAGACGAAGATAGAGACTGCGTTCTCCCTGGGGAGCGTCTTTAAGGCGCTGCAGGAAAGACATAAAGATCGGGTAAAAAGGGGGAAGTTAAATGCATGCTTGCACAGGACGGGATGTATAAATGTGTTGTCGTCCAATTTGTTGTCACTTGATTTCGTCTTGTCTCTAATCTGTCAATTATCTTTATTTCGTGTTTTTCTTTGACAACAAAAAGAATTTGTCGGTTTTAATTTGCAAATATTTGTTTTCTGGTTTGTTCTCCATAGAGACAGATGCAGAGTAAATCAGTTTTTTGATATTAATTCAGTCTTATCTGGGTTGTCATCCTCATTGAATGGGGGGTTCTTACAGCATTATTTCATCACGATTTTACGAGATTGTGCACAGCAGCGGATCTGCTCGTCTGCATACTGATTCCAACGACCTGTACGCGTGTGTTTGTGTCTCACTGGTTATGTGTTATTGAAGGATGGACACAGGAAGTGAGTATTTATAGAGCTGGCCTTCAAGCCTGAGCTGGAAGAGGGAGCTTTCTGAGTGGTGCACAAAGGGGGAGTTTTTATAGGTGTGTTACATGTGCGTGTCTGCACGTGAAACGGAGGCAGAGAAGGTGATGAAGCAGCAGCAGCAAAGGGAGGCTGCTTGTGCGAACGAGAGCGAGAAATACTCTGTGCGAGAGGCATGTGACTGTATATGTGTGCGTTTAAATTATTTAGCCCAGCGTCCCGACAGAGGAGTGAACGAGGTCAGGAGCTCATTGCTGCAACATTTTCCCTCTCTCCATCCATCCATCTCTACACAATCCACCCACCAGCTCAGCTCCTCCTCCTCGTCTTCCTCTCTCTCCATTGTCACCGCTGTGGAGCTGCTCGTTTATTCTGCTCGTCTTGATAAACAGGAACTTGGTAACAAAAGGCTTTTTCCATATGTTTGTCACGTCTCCTCAATTATCGGCGAGCCGTGAGGGAAGAGCATTGATCCAATTAATACACTCTGTGTGTGTGTGTGTGTGTGTGTGTGTGTGTGTGTGTGTGTGTGTGTGTGTGTGTGTGTGTGTGTGTGTGTGTGTGTGTGTGTGTGTGTGTGTGTGTGTGTGTGTGTGTGTGTGTGTGTGTGTGTGTGTGTGTGTGTGTGCGCCCTCTCTGAGGGAACCTTTTGAACTATGTTGCTTTTAAAGGGCTCTTTCAAAGGCGTTTGCAGTTTGAATGAGCCACTGATGCTAACGAGCTGTGTGTGTGTGTACGTGTGGTTGGGAGGTTGGGGATTCTGCAATATTGGTTGGTGGTTGCAGCAGGTCTCTTTCCCATAGGACTTGTATTTAAACGCCTCCATGCACATTCACACACACACACACACACCCACACACTTTTGCGGCAGCAGGTGATTCATTCTTAATCTTTCATTCCAACAGTTGTGGATTAGCCCTAATCTTAGCCAACAGAAATCCAGGTCTGAAAGCCTGAAGAGTGTGTGTGTGTGTATGTGTGTGTCTGCCTGTCTTCTCAAGTGTGCTGTTTATTTAGCGAGTGTGAGACATGATAATTGTTTCCCTTGTTGAACTGAGTAGGGGGTCTGTGTGACAGGACATGATATGACTGCGGCAGATACGCATTGGCAGATTGACAGGTCACACAAAACAAAGGGAAGGGTGAGACAGAGGACACAATTATCCTTTACTGACATGTAAGTTGAAGAATATTGTAATTAGGTAATAATTAACTCAAACTGATACTTTTTATAATTGAGTAGCAAACAGTTGCATAATGCATAAAAACATATATTTGTATTCTGTTTGTTTTTTCTGTTTTGCATCCGTCTCGAGTTAGAGATGTCGTCAACACGCCCACTCGCTCGCTGTGACTTCAGCCTGTTGTACTTTTCCCTGCTGTTTTCTCACATGGGCCCACTCTGACATTTTGCGGACATTTCACCAGGGGGCTGGGTTGAAAAGTTCTGCAAAGCAGCTGGAGGAACTAACTCGGAAGCTTGAGTTCTCACACACAGCTTCTCTGCAATATTTCAGGAATATGGGCAGAGTTCTGTGCATGTCTGAAGTTTTACTGTCTCTGATGTTGAGTAGAGGTGCAGGTTAAATTTGAGGTCTTATTAGTGCAGAGACAACACTTGGATTAAAAGTTACCTCACTTTGAGATATGAGCAGTTTTTTCTACAAAACCCATTTTCCATGCAAGAAAAAGAAGCCAAAGGTCTCAAATGGTAAATGTTGTCGTCATACCAGCAGTTGCATAAGAACTTTGGCCGAATAAGGTAAGTTGGGCTGCAACTAATGGTCATTGACAATAAAACTGTGTAGTCTATGAAGATTAAAATAGCATTTGCCAGAGTCCAACCTAACAGGGTTTGACAATCAGCCCAGAACTGAAGGTCAAACATTTTTTTAAAAATGAAAAAAGCAGCACATATTTGGCATTTTGCTTGCAAAAATAACAATCACGAACTGAATGTAAAATTCGCTGATAATACATTTTTTGTTTGGTTAAATCGAGTCTAATAAACTGTCAAAAAGTTGAAGTTGAAGAAAAACTGACACAGATTTGACATTTACAAACTTGAGTCTTTGATACTCTGCTATGGAAATGCGTGGGTACCAAAAAAGACCTGAGGATCAATTCCCAGTTGTAATTGCAAAGTAATTTTCAAAGTCTGTGCAGTTGTCTCTGTCTCCCATTTATACCCTTCGCTGTTGGTACCAAAAAAAGCAGTGAGGTTTGGGTGTCACGGTGGCTCAGCGGTTAAGAGGCGTGCACCACACTGTGATTGCAATGTTCCCAGTTCAATTCTGGCTGGGGACCTTTTTCTTACTTGTCCTTCCCCCCTTTTCTATCACCTCATTTCGTCATTTCCAAAAATACTTTAGCAGCAAATGAGTTTTAAGACCCAACTTAAACTGTGATGAGAAATATTTGGATTAGTAACTGCTGAGCATAAATTGCATCTTGTGTCATCATCTTGTTTATTTTAACCCCTGATAATGGAAATGTTGATTGGAACACAAACAAAAAAAAATGGAACAAAGCAGCCGCAAGGTGTGGCGACAGATCTGAAAGTGATTATTGTGTGGAGAAGGAGCGAGAGGGGATTTGAAGCGAACGAGAGGGGGACGAGGTCAGAGGCAATCACCGACCAAAGTGATATGAAAGGACACGGTGGCAGGTAAAGAGAAGAAAAGGAGGGAGCGGGCGGTGAAAGGAAGAGAAGAACGCTGCAGACGAGGGGAGGAAAGGCAAGATAGAATATGTAAATATGTAGAAAGTAAAATAAAGATATTAGAAGCTAATAAGAAAATGCAGGGAGAGTGGGGGAGGTTATGGCTTCAGGTTGAGCCAAAAATGATAAAAGAGCTGATTGGGAAGCAGGGGGGATGGACAGGAGAGATGGATGGACGGGACGGGGCAGACTAGAGAGAGAGAGAGAGAGAGAAAGAGAGGGACTGGTGGTTAACGCAGGCCTGTAAAGAGCTTAGGGAAGCTGAGACGGATTGAATGGAGAGAACAACCTGGACAGGATTACAGCGAGAGAGGAGGGCTGTAAGAGCGAGATCGTATCATAACCCATATATTTCCCTGTCGCCGGCGAGCACGTTCTGTCTGGTTTACAGCGACGCTGACCGCTCTGCCTCCATCAAGCTCCCCAGTCACACTTTAATTAAACCGAACCAATAGTACCCAGGAATTAATGATTGCTGGTTGTTATAGCAAGCACTCAGGAGCTAATCTATGTGTTAGACAATAATTCTCAAGCCATTAGTTACTTAAATCCACCTTTTAATTAATTGGTTGGTGAATAATGTTGCGCACTGAGGGGTGACGCTTTAACTTCCTTAACTGTGCTGCAGAAGATGAAGAGAAGAACCAACACGTGTGTGATCATATTCATTTAAGAGTTGATTCATTAGAGGCTGAAGGAAGAAAACAGCGTCTGATCAACAGGGAGCATCCACCTGAATAATAATGACTTCACGTCTATACATTTCACTACAGACGCACTGATTTATCTGCTGAACGTCGCCATCAGCCGATATTGACCTTGTCGACTGCCATCGGCAAATAAGATGACATTCACAGATGGCAGGGGCCGACGTTTTATCTGTTGCGGCTCATCGATTTTTGCGCCGGCTAAATGTTGTGCTGGTTGTTCTGAGGTCTGTAGCTTCAGATCCAGAGAAAGTAACGACCCATCACAGCCACCGGCCGTCATGTTACAGATGTTCGCTGTAAATTTGTGCTCATTCAAAGATTGTGCGATGAGGGGAAAGAAAAATGGTATTTTCGATATAAGTTTATCTTGGGAGTTTAGCCTGGACATTAACAAGCAATACAACAACAAAACTGTTTTTTTTCATTTACGGTTGGTTTTACACAGGTTTCGATTTACTCTCTTGACAGACATGCAATCACCAAACCTGGCCAATAACTGTATTTCCCCCCCCAACTTTTTCTAATTACAGGTTGCATGTCTGAGCTGCAAACGTGAATGTCCCTGCTCAGATTATTTCATTTGAACATTTTTAGAAACCTGAAGGTAAAAGAATTATAAAATATTTTTTCAAGAGACAAAGCAAAAATGGAAAAAGAACAAATTAACAAAATATCTTTTGTGTTCCCTAATAAACCATCATTCCTCCCTGGAAACCAAAACAGTTGGTGGCATGAAAACTAATCAATAGATTATTCGTCTGTTCAGTCCTCTTATTATTTAGTTTGTTATAATTCTGGTTAATTGACTAGTCACAGTGTAAAGGCCCAAAGAAGACGGGCCTTTAGCAGAGCTTTGTGAGATCTCTTATTACTTATTTGTTTAATGTATTCGTTTTTCCGTCATTTTCAGTTTTCAAAATCCTTCCTTTAAAAGTCACCCAGCTGCTCTGCACGACGGAGTCTACATAGAACACATGAGCCTTTCATTGAAGGAAAAAAAACAACTGGGCAAACCAAATGTCTAATTTCCCGTCCTTGTTTATCATGTTGGCTCATGAGTGCTTCAAGTCTTTTGACATTGATTCATTAGAGTTAATCAGTATCTCAAGATAAATATCTTATGAGGTCACAAGCATCCAGGCAGCGTGGCCCCGCCCCCTGCTCCCGTCTTATCTGGAGCTCGCTCCGTCACCAGATCTCACGACCTGCGTAATTAGTGCTCGATATCCAGAGTCGTTATGATACATGAAGAATCAATCAGCTCTCTGGCTGCTGCTGGAAGTCACTTGGCCTGCAGTCATTGGCCGAAGTCTGCTCACAGCCTTGGGATTGGCTGCTGCTCTGCCAAAGTCGGGGCAACCAATGGGAGGGGGCCAAGAGAGAGTGGCAAGGTCAGCTGCTCGGGATGCCCCCGGAGCAGCAATTTGTTCCCCGTGTGTTTGTGTGTGTGTGAGTGTGAGAGATGTGAAATCATAATAAAACACATTTCGCCGAACACACACACACACACACACACACACACACACACACACACACACACACACACACACTGGCAAAAAGGTGCATCTTTCAATCCCATATTGAATTACACAGGGCTGATTGGATTTCTTTCCCCTGCTTCAAAGACAAAAACGCTCTTCTCTCGTTCTCCTCCCACCCGCCTCCGGCCCCATCATCCCTCTATCCCTCACTCACTGTGTTTTCCCCTTATTTCAAGTTCTCTCAATCTAAACGCGTCCTCTCCAAAACTCTGCCTTTTATGCATTGATTTTATCCTTGGGGTCTGTAAAGTCGCATGACTGTCATTAGCCTGATTACACAGGCTGTAATTATGTGGACACACACACACACACACACACACACACACACACACACACACACAGATGCTGCCTTGTGACTCGCATCACTGTATATGGGGAGAAATGTGATTCTAATCATCGTCTGTTTGTGTGTGCATTTCCTCGTGTGTGTGTTACGCTTTTCGATTCGGGGCTGAGAGGAGACCATTGATTACCGTTTTTTGAGTGTACTCTGAGTGCCTCTCTCTCTCTCTCTCTCGCTGCCACACAAAGGCATCATGGTCTGCAGGGCTCGCTCTCTCACACGCAGCCACATTGCTGAGCCCTTTTGAAAAGTTCCTTAGAAACACAAGAAAAGTTCCAGCCACAGGCACCGCGCCCTCCCACTGGCCCTGCAGAAATGGGCCCATTGAGTCAGGCTATAATCACCCTCTCTCTCTCACACACACACACACACACACACACACACACACAGACACACACAAACACACAAACACACAAACACACACACACCCATAAATCCACATTCGGCCTTGCTCCCTTCTATCTCTCTCCACTACTTCATAGAAGCAGCCACAAAAACGCAGTCATTGACCAGCCAGCCAACCCGCAACATTCACTGCTCTCTGCAACATTTCTCCACTAAACATCACCAGACACACACACACACACAAACACACAGAATCACAAGCACACACATGCACGGCGGTATATTGTGTAGTGTGGGAGCAGCAGTTGTGTCAGAATCTCAAGGCATCTCTGGCAGCAGGACAGTGACACACACAGATGCATGTTTCATAAGGTCATATATAATGGAGGAGTATTTCACGCAGAGAGGCCTTGTGTGTTTGTCTGTGTGTGTTTGTGTGTGTGTGTGTGTGTGCTAGCCTTGAGATGTGGTCTTTAATCCTGCTGGATTGTCAGATTAGTGTAACAGCTGGGTCCTACATACAGATATGCATCTCTGTGCCTCTCTCTCTCTCTGTATCACCCCTCCTCCCATCATACTGCTCCTCCATATTTCACCAAGCGCTGAGTGTATCTATGCATTAGTGTGTGTGTGTGTGCGTGTGTTTGTGTGTGTGTGTGTGTGTGGCAGTCTCACAGCTCCAGTCCATTACACGGTTACAGGCCGCCTGATGTGCCGCTACGCAGTCATGTGACCTCCACTGAGTCTGCGGCAAGTCTCAGTGTCAGCTGCTCGTTTTATTGGAAGAACGGACACATTACAGGTTAAACACACTCGGCCTCCCGGGGCCCACAGTTCCTGCTCCTTCAGCCCCCATCCCATGAAGGCTTTTCCTGTTGCATTAGCAGTTAACATAGTTTGGTGAACAGTAAACAGTGAGGCTGACATGAATAAAATATGACATAACATTGCTTTACATACGTGAATCAACCTAAGGAAAACTACTATACCTACCAGGGTTTCCTCTGTAGTGGGAGCCTCAGCCACACACACAAAAAAAAATGTGAAAACGGAAAACCCTATTGAAGAAACTAAATGCCTGAATCTTCACATCATGAAGCCATGGCGCAAGAAATTGTAGGGGAAACACTTTATACAGAGAAAGTAGAGAGAGAACAGTGTATGTTGTTAGAACGAGGTCAGTATTTTGCTTGTGAGACGATGACGGAGAGGACTGATCATATTCTGTTACATTTCGGGTGAATAATTTAAAGTCAGTTTCTCAGTTTAAAGGCCTTCGTAGTCGTTTGCATAAAAGAGGGAGTGCAGGGAGCATTAATGAGGATTAATGGTGATGCTTGCAACGAAAAGCTTTAGTAACTGATATGAAGTAATGCTCTGTTAAGTGTTTGGTAGCCTATAAACAGCGTGAGATGAAAATTAAAAAGACTTAAAATCGGATTTAGATTCAGACAATCCAGATGCATGTTATTTTTTGTTTTTATTATTCCTCCACTGTGCACCTGTTCTGTCCCTGCAGCTCTCTGACCGAGCCACTCACTGCACCATATTTAGCAAATGCGCGACTTTCCACGAGGCCATTCATCACTTGGATCATCTTTTGTCCTTTATAACTCAGTGGAGAAAGATAATATTAGAAAGATAATATTAGTGCTTGGATGCTTTTCAGCTGTGGTCTGGTGCTGCTCGGAGGCGGCTTCAGGTCCCGAGTGAGCGGGAATAACAAACTAGAGCCGGGGTAATGCAATCCTCCCTCTGGTTTTCTGCGGGGAATTAATACGACCAGCAGTGACTGCGATTTTGGATCAGCTATGGTAGCGCTATCAGAAATGTTATCGGCAGAAAGAACTAAGAATAGTGGAGGGAGTAAAAGTGTTTCACTTATTTCCTGGCTGTTGAACATGAGCGTGTTTACATTTCTTTCCCGTGGTCCACGTTGATCGGTCATGGGGAGCACTCGGGTGTGAAAAACTGAGACAAACATGCAGGACGAGATTAGAAATGTGTTTGGCAGTGGACTAAATCAGCCTTCCCACTCAGCATCATGTCCACTTGGGCGCTGGAGGGCAGTTTTAGATTATTACATATTTAAAAATATCACAAGCAGCTATAAAAGTCAGACTTTATTTTTGTTTTAAACCTTAAAATTAGTCTGAACACTGACATCCAACACACTTTCCTTATTAATCCCCCTCACAGCCACCCAGAACCACTTCCCATCTCTTAAACGGCTTAATCAGGGTAAAATTGCTCAGCAGGTTCCCTCATGCAAACACAAAGTGATGGCTGCTGATGACCCCCCGCTGCAGCTGTTACTGTACAGAATCTCTTGACGCTAAATAATAACCTGCCCTTTAAGAGTTGGAGCTTCTTTTTTTTTTAAAACTTGGCTCACTGCCACAAAAAGAGGCCTGGGAGGCTGAAAGAAGCGAGGAGGACACGTTCTTGACAGACATTTCAGCCATGACTGTGAATGTATGTATTTATCATCCAGCTGAGGGAATCAATTTGATAGCCGCTGTATGATTTGGAGCCACAGGCTGAACGCTGCTGATATAAGGCTTGACAGCATTGACTGCGGAAAACATTCTTGCTTTTTTTCGTTTGAAAGAACATTGAAACCCTTGATGAAATGGTTTCATAAATCTGCATTTGTACTGTACTTTTTATTCTGAATAAAAGAGATGATTGTGAGTAGGTTGCATTCACGGTTTTTCAGTTTGTGTATTATAAAGCCATTTTTAAAAATCCCCAAACATGAACAAAATGGTTTCAACCATAGAACCCATAGCTCTATGAATAACACTGCTGCTCCTTTGTTTCCGACTGAAGTATCTATAGATATCACTCGATATCTCAGATGTACTTTGTATAATGTGCTAATTAGTGAATGTTAGGATCCTGACATTCCGAACCGACGGGACTTCCCTACTTCCGTCCCTTGATCACTACTGTGAATCTGGCTCGAAATGAGCACGATGTGGAATACAGTGTAAAAACAAGTGAGCACACTGTGTAAGGCTATACTCTGCTGAGAAGAGGGGCCCTTTCATGTTTCTAACCTCAGGGGCCCATTGGCTCATCATGTGTCCATGAATAGAGGAGTGTATTCTAAGACTTTATGTCACCTTGTGTTCACAGAGACAGGATTTCTTTGACCCCCCTCGGCTGTAGCGTGCAGGTGTGAGTTGTTTGAAGGTTCACCTGACGTCATTGCTACAAGACACTGTCTCGACATCTGACCCTCTCTGTCTCTCTGTGTGTGCGTGTGAGTGTGAGTGTGTGTCTCTATAAGCGTGTGAGACTGTGTGACTGTGCAGAGCTGTTCTGTGTTAATCTCTGCTAAAGGTGGCAGGTGTCTTAACCAGGCCATCACCTGGTAACCCTCTCTCTCTCTCTCTCCCGCCGTCTCTCTCTCTGTGTCTCTGTCTCTCTCCGTCTCTGTCTCTCTCTCTCTCTAAGACACACACACACACACACACACACCACCTCGCTCATCTCCTTGTCTGACAGTAAGTGTGTTAGCGTCCATGCTCGCGGCCCCAACCCGCCCAGCTTGTGAGAGAGGGAGTGAGACCAAGCGGAAAAGCAATAAAAGATGGAGGGAGATTAGAGGTCACTATACCGTCAGGGTCGGGGATCCACGCTGGAGAAGAGGCGGTGGGCGTATAACAGTACAACCAGTAAACTGGCTGCAGTTTTTCCCCCCTGCAAGTGTTCCAGAGCGTACGTGCCAAGTGGCCATGACCCTTTTCCAGGTGGAGAGCTATCAACAGTCCACTTTGGTCACTGAGTGGCATGGCTCAAACTCTGCACCTCTTATCGGAGCGGGTCAGACTGCAGAGGAGCGGACACAGACATGTCATTAAATCAGCAGCTGCATCACAAAGCGTGGGCGCTCCAGCTACAGTGAATTAAACTGCAGGGATGTGGGAGAAGTGGCCCATGAAGATCACTTTACCTCATTTCAGGCCTGATCTCTCAACTTTTGACAGATGATTATTGTTTTTTAGGCACAGCTCTCATTACATGTTTGACAGGTTTGGCATCCAGCATTTTAGGTCAGACCGGACACCCTCACACAAGGGTTTAAAACGTTTCCTGCAACAATGGTGGACATTTAGTTTGGTGGTGTGGCTCTGCTCATGTCATGATTTGGGACAAATATGAGTTGGCCTGACATGGACTGTCTATTAGTGGCTGAAATGCACATTGTTAATAAGCCATGGTCACACTGAAAGAAGCAGTTTTGAACTCCGGAAAATTGGGAACAGACAGTTTGCCTTTCACAAATGAAGAAAGCAGCAGGAGATTGTCCAAGTCAGACGCATTCACAATAAAATGTTCCGAACATTCCGGAGACAGCAGAACGGCTCCAGCGTCGGCCCTTATGGCTTATCTCAAATCTTGTGCTTTTTCCAAATGGAAATCTTCGTCCTCCACGTTCATGGCGCCTCTTTCTCTTCTTGAGGTATTTGTATTCTTCCGGTTTCGTGTGCATTGCGTGTTAGAAAAATTATCAACACTTGCTCTGAGTTTTTCTCCTGCAATATTCTCACATGCACTCACTCCAGAAGCAGATGCACAGTATACACAAGGAGGTCAGGGAGGTAAATGGCTGAAGGAAGTCTGGTGAAAAAGGGTATAGAGCTCAGCTTTGTTGTATACAGATTCAATAAATATCAAATGTGACATCATTTAAAATGAGTCTGTACCACGAGGATGCGCAATTACAACCGTTTTATCATCGAGTGGTTTCTAAACACGCGGGGGGTCACAAGATGAAGCTGAAAGGTCACAAGACGTTTAATGGAATAGGGGAAGTTGACGCAAGTGGACTTTATTTAATTATGAGGGAATATAAATCACCAGTGTTATAATCTGGATACATACTGAGAGGATTTTGTTCACGGGACAGACTGGCGTGCTGAGGTTGAGACTTTGCCAAGTAATGTCTTGGCAAAAGACAAGAAAAATGACTTGACTGGTCATATAGGCAATGTTAGGCTGAAAAAATATGCTAACCATTCGCATGGTGAACATTTGTAATGAAGGAAAAAAATCAAGCATCAGAATTGGTGTAATGAGCCCAGGACATCTAAAGGTGCATTTGGTAATTTCCTTACTTTTCAAGATGCAATATCTGTAAATCCACCAGATAATAAGAAAGGATGTTTTCTAAATGAACACCATTGGGGGAAAAATGGACATAAAGACTTCAGTGGACACGACCACAGGGTCCTCCATTGTTCCTCCTGTTCTCCATCAACGTGCAGTAAATGGAGGGACAGATCGAGGAGTGGGACTCACAGATGGTGCCAGGGAGCAGAGGGAGTATTCAAATGATTCTTCACAGTTTCGGAGCTCAAAGATGCTGCGGCAATCGAGGACATTCGCTCCGATAACATCTCACATATTAAAAAAACACACAATAATTACTTCTCCCAAGCTTAGCGGCATTGCAGCTATAGCTTAAAATGTGTGTGTGTGTGTATGTGTGTACCAGGCATTGTGCAGCAGCAACCGCAGCCTCTTGGGTTACCGAGGAATGCATTTGAAGACAATCATAATGAGGCTCTGTATCTGCCCAGCTGTATCCAGAGGGGGATCTTTGAACTATACTGAACTGGACCAGCCAAGAAAACAACCAGATACATCTTCTTTGGATCCCACGTCTGCCAAGAACACATTCACTAGATGTGTGTGTGTGTGTGTGTGTGTGTGATGAATCAGTATAACTACCTCTACTTCCTATTGTATACACCCATTGTTTCTACAAACAAAACACACACACATTGCAAATTGTCATATAACCATCACACACACACACACACCTTGTCTCATTGTCAGGTTGCTGCAGTGTTGCTGTGTTTGTATCACACACACTCAGCCTCATAATCCTGCATTTTCTTCCGAGTCTGATCCTAAATTAAAATCTGGAACAAATCGTCTCCTGTGGATTATTAATATTTGTGAAGCTGCAGCATTGTGAGCTCAGGTATAAAATCCCGGCTTTGAACCTGTAAAACGAGCTCACAGACACACAAACTAAAACCCACACACAGCTGCTATAGTGCATAGGATTAAATGTATACTTCAAAGCCTATTGTCTGCTTCAGATCAGGTTTCCACCTGCGTCACGGCTCAATAGGACATACCTGTGTTGGCTTTGTCAGAACATGACATTACCTTAACAAACGCCAATTCTTTTTCTGCTCCTTCCTTCAATTTAGTTTCCCCTTCTCTTTTTACACAAGTATACATAATTATATACTCCGAGCTCCTTGTTTGTTTTAAAATGACTCCAACTGGCACCGCACCTCTCACAATGGCACCGCTTCATACGCTGCCAGAAACCAAGATTGAATTCACCGCGCAGATCCAGCGGTGTATACAGCTGTCATCCTACAGTTTCCTTTTATAACAACTGGGAACAAAAATGCAAAATGAGGGAAATTTAGGGCAACATACAGATGATTTTGGCCCCGGGTTATGTGTGCAGTAGACGAGCGCTGGTTGCGCCTCATTGTGGTTAGTTAGCAATGTGGCACAGGCTGAAAGTATAGCTGTTTTATAGCTCCCGAAACGCAGGCGAAATGCAGAGCTGGCCCTGTTCGTCTCCCCCCAGAATCACATAAAACCCACACAAATACGTCTGAGGGGTATTTGTGCGCCCATGTACACACACACCACAAACAAACCTGTGATTATACCCATTCAGACATACACACACACTGTAATTACATACAGTGACGCACTGCTGCCCGACATACCGTTATTTCAAAGATATAATATTGTGTCGTAAATAAAACATGTCGAGACCCAGGAGGTGCTTATACATTACTGTTAATGGTTGGGATACACAACACATGATGCACACTGAAAAACAGAAACCACACTACTACCAGAACTGGAAATGGTGTGTCTTGGAGGTTGTTGTTGGTTGGTTTGTGTGTTTTTGTGTCGGGAACTTGTAAAAAAAAAAAAAAGAGGGGTTTGGGCCCTGGGGTGGACTCTGGAGCCGCCTCGGGGGTCGGATGTGTGTTTATTTAAGTGTGTGTTTTTGGAGTCACGCTGAATTTAGGGGGCTAGCCTCGAGATAAGGGAATGGAGTTTAAGATGAAAGGGAAATGGGGCGAGGATGGGGGGGGATACACTGGCACGGAGTTTGTGGATCACAGGGGGGAGGGGGGAGGCAAAGGGGGGGGGGAGCAGACTGTTTTGATGTTGAATTTTAGGTTGTTTATTTGACATTACATAACACCTGCTTGTGTAGTTTGAACACTTAAAGTGTTTGTGTGTGTGTGTGTGGAAGGGTCTGGTAACTTCTTACTGGGAGATGGGAATTTTTGTGAAAGGCAAATGTTGCCCATAGCAACGGCCTTCATTGTAAAGCTGGTCCTTGGAATACAAAACACACACACACACACACACACACACACACACACACACACACTGGCAGCCATGCTCACACTGACACGTCTTTTCAGTTCTTATGGCACTTTCGGTGAACACACACACACACACACACACACACACACACACACTTTAGCCTGGAAGTGTGAAGCACACTCACTCTCAGTTCTCATATCCTCGGTGTGTCAAGGCAACTTCAAGTCAATCTCATTTCAGGAGGTACATATAGCGTTTCAGCTCCGACTTATGCTGCGATGTGATGGACTGAAATGCTCGGGTTTCTAGATTCCATTATGCTTTTATTGGCTTTTAAAGGCATCAGGTTTCCTCTGTCTGGAGCCGGGGAGGAGCTTGAGCTTCTGTGTGTGTGTGTGTGTGTGCGTGTATGTGTGTATCTGTGCATGTATATACATTGAGCATCCAATAGGCTAGTAAATTCTCAGCTCTGCAGGGCCTCAGGATGGGCTTTAGATTGCTGAGGTGATAAGTTTGCTTTGGTCACATTTTCAGCAGTGGCCCGACTGTTTTCCATTACCTGGAGCTGAACCCAGCCCTTTGCTTTTGGCATTAAAACAGCGCACTGCTCAATCTAGGTATTAAATTCAGTTAAGAAACCAGGATTCAGCTCCTTTACATAAGTAGAAGTGGCCTCACTGTAAATACACATTACTACTACAGGATGTACATATTTTATTAACAACAAGCGAATTGTATGTAAATGTTGTTGCTTGTAGTGATGATCCCACAGAAAATGAAGGCCTGACTCTGCAGTATATACCCCCCCTGCTATGCAGAGGTTCAAGCTGCTTTTAGTGTTGGTTTTTAAAAATCTTTTACTTTCCTGGTTCCTTCTCACTGTTCTGATCAGTGTCATTTCCACATGCAGCAACCAGCTGACATAAATCTTTTATCCATTACCTGACCAAGACAAATGACCAACAAAGGCAGTTGATGACTAGTTGGTAAGGAAGGAAAGCATTTAGCTGTTGTTAAACTGGTTAAAGATAAATTAAAGAGCTTTAAAGTGTAAAAATTGTTGGTACTCGCCTAAAAAAAAGATGCGATTGGATAAGTTTGCTGTCACATCACCTCCTACTTAGCAGGATATGTGCAGAGTCACTTAAGGAAATGTAGCAGTGGTGGACCCATATTCAACAAGCGATGATGCGTAATCCACCTCAGCAGGCGATTATCATACGTGTGACTGAACCCTACAGCTTGACTAATCAACAACAGCTACAGCCAATCAGAGCCAGGACCTTGTGACCAGACATAATGGGTTTCCCCTGGTAAAAGGTTATGAGGTGTGTGACAACCTGACGCCGGTCAGTCGTGAAGTGAGAACTGACAATGTTGATCGAGTAAAAATAGTAAAATGAAAAGTTAATATTCATTGTGAAAGAAAGTAAGAAAATAGCAATAAAACATATCAGTAGAAATGATTTGAGACCTGGTATATTTCCACAATAAATGCTCAATTTATCACAATTATAATGTGGCTGCTGTGTTTTCTATACCTACTTAAAACATATGTAGACTATATGCACATCTTTAAAAAGAGCAGTGATGTGCAACGCAGTTTGATTATCATCGCACTGCAGTATGGGTGGTGTCTCTTAAGTGCATGGATCTGATATAACTATTAGTTGACCTTGTGTGATGGGAAAAAGGCCTCTGAGTGCTAAAGTGTGTCTTTAAACAGGGCAGGGATGTGGGGTTGAGGTCAAGAGAAAGGGAGATGAATGCTGAGAAAAAGAGAGAGAGAGCGAGAGAGGAGGGAGAGAGAGAGGAGGGATCAGCCTCAAAGTGACCGGAGACTCGAGGTCGTTCACTTCAGAGGTGCAACCCTCAAACGATCCACAACTAATCTCTCTTTACCTGACCCTGACGGAGGTCGCCAGCTGAGCTCACGTTCTCCCCTCACAGAGATAAATAGATAAGTCCTCAAAGTGCAGATGTAAGTAATTGAAACCTGTAACATTAAAACGTCTAAAAACAACTACACCTATGTTATATATCTAGTTGATTTACATCCTCTCAAATGTTTCCAACAATGTTTCCAACAGTTTTATTCAAGGTAACTGGACATTTCATTTAGGTTGCCTCATGATAGATAATGATTATTCATTGCCATTTCCTGCGTAACAAGAATAGAAGGTTTTCTAGTCTGTGAACATGATTTGGTAAGAAAAGTCGCTAAACCTAGAAGCTACAATCTACTGTTGGTTGGCTCTTTATCTATAACCTGACCTTGGGTACTGCATGGAGAGAGAAGGGAGTATCTGTGGAACGAAACGGGCCCAACTCATCCAATGGTGTACAGAAGTAATGTTTGAGGATGGTCAAAAAATCCTCAATAGTGAGCAGGTGGTGTTTGAGGAGTTTTTGAAGATGTCCAGAGATGCAGCATTGTGGATTTTTAAATTGCACTTTTAAGAGACTGATATTTCCTGAACATTTTGGGGTTTTGGACTGTTGATGGTTTCATGGCCCCATAAACAACACTGCTGCAATTTTGGTCCAGAGTGAAATATTGCATGCCAGTATTGTCATTTTATTTATACAAACAATTAAGTGACTAGACATCAAGTTGACCGATTGATGAGCTGATTGATAATTTGACAACTGGTTGAGGAAATTTAGTTTCAGGTTTCAGCCTATCACATTAGAGAATTTGTTTTGTTCCGTTTTAAACACATAAAAGCCAGTTAAAGACATCAGTTATGTATTGGGATTGTAAAATGTGTATTTTTATAACATCCTACTGACTAAATTAATATTTGAAATAACGATTAACCCTTTTGGTCGTTAATTAAAAGACTCCTTGAAGCCCGAGTTCAAAAGTGAACTGCTTCTCTGCGCTGTGCGTCTCTCCAGGCTGAGCATCAGCTGCGATTGACACGACTAAATGAAACCCCTCTCTCCTTAAATGCTTTGATGTTCCTCTGACAAAATCCCAGCTTTGGATCAACTCATTAACTATGCTCCTCCATAGAGCGTCAGACAGACAGATGTTACCCTGTCCCGCCACCACACTGCTTGTGTGTGCGTGCATGTAATCTGCCAAAGTGGTCCGTCTTTCCGATGTGAATGACGAACAGCTCAGTCATTCATGATGAATAATTCTAATCTCTGTCATCTGCCTCCCCCCTCCCCCCTCCTCTGTGTCGCCAACAGGGACAGACGTGGTCGCCATCCAGCGATGACGAAGGCTCGACGGGAGACGAGTTCTACGATGATGAGGATCTTTACTCGGGCTCAGGCTCTGGCTGTAAGTGTGTGTGTTTGTGTAGGTGTGTGTGTGTGTGTGTGTGTGTGTGTGTGTGTGTGTGTGTGTGTGTGTGTGTGTGTGTGTGTGTGTGTGTGTGTGTGTGTGTGTGTGTGTGTGTGTGTGTGTGTGTGTGTGTGTGTGTGTGTGTGTGTGTGTGTGTGTGTGTGTGTGTGTGTGTGTGTGTGTGTGTGTGTGTGTGTGTGTGTGTGTGAGGTTAGTTACACATTCACGCCCTGCTTCTTTCAAACTAGACAGCTGCTGGTTTTCAATCTCCTGACCCCGAGGACCCCACTGCCTCCCTCCACCCCTCTTCCCCCCATTTATGGTCGCTCTCATTCACCAGACTTCACATGCACGGTCACACAATGCAGACAGGCCGCTTGGCTCCACAGACACGTTTTGTAGATTTAGTTATTTTGCAGATTTATAAAAACACCTTTAAACACCGACACATCTTTGCAAACAAGAAGTTACCCAGGCCTGATTCTCCCAGATCTCATTTGCCCTAATCAGATTACCGTCCACACAGATTAGACGATCACACGCATATACCAGCAGTCAGTTGTGTGCACCTGCCTGCGTGCGTTGGAACTTGGAATTACCTACTTAACGCAAATCACGTTGGTGTAATTTAGGCAGATTTTCTGATCTGACTGCTGAAGCTTGAGCGCAAGTCTCCTTATTATGCATGACTCATTGAGGGCTGCCCTCGGTTCACGCACTGCGCTATAGTAGTGGGCACGCTCAAAATAAATTACAATTCAGAGCAGGAGAGTGCAGCAGAGGCACCCCTGTGGATGAGACAGCCGCCCAGTAAATTGCCTCATCTCAAACTGTGATACAGAGCTGTCGGATTCCAAAAGAAAAGGCTCATTTTCAACACACGGTTTGTGCGTTTTGTGCCGCCGCAGCTCCTGAACCGGGCATTTTGTGACGTCTGATGTGTTTAACAGTTGCTGCATTGTCCCAGGCCATATTTCGATATCCTCTCGTGCACCTCTGTCAGCTTTCATGCCATTGTGTCTGTAAATTCAATTTGTTTCCCTTTCAACTCGGGGAGCTCCGCTGCTATAACAAAATGAAAGGTGTTATAATGCGCTTATGAGGTTTAAGAAGAAAACGAGTCACTCAGCATTCACCATCTCCTTTTCTTCTCTTCTCCTCTTAAATTTTTAATATGCATTTTTCTCTCCGTCCATACAAAAGCAACCAAACCAGCAGAAACATTGATTAAATCTCCTGCTCTCTCCCTGTTGAATACACTCAGACTCACAGTTCACCATTGGTATTCTCATTTTCTTGTTTTGCTCTTTCTGTTTTTTGTCTTGTGGCTAAATGGCGAAAAACAGTGGCGATTTGATTGCAGCTCTGTTTGTTGCGCTGAGTCATCGACAAAATCACGACTTTATGAATTAGAAGAGACTTGACGAAACAAACCCAGCTGTGTATGTGTCTCTGGGTATATTGACATTTATAAATGTACTTTGGCAGATACAGTTTAAGGAGCAGTCCACCAGGTTTACACACTAAAGTCAGTATAAGACAAGGTTGTTTTAGTTTGGGCTGATCAAAGACTGGAGGTGTATAATTTGAAAGACGTGGGCATTCAGCAGGCAGTGAGTGGCTGGTGAAAGCATGCTGTCAAGTTGCATTGTGGGAAATCAAGGATACAGTGTTTAGGGGACAGAAAGTCAGATAATCTTTGCCTCGATACAGCAGTTTACATTTTTTTCCTATGACATCAAATCGTTCATTGCTGCAGTGCTCCACTGACTTTACGGCTGCACGGCACCAACAGGCTTACGTCATAGTTTTCAAATGTCGCCATCTTGGATTAGCACTGAGGCATCGTTTTTCTCTAAGCTGATTTTTTTTAACAACCTAAAACACCCAGTTTCTAATCCAGCCATAACGTTGTATGTCCATTTTTTTTACACTGTCACATTAAGGCAAAAATATACTTCCTGTTTACTTTGTAGTGGGTTTTATACAATCAGACTTCAGCTGGGGCCAACTAGTCACTGACAATACTATCAATAAATATATTCTAAGCTTTTTATAAGTACACAATGTGCTTGCAAACAAACATCATAATATTTAATTATGTGGGGCTTTGCTCGTCTAAGCTATAGAGCTAACGGGGAACAAGGAATGACGTGAACCTCACTGAATCAGGAAATGTGTTTGGATGTTGGCCGTATAATTGGGCCCCTTTATGACCCCTAATTTAGTAAAACCTTGATGCTTACACATTATACGCTCAAATGTTTTCAGTAGATAATTTCCTCAAGAGTCTGCACAATGGTTATTGCAGTGCAGTGAAAATTAACAGTCGAGCGACACGACACCTGTTAACGATGATGCAAAATGATAATGACTTCTAAATGTCTGGAATTTCAATTCATGCCAAATAGAGAGTAAACCTGGGTGTGTGTGAGGCAGCCACAGTTTTAATGTTATCTGTGAGTGTGTGGGCAGGTGAGTTGTGTGGTTGTGTTCCACAGGGAGATTTGTAAATGTTATAACTTCACTTATTGCTGACTGATTAAATCATGTTTAAATTCACGACACTCTCCTCTCTGCTCCTCTCCAGTTCCTGAGGTCAGTGTGAGGCCGACCTCAGCGGGTGTGTCCTTCACCACAGAAGAGCCCCTCCTCCTCTCGACCACCCAGGCCACTAGCCCCGCCCCCTCCGCCTCACCTGCGGCCGAGCCCAGCCCCAGCCCCAGCCCCGAGGAGCCCACCGCCACCCAGCTGCCCACCGAGGCAGATGGGGAGAGCGGTGCATTCTGGGAGAGAGAGCTGGAGAAGGAGAAGGAGCTGGAGATAGAGAGGCAGAAGGAACTGGAGAAGGCCAAGCAGCTGGAGAGGGAGCGAGAGAGGGAGAGAGAGAGGGAACGGGTCAGGGAGATGGAGAGAGAGAAGGAGAGAGAGAGGGAGAGGGAGAGAGAACGTGAGAGGGAACGAGAGAAGGAGAGGGAGAGGCAGAGAGAGAGAGAGCTGGAGAGGGAGAGAGAGCTGGAGCGAATCAGGGCTGCTGCTGCCGCCCAGACCACCGCCGCCCCAAAGACCCCCGCTGCCGTCCCCGTGGTGACCACCATCCCCGCAACCACCTCCGCAGAAAGTGCAGCGCCCTCGGCTGGTTCTGATGACGTGAGCACCACAGAAGAAGAAGAGGACGTCTACCTGTCCCCGGAGCCCACCTCCATGTTCCCCGGCTTCGACATGGAAACCACCACAGAGGAGGACACAACCACCACGGCAGAGACCACACCTGAGGCCACAACAGCTTCTCCCACCACCACCACCACCGTCAGAACCAGGGTCCCCTTCAGGCCCAGGGTTCCCATGACAACAGCCACTCAGGTGATGCCAACGGAGAGAACGACAAGTCCACAGCAGCCCTCAACCACACAGGTAAGAGTCTCATATCACCACATGTCTCTGAAAATGGATTAGATCTACAATTCTCCAAGTAACAGTCTGGTTCTGGTACCAAAAGGTAGCTCTTTATTAACAAATACAAACGTGTCAAAAAAAACATTTCTCATTTGAAGAGTTGCATAAGGACGAAAGTCAACACGAGTTTATAAAAACTCAAACCACTGTGCGATAACTATTTGAAATGACATCAGTGTAGGCTGTTCAGCTCTTTTCAATTTGTCAACTTGATACTTCCACGACTTAATACTCTCAAACTCCTCGACCCGGCCTGTGATGCACAACCCATTCATTCCCACTGAAGACATTCATCTTTAACTGTTATCACAAATGGTTCTTGAATTAATACACATCAATGAGAATGAGTACATATCAAGCTTTTGACTGCACAGACAGAACTTCTCAGTGGGAACAGTTCATTGTGGGTTTTGATGTGATGACAACAAGGAAAATAAATGAAATCCCCAGTGTCAGGTTTGTCTAAACACAAGAACTTTTCCTGACTAAATCGAAAACTACATTTGACAAGAGGATGATTTAAATCAGTAGCTATAGGGGAATCAAATCGCACAGTAGTAGATTCATTTCATGTGGTTCCAATAAAGGTTTGATTCCCACGGCTGAGTCATGTTGACGTCTTTACCACTGACAGTTAAATTATTTACAG
Organism: Limanda limanda; assembly: GCF_963576545.1. NCBI lineage: Eukaryota > Metazoa > Chordata > Actinopteri > Pleuronectiformes > Pleuronectidae > Limanda > Limanda limanda. Next base: position 11,950,135 of record NC_083654.1, on the reverse strand, counting down.
ACCTGAGTCATGTATATGATTTGTGTGCATGTGTACATTTGCAGCGTCTCTGCATTAAAGCATGATGCACTTAGACTTGTCTGGTTTTCCACTTTGTAATTAAGCTCCCAGATTTTATGAAATGCGTATACGTGTTGGACAACATACAGCTTTCCACCGCTCCGAATATACAGAGGCTCATTGTTTCAAATGGGAACATGTGCCATGGAAAGCTCTGTGTTTCAGTTGGACAAGTTTCAGAGCAACGGCTTCATGAAACAATGTTGTTATTCTCACCCCCCCCCCCTTCTCTCTCTCTCTCTGTCTCAGGAGAATAACAATGAGGTGGGAGCTGCAGGACCAAGTGGAGATTTCGAGATTCGCGAGGATCGCCGGAACGATCTCGGTCGAGGGATTCTGCCGGTGGATCCGGATCTGATCGGCAACACGGTGGACGCGGGAAGCTCTGCCGCGCAGCTGCCACAGAAGAACATCTTGGAGAGAAAAGAGGTCTTGATAGGTAAGAATATCTTCAAGTAAAATCCAAATAAAGTTTCTTTTTTGTTACTGTTTTGTATGTTTTGTCTTGTCTAAGGTTTTGTCTGTCTGACCCTGTGTCTTCTGTCATTCTGCCTCCAATAATAAACACCCTGTAGACGGACAGATTTCATTTCCCGTTGCTTCCTGTGCTCTTCCCTTACTTTTTCCGGAGCTGCAAAGACAAACTGGTGTTACCTTGAATTCACGTAGCTTGAATTCATCTTGTGCTACTTATCCCAGTTTGACCCATTGAGAACAAGCAATCCTCTTCCTGGGTTATCCGACGCCTCCTTTGTCCTCCTGTCTTTTTCTCATCATTTTCCCTCTGGGTAAATCCAATTTCTTTTCAAGTGCCCCCCCTCCCCTGATCCCAAAGAGCTGTTGTAGAAAGCGAGGCAGCAGCCAACTCGCCTGACCTGACTGGCTCTCTGTCTCTCCTTCAGCTATTCTGATTGGTGGACTGCTGGCGGTGGTTTTTGCTGATTTCCTGGTCATCGGTAAAGAGCAGGAGGCAGCAGACTTTAGACTAGACTGTTTGTGTGATAGAACCAAATTACAGCAACATGTCAGGCTCGTTCATTCATATATACAACGGTGTATTCAGGCGAATTATTTTGCAACAACACGTCTCTGATTTTTCACACTGATTTCAGAATTTCCCCCCAAGAAGATGAGATGGGAGCCATGAAGGCAAAACAGGAATAATGCAATTTCTAGTCTTGAAAAATGAACCTTATTTTTGCCTCAGGCCATTCTTTCAAATCATATGATAATTACATTTGTTTCCTTCATATTGATTTTGATCAAAAACCACCACTCCTATTCCTCCTTCATAATCTATACAGTGCTTCAGAGTGTTGTAGCTGCTGCATCAATATTTTAAAAAGACAAAGCGTCTGCAGGCGAACCTCTGCACTGAGGCACATGGGTGCTCTAAGCTAAATACTAATGTTAGCATATGAAGCATGGAAGCTTTCTCACTTTGCCAATAATAACAGGAGGATGTGTACCATGTTCACCATGTTGGTTTAGCATATTAATATGATAATAATGCTTATTAGCATTGAACACAAAGTAAAGCTGAGCCAAATCTAAATTTTATAAACCAAAGATTATTTACTGGATGAATATTTTAATTAAATTGCAAAACCGACATCCTCTTTAATTGTGCAATTCATCTACAACACTCCAGATGTCCTCCACCTTAAAAACTAATATGTGAAATTAACATATTCATGCACAGTATAGGACAATAAGTACATGTCAAAATGTTCAACTACAAGAAAAGGTGTTTCAGAGGTGTCCAGTTCTTTTGCAGTTCTCCGACAGTGCATGGTGGAAAGTTAAATTGTTTTAAATGGCCCAGCTTGTGCAGATCGGATACTGGCCTTAATGGTATAAACACAGTAAACACCTCCCACAAAATGAATGGAAACAAAGTGTTCATCGAGCATTTAGGAAAACAAAAAAACACTTTGTTCTCTGTTATGGCATCAACACCAATTCTTTTAACGAAGGAACGTTTTTGTTCTTATTTCATTCGATTACGTCACATCAATCCATCGCGGGCAGCAAGAGTTCATTAGCGCTACGTGCACTGAAAGGTGGAAAGATAAAGCTGCTGTGGATAGGTTACACCAGCCCCGTTAGGCTAAACTACCATGTCGCACTGCAGGGCTGCAATTTAGCACAAAGCTGTTGGCAACACAGAACGTATGTTGGCAAGTTCAGGCTCATCAGTCCTCACATAGCAACTAGGTGATAGTGATGCTGTGGTAGCTTTGCTCTGCTTTCAGACTAGAGTGTTTTTTAAAGCTGCGTGTTTGTAGTGCTGTAGTCCGCTGCAGGATGTAACCATGGCGCTAATGGCATTTTTTGTGTTTGTTTATGTGTACTTCTGTGTGTTGGTAGCATCTACGCCGTAATAATCTGGAAAGGTTTTCTGATTTCCACCATGTCCTTATGTATTTCTCTAGCCGTGATAGTGGGAGGTGTGGTCGGCGCCTTGTTCGCCGCCTTCCTGGTGATGCTGCTGGTGTACCGGATGAAGAAGAAGGACGAGGGCAGCTACACGCTGGAGGAACCTAAACAGGCCACCGTCACCTACCAGAAACCAGACAAGCAGGAGGAGTTTTACGCATAACACGCGTACGCCAGAGAGACCGCACACCGAGGGAGAGAGAAAGATGGAGAGAGAGAGAAGAGAGATACTCTCAGCGCCCCCACCTCCTTCTCCTCCTCCTCTTCTTTGTTGCTCCAACCTCATCTGCTCGCCTCTCCTCATCCCTCTCTCCTCTCGTCTCCAAAACACTTGAGAGCGCCTTTCTCTCTGCGGACTTGGAACTTTCTTTTCAATGAAAATGAAAAAGAGGACAAAAAAATCCAAATATATTCTGAAAAAAAAAACCCACATACACACGAGATGTTTTTAAAGTAAATGTTGTTATTAATATTCTACAGATTCTCTTGTTCTGTATGTAATGATATGATTATTTTCTAAAAAAAAAAACTAAACAAAGCAAAACACAAGCGCTTATCCTGTGTTTTCCAGCACACAAAAGTCCCCCTCTTCTGTTTTTATGGAGCGACTGAAAGGCTTAAAGGAAAGAGGAGAGGAGAGGGGCGGAACGAGCTGAGGGAGACACAAAAGAGAGAGAAAACAGAGTGATGGGCTCGACTCTGCCCCTCACCCCCTCACAAATAACACTTAGAGCGTCTGGTTGGCCACACAGAGCCAAGGGTCAAAGGTGAGAGGAAAGGTCTCTTTTGTGCCTTCCGTCCCTCTGGTGCTCAAACACACACAGGCATACATCCACATAAACACACGCTTACACGTACGCACATGTACACACACAGACACACACACACACACACACACACTCGTATCTGCTCGAAGGTGGCTCTGGCCTCTCTCTCTGTGCTCAGCCAACCAGAAAACGATGCTCAACCCTTGGCGTGTTCCACAGCGTCGAGGAGCAACTGTGGAAACACCGGCTGGTGGCGTTGAGGCTCGCTCCACGGCCCATCTGCTCCTCTCAGCTGTACAAAGAATAGTTATGGATAGTAATAATCAATAATATATCAATGTTTTGGGCTGGATGGTGAACAATAATAATACCGTAATAATAATAATTATGATAATAATAATACTTCAACAGGAGGATGTGTATTTAGCAGTTTAAAAAAAAAAGTTTATATGTAAATATTGTATCCTTTCTGACATCACTAACCATCTGCATGACCATGAAGAGTTTTTATTCATCACATTCGTCATCACTCTAGATGAGCTGTGCTCTCGTCAACCACACACACACACACACACACACACACACACACACACACACACACACACACACACACAGACACAGACACAGACACAGACACAAACATACATACACAAACACACATCAACACACCACAGACTTTAAATATACTGTAGATCATATCTTTCAAACACATATCAACCACATCATCATCGTCATCATCATCATCATCATCGTCATTGTGATAGTCATCACTTTTGATACGAACGCGATCGGGTGGTTTCAATATGTTATTGATTAGTTGTCAATCAGTTGCTGCGGTTGGTTTAGAGTTTGGTCTGTTTGTATAAAAGCACAACTATGTTTTCAGTCATCACGTCGTCCGCCATCACGTCATCCGTTAACCCCACCCCCCCACCCACACCCACACACCCTTTGCATGCCTCACTTTGTTTTTTCTTCCACCATTGGCTCTCTGTTTGGGGATGGGAGGGGCCACTGGGAAGCATGAGGGGCTTCAACGAAATCAGGAAGTGGGAATCCGTGCAGGAAGTTGCTCACACGTGCACTAATTCAGTCAAAAAACTAAATCTTAGTTAAAGGATTGGTTATGAGTGGGGGAAAAAAGACTCTGAATCAGTGTTTATGGTGTAGACTGAAACCTGCGGGACCAATCTGGGGACCGGGTCATGGGTCATGGGGATTAGGATTCAGTTCGGGGATTGTGAGGAGGGCTGTGCTTCTATCTAAGAGATTGTAACAATAACCACACCAGTGTGACTGGGCTAGTAGCTTCTATTATACTCAGTACTGTAGAACAAAAATGCATGGGAGTCAAAACTATACTAGTCTGGGTGTGTGTGGATGCCTGTGTGTGTGTGTTTTTGTCCGTGTGTATGTGATAGAAAAAGAGGGTTAAGTTTAAGATGGAATGTACTGTGGTCGAGAGTGTGTTTACCTACCCCAGCAGTTCTCACGCTCTTCCACAGACAGGTAACACACCTCTTCTACTCCTGTGTGTATTTTGCCTGCCCCCTCGCCAGTGTGAGAATACGTGCGTGTGTCTCCACCTCATCTTAAGCCACCACCTGTGTGTGTGTATGTGTGTGTGTGTGTGTGTGTGCGTGTGCGTGTGTGCGTGAGTGTCTCACCTCGGTATTTCACAGCAGACTCTTGTGTACACTGACTAGCCTGTCGACGTGTGTGTGTGTGTCTCTGAGTGTGTGTCTCTGAGTGTGTTTAGTCTGTTCACTGCTGAATGTGGGGCAGCTGGTCCCTCACAGTGGCTTTCACACACACACTGACTGTGTCTTCTCACTGTCTGTCTGACTCGGCCTGTCTGTCTCTCTGCAACAGGGACAGACGGACAGGCACCACGCCACTTTCTCACAGGCAGGAATGATCTTAACACGTACTGTCTTTTCTAAAGTGACTGTCAAAATGTAAACGTGTGTTTGTACCCATATAAGCCTGCGTAGCCAAATAAGATGTGTGAGTGTGTGTGTGTGAGTGAGCGAATAAGAAAGGGTGGATTTGTATGTGTGAGAGTGTAGGTGAGTGTGTGTGTGAAGCCTAATGGAGGCTACACTACTCTATGTTTGCTGTTCCCATTCCTGTTTTTATACATTTGCATTTTTTTAAGGCTGAGTTTCTGTCATTGGCTGAGTGGGCGAGAGGAGGCGGATCCTCCACGCCACCGCCCTGTCACTAATCTGCCACTCTGTTCCAAATAAAAAACCTGATTGGGTAAATCTGTCCCGTCTTGTCTTTCCTAATTAGAAAATGGTAATTGAGATGTTGTTTGTGTCCAGTCTGGTCTCATAAACACATGTTGCACTGATCATGAACCTAAACTGAAGAGCAGTCACATGACACTAAGTGTGTGCACTTTATTTTCTACCAGCAGTGGAAAACGTCAAACAACTCCTTATCTCCTGAGTGATGCCACCTACAGCTGCAGTTCTCTCCTCCAAGTTTCCATTAGAGCTCAGAGCAAACTACAGGTATTACCATCATTATTTGCCCAGAAAACAACTGCTACTCCTGTCTTCCAAAAAATGTGTAAAAATATTATGAGTTTGTATTGTGTAGGTTGAATAAGCACCATTTACTTCAGGAATGTCAGCAGAATACAAAGTAAACAGTCAAATAAATAAATGTGACACACTGCCAAACTGGACTAAAACGTTACATGACAAAGCCGAGCCCACTTTAATCAACATTGTACTTAACTTTAATTTTCCCTAGAACAAATACACCATTAATCAAATACCAAAAGCAATTACCATGCAGTGAACATGGGGATTTCACAGCCTCTGGGGATCACGGGAATCCAGCTTTGATCTTTTATATAATTTTGCATTTTTCTCACATAAGTGCTTTTTAGTGAATCCTAAATTCAATCATTTCATTTTACCAGTTTAATGAAGTGCTGTAGAAAGAAGGTCCTGTGTTTTTCAGTCTAGACTGAGAGGATTTTACATGTCATGCTCCAGAACTTTCTGGTCTCGTGCCTTATGTCAGCAGGGACGGGCTCCATCCCCTGTGACCCTGCTCAAGGATAAATAAGTATTGAGAATGAATTGAAGAACTTTTATGATTGGCAGGAATTACATAGTAAATGTCACTAAATCATATTTTAAGAAGGTCTTTTCACTCATAAAAAATGAAGAAATCTACACATCCTTTGAGGGTCGTGTGAGGAGATGGATCCGACCCCTGCTGATATTAGACGAGAGGCCCATAGAGACAAACAACCATTCACACCTACGGACAATTTAGAGTCTCCAATAACCGCTTAACCCCAATCTGGTGAACCCAAGAAAGACAACCTGGAAACTGCTGCACCACTTTGCTGTAATATGAAGAAATACGAAATATGATGTTATGTTTAAGAGCACTAAGGAAACTCAGATGGGAAGCATTACATGGAAATATTGTCAGAATTTCCTTTAAGTGTTTTCACCACCTGCTGCTTGTGGAAGCCTTAAGAGGAACTGCTTATGAGCTTTAAATTGTAGCTTTCAACACAATTACTCCTTATTCTTCTCGAGAAAGTCTATTGCTTTCATTAGCAGCACTCTCACCACCCCCTAATTAAAGCTGCAGTTCATTTCAACATGGATTAATGTGTATTCATTGACTGAAAACGTTGGTTCACTTGAAACATAATTCTTCACTGTGGCCTCGCATGCAATGAAACCACGCACAACACGTCCAGTTTTGAGATCTCTGGCGTTTCTGCTCACAACAATTATAAAATATGTGTTAAATTCAGAGAACAGACGATGAACATTACACCTCCCCGCAGTTCCATCACACTCTTTGGATTATCCAAAGTAACCAGGACATTGTTGCTGGTAAGACAGACTATTGTTGAATTATTTAGCTTCAATTTTCAATGCTCTGACACATGAAATTCCATCAGTATCTCTTTTTTCCCGGCATCAAGGAGAAAACTCAGACACATATACCGCAAAACCTGGGGACCTATTTGAATGACAAGGTGAGGTTATTCAAAAGATATACAAAAATATATTGGTCTTTACTGTGACTTCTCTCCTGCTGCTGGATTCAGTTCAAACTTAAGTCCCCATTAATTTGCTCACTGAGCAGTGAGTGTTTAAACAAGTGGGTAAAACAGGCGGCCCGTGTTGGAAATGTATTTTAGTGTGGTACATTTAAAAGAGCTCACATGCAGATATGAAGTCTCGCTCTGGTGTTATCATACACCAGCATTAGCATGGCCTACATACCATTTCTAACCCACTGACATTAAAAGCAACCCCGTGCACCTCAATGCTACATATGACAGAGCTGCCGTGTCTGCGTGTGTGTGTGTGTGAATGCGTGTGTGATCACAGCCTCTTAACAGCCCATTTACACATGCGTAACTCAGTGAAACCTCGAGGGAGAAACAGCCAGAGATGTTATAATTGTTAAGTAGTCACATGAAAATGATCTTATGAAATAATTAGATAAACTGTCCTCTAGGGTTTTTAGAGCTCACACAGGAAGGGGCATTATTCTTCTCAGTTTACATTCTTAGCAACAAACCAGATGAAACCAAGGTCACTGGGAGTGGAGGAGCACCAGTGGGTCTGCAGATGGCCTTTCCCTGGATACAGAGACGACGACAACAAACCATTCTGGCCTTGGGTAGTGGGCCGCTGATACGGAAATCTGCCATTACCCAGACGACAAGAGGGGGATGATGCATGAGCCTTCTTCTGTTGGGGAGAATAAAAGCTTTACTACTCCTTGGTTGGGGTAGACAGGAGGGGGTTCCTGGGGTCCAGCTCATACCCCATCTGGTGGGTGGTGGAGGAACGACTGCAGTAAAGACAATCTGACAGAGAACCTGATTTTAACCTGTAACTATTTCAATATATTTAACTCTATCTATAAATTTAAATCTTTTGTGTCTGGTTTCTTGTGTTTATAAGCTTGTATCTAGATTTAAAGAGCTATAAGTATGGGAACATACAGTATTAGTGTTCCAACCTTCAATGAGAATCCAGTACACATTGAAATATATTAAAGAACTATATTTTTGCAATAATCCGTACTTTGATATCATACATTTTTAGAGTTTCATTTTAATAGTATTTGATTTATAGGAATTTGAGCATTTTTTACTTAAGCCTGTACATATTTAAATTTTAACTGTTAAAATAGTGGATAATGAAATAGTTAATATGAGACACAAACAACAAAAACCCTGAACCTTTCATCGATAAATGCATTTATATTTGTCATTCTTTTATTCTGATGTATTTTTATTTGGTGTGTGTGTGTCTATGTATGTTTGTTCTTTTTTAGGGCCCGAGCACTGACAGGCACTGACACAAAAAAGTTTGATGTAGATTAATTATATGTAGAGTGTAAATGTGTATATTCGAAGTATATAAGTATAGATGTGTATATTTGAAGTATATAAGTGTATATTTGAAGTATATAAGTATATAAGTATTTAAGTATATAAGTATAGATGTGTATATTTGAAGTATATAAGAAAAGATGTGTATATTTAAAGTATAAGAGCATAGATGTGTTTATTTGAAGTACATATTTGTATACCTGTGCCTTTCTCCCCGTTACATCCTGGTTGGCCTGTACTGGTCGCTGATTGGCTGGCTCGGTTTGACCCTTGTCGCGATACTTGTGCTGCTCAGCAGCGCTGGTGAGGAGCTAATCAATCAATCAGGGGTGATTAGCTTCCCGTCAGGACCAGTGTTCTCCGAAGGGCCGCTCGGTTAATTGATTATTAGTGAACGTTTATTGGTGTTTGACAGCGGCCGTTAATATGGAAGAAGACTGTGATGTGGCAGAAGACGCTGGTAAGGACTCCTGGGACTTTCTGGGCTCAGGCCTTGATGTTCCGGTAACTTTTCAGCTTCCGAATAGAAGTCCGGCTTGAGTCTTTTATCTTTATTGTTCGCGTTGAGTGACTTTTGAAAACTCCGTGTGTGTATTTAAAGCTCCTCGTCTTCCCGGTGCTGCGGGACTCCACGGAGACAATTACCGAATGAAAAGCGGTTTATTAACACCGACGACCCCGCTGTGGGAGTAGTGGGGGGGGGGGGGGGTTAGCCGGGTTAGCAGCAGCTAGCCGGCCCTGGTTAATTAACGCGCAGGTGAGGTGGCACGAGGCGCCGCTCAGCTGGGACACTCATTAAGTGTAGTCTATCCTCTGGGGACCATGATCACCAGACCTCTGACCAGCTGCTGTCCACTCAGGGACCCACCGCTTCTCCCACGTTAGACTACTGCTGTTAGGATATAATCAATATATATAAGACCTCCCTGGGGCTTTGACTCTATGTAAAATAATAAAAGTATATCTATCTGAATGATGAAGGAATGTGAAAACATGGCCAGGATTTTAGTTTTTCAGAGGCAAGAAGTTCTCCATGAAGTCTTTATATGAAATCTTTATATGAAGTTTTTCTAGCTCATTATAGCTTCATTCAGATAGAACATGGTCTGATTGCAGGTTTGTAGTGGAGCTGAAACATGTTGATTTAGTAAAACATATATTTTTCTATCTATAAATAAGAAATTTCTTAGTAAAAAAAAAAGCCACAATTCTATTCCTTTCTATAGATTTGCTACTTTTCTATGGTAGTAAACTGAGTATGTATTGAGCTTTGACTCTGGGAAGTAGAATTTTAGATACCAAAACATTATTAAACTAGAACGGTCCAACTGATTTTATACACTCAAAGATAGCTGTGCCCTAAATATTCAGGTTTTTCTTTTCATGAGGATCCATGAATTATTCCGTGGGAAATCTGAAATTGTAAAAAAAATCTTAATTTATCTCACTATGTTAACGAAAGTAATAAAACGTCTTCCCTTCTGCCCTCTTTATCCAGAACTGCCCCAAAATGGTCTCCTTCGTGCCCCATGTCACATCTTTCCACCAAGTTAGAGTGGAAATCTGTTTTGTAGTTTATTCATTAGTTACTCCTGATGTTACACAAACAAACAAAAAAACAACATAGACCAGGTAATTGCTCGAGGGATTGATTAAAGCATCGTAGAAAAGCTGTTCAGGTTGTGTTAGTTCTTTATTGATCTGACTGTGGGGTTCTTGTAAAAGTTGTAAAAGTAGGTTTAAGTGTCTCCAAGTCTGGTTTTGATTAAAATTGAGAGTTTAAAGGCTGTAATACACAGAACTTAGACAAAATGGCCACATTTTACCTCAGTGAAAATAGTCTAAACTTAACCTGCACACGTAAACAAGCTCTCTCTTCACTCTTTTGCAGACTGTCCAAGTCTTCTGTGTGAAGGACTGAAGGATCTGGAAACAAAGAATGATCAAGGGAGGAGGAAGAGAGATGGAGAGGAGGAAGTGTTTAATCAGAGGGAGGATGAAGAGGCAGGAGAGAAAACGGAGCGAGATGAGAAGGAGGGGGAGGAGGAAAAAGATAAGAAAATGTCTCGAAGGGAACTTATGGCAACAGAGGGAGAAGAGGAGGAGCGGATGGAGCCAGAGAGTAGGCTGGAAGAGGAGGAGGCACAGGAGGTGCAGATGGAAGACAACGAGATCGAGGACAACCAGCAACAGAATAATGAATCAAAACATCCAGAGGAAATAGAAGAGCAGAAAAAGAGTAAGAGGAGGAGAGGTAGGAAGCAAAGTGAACGAGTAAGAAACAGGAGAGAAGTAAAAGCAGTTGTTGAGAGGATGGCGGAGAAAAAGCAGAATCAGACACAGGAGGTGTCAGTGAGCTCAGAGGAGAGCTCGGCTCTGTCGGAGCCTCAGTTTGGACTGAACAGCAGTGACGTGTCCGACCCCATCGACCTGGGTGGTGGGGGTACAGGGATGTGTGGTCCCACGGTTCCCATTCCTCTGCTCTTCTCCTCACAAACCCAAGTCCCTATTCAACCTGCACCACCTCAGCCCCACGGGACAAAGAGGCCTCACAGCCCCCTTCAGCCTCACACTCTCCCCCAGCTGGGCTCACAGCCTGTTGAGGTGAGGATGGAATAGATTACAGTAATGCATTTCTATAACATTATGAACAGCTTAAAACAAATAATCTATGCAGCAAAATCAGATATTATCTTTAATCCATCCATTCTTCCTCCTTGTCAAAACCTGGTGTCTACATTACCCACAAAGCAACACTTCTGATGGGGCAAATATTTAGTTCTGTTATTTTAGTCATGACTTCTATAGTCTAAAGCGTTTACACTATATTATGTTCAGGTTTTATTGATAATGGCAGACAAACGATAGATGAGGTAATGTTTGACTGGTTCATAGCAGATGGAGATAACCCAGGTTTACTCCACCCGACGCTCCATCCGCTACAGCACCAGGGGCAGAGGCCGGGCCTTCAGTTTCCCTCTGCTCCCGGGGCTAGAGACTGTGGACAACTACCTGCTGCCGCCTGCCCCGAAGAAGAAAACACGGACACTCTACAATACTGGTAACCAAATTATCTGTTTTTCCAGGTGTTTTCATATTATGTTAATACTTAACTGAATTGTGTGCGTGCGTGTGTGTTGTGCATATGGCTACAGATCAGTTAGAGCATTTAGAGGCCCTATTCCAGGAGGACCATTATCCTGATGCAGAGAAGAGGAAGGTGATCGCTGCTTCAGTTGGTGTCACACCTCAGAGAATTATGGTAAGACAGTCATCACTTTTTTTCCTTTTGATAATTTGGCTTTATATACGAGTAAGAATAGAAAAAATTTGTCTGGTCTTGCTTTCACTCTCATGTGCCCCTTCTCATTCTCTTTGTTAACGTCTGTCCCTCTTTGTCCAACTCTACGATCTGCTATTCTAATCCCGTGTCCCAGGTCTGGTTTCAGAACCGCAGGGCTAAGTGGAGGAAAGTTGAGCGCTCCATCACAACAAAGGTTGAGCATAGGCAGAGTAGAGTTGGATGCAGCAGCATTAGCCCCCCACATCACCAAATGAATCCCACCCCGCCCACATTGGCACCTAATAGGTCAGTAAATCCCTTGAGCTATGGTATGTTCTCTTGTTATTTGGAGATTTCTTTAGAACAGTGCAATGATGCATGTATTTAAGCTTCAAACAATCAATTACTTATTACTTGCTTTGTTTTTCAGTAAGGGGGATCCCTGTTTTCCTGGTCACTTTGCCACAAAACTGCTCCACGGTGCCCCTGCAGCACCTTCTTTGCCCACCCTGTCCATCCAGACCCCGACCTCTTACAGTAACCTGCTGGCCAGCCCAGGTACACCTTCTCCAGAGCTGAGGGTTTAGTTAATGTAAATTAGATATGAACGATATTTCCACACATGCTAACAAAGGGCTGTGTATTCTGTGGTATAGAAACTTGTTTATAAAGTCTGAGGTCATGTTCAGACTAAGAAAGTGACGCCCACTCACTCATTCTAATGAGGCCACTGTGTTGGCACAGCAGGAACACAGACGCCGAGGGCTTTAGCTCAAAACACAGCGTCGTCCAGCAAAAATGTTGATAGTAGCTCAGTTTTTATGCAGATGTCGTGTTACCTAGCTAATCACTGTGTTATGACAGGATATATGCTAACACAGATCTGGTTGAATATGAAATGCTGTAACTACAGATAAATACAAGAGTTGTTATTGAAGACATCAATGGTTTTATAATTACATAACTTATAGTTTGTAGTAGGACCAACGATCAGTCTTTGGTGCATCAGTCTCTGTTGTTATAAAAAACTTTAGCTAATTAAGCTAAATTCAAGCTCAGTGGGATTCCTACCTGCATGCTGAGATTGTAAATATTCCCAGAAACCAAACTGCAGCATTTCTTTAATCTCAGTGTTTAATTTCCAAGGTCATTCGAGAGTGAGAGACGGGGGCCTGCAGCAGCTGTCATCTCAGGGAGGGCTAACCGAGTACCACCCTCGTCCCATGCACAGTCCTCCACCCCTGCGGCGAGCCAGTCTTCCCCTTTTCACAACCACGTACAACCCCTCCAACCCCACTCCACCCCTCCTCAACACCCCAGATCAAACCCCACCTCTGTTTCTGGATGCTCTGGAGGGCAGCTCCTCCTTGGCCCATCGTGACACTCAGTCTCTGCAGACTGACATCAGGTCAGCTTAGCTCACAACACACTGTGACATGAATACTAGATGATGATTTGAACAGGGACAATGGGTTCAAGAGATGACAGAGGGACAGATTGCAGACACGACCAGGGATCCTATGAAATACTGATATGATGATGGTTTATGCTGAGCGTGTCGTGGTAGGAAGTCAGTTTCAGCTGCTGCTCTGAAACATTTTTCAGAAATCATGCTGATTAACTTCTCAGTTAGTAATTGCTTTGTGCCAAAAAGTGTTTGCTTATTTAACCACATCAACATGAATCGCAACAGTAAAAAGAATCCCCAATTTCCAGCCGATAATTAAACAATTAATGACAATAACTTTCCTAGTGGTGCTTTGAAGACACCTGAAGGCGTATTATATAATATCACATTTCAGTCGAATAAACATTTCTTCAAAATAGGCTGAGTGTGCTCTGTAAATTAATTGGGACAGCAACTATCTTGAAAATTGTGCTTTTGATCTGAAATGTCAAGGATGAGCCAAAAATACATAAATGTCCACTGTTTTTGTGTGGTAAAAAAAACACACCATAAACACATTACCCTTTTGTAGAATACATTTTTCTTGAGAGTTCCTAATTCTTTGAGGAATCACAGACACAATGTGATGAATCAAGTCTCAGTTCTTCATGCAGCACAGAGAGAAAACCTACATGGTTGTTCTCTGTCAGATTATCTTGTTTTTATATACCCTCATAAGAACAGTTGCTGGCTCTTGACGAGGTTAATTCATTCAGACATACTTCCAGGTATTAATCAGGCCTTCCTCAGGACAGTGGCCCTTTCCAGTCAGTTGACGTCACCTGTCTCTCATCTGGACACCTTACGTCTTTAACACAATATTACATAAACTTCATCTGGCATAGACATAATCAGAAATCTATACATTTCCACCTGAAACTCCAATGTTCATTTCCTACACCCAAAGATTAATTGCATAGCTACAGAGGAAAATTAGATTTTAGCTACGCTGGTCAGTTGGCGCCATCATCAGGTCAGAGTGTTAATTTGTCCGATACTTTGATTTATGACTAAGAACATGAAAAGCAAATCCCGACTATTCATTAATCTTAGAAAGAGGGCCGTATAAATCAACGAGTTGGCTGTCTCACTACCAGCATGTTTGCATATTGATAATATAATTTTGCTTAAAGCATCACTGAGACTTAATACAACCTCACAGAGCTGCCAGTGTGGCTCTAGAGTCTTAGTTTTAAAGAGAGAGCTGTCAACAGTTTCTTAATGTGAGTATTTAAAAATGGATTATCTTGTAGATCAGAATATCCCAAACTTTTTATCAGGCCTCCAGTTATTTTTGACAATCCATTCACTGCATTGGCAGCCGAGTATTATCCATCCCTCATTGAACACCCTCTTGTATAATTCCTGGACTCCCTTGCTCTGGAACAGTGTGACAAAAAGACTGGTTCAGATATATGAAAGTGTGAAAGTGTGCATGACCATATACTGTAAGTAAAGTAAGTGAGTGGGACTGAATTCATCTGTGTTGTCCCCAGTTCTCTGTTTGACTTTGGGGAGAAGCTCGACTACCTGACGTCCAGCCAGCAGAACAACAGTCTCTCCTACTTGCTTCAGAACTCCTTCCCCAGCAGCCAGCCCCAGCACCAGGCTCAAGCATCTCTACCTCGCATGGCTTACCTTACCCCCTCCCCCTACCTCACCCCCAACCCTCCAGATTCCAACCCCACCTCCTACCTGACCTTTGGCCCCGGAGGAAACTCCACGGGGGTGGTGACCTATTCCACTGGAGGCCACACCTATTTCCAGTCCCAGAGTGCTGGACAAATCCTGCTGCAGTCCACTGGTCATCATGGTGAGTCACTGTGATTAATTGATTTATGGGGCCACAAAATTACACCCATCAAGGATTAGCATGTAAAAATGAGGGGTCGCAAAATAAAAAATACAAATGCAACAAAGTTATATAATGTAAAATCATAGTCACTACAGTATAACCCACAAATATACCATCCGTATGTACAGTAGTTACTAAAATCTCACCTCAAGGCACCTCTTAAAATCCTGCTTGGTTTTACAACCACAGCACATTCAGTTTGGAGACAAATAGTCAGAATTGTGACATCACTCTTACTCAATTCTAATTATTGCAATAAGCCTCAACACAAAGGATTTTTGTTCAGGTCACAACAGTATCTCAAAATGACTCGTGTAATTACTTGGTTTGTAATTGTGTCTTATCAGCTTCCTACAAACCGCTAAACTAGACTTCATGTAGATGTTTTTGCTCTGTAGTTATTGTAGTTGACTTCACCTCTTATGTCTTTATTAAAGAACTCATACCTACTCAGCAATGGGAACTTCCCCGACTGCAGTAACGTTGTCTAATCAGAACATGAAAAGGACCTTTGTTTCTCTGTTGCATTTAGTTGACAAAAAAAGAACAACAATCCAACAACTACCGAAACTGTTGAATGACTTCAAGGTGGGAAAGGTTTGGCAGATGAGCTGCCATTGCTCTTGGGTTCAGCTGACTGAGAGGGGGGGTTATGGTGGGACACAGAAAATAGTTAGTAGTAACTTGGTGTTTTTGCTGAATGATCTCTAATAAAGCTCAACTGTCACACGTCTGTTTGGATCTGTGTGTGTGTTGTCCCACCAGGTGGGCTCACTGGATACCAGTCGTACCCGTGGGGTAACGTGTACAACCAGCCGTCCATGCACCAGCGCACTCAGTGCCCTCCATCTTACCCTGCCAGCTTGGGGACTGCTAGAGATCGCCAGCCACCCTCCTCCACTACGCTGCCTCCCTCATTCCACCCTCAGGGGGAACTGGGGCTTTCCCAGCGCTCATCACACTTCCAGCCACACACCACCGCCACCAGCAGCAGCAGCAGCAGCAGCTGCATCTCCACCGTCCTCCCTCCTGTGTCAACGCTGCGACCCTCACACCTCAGAAGGGAGATCACACCAACAAAGGTTACATCCCTGTTACATTCTCAGGTCAGCCCTGCCTCTCCAGAAAGCCCTCCAGTGCCCCCTAGTGTCAAGATTGAGTACGAAAGCCCCAGAGAGATTCACAGCCACTTCCACTGCGACTTCTCGCCCATACATTTTTGACTGTTTGTGTGGGTCTGAGTGTGTTTAAAAATATCTGTGTAAATATAACCGGTGTGTTTGAGAGTGATCCTGCCATTTCTACCTAGTATATTACTATGATATAATTAATGTCAGGAGGCTTGTTTGAGCTGCATGTAGCTGTGCTGCAATAAATGTTCTTTCTTCTGTTAAGTTTTTATTTTTCTGCATTTACTTAACTTAGGGGGGTGGTGTGAGTGTGTGTGTATTGGGGGGTCTTGACTGAGTCATGATTACATCCCAATACAAAAAAACCTTGATACCAAGTCAGAGAACGAGTGCTCTGATAGGGTGAGAAGTAAAGCAGAAACTTAACTTGGTTCAGATTTGAATATGGTTATTTTGCAAAGTCTGTATATTAAGATGGATGACATGTCTGCCACTATTCAGAAATGAAGCTAGAATACACTGAATGCAAGCGCTGCCATCTTACGCATTTGGAGCCGGGGTCTGTGCAGTAGCAGTTTCCGTGGATGGAGCCATAATAGCGAAACACACACGCTGCCCATCAGGAGTCAGACTGATGCTGTCAATCACATCCCCAATCCCCCTGCTCTTATAGCATATAATAACTAATTAAACACAAACGTAGTGGAAACAATTTAACGTGCATCATACAGAAAGCGTTCCTGTGTCTGTTGAAGTTCCAATCCTCTGGTGTTGAGATTACCTGATTGGCGGGAGATTTGCTGCTGATATGACTCATATCAGATGCATCTCTAGACCACAAGGGGGCACCGTCCTTCAGTGTGAGACGATTGACTAGTCTAGATTATTTACTTTATTAGTTTTTTCTCAGAAGCCTCTCTGTGGTGGTGGTGGTGGTGTGGAGCTGTGTGACAGTCTTTGACAGTCCAAACCAGTGAAGGAGAATTGTTGTTTGTGGGAAGAGGTTTCCCAGATAATCTCTAATACATCCCAAATCCTTAATCTGTGTTGCCATCTGCTGTGTTTACACATATACTGCACTTTCTGCTGATTTTATTCTTAGTATGCAAGTCAGTTGCAGGGTTAGTGGAAACCTAACCCCCATAAGAAACCTCCGTCTCTGAAATTGCTTAAGGCTTTTTCCTGAGACTAAAACAGACATGGGACCTGGCGTGTCATTTTCCCCTCTCAGTAGTCAAATCAAAAACATAAAGTTTTCTTGTTTGAACTCTAGTTAATATTCCTAGCTGGTAGTCCTGCTGTATATGAAAGTAAAGTTTGAATTGACGCTTGGATGAGGTGGGAGAAAGAGAAGGAAGTGTTAGATGAGAGCGACGAGGAGGAGGTGGCAGGGACCAGGGGAGCAGATAAAGGAGGATGGAGACAGGAGTTGAGGCGGCGGCGGCGGCGGCGTGTCGGTCTGGGGACAAGGGGGGGAGAGCTGAGATGAGCTGTTGCTATGGGAGGAGGAGAGGATGATGGGTGGGCTCTGCCAGCAGCCGTGGGAGGGAGAAGAAGAAGAAGAGGGGGGGATGAAGGAGGAGTGTGTTTGTAGCACAGGGGGATCTGGGATGAACAGAACTGTTGGTTATGTAACGGCTGTATTTGGTTTTTTAATGAACCTCTCTCTTCCTGCTCACTGGCTACTGAGCTGTTACTGTTGGCAGGGGGGTGCAGCATAAACACACATGCTCATACATGTGCTTCTATCTTTGAGGGGACACTCATTGAAATAATCCTGTAACCTTCTAACGCTGACCTTAACATAAACGTATCAAACCTGACCCTTTGAAACAACGTCCAAAACAGCCTTTTTTTAACATTTGACAGAAGGTGAGGAGTGTCTAAACACGTTCTTACAGTCACAGCGGTCCTTGCAAAGATAGTACAAGCACACACTCACTCACACATACAGAAAAACTTCCTTTGCAGCGCAGAAAACACTCTTGCATAAAGACACACACACAACACATTCATCTGAGGAGTGAAGCCGTGAGAGTGAGAGCTCCTTTCAGAGTTAACACAGTCAGGTTTCTACTCTGCTCAGGATTTTACTTCTATCCAGTGTGTAGGTGAAGCCTGTCACTGTGAACCTTTCCCTCGGTGCTGCACGTGTTTCAGATTTCCTCTCATCCATGTGTCGGTGAACTGGTATATGTGTTTCTGAGGCGGGTTTCATGTAGGTTTAAGTTGGTAATTAATTTTTCCAGGACTTCCCTGGTGTGAACAGAGAGCGCTCAGAGCGAAGCTGCAGGACACGAGTGTGTGTGTGTGTGAGCATGTATGTTCATATGTGAGCGTGTTTAAGCACAGGTATGGGATGCTTCAGTCCACCCCTGTCCCACCTCGTCAATATTTACTTAGTATTCTGAGATTTGAAGAAAGGGAACTTGTTTCAATATTTATGGATGTGGTGAAATGTGAAATCCTTGCAGTTTTTCCACACTCAGTATGTGACAGAATACAAGCACACAAGCACACTGGGGAAAAAGGTGAAAGAAAAACCCACCACTGCTGGTTTCCAGTCAAGTTAGGGAGTTTATTGATCTAAGTGATTGAAACTAATAATGTTGGTTGTTGGGAAAAAAGTGAAACAGGGTTTGGAGACCCTCCAGTCCTCTGGCCCTCTGGTTCAAATGGAGCGAGTGTGTTGGAGTTTTAGTTTGTTTTCAAAAGATAAGAAATAGACTCGTGTTGGAAGGAGAGGGAAAACCAGGGCGAGCGTCTGAGGAACACAACAATCTATTTGTTAAAATAAATAACTTTGCCTATTTTAAAAACGAAGACAAACAAACAACATAAAATATCTCTCCTGTAACCATATTGATACAAAATACGTGCACTAAAATTGACGTTATTTGAATGTGGTTTAGTATAAAGATTCCAGCGTCATGCAGTGGGACCTATTTGTTTGTTTTAAACATTTACTCTTTGGGTCTGGCAGCACTATTGTGATGAATATTCTCTATATTGAGCTCCCGGGACTGGTTGAGTGTTGGCAATGAGGAGAGGACTTGCAGGAACATTTCCCCTTTTCAGTCAGAAAACAAATATGCCTTGATGTCTCTATTAGATTTCTATTTGGCTAACCGAAGGTAAATGGACAAGGAGACCAATACAGAAAATTACTTGGTAAAAGCTGGACCTCAGAGTTGCAGTAAATCTGCTAAACCGATATGTGAAGGTTACTGCATGACTATGTATTTTTGAGTTGGTGTGTATGAGAGAAAACCATTGAATTAGAGTTTGAAATTATTATTTATCCTCAACAACGAATGAATAATGAATCCGGGGCTGCAATTAAGACTTTTTTAATTATTTAAAAATGTCTATGTCTAGTTTGACTTCAAATAGTTTGTTTTCTCCAACCAACAGAATAAATTCATCGGGGTCCAATTAACCACAATAGAAGATTAAGAAAACCAATAACAAAGTTACATTTGAGAAGCTGAAACCAGAACAATATGCACGTCTTCTCTCAAGAGTTAACATAAGTCACTGTTCATCATTGAAATCGATTCATTATTGATGAATATATATCAGCTGTTCAGGTCTAGATTCATCGTCCAAATTTAAATGTAGGAATTTGCTGTTGTGTTTCACATAATGAAAGTTACTTTTAAAGTTTGCAGCATTTTCTTGACCAAATGATTAATAATAGGAGACAGTTTGATGAACCAGTTTAAACACAAAGTGAATTGCAAAGGTTTATGACATGTTGGGCCGTAGATATTTAATCATTGTTTCCTTTTATCAGCTTTTTTATCGTCCTCCATCCCAGTGGAACTCATTACTCATGCAAATTATATGAAAACACATGATGATAAATTTCATAGTGAAGTGAAAAAGTTCACAAATCCTGATGGATGCTCATCCAGCTACCTGTTTGTGTTTGTCCTTTCAGCCAGGACACCACGTTACCCAATCTGTGTGTGTGTGTACTTTATGTGTGTGTGTTTACATAATTATGTGTGTGCATTCTGTCTTCTCTTAGAAACTAAATAGCCAATTCCCAGAGATGGAACGTTGTCCAGGAAAAACATCTCTAAGCTTTCATCCCCAAAACTCATCACTCTCTCTCACACACACACACACACACACCCACAGAGTTGATTTTGCTCTGTCTGGTTAGTTACTGTACAGCACGCGCCCCTGCTCCTCTTCCCCCCCAGACTAAACCCTCAATTGTGGCTTGTTCGGGTTGTGTGTGTGGAGGAGGAGGAAGGGGGAGTGTATAGAGGAATGCAGGATTGGGTTGGGCGGAGTGGGATGTCGGAGGGAAAAGAGGGGTCTCTGTTTGGTGTGTGTGTGTGGACTCTATAGAGAGATTAAAGATGTGTATGTGAGCTTATTGATGAAAGTGTTTTTACTCCACTAGGGGCCCACTGCCTACCTGACAGTGCAAAGGGGAGTTATGGAGAAATAGGCAGGATAAGGATTTATTGATGTGGTTGAAATCGGGGAATCGTTAACTTCAGTTTGGTAGTTTATGCACTAAAATCTGCGATAAACTTGCGACATTCTAAAATACCATAAAGTAAAATATGAGGCTCCTCGTGAAGGAAAGATGAGAGCGAATACGGACGAGAGAAAACGACCAAACAAGCGACAGAAAGATGCAGAATGTTCCGTGTGATTTAGGAGCTCTGAACTGAACTGAGGTGAACTTACAAAAACCAGGAGTTGGCGCGTGTGCTTCCAGTTCTACAGAAACACATGCTTATGCAGAAATGCACACACACAAGCCAAGGTGCGGAGCAGCAGGAACACTGTGGGCTGTGTACGGCGGCTCTCCTTCACTTCCGCACCATAAATGTGTGTTTGCTATATGAGGGAACGCTGAGAGAAAAGAGGAATTCATGTTGGTGTTTATTTGAGTTTTGGCCAAATCCAACCTGGGGCGAATGCGTTGGCGGCTCTCTGCACCAAACCCCAGCCGCTCCTGTACCCCCAGCCAGTCACACACACACATACTGTACACACTCGAGCACACACACGCACACATCACCAATTTTACTACTTTGACACACACACATACCTGTCCATCCTACCCATATCAAGGTGTGTTTGTCTTTCCCTGCCCACCGGTTTAGGTCCTCCCAGAGCAGGTATTTCCCTTTCTTACCCACAAACACACACACACACACATACACACACACACACAGGAGCTGGGGAGGGGGGGGTGTCTGTGGGCCGACTGTGTGGACCACTTGCATTGATAACCTGCAGCTCAGAGTCACTCCGTCTCACTCTGTGGCCGTCCCCCTCAACAGGACCTCCCTTCGCCCTGCTCTGTCTCCTTTCTACCTTCTCACTCCAGGACCGTCCTTGCGTTCAGTCATTCACCCCCGTCGCTGTCGCCATGACGCCTACCCCGCCGCTGGTCATGCTGCTGCTGCTCGGGCTAATGGGAGCTCACGCCACCGTAGACATCCGCACCGCCGCCGCCATGGGTAAGAATGATGACCTTTAACCCCTGAAGTTGAGCATAGTTGGATAATGGTGTGATGTGTGAATAATACATAAGTCTTTTGCCTGAACATTTTTTTAACTGTTTGAAAAATTTTGCCCCAGTAAGAGTAGCATTCATTATGCCTGAGTGAAATCTGGCTTTAAAAGACTGAGACTGAGATAAAAAACTTTCTGTTAGAAATTATTAATTAATTCCTGAAAAGAACTCAATTTCTAGCCTGTGCTTAGTCTTTTCGATATATCCAAGATGACAGATGTATATGAAGTTTTTGCAGTGGCAGTTTTTGCGTAGAATAAAGACAGAAAAAAGGAGGATTTTTATTTTCTAATAATCCCTATATTCGTTTCATTTCAGAGCTCTTATTGTTTGTTGTCATGTTTTAATTGATCTAAAGTAATTGATTTGTCAGTATAACACAATGTTATGGTTTCATGTTGTTGCTGGTGTTTAAAAATTTAAGTCTTCAAATATGTGTGCACAATTTGGATGAATGCTTTAAGAGTGTGGCAGTTGGTGCGTGTGTGTTTGTGTGTGCGTATGTGTTTGTGTGTGCGTATGTGTTTGTGTGAACTGAATGGAGGGAGAGAGGTGAAGGGTGAGAAGGGAGATCAGTGACTAACAGAATGTGGACATTTTAGTGAGCACTCATTAGTTTAATAAGTTGAATTTAATTAATTAGACCACAAACAGCTGAATTCACAACGAAAAGCTTCACTCCCTTTGCTTAATTAATATCAGACACTTTCACAGAATCAGTTTGTCGCTCACATCATGCAACTCTGTCAAGTGTTAGTTTGATAAAGTAAAATGTAAAGTTGGATCAGCACAGGTTTGTCACAAATCACATTTTTCTGAGCTTTTTCTGAAACATAACGTTAATATGTTGTATGTAAGATGTTTTAAGATTTAATTTGAGTGGCTTCTCATTTTAGCTTTTTTCTCCTTCATCCTCGTTTTTCTGGCCGAGCTTTCCTCCACCTCTGCCTCTCTCTCCACCTCTGTTGCCTCTGTACGTCCTGTTTTTCTGTTTCCTTCTTCATTCACGTCTCTCCTGCCTCCATCAACCCTGCCCCCCCCTTTTCCCTCTCACTACCTCCTTTTTCCTCCATGCTCCTCCCACCCACCCCCTCTTCTTCCCTCTTCATTAATCCCTGTATCTGAATTTTTTTGTATTGACTTTTCATTTTCATACGTCTAATAAAACTTTGATGACACGATAATCAATTAATTAATTTCCTTTCCTCTTTATGTGCAGCGGCAGGTTTGTGCAAAACCCGACCCACAGACATCGTGTTCATCGTCGACAGCAGCCGCAGCGTTCGCCCTTCAGAGTTCGAGCAGGTCAAGGTCTTCCTGGCCAAGGTCATCGAGGGCCTGGATGTCGGACCCAACGCCACCCGTGTGGGAGTGGTCAACTACGCCAGCCGTGTCAAGAACGAGGTAGGGGTAATGATTTATTCACGTGTCTTTGTCATTGGTTGAACCACTTTGCATTGCTGACCTTTCCCTTATGCACCTGCAGGTGTCACTGAAGACTCACCGCACCAAAGCTGGACTGATCAAGGCCGTGACCAAGATCGAGCCGCTGTCCACTGGAACGATGACCGGACTCGCCATCCAGTTCGCCCTGAACGTGGCCTTCAGCGAGGGAGAGGGCGCTCGTGTCAAATCTCCTGACATCAGCAAGGTCACATACACATTTGACATAATTTCATAATCCTTTTCATTGTACTGTGTCTTACTTTGCATGTCTTCATGACAGGTTGCCATCATTGTGACAGACGGGCGTCCCCAGGACAACGTGAAGGACATTGCTCTCCGCGCCCGAGATGCCGGCATTGAGATCTTTGCCATCGGCGTGGGACGTGTGGACATGAGCACTCTGAAGCAGATGGCCAGCGATCCTCTGGACGACCACGTGGACTACGTGGAGAGCTACAGCGTCATCGAGAAGCTCACCAAGAAGTTCCAGGAGGCGTTCTGTGGTAAGTCTGGAGGAGAGGTAAGAGGAAGTGAGTGGAGGAGAGGGAAAGATGAGCAGTGGTGTTTGGGTTTATGTCTACAGTTAGAGACTGGGAGGAAAAAAACAGGGATTAGTTCTCAGTGATAGAGGCATGGCAAAAATAAATTTATTCATAATCCATGCCTTCATCCTGTGGAGTGAGCTGTGTGCGGGCCTTCCTGCACTGAGGGTAAGGTGTCAGGACTGTCATCTTTTCATTCTCGTTTATTGTTCCCTCCCTTTTGTCCTCGCCACAATGCAGTCATTCATTCAGACTCATTAAATAGTCCCAGTGCACGAGGGCATCAGGGCAGGAACAACCTTTTGGAAACCAAATTCGCTCCTGGTCATCAGTCTCGCATAAACTGAGAGGCGAGACTGATCTATCTGTAATTACCGATCCATTAGTGACAATCATTAAACCTCTAATTAGTGATGTCCTTTGGCGCTCACAGTCTGCGGCGGATTCGACTGCTGCCTGCGTTTCCTTTTTGCAGCAGCCAGTTTCGCTGCAGATGTTTCCGTCCAAGGGCAGAGCTGCATGGTCGCAGTGCTGGATTGTTATTGGATGAGCCTGAGCATTCAGTTGAGAAACAGACACACAGATGTTGTTTATTTAAGGCGACTCCAATGTTTTCCACCTGTTCATTTTAAGGATCCACTGGATTTCTGCACCATCCACCCACGCATGTTAAACATTGTTGACGTCACAGTGGATCATTAAAAAAAGAGATGCTAGATTTTCAAACTGACATAGTTTCATTCTCTCCTCCTAACCCCAACCACCCCTCCCCACCTTTGTGTGTGTGTACCTCTACACATTTACTGTGTGTACGTGTGTGCTCTGCATCCACACACACACACACAGTGTCGGACCTGTGTGCCACTGGGGATCATGACTGTGAGCAGGTATGCATCAGCAGCCCTGGATCATTCAAGTGTGCCTGCAAAGATGGCTTTACCCTCATGGACAATGGTCGCAGCTGCAGTGGTGAGTGTGTGCAAGTGTGTATGAAGGAATTAGTCCAAGCATGATCATTGTGCTCCCACATTGACATGCCTTGTGTGTCTGTCTGTGTGTGTGTGTGTGTGTGTGTGTGTGTGTGTGTGTTGCCAGCTTGCAGCAACTCTGCAACCGATGTGGTGTTCCTGATTGACGGCTCCAAGAGCGTTCGTCCCGAGAACTTTGAGCTGGTGAAGAAGTGGATCAACCAGATCATCGACAAACTGGACGTGTCTGACAGCAAGGCCCACGTTGGACTGGTGCAGTACTCCAGCTCAGTCAAACAGGTAAGGGTCTGTATTTTGCTCACAGGATCACCAGAATGATCCACTTCTTCACCTCCGACATTTACATCCCATTTCTGTCGTCCCACAGGAGTTTCCCCTGGGTCGCTACAACAACAAGAAGGACCTGAAGGATGCTGTGAAGAAGATGGCCTACATGGAGAGGGGAACCATGACAGGTCAGGCCCTCCGCTATCTTTCCGATAACAGCTTCAACCCAGGTCACGGTGCCCGACCCGGAGTCGCCAAGGTCGGCATTGTATTCACTGACGGACGCAGCCAGGACTTCATCGGAGACGCCGCCAAGAAGGCCAAGGAGAACGGTAAGGAGGAGAGGAACATTAGGGAAGTGTAAGTAAACTCGTAGAAAAGGCCGCGTACGTCAGTGGGATAAGGAACCCATGTGTGTATGTTTCAGGCTTTAAGATGTATGCTGTGGGAGTGGGCAATGCAGTGGAGGATGAGTTGAGAGAGATTGCATCTGAGCCGACTGCAGAGCACTACTTCTACACCGCTGACTTCAAGGCCATGACCCAGATCGCCAAGAAACTGCAGATTAACATCTGCCAAGGTCAGAAGACATCATTTAGTACAAACATAATAAATATGTGCATGAATGATTTCACTGCACATTCTAGTAGAGCAAGTCGAAACTTTAACTTTTATCTCTGATCCCACAGAGGACGACCCTTGCGAATGCGACTCCCTCGTAAAGTTCCAAAAGAAAGTAGAAGATGCTCTACAGGCACTAACAAAAAAATATATCCTTTACAACAGGTGAAATGGTCTGAGGGGTGTGGTGTTGGGAGGGAGGAAGGGGGGGCTGGGTTCAATGCTGTCGTTTTTATTGTCTTGATTGTTTTCATCAATCAATCGTTGTCTCCTTGACAAAATCTTACTAGAGAGCATGTCGAAGAGGATCGCCATGCTGGAGAACAAAATCGTCTGAGGACTCAAATCCCACTTTCCCCTCTACATCTGCACACACACTCACGTACACACACAAACACACACACACACACACACACACACACACTCACTCACGTACACACACAAACACACACACACACAAAAATGTTTTACTTCCTGTAAAATGCTGAAGAGGAAACCGTGCCTGTGTGTATGAAGCCTGTATCCTGAAAATCTCCAAGACCACCTCTGCCTCCTCCTTTTCTTGGTCTTCACCTCTTCCCCCCTTGGGTCTCCTGGGACACGAAGCGCCGGTTGCCATGGGGACCACACCTCTGTGCGCTCTGAAGGTCATCATCCATAGCCAGCCTGTGCGTTTGTTAATAAAACTCTTCCCTCATAGGGAAATGGTGACAGTTCGCTGAAGTATTTTTTTTTTCTTACTTTCTGCCACAATGTTGAATCTTTGCAAACCCCCGAGTCTGTGTTGCTAATGTCAATGGAGCAGCAGCACGTCACCTTCACTTGTCTGTTTATATGATGCTGTCATCTTTCCTTCTCCTCCTTCACCCGTCTTCTCTTCCCTACACACAAGATATCTAGTATTATAAGTGTTATATATATATATACAGGTAAATTAATATAAGGTATATGTCTGGAAATAAGGGTACACCATTGATGTTTTTTATTTTCCTAAATAAAGGTGATTCAGGAAGTAAATCTTTTAAAATTGTGAAACTTGTTACCAA
Organism: Limanda limanda; assembly: GCF_963576545.1. NCBI lineage: Eukaryota > Metazoa > Chordata > Actinopteri > Pleuronectiformes > Pleuronectidae > Limanda > Limanda limanda. The sequence goes on along the minus strand of NC_083654.1, from coordinate 11,923,300 downwards.
ATTAACTTTATAGACACATGCAAAAACACTGACACAAAGAGTACTACACAAATGTGCGCGGTTTCAGTTCATGTATTTGATCTCTGTGGCTGTTAAAGCTGGGCTTCAGGGACCAGCAGGCTCCCAACAACATGGTGAACGGTTTCAATTCACTTGGTCATAAAAACTACTGTGAAGTGCGAAACTTCCTCTCAAACTGCAATGACCAGGACCAAGTTTAGAGTTTGATCAAGAGTCTGTAGTTGATCTTTTGAGTTTCTGATCAATTAAAGGTCCACTCCTTCATTATCATGCAGCCATACATACATGTGAATCGTTTTTTTTGTCAGTAATTGGTGGATTTAATTGTTTTTCAAGTAACTTATTATAAATGCAAAATATTTTGTGTTACAATATTTATTGAGTTTCATATAATGAAATCAAAGCTTTTTTGCTTGACAGTTTAGGCTGTGGTCGGTGTGATGGGCATTTATACACCACGTAATCAGATTAATGGGAAATAAAAGAACTATCAGCACATTAACCTGTATACATATCATTTGAATATTGCAAACAATATAATGTGTAAAATGATATATAATTAGTTCATTACCATTTGTTTGAAGTGTTTATTTATTTGGCATTTGGACTTTTATTCTATCACGTGGCAACTTGTAATAAAGATATAAAATGGAGAATAAAACAACCAGTCACTGAGAAGGAGTGTAGGACAGAGACTCTTCAAACTGTGTCATCTGAGTGTGTTGGTTAATAAATGTGAGTCTGATGGTTGTTGTGTTGTTCAGCTCATCAGTGAAAGTTTGCACCGCGTCACGGTGACGTAGCAGAAGTGAGACAGCGGCTCTGATGAGCAGCAGAAAGCAGCTCCTTCCTCCCGGAGCCTCGCGGAAAGCTGCTTTCACACCGGAACCAGATCCGTGCGGAGCTCAGGGACCCGCCACACACACAACCCGCCGGCCCGCGGGGTTTCTACCACCGACACAACGACTGACGAGCCGCTGCAGCACCGCAGCATCTGCTCGGGCTAGCGAGGCTAACTCCGAGAGCTAACACCGGCTTCTAGCGTCAGGGAGTCCGGGGAGAGAGGGCGGAACGGCCGCGGGATCGACAGCAGGACCGTCTCCGTTCAGGGTCTGTGGACCAGGGGACAGCGCAGGGACCCGGGACAGACAGGGGACAGACCCGGGACTCCTCCGGGGTTCAGCAGCGGAGCAGCTCCGAGCTAACGTCGGGAGTTCATAGCGACCAGCAGCTAGCGGTCACGGCAGGTGCCTCAGCCCCGGTGCTGCCACAGAGCTCCGGGCACTGAGACGAGTCATGGCCGGTAACCCCCCTGCAGTCGTCAGCTGCCGGGCGAATGGAGTCAACCCCCCGGGGCCAGTGTCCGGCTCCGGCCGCTCGTGTCGCCTCCAGTCCCAGTCCGAGTCCGAGTCCGACGTGGTGCCGACCGCGAAGAGCTTAGCTCGGCTGTGCAGCCGGGACGAGGCGGAGCGGGCAGCGGCTCTGGAGGAGCTGAGCCAGGGGGTCCTGGGGAGTCTGGGACTGGACAAACCCGGCTCGGCACGGCTCAGTAAGCGGACTGTCCTGCATCTGCTCTGCCTGTCCCGCTCGTGTCCGCTGCAGGAGGTGCGGGAGCGGGTCGCCGGGCTCCTGAGGACCGCACAGGTAAAGTTAGGATCGAGCTTATCTGTCCTCCATCATGTTTACAGACCTGTAGGACCACAGGGACCCGGACTGACCCGGGCTGAGCTCTGGTTCACAGCAGGCAGGAGTGAGACACATTTCTAGGTCCATTACTTTCGCCTTTTTGTAATGAAACACCAAGCGGATGATTGGTTCATATGTAGGACGACGCAACAGCTGATCGGCTTGTTATGCGTTGGGTTGCGGGTTGTTTCATCAGACAAACTGTGGGAGCTGACGCAAGACTCAGCTGTGCGAAAACAAGCCGGACACGCCCCCTCCCGGTGCGCTGAAAAACACCAGACACCCCCACTCCCCCCCCTCTCGGCTTCTAGAAGTAATATAAAGAGTCAGTCAGAGTCTCATGCGTAGCTTCACACGAACGATCACTTGTATTCCTCTGGTCTGCTGGACTCGAGAAGCTGAGACTCCTCTCCTCCTCATGGCGGCTGTGAGTGTTGTGGGAGATCTGATAAATCCGCCTGTAATGAAGCGAGTCGCTCCGGGTACAGCTGCTCCGGTCAAAGTAGGTCTGGTCAAGTTCAACGGAGTTTTTCAAGCTGGAGGTTTTGCAGACATTTGTTCTGTGATCACAAAAGGATCTGCAGCAAATGTGTTTAACTCTGTTGACAAAACAAGTAATTTTGATATTAAAGGTCCATTGTGTAAGATTTAGGTCAAAGAGATCTATTGACAGAAAGTTAATCAAAAACAAACGAGGTGATGTTTTCACGAGTCTGTTTCATCTAAATTATACAAATTGTTGTTTTTATTAACACTAGAATGGGCCCTTTATATTGAAATACATTATATTTACATCTCTCTATTGAGGCTGCCATGTTTCTTGTATCCAAGACTAGCGAACTAAACACCATTTTAATTTTTATGAAAACTGAAGGCTACCACAGGTTCTCTGTCATGTTTGGAAGGGGAGGGTGAGGTGTGGGGTGTTCAGCTGCAACACGAAACTTCACCACCAGATGTCACTGGATTCTACACACTGCAACTTTAATCGCTCTAATAATAAAATATTATTTCTGTAGCACTTATTTAAACAAGGCTATAAATGGTTTTACAAAATATACATCGGAATAAAACAGATCAACATAAGACCAGGCATAAAAAAAGAAATAGAACTTTAAAGAAAAACAAACAACATCCATTAAAATCTTATAACTGATTATTTTTATTTTTTTTAGGAGAAAGGAGTTGATGTCCCTCGGGCTCTGGCCTGCGGTCCAAGTGCCTTTATCCCTGCAAAACAGGTATGTATGAAGATTAATTTATGGATATTGTATTGATATTATACTCACATATGAAACACACCACCTGTCTTTATCAATGTTAAAACGTATATCCAGAAGACCTTTTTTCATTATAAGAACAAGAAATGTCCATTCTTGTAGTTTAGTGTTTTTTTATTTATTATTAATCATTACACTTCAGAGCTGTAGTCTCACAAGTTGATTTGAGTATAACACAAAGCCGACCCTTTTTTGCAAGCTTTTATACCCCTTACTTGTGTGTGTGTGGGACATATTTTATGATATTAAAAGTTAAAGCGTTGACTGAGGGGTGTAGATAATTATTCTGCTGCAATATTGCGGCGCCTGTTGCTTCATGTCATCAAGAGAAGCAACACCAGCGATGTGTTGCAGAAGCTGATGATGGATCAAGCTGCTTTCATATGTGACTCACTCCAAACTTTCCACAGGAGAAATGGGAAGTGTTACTTTTTCGCCCACAGGAGAACGTGTCCTCAAGTGTATTTGAAACATATTGTGCGCTCAGCTGTCGAGGAATCAGTTGTCAGTTGTGAACATAAACTCCTTTTTCAGACGCTGAAAGGAGAGCTAGACCAGGACATTCTGATCGAGTCCTTTCTCTCCCTGGGTCGCGTGGACCACGTCACCATGGTGATGGCGCTGCACCCTGCCTACCTCAGCTGCTTCCTGAGGGCCCAGAATGCTTTGCTGGAGCTGGACGGCCCCTTGCCCTGTCACTGGAGACATTACATCGCTCTCATGGTAAGAACAAACAAAATATATGATTATCAAACAGTGATACCTTTCAGACCTTAAACATATGCTTGACCAAAAAAATAAAGCAATTTTTTTTGTATCATAGATAGGGTTGCAAAATTCCGGGAATATTCAAAGTTGGAAACTTTCCATGGGAATTAACGGGAATAAACGGGAATAAACTGTAAATGTTGTGGGTAATTTATACTAACTGTATTCACCTTGTCATATACAGACATAAATATAAACATTTTGTTTTGTCATAGGCTGATTTGAGCCCTGAGGAAACTTTGGGCACTTGACTATATGCTTCTGCATCGTTGTGTCATTCTTTACATAGGTCCAGTATTTGCAAATGTACACAGCCTTTCCTTCTACATTGGATGGAGTGAAATGCCTCCACACATGAGATAGTGCACGTGGCATTGTTCTGTAGAATAAAATGAGAAAAAAGTTTGTAAAAAAACACTAATGCAATGCCTGAGATATAACTAGCTAGCCAAACTATTGCAATCGTCTGTAAATATATTTTACAATTGATGGATAAATGAATGGAAATAGGCTAGATGAACAGATGAACAATCCTCAATCAGCATGCTAATATATTTTCCCCAGTAATATCCTCGAAACTTACCTGACTAGTCCTGCACACTACAGCAGGCCTCAATAGCCCTGCTGTAGTGTGAAGGATGCTGGGAATTATCTGTGTATGTGATGGAAGAATGCACAGTGGAGGGTTGAAACTCAACGTGCAGTGTGTGCTGCATTCCATCCATCTTTAAAATAGAGTTTTGAATGATGTTTTTATTGCTCAGCGTTTGCGTAGTTTTTTTTTTTTCAAAATTCACAAAATTCCCGAGCTAAACTTTCCGCCCCTTCTCATCCTTAATCTTAGACTGTATCCATACATACACAGTAAACCCCAAAAAGTGAATATTAATGTATCAAATACATATTTGTTGGCTGTGAAATTCCACTTGACAATAAACGGAGCAGTTATGGTGTAAATGTGCTGCATTTATATGGCACTTTATGAGTGTTATAGACCACTCAGAAGACTCACACATCCCATTCCCTCACTCATGGCACAGCCCTCAGGTCTGGGTGAGGAGGTTTTGCCTTGTGTTTATTACCACATGCATTTATTCATTTTGCTGAAATAACATCAACTATAAAGACTCTAAAGCCTGTAACTGGTCCCTGGATGGCTACAGGTGCAGTTGTTTAAGGCTGTTTGAACATAGGTGAATTATTCATGGACTAAGAGTTTAAAAATAATGGCACACTTTGTTTTTCAACAATTCGCTCAACAATTGGCAGTTACAGCAGAAAGAACTGATAGTAATAACTATTGGCAGTTCTGGATCTTAATGGAACTTAATGGAACTTGTCTATAGCTTTGTTTACTCCTGTGTGGACAAACAAGTGCTCTTATTGTAGTTGCCCAGTTTGTATAGTTTGGGCTTTTACACTTCAGCTTTCACAACAAACCGATGTTTTGATGTTTTATCGTTATGATGCTCCACTTTGGACTTGTGTGACAGGTCATTGACTCATTGGTGTTTCAGTGTCTATTGCACCAATGATGCTGGACTGATTCCCGGCTGAAGGAGGGACAGATGTTAGACATACGCCCTATATATTGAAGGATTTAAAATTGTGTTCTCCTTAAATATTAGAATACATCCTTGTGTCAAGTTAAATGTTAAATGTCCTTTGTATGTATGAGCACAGGCAGTACTTCACTAAAATGTAGTTCTTTTTTTATTTCTTTTTAACAATATATTTATTGAGTTTTACATATTAGAAAAATACATTCAAACATTTATAAACATACAAACGTTTATGAACACCCCCAACCCACAATCAAACACTCAGGGTAAAGAAAAGGAGGCAGAAATTAAATAACTTAAATAAGATTAAATAAAATAATTTAAAAAAAAATACATATATAAAAATATAAGGATAAATGGAAGTAAATAAAGACATAATTATACAAATACAAATAAATAAAATTAAATTCCAATCAATCAAATCCTAAAATGTAGTTCTTATAGTTTTTTTATTAAATGACTGTGTACGGACCGTGTTTGTTTCCTCATGTGTGAACTCTGCCTCCTCCTGATGTCTCGCAGGCCGCGGCCCGACACCACTGCTCGTACCTGGTGCAGCAGCACAGCGCCGGCTTCCTGGAGGCCGGAGGAGAGGAGAGCTGGCTGAGCGGCCTTCAGCACGCTCCCACTAAGCTGCGCAGCCTGCAGACGCTCAACAGACTGCTGGCACACCGGCCCTGGCTCATTACACAGCAGCACATCCAGGTCAGACACACAATGCACACAGCCCACTCCCTGTTCCTCTCTCATCATTCACTGTAGCAGAAAAGAGATTTGAATACGTTGCTTTTCTGACTCACCCACTTCTCCTTGCAAAATAGACACCCAGCAGTTTACCCAGTTGTGAGTAATAGATTCACAGTTTACAGACGCTGACTAATCATCTTTTTGTGTCATATGGTACAGTTGTAATTCCAAATCTATAAAATGTGATTGTCGTCAGAGATACTCAGACTTTCAGATACTTGGAGTGCAGCATGATAACCCCCCTCCCCCCTATCCCATCATCTACCCTCCTGTCCTGCAGGAGCTGGTGTGTCCGGGGGCGGAGCCTCGCTGGTCACTGGCTGAACTTATCCACGCCGTGATCCTCATGGCACACGCCCATTCTCTCTCCTCTTTTGTGTGGGGCTGCGGCCTGAACCCGGAACACGACCACATCGGAGGTTACACCTTCCAACCTGCCTCCCCCGGTCACCTCCCCCTCAGCCCCCATAGCCCTGCTCCTGAGGACGGCAGGCAAGAGGTGAGTCAAACGACCAGGGACGAGCCCCCCCCCACAAATACAAATGTCCGCTGCTGACATAGCGTTGCTCTCGTGGAAAGAATCGAGTAAGTTACTAAAAGCCGTCTCTCTTGTTGCCTTCAGTTGGTTGAGGGAGCAATGGAGGTGGAGGTGCTGATGAAGAGGATGGTGGAGCTGCAGGAGCAGGAGGAGGAGTGCACACAGGAGGAGATGGTGACTCGCTTTGAGAGAGAGAGGAGCGAGAGAATCCCAACAGGTACCAACATGCAGGTTTATCTCCGTATATCATCTCTGTCATCCACCCTGTTGATATTTCTTTACCAGCTTCTTCCTGTTTGATGTGTTTTTGACTAGCGGTGGTGCGTGGAGCTCCACCCGACCTGCTGCTGCATCTGGTGGAGGATCCAGAATTCAGATACGAGGATTTTGCACCAAGAGGAGAACAGGCTCCGCCCACCATGAGAGCCCAGGTGGTTTGAAGCTTCTTCTTTTTTTATCATTATTTTTGCACATAGGGGATGGATCAAGTTCCTTGTTGATATATTCATTATTTGAAACAGAGTCGTGCTTAAATGACTGAAATTAATTATCAATTTTCACAATACTTTGGCATTTCTGCTTTATGGTTTCATTGACCCAACATGAACTGATTCCAGCTCCTCAAATGTGCTGATTTTCCTTTTCGTCTCAGCTTTAAATCAGTTTTAAATTGAATATCATCTGTTTTTTGTGACTTTCCACCATTAAAGAACACTTTAAATATACATTTTAACCCAAAAAATATTTAGCAGGCCTAGTACAGTTAATTGATAGTAAATATTTGACTGTCTGATGTGTGCAGGACTATTCGTGGGAGGACCACGGCTTCTCTCTGGTCAACAGGCTACTGCCAGACATGGGCCAGCTGCTGGATGAGAAGTTCCAGGTACCCACAAATTCAATGTGACAGAAAAAGCCGTCAATAGAAACTATACAAGGCTTCCGTGTGGATTACATGACAGGTCAGCTCCAGGATGTTGTTTCAAATTAGTGACACACTGTGTAAGCAAACTGAAACTTGAGATTTGGAAGAAAGAGCTCGGGGGTTGCATATTTGCTCCTGGAGGTGTTCGACTGGATTCAGATGTGGTGACTGTAGAGGGTAACTCACTGAACTCATGTTCACGAAACCAGTTTGAAGCGACCTTTGCTTTGTAACAAGGTGCTTTGTCGTGGTGGTAGTGGCAATTAGAGGCCGATAAATTGTGGCACTAAAGGGATGCACATGGTCAGCAGCAATACTCAGATAGGCTGTGGCATTCAAACGGTGATAAACTGCTACTCAGGGTCCCAGAGATGAAAATATTCCACACACCATTACACCACCAGCAGCAGCCTGGACGCTGACTGAAGTCGGCTGCAGACTCAGACATGCTCAATGTTTTCAACCTGGGGATTAATATCTATGTGGGAAATAAAAAATATGTTTTCTTCTTTTTAGGCTTTGCTGCACTTAATGAGGCCTCCAGATTTTTCAAATGGAATAGGGAACTAGTAACTTCTTTCAAACATCTTACCCATATATCTCAGACATTGCTTCATACCAACAGATCAAAGTTTGTTACGGACTGTGAAAGACGCAGCTTCTGCTCAGCTCAACAAAGAGATTGTCAGTTAACACAAAGAGAACTTAATCTAGTGCAATATGGGAAAAGTATCCGTGCTGGAAATTGCTGTTTTACATCTTGGTCATAGTTTGCTTTACTGAAAGACGAGATTGATTTTGTTTATTAATATGCTACTCAATTGTCACATTAAAGGTGGTGAGCAACATGACATATCACAGGATGGCCATGCATGAAGGAGTGGACACGCACACTCTGAGGAAAGCTCTGTGGAACTACATCCACTGTCTCTACGGGATACGGTCAGTATAACACACACACACACAACCAGTTTTCCTGCCAGCCCCCCAAATAGAATGCCTGTGAGAATACAGCAGAAAAATGTAATTCTAAACTCTCACATACACGTAGAAGATGCTGTCGGAGATGTGGTAAAATAAAGGATTCAAGAGTTTTCAGTGGTGAGGGCAGACGCTGGTGTTGATGTGTAAACAACAACACAAGGTTTACCGCAGCGGAGCTCTTCCAAGACGCCACCCCCCCCCCCCCCCCCCTCACCTGAACGTTTCTACATTCGTCAGAAATGGGCCTAACCTTTGTTTTCCGCACCCGCAGATATGATGATTACGACTACGGCAGCGTGAACGTGTTGCTGGAGCGCTCTCTGAAGCTGTTTGTGAAAACCATGGCCTGCCACCCGGAGCAGACCACGGCTCGTATTTACCATTCCTTCTGGAGGCACTTCAGACACTCTGAGAAGGTACGGATCAGTTCAAACACGCCGCTGCCTCTTCAGTCACAATGCAGGAATCATTTGACATTTTAATAAGTTGTCTCTCTTTGGTTCCTTCTTAACAAGGAATTCATCATTTGACATTAAGCTGTGTCGCTTTTTTCTTATCTTTAAATGTCAAATGTCAATGTCACCCAGTAACCTCAAAGTAAGGTCACATTATTTTTTTTTTCTTACTCCATTTCTCTTTGTTTTTTTCGCAGGTTCATGCAAACCTTATAGTGATGGAGGCCCGGCTCCAGGCTGCCCTTCTGTACACCTTGCGAGCTATCACACATTACATGAGATGACGCACTCACTCATGTTTTTCCGCAGACGCTGAGCCAGCTGTGACTTGTCCACGGCCCCTTGCATTTACACGACATCCGCAGTAAAGCTTGCACACGCAGAGCACACACTACACTGAATGTTTGCACATGCATATCTATCTTTAAGTGTTAATGTTTTCATGCTGATTTGCGACAGGGATATCTGATATTTAAAATGTGTTACTTGTTTTTGCACTGAAGCGTATCCGCTTTTGTTTCACTGCCTGAGTCGGTGAAACGTGTTTCTGTCGTGCACAGACACGTCCACGTGCTGCACGTCAAGTGTTCAGGTGGAATTAGGTCTGGTATCATTAAATCATCGTCATCGTTCATTTGTTCCCTTTGCTGAACGTTGGTTGTTTATCTGATTGATATCTTTTCATCACAACCTGACTACTCATACCTCAGTCCTCTCTCTCTGCAGCACATGGAGGCTGAGATACAAAAATAAAATAAAGACAAAATAACTTGTATTTTTATATGCAATAAAGAGTTACTTTGTTGTTAAAATCAAACATGTTGTCAGTTTTAATCTGTTCCGCTCTTTTTTAACGGAAGTGTCTATAATATTGTTTGTTGCAACAGTCAACTACACTGTTTATGTTTACACGCCGGCAGCAGCTTGTTTTCAGGTTGTCCGTCCGTCCCCTTCTTGTGAACGTGGTACGAACGCCTTGAAGACATTTCTTTGAATTTAGTACAAACATCAGTTTGACTCAAATTTTCACAGTGACCTCAAAAACGCTTTTTGCTTTTCTTCCAGAGCGTTCTGTCGTGAGAACGCCTCGAGAGAATCCTTCCAAAATCAGCACAAATGCTATTAGACTTCCTTCATGTTTTTGGCCTCTTGAACATGATGATTCAAGTCTGCCTCTCGGGAATTTCTTTCAAATTCGACCGCTCAAAGATGAACTGATTGAATTTCAGAGGTCACCATGACCTTCTGACCTAGACTGAAAGTGCACTTATGGAGGAGTTGTGCATCAGCAGTTATAGTTATTCATAGACTTGAAGATGAATGTAAGAGAAGGTACATGATTTGAGTCTAAATTTATAAATCCTTTTATTAAATGTCCATAATAAGCGATTAATAAGTCCAAAGCTGAAATGACCACCTTCTTCTTTGAAGCTGCACTGACTGACCACAAGATGGAGACAAAGGCTTAAAAACACATCCGTCAACTGGTTTATCACACCAGCTCAGTGTGTGCGGTGAACTGGTGGAGTGTGAATCAGTGTCCTCGGCAGAAAGTGCACGACTGAAGAGAGTTCAGTTTTTTCATACCACCATGAAAAAAAATGGCCTCACCCTAGTTTTTCAACTCTATGGGTGAAAACGATTATAAAACTATTTTAAGTATTTGAAATTCCGGTCTGATGATAAAAGTGTTTATTGTAAAAATGCGTAGATTCATTATATGTGCTTATTTAAATACGTTATTATTAATATTAACAATCATATTATTTCTACATTAAGTCTAATTGGTCTTTTGCCAACACGTGCACGCGCGCCTTCCTCTGGGGCTGGACTGTTCCGCGTGCCTTCCGGACGGGGCGCGCGCTCACGTTTCATTTCATTGTTGCCGCGCGCTGCTGTACTTCGCCCCCCCCTCCACCACCAGCACCGGTGCGTCCCGCGAGCCTCGATCCGGTCACTGCTGCTGTTCACCGGGACAACGACGACTCCACTGTCCGGTACGTGTTGCTGAGTTTATTATGTGTTATTATTATTATTATTATTATTATATAATTATGATGATGAATTGATGGAAGATGAGTGGTCGTTTGATTGAGCATCAACTGTAGGAATCTCACTTGACACACGAAATATGGAGAAGTTATAGAAGTTATCATGACATGAAGCCTGTTGATTTGAACTGTGTCATTGTTCCGTAACTAAGAAGAAGTTAGTTGTTCTAGTTGTGTTACGAAGACAGCAGGGGGGGTGTTTCCAGCTGCCGACCACCTCAGTCCACTCTGTCCATCTGCATATCTTCATATAATAGGATTGTATGGGTTATACAAGCCTGTACATATATAAAATAGCCAGAATGGTGTGTGAACATGGGGAAACTGCACAGTTGAATAAAAGGAAGTCTAGCCCGTTGATGAAGTGAGAAGTTCATACATGTGTGACCTCCACCACTTCCACTCTAGTGCTGCATGCTCACAGAAAGAGAGGATGATATTTAGAAATCAAACCGCACGGAGGGGTGTGATGAAAGAGACAAAGTCACCAGATAGTTGTTTCAGACGAGATCTCTGCATGTGAAGGATCTTTACATCAGATTTACAAGATTCAAAAAGGTTCAAGTGTCGAGCACTGCATTTTATTTGGGTCTGGATCGGTGGCAAACACCTGCGTCATGTGGGATCATAGCTGTAAACGTTCTGTCCCATTTCTCTCAAACTTTTAATTCTAACCTCACGCTGTCCGTCAGTTCTCATACATTCATGTTCCTTAAGTAAGCGGACGTGATTTATTAAGCCTCACACCTACAGGATATCACCTAGAGGAAAAGGCAGTGCTTCCTTCACATGCCCGTCTACTGTATCTGAGGCGTTTCTGTGGCCTCCTGCAGGTGTTTGTTTCCTCTCCCTGACAGAAGATAGGTGGAGGCTGTGTGATCACACCTCCTTCTCCAAATCTCTAGAAAAGCTCTTGTGGTTCTGCGTGAAGGAGTTGTCGTGGAATTTTGAGGGTCGGATGTTGGAGGGAAGAAAATGCGATTAGACCGTCCAAGGCCGCACTTCATCACTTCCTGTTTCTTTACGAGGTCAGTTCCTGTCTTTAGCCACGGGGTTAGGCAGGAAGGAAGGGGGCGTGGAGGCTTTTCTGTTTTATTTTTTTGTGAGGAAGGGTTAGAAATGGTCACAATCATCTCAAAACTTTCCCAGCGGACTAATGTTAGCCCCCATGGGTGGAGGGTGTCAGCTGAGGGTGCTGTGTTGATGAGGCGTCGAGCATGACCCAAATAAGTATCTTCCTCTTTTTAAAACAAGCTCTGAAACCAAAGAAATCAGACGTGACCGTTCAGTACCTTTGTGTTTCCCAACAAACCACCTCAGTCCCCTGTATCAAAAGGAAGTGATGACTTCATGTGGAAACAGGACGTCCCGGTGAACGAGACACCTCGCTTTTCCACTGCTAGAACTGTCTCCCTCTCTTATTTTTCTATCCAAGTGTGTGTATGTGCTCTGTCGGTGTGTGTTTGTGCTCTGTTAGTGTGTGTACGTGTTTGTGAGTGTGTGTTATGTGCTGTGTGAGGGTTCGGTGACAGCCTGCTTCCCATTGTCCTATCATTCCTGCCCCACTCACACACTGCATCCTGTCAGGCTTCCTGCAAAACCAGGGAGAGAGTCGGAGTGAAAGGTGGGTTCGTAAACATCTGGAGAAACACTAAAAGAGGAGAATTGAAGGTAGAAATAATATAAAACTATTAAAACTCTACAGATCTGCTGTGTGTGTGTTTGTGTGAGTAAGTGTGTGTGTGTGTGTGTCACCCTTGTGTTCCCATGGTGAATTCCCTGCAGGGAGCTGCAGCTTATCTGCAATCCACCGTGCAGGAAAGGGTGTGTCCTTCGGATTTGGATGTTTGCGAGTGTGACGATGGAGTGTGATGCTATTGTGATTTTAGAAGACTTCACTGAATGCATGTTAAAGCTTTGTAGGTCAGAAATGATTTGCTTCCCTGTATTGTTCATAGTATACAAATATAACCAAATTACTCTTAATTTTCTGCAGTGGTGGAAAGTACGTTAGTAACGGCCTGTTGTTGCACACAGATTTAGCAGAAACCAGGGCGGCACTTCTCCTCACCAGAAGAAACAGTTTCACTGTCTTTAATCTGCATCATCTATGCAGCTTCTACAAAAAAGCTGTAGTGTCAGCATCCAGTCAGTGAAGTGAAGTTTAGTCTTGAACCCAATTAACTGAGGGTTGTAAGAGGGATGAGGCTTTTTCATTTTTTTGGGCTTCAAACACATTTTAATCAGGAAAATCATTTTCAGATGAACCAATAGTGAATCTTCCGTTGTGGCCTTGGCCTCAACTGTGTGGTTATTTTGTAGTTTCTAAAAGAACTAGTATTGACCAACAATCCCTTAATTTCAATCAAGGTGCAGTCAATTTCACACATTCATAGAAATCAGTAACCTAAAGATTGTTTTCATAAAGATCCGAGAATTGCATCTTTAGAAATAACATAAAAATGTTGAAGAAAGTGAAAATGAATCCCTTCATCCGCACCAGAATGTTATGTCTTCTCTCCTTTCACTGGGGTCCCTGGTACCAAGCAAACTAACGCAGACCAAAACATAACAATAATAAAAGCCTGTCGTGAAGGGTAATTCAATTTGTTTTGAACAGAAGTCATATTTATTTAGGGTTGCATCATTGAGAAATGACTGTTTCAATGTTGTTATGTCATATACAGATGTTGCAGCCGGCACAGTGAGCATGTGACTGAAGAGACTCTTACTTGATGATTCTTTTTCTTTTTAAGGGTAAACTTCCAAAAAGCAGATTGTTTCCTGTATCTTGTCTTCAGTGATTAGTTTCGAGAGGCGAAGAGGAACCTGGGCTGCTCTTAAATGTCTCTGGTGTGGTCACTTTGTTAAAACGCACCTAAAAAATACCAAGAAATCTATACTTACACACTTTTCTCTACGTACTGTACACTGGGCTTCAGCTCCAATGGTTTTTTTTCGGATAGAGAAGTCAGCTGCGTATCTAGGAGAACATGCAACTTTTAAGGAAGACTAGTGTTTCACGAGGGTGTTTCTTGTCACCTCATGTCAACTGAATAATTATGTGCTATTAAAGAACCACCACAACCTCAGCGTGAAGAGAGGAAGGCAGTTGACAGAAACTACATTTGGTCAGCAGGAAATCAGCAAAGGAGAAATGCTACGTGCTCGTGTGAATACAAGATGTCCCTGTTATTGTGCCGAGGCCATCGGTGGTCGTCTGCTACTCTTAGAAAACATGGGAAAGAAAAGTCGCTGAGCCAAAGGGCAGCCGTGACATAAAGGCCTCTTTATCGGCCTTGAACGTTTATCCTCTCTGTTGTTAAATCTCACGGAGAAAGAAGTTAACAGCTGGAGGTGGATTGAGGGAATAAAGAAAGGATAGTGTTGTTGGAGGGGTGTGGGCCAGGAGGCAGGAAGAGTAAACAGCAAACAGAGAGAAACAGCAACAGAGAGGAAGATGTGTGTGTTTGTACTTGTGTGTATTTGTGTGGGTGTGTGTGCGTGTGGATGGACCCTGTCCTCAGTTTCCAGGAAAAGGAGGGAGCCATCAGAGGGGTGGACAGGAAGCTCTAACAGGGCTAACTTCCTGCAGCTCTCCTGATGGCTGACCTGATAGTGAACGTGTGTGTGTGTGTGTGTGTGTGTGTGTGTGTGTGTGTGTGTGTGTGTTCCTGCACACGTGAAATTGTCGCATATTTGACTGTAAGAGAGCAACTGAAACGGCGCTGAGAGGAATTTGGTGGAGTTTGTTGTGTGGACGGAACAAACCACTGACACACGTCCCTTCTACTGGGAGCTCTGGTGTTTTCTCCCAAATGAAAATGAACGTCTTTTTTTGAACTTTTTTTTTTTTTTTTTTGCCTTTCAGCCATAATCTGTATTGTTCTTCCTGAGTGTGACTTCCTGCACATTCCTCAGGAGGTGGGGGGGCTGCAGGCCAGAGTTGAGTCAGCTCGAAGAGTTGCCTGTTTGAATCCCCAGGGCCACTCTAGATTCAGTGACCAGTTTATTAGGTACATCTCGATGGATACAGCCTCACACAACAGTGAAGAAATAAATCTCATCCTATCAGATGTTACAATGTTCATGACAACACAGTGGAATCTACGAATGCAACTGAAGACTCATTTTATTATTTCGTAATCTGAGGAAAGATTTTTCAACATTTCCTAAAACCCAACATGACATCATCAAGTTTCTCATTTATTCCAAAACCTGACATAGATAAGAAAAGAAAGCAGAAAATAGTTGCAGGTTATTTTTCTGTTCATTTACTAATCAATGAATTAACTAATCACTTCAGCTTTTCAATCATGGGTATTGATCTGTCATTGTGTTCTTCATT
Organism: Limanda limanda; assembly: GCF_963576545.1. NCBI lineage: Eukaryota > Metazoa > Chordata > Actinopteri > Pleuronectiformes > Pleuronectidae > Limanda > Limanda limanda. Next base: position 11,907,935 of record NC_083654.1, on the reverse strand, counting down.
GTGCGGGATCGTGTCCTTTGTCCCTGTTGTCTTGTAGCCGTCTGTCTCTCTGACGTTTCTGCTTTATGACAAATGATGCATTTCTAAAAACTACACATTGCAACCATCATAAGTGGATTTACCGCAGTAACACACTGCTTCATCCTAAAGGACTAACATTACAATATAATTAGGTCCAGAGGCTTGAGTCCTCTACAGCCACAGGTTTGATGCCGACACGGCCCTTCGCTCCCTGTCTTCAACTCTCTCTCTCCTTCTTTTATGCTTAAATAAAATATTACTGATCAATTAAAAAGCTTAATGCTCCCACTCTAAAAAAAGAAAGATAAAAATGTATAGAATAGAGGGATTGTACAAAGGAAATTTGTACAATCCAAACAAACAATAATGTAATCAGTTGATTAATGATTATGGGGCGTGAAGGGATGGATTTTGTTTTGGAAAGAGCTGAGTCATCTCTTTTTATCTTCTGATAGGGATATTTTTATTTCCCAAAGTGTCAAGCTTTTGTTTTAAGGTGTTGGTAATAACTTGAACGCCCTTGAGCAAGGCACTTGGCATAAGCGTGTTTCCCTGAAAAAAGAAAGAAAGAAAGCAAAAAGAAACAACTGCTCTCATCTGATCAACAATGATTCCTCCCTATTTACCAAAAAAGAATTCCTCAAGCTTTTCAGATTCACAAAGATTAGGACGTGCAGCAGTTTGAGATGTTATTAGAGTGAAAGTGAAAGGGTTGTCTGGTGATGTTTCTAATGTTAGTTCTTATGCTTTCTACCAAAGCATTTGTGTTGATGAGAAAAGATGAGAAAACACACACACACACACACACACACACACACACAAACACACACACACACACACACACACACACTGTAAAGTCCTGTCTGTGTGTTATTATTTCCTCTTGACGTTGGCAGCTGCTTTTGCTTTGTCAACACGCGTCCTATTGAAACAATGTGGTTCCCCCAAAACTGGAAGTCGAAGGTTGTGTACATGTGTGCACGCTGACACAATGATCTGTGTGAAACGCTATTTCACATTTTTTGTGCTTTTCACTCTGAGTCACACACATGTTCCTCAGCCCCTAATATAAACCATCACATCCAAATGTCTAACCATATAAGCAAGTCCTAACCTTACAAGTACACACACACACACACACACACACACACACACACACACACACACACACACCCACACACATACACACACACATACACACACACACACACACACACACACACACACACACACACACACAGACACACACACACACACACACACACACACACACACACACACACACACACACACACACAGACACACACACACACACACACACACACACACACACACAGACACACACACACACAGCCCCCCGACACAGACACGCAGACACAAACAGCTGTTGACCAGAGAGAACGACTGAACATCCCTTCATGAAACTGCACAACAAAAGGGGAAGTGGCTAACCTCACATCTCTCTCTCTCTCTCTTCTCTCTCTCTCTCTCTCTCTCTCTCTCTCTCTCTCTCTCTCTCTCTCTCTCTCTCTCTCTCTCTCTCTCTCTCTCTCTCTCTCTCTCATCTCTCTCTCTGTCTCTCACACTCGTCTCTGCTGTCTCTGACTCTCCCTTCACACGTCTCTTTATTCATGCTTTACCGCTCTCGAGCTTTTCTCGCACATCCTCCATCACCTTCTCCCTCTCTCCCTCTCTCTGCCACTCACCGGCTCTTTGCCCCGCTCTCTCATTCCACCCCTTGTCACTCATCTCCTCCCCCTCTTTTTTGTGTTCCAGTGGCGATGGTGATTGACAGATGATCTGACAGAGGAAGACATCAGGTGAGAAAAAAAGTTAACTTCTCCTTCCTGTCTTACCTCAGCCCCCTCCTCCTCCTCCTCCTCCTCCTCCTCCTCTTCCACCTTCTTGCGGGAAGTGGAGTTTTTATTTAAAGTTTGTGACTTCTCTTACTCTTCACAGTTCTCGTTAGTTTCTGTAAAAGTGTGTTGCTTTCACTTTCAACCGGCTCAGCTCACCCACAAAGACAAGATATGAAAGGGAATTGATTACTTATTGAAATGTGAACATTGATCAACTGTTGCTGATACATGCAATACCATTATAATCAATACATTTTATTTGAAGTAATTCATGTTACTTCATGGGAACTCGACTGAGTTCACTCCAGCCCATAGACTGCACCTTCTCATCGTAAGTCATCAGTTCTACTTGTGCCTCGTTTTGGGGCATGACACACACTATGGATTAAAGGTCAGGGTATCCTGGAATCTGCTGCTTTGATTTTGACAATATAATTTGTATTAATTACTGGAGAAGCCCTTCATACAGACTTTTAATTTGAGATATGTTTATTCCCTATTATTTTTTGCTCTAAGGAAACTTTGCTGTCATCTCTGGAAACCAGCCTGTTGTTGCTACAAACTATTATACAAGTCTTGCAGCAGCAAGCAGCAATAAAGTCTTTTTTTACTCTGCTCCTTTCATAGACGCTGTCGCCGTGCTGGTTATTATGGGGTGTGCCTGTTGCAAGCAGAAGACGTCCGACAAAGCAGCAGCAGCATCAGCAGCAGCAGTGGATATTACAGACCTGTCTCCTAGCAACGCAGATGGAGGGTTGTCCGCAGCTTTGACTCAGGGCCGCTACTGTCCCGACCCCACTCAGGCCATCCCGGACTTCAACAAGGGCTTCTCGTGCGGCACCGTCTTTCTCAACACCACCACAAACCAACGGCCTGGAGGCATCACAAGTACGACTCTGTGTGTGTGTGTGTGTGTGTGTGTGTGTGTGTGTGTGTGTGTGTGTGTGTGAGTGTGTGTGTGTGTGTGTGTGTGTGTGTGTGTGTGTGTATGTGTGTGTGTGTGTGTGTGTGAATGTGTGTGTCATAAATAAAAACACGAATAACTACAACTATCTTCTGTCACAACATATGTGACACAAGATTGAAAAGTGAAACCAATAATGTGTGAACATAAGAGTGACTAAAAGAGTATTTTCTCCCAAATTTAGTCAGACACATTTGTATGTGTGGAAACTCTCTGTGTGTTTAACCGCTGTTTAGCTGCGCAGCATGAGGGATCCACCAACAGGATACTGCTGCTTGTTAAAGGGGTTAAACGGTAAATGAGGGTAAAGTGGTTTTGACCAGAGTGTACAACTTTAAAATGTCATGTGGGGGTCTGTGCGTCTCTGTGTGAACAGGTGGCGGAGTCACTCTCTTCATTGCGCTCTATGACTATGACGCTCGCACGGAAGACGACCTTACTTTCCAGAAAGGAGAGAAATTTCAGATCATCAACAATACGTGAGTACAAACACACAAATTAACTGCCTTTTAATCACATTAAACACTATTGTTTTGATTTCAGATTTTAGCAAAAGCGAGAAAGGGACTCAGTACAGGGCATACCTTCACCGAGGCCCAACAACCCGCTTAAATTCAATCAAGCTGCACCAAATTTCCCACACTCGTAGATATCAGTCCCCTAAAAAGGCCTAATGTTTAAAAACGAAGATCCTTGAATTATTCCCTGGGAAATTGGTAAAAAGATTAAAAAAGTGCCCTAACCGGCAAGGTTCTGGGATCCGCCCCCTGATCCGGACCTGCACCAAAATGTGATGGCTCCCCCCTTCACCCATAATGCATCCTTTCATCAGGTTTCATGGTAATCTGCTCAATTATTTTTGTATCTACTTAAAAAACAGACACAAAATGCGTTTAATGGGATCAGCCATGACTCCAACCAGCCATTAGCTACACCACTTATTCTTTAAGGAGGGTTGGAGCCGATCCCCGCTGTCATTGGGTGAGAGGCGGTGTGCACCGTGACAAACAAGCTGTCACTCTCACACTCAAACCTATAAGAGGAATTAAGGGTCACCACATAACCTGCACGTCTCTGGACTGTGGGAGCACCTGCATAGTTCAGTAAATGTCTCCGTCCCATTCTAGAAATCTAAAACAAATTCGAATGAGGATGATTCAATTTGGTTTCGCTGCCTGGGTCGTCCCCTCATGTCTTACAACCAACTTCACACATGTTCTTTATCTTTGCTCTCATCTCAACACCTTTTAGTTTCCTCTAGTTTTGTGTAGATAAACATCTGCTTCTCAAATTGTTGTTAGAAATGAGGCTGGTGATACACAAAGAGGTTTTTGTCACATGAACGCTTAAGTGGGAACAAAGAGGACATTTTCTACTGTCATGATTTCATTTTACAAAATATATTAATATGAACTCATGTTGCTTTTCCATAAGCAAACGTTTGTTTTGTGTCGATGTGTCAGTGAGGGCGACTGGTGGGAGGCTCGATCTTTGGACACTGGCAACTCAGGTTACATCCCCTCCAACTACGTAGCTCCTGTCGACTCTATACAGGCTGAGGAGTGAGTACACACACACACACTAACACACACACACACACACACACACACACACACACACACACACACACACACACACACACACACACACACACACAGACACACACACACACACTCAAACACCATGTAATGAAAGCCTTACACTATATGCTGCTTGGTAAGTACGGATAGTTTATGCTGAAAGTTTTTTCCGATTATCGACATGAAGTCTGATAGCAAAGATCCCATGATGCTCACTGTGGGGCTGTGGTGACCCATGTGATGTTGTCATGGTGACAGGTGGTATTTTGGGAAGATGGGGAGGAAGGATGCGGAGAGACAACTTCTCGGCCATGGCAACCAGAGGGGAACTTTCCTCATACGAGAGAGCGAGACCACCAAGGGTAAAGAGACCACACACTCTCTCACACTCACACACGCACGCACGCACAGACTCTGATAATAGACACAAACTTTCATCTTTGTCTTTCTTTCTATCTCTCACTTTGAACCTGCACAGTGTATCGTTGTCCTCACCCTTCCTCCCTCCTTCCTCTTTTACAGGCGCTTACTCTCTGTCCATCCGTGACTGGGACGAAAACAAGGCAGACCACGTTAAGCATTACAAGATCCGCAAACTAGACAACGGAGGCTACTACATCACCACGAGATCCCAGTTTGACACTGTTCCGGAGCTGGTTGAGCACTACACAGGTGACCCACACAAAAACATGCACAAGACATGAAGTCATCCTCTTTTTTTCTGCCTTTCGGTCAGACTGGGGAAACTTCATCACAACAAACACCAAACATTTAGTCTTAAATACCTTGAATCATCAAAATCGGTCTTATTCAGCTTTGTCAGTAACTTAGTACAATTTTGTGGTGTTTGTTCTTATTCAGTCTTTCATTTTGATGCAACGTTTTCTGCTAATGTGCTTCATCTATTTGACGTCTCAAAGGGATAGTTCACTGAAAAATGGAAAATTCCCTCATTATCCACTCACCACTATGACGACGGAGGGGCGGGTGAAGGGTTTGAGTCCACAAAACACTTCTGGAGTTTCTGGGGCAAAGTTTTTTTTGCAGTTTCAGATCTTACATGAAATAAGATATAATGAAACAACCAGCTACATCATCATAATGTTGCTTATGTTCATATAATAATCAACATAATCCTCATATAAGAGGAAATGAACAAAGAAGTTCCCATCGAGTGCTTCTACTTTTTTTAAGTACATGTTGCTCATTATTATACATTTATACTTTAAGGGAAATCAAAATTTGTAATGCAATATTCTTACTTTGGGGAGTTTCACCTCTGTTTCTTTAGTAGATGATCTGAATATTTCTTTCACAACTCCCCAGCTGTGACTTTTTCAGCCTCTGAGTTTGTGTGAAATAAAGAAAACGCCTGGTTCACACCCTCAACTTCCTGTGCTTTCTGTCAGATTAACTTTGCCCCCTTGTGGCTCGTGCCGATAATTCATTCTGCAGTGTGAGCACTTCTGATGGACCTTTTGTGTGTTTGTTTTTTCTCACAACTCTAAGGTCCCTGTATCGTCTTCTTATGTCTCTGTACATGATGCCACTGCTGCTCAGAATCTGTGTTTACGTCTGTTGTGTTCAAATCTCTTTGTGTCTTTAGTTTTTTGTTTACTTGTCAGTTGCATAAGTCGCACAAGCAACCTGTCTTGATCTTTCTTTGTCTCTGCATTTGCTCTTTTCCTCTTGCTGTCTCCTTTTCCTCTTTGCTTCTCTGTGTCTCTGTCCCTCTTCCTCTCTGTGTCAGAGAGAGCGGCAGGACTGTGCTGCCGTTTGATTGGCAGCTGTAAACGGGGCATGCCTAAGCTGGCTGACTTATCAGTGAAGACCAAGGATATGTGGGAGATTCCCCGGGAATCCCTGCAGCTGATTAAAAAACTGGGCAACGGCCAGTTTGGAGAAGTCTGGATGGGTACGAACTGTGTTGCAGGGGGCGGGGAAGAAACAGCTGGAGCACACCTGGATAAAGGAGTATTACATCATTGGTTGTGTTGGGTTGACACCAAACATCAGTGAAACATTTCCGGTGTAGAGGCACAAACAGACACTCTGTAAAGTCGATACCTGCCTCAAATATGTGAGAGGCCCACACATAGTCTAACAGCCGCTTTTAATTACAAAAGTGAAAGTGTTTAATATCCAGGTTTGCAGAGCTGTTCCTCCTCCCCTGGTCTTGCATGTGCATGTTCCATCATCTCACCTCCCCTCTTTGTCAACCCCCCCCCTCCCCCACCCACCCATCTTTTCTCCCACCTCTCCACTGGTCTCCATCACCATTTTCCTCCTCCACCTCCATCCCTGGCTCCCGTCTCCACCACCATCAGGCAGTAATGACGGGCTGTGTTATTTCCTCACCCATGCCTGCGTTAATTCCAAGCCGCTCACCATGGGCCTGGGGCGGGACGCCTGGGAAGTGCCCAGGGAGGCACTGGTACTGCAGAGGAAGCTGGGACAGGGCTGCTTCGGGGAAGTGTGGATGGGTGAGACAGACGCCGCCTTAAACCTCAGCTGCTCAGCGTCACCCGTTGAGGTGTCTGTCCTGTAGCCAAGATTGTAGCTCGAGCCGGCCGTGGCTGGCCCTTTATATCAGTGTATGCAATAAATCCCTTTCACATTCACATTCAACCAAGTTCTTGTTGAAGCTGTCGTACAGCTTCCCTCAGTAAATCCCAGTGTGTGAGCCGTGCAGAGTTTCTCCCAGAAAGCAGCCAAACTCTGGGCCTGTCCATGTAGCCCAGGTGCTGCTGATGTAAGGCCGGTAAACCTCCTTCTCTGCTAACATCCCCCCCGTCTCATGTCATGCATGCTCTCCAAGATAACAATCATTTGCATGCAGGAACGTCACCATGTGTGTATTTGACACAGCATGCATATTTGCCTTATTTTTGTATATATATACCTGCATGCATGGCTGTTTGTGTTCCGGTATATGTCCGTAACATGTAGAGTATAAACAGTCATCCACCTGTCAGTAAGCCTGGATAATTGTGTGTGCCTCTGTGAGTGTTAACGCCTGCTTGTCTGTATGCCAGGCATGTGGAACGGCACCACCAAGGTAGCGGTGAAGACTCTGAAGCCGGGAACCATGTCCCCCGAGGCCTTCCTGGAGGAGGCCCAAATTATGAAGAGACTTCGCCACGACAAACTGGTGCAGCTCTATGCCGTCGTGTCGGAGGAGCCCATCTACATCATCACTGAGTTCATGAGCCAAGGTATCGGGCTGAGACGTCTGTCATACCTGTGACTGTAGATACATGAGTCGCTGCTGTTTCAACAGTTTTTTAATCTGCTTTAGGATCATTTTAAAATCATCAGACACATGGTCATTTTTTTCTGTCGCAGTGACTGCTTTAGTTCTTTGTTTCCATGAATACTCTGGCTTCCTCCCACAGTGGGTTGTGTTGTCTGGAGACATATAATGGACTGTGGATGTGAATGTGAGCATGAATGGTTATTTGTCTCTAAGTGTCAGCCTGTCCAGAGTGTGCCCCGCCTCTCGCCCAATGTCAGCTGGGATTGGCTCCATCTTCCCCCCCGCAGCAACCCTCAATTTAAACCATATAGATAATGGATGGATGGATGACTTTGATAAATGAGAAATTATTTTCTAATTAAATCCTCAGGAATGAAATTATGGATCTGCACCTAACGCTCCTCGCTCCTACCCTAAATTTAAACCATTTAAAAATGACGAATATTTCAGATTTCCTGGGCATTTCAGGATTTAACTAACAACGACAAGCAAAAACACAAGTTTCAAATCAGATCAGTGGGAGGGAGACTTTTCATGAATTGTAAGAACAAAGGTTTGAACCTCTGTGCCTCTGGGCAGAACTTTTGTCTTCCTTCTTAGTGAAGACCTTTGCCCTCGCTGTGAAGGTGGCCTAGGGGCAGGCAAAAATACTCCTTCAACATTAACAAGAAAAACAATATCAAAATATCTGAATTTAAATGAGCTCATGCCAAAGAAACTACGATATTTTAACTGTGAACGGATTTATTGACACCTATCTCGTTAGAATTTATGATGCCACATTTTCTTTTTCAGGAAGTTTACTGGACTTCCTAAAAGATGGAGAGGGACAGAACCTGAAGCTGCCTCAGCTGGTGGACATGGCTGCACAGGTGAGTGGGAGACAGACAGACACACACACACACACACACACACGCACACAAATTCTGACACTCTGAAAGAAAAGTCTTACCTCGGCTACAGATCTGAGCTGTCTGTGCCTCGTTGTGTGTGTGTGTGTGTGTGTGTGCGTGTGTGTGTGTGTGTGTGTGTGTATACAGATTGCATCTGGAATGGCGTACATCGAGAGGATGAACTACATCCATCGTGACCTGCGAGCAGCAAACATCCTGGTCGGAGAGAATCTGGTGTGCAAGATCGCTGACTTTGGGCTGGCAAGGCTCATCGAGGACAATGAGTACACAGCGAGACAAGGTAATAGCAAGGGCTCATGTGTGTGTGTGTGTGTGTTTACTTGTACTTTTGTCTGTCTGTGAGAATCGGTTTGATTATTAGATCTTACTGAGTGAGGACATTTTAAAAAAACTGTTGAAAAAGTTAGGGTGAGGTGTTTTCTTATGTGTGTGTATGTGTGTGTGTGAGAAACCAAGTTGGAGAGACACACTGCGATGATTAAGTGTTCCTGCCTCTGCCTCCGTTCCTATATTTTTATACATAACCTAACCTAATTATACCATTACGCATCCTCACTGTGTTGCCATGGTTTCAGGGGCGAAGTTCCCCATCAAGTGGACGGCTCCGGAAGCTGCACTGTACGGACGTTTCACCATCAAGTCCGATGTCTGGAGCTTTGGCATCTTACTGACTGAGCTCATCACTAAGGGACGTGTGCCGTACCCAGGTACTGGATGATACCTGTTGAACATGTTTGGATTTCACATGCAGCAGCGATGAGTTCATTCTTCATCATCAGGGAAAATTCTTTCAACATTATTCTGATAAAACAACAATCTGGAAGAGGAGGTTAAAATGAGTGGTGGAGAGTTTCTGTTAGTTTTAGCCAGTGGTTATTGATTAACTCAAAACTTTATGGGTTGAAGTCACAGTCAAGACCTTTTGCAAAACGTTTCTACAGTGTACATGATGTCTGTGATGTCCGTGGTACTATAGTAGCAGTGCGTTTGACATCCATCAGCTGAAGACAGGAGCAACCATAACGACAGAGAAAGAGAAGGTCAATAAGAGCTAGAGTCGGAAATTTATAGAAGAAAGAATTAGAAAGAAAAGTCTCTGATGCTCCAGTTAAGAACTTCAGAGGAGGATTACAGTCTTAAAAAGAGATGCTGAGGACATATGTCATAACCACGTGATAACAGTGTTTGTGTAGCTACTCTCACTGCCAGAGGGGGGAGACAAAAGTTGTGCGCCCAGGTTTAAGTGCCTTGCCCAACAGTGCGTTGACAGTAAGAAGAGTCAGATTGGAAAAGATGTGTTAAGAACCTGCGACGGTGCTGTAAAGTCGTTTTTTCTGATGACGCCCTAACCAAACACTGATTTAAATGTGGAACTTAAAATGACACCACGACACCTAGAATTTCTGATTTAAAAACAAATTTAATAAGAAATAGTATTTGTAATTTGTTGTTTGTTGCAACATTTCCTTTACTCCATATTAGATTTGGAACTACTGCCTGTTCAAATGAATTAGTATAACTTTATTTAACCAGGAAAGAGCCTCACTTTTTTACATACTGCTTTGGAGATTTTAGCACCATCTCGTATTAAAACTTAATCGAAATATTCTTAATGAATTTATATTCAAGATATTATCAAAAATAATTAAAGAGGAAAATAAATAGACGTATCTTGATAAGTATTGTAAAAGCAAATATTTCACATTATAAAATTTGTAGAATAGAAAAACAATAAACTGGCCTTTTAGTGGCTATGTTATTCTTTATTTCAGTTGATATACAACAGTAATTACTTATAATCTATTTCAGTGAAACCCTTTTGTTTTTTCTGTCTTTCTCCATTAATTACACTTTTAAAGTTCTTCATAGCTCAAAGTCTTTTATAATACAGTTATTGAAAATTATTGTGTAGAGATACAGCCTGTCTTTTTGTTTAATTTTTATTTTGCAAGATTTGAAGGCCTTTTTTTCCATTGGCAGAAACCATATTGTGAAGTACTCTACATTTAACACAAAAGAGAACTATTTCTAAGCCTGTGTGTTTTGTCTCTGAACCATCCTCCTCTTCATCCCCTCCACATTCCCCCCTCATCCCTCCTCCCAGGCATGAACAACCGCGAGGTGCTGGAGCAGGTGGAGAGGGGCTACAGGATGCCCTGTGCCCCGGGCTGCCCCAGCTCGCTCCACGAACTGATGGTGCAGTGCTGGAGGCGGGAGGCCGACGAGAGGCACACGTTCGAGTACCTGCAGTCCTTCCTGGAGGATTACTTCACCGCCACGGAGCCGCAGTACCAGCCCGGAGAGAACCTGTGACCACCCTCGTGTATATAGGAGAGACATGAAGCGATAATCGAACAGAGGCAGACACACAGAGACACACATACACTGACAGGCACGTGGTAGTACATGCACGTGCTGTAATTGTATTTGTTGCTCACACACACACACACACACACATATGAAGATGCATATCATTGCCTTGTTTAATTGTTTAAAGGCAGTTCCTTCCCTTCGGTCAGTGATCACTGCAGCCCGCTCAGGACAGCTCAGTCAGCCGTGTTGGAGAGCAGAGTCGGAGCTCTGCTGGTCGGGCCTTGCAGGAATGTTGCTTTACTCTGTAACCATGACAACAAGGAACTGAAAGAAGATGTAGATGGTTGTGCTGAGGTGGGGGGAAGTCGAGCTGGAACATGATCTGTTCAGCGACCATGTATGTTTCTTTCTTTTCCCACTGACAGGAGTGATTTGACAGAGATTAGCTGTCTACCTAAGATAGATACATTATTATAGAAATGAAAATCATCTGCAACAGGTTATGGAACAACAGGTGGAATACTGCTTTTGAAAAAACTGTGAGAATGAACCTTGCGAACCTGTGTAACTGAATTGATTATGTACAGACACGGCCGCCTTTATGTAAGCTTTAAGAAGATTGATGTTGCTCTGTTTCAAACGCTGTTTTGTTATTTAGGTAAAGAACCTGATCCAGGTCTGGTTTCATGTGCCTCAAAGTGGTCAAATAAAGGGCTGGTTTGGATTTTATATTCCCAATCATTTGTGTGCAATTTTGTATGAACTGTCTCCTCTGTTGTTCTAATTTAACTCAGATATATCTGTGTGTCACGACAACTCCTAAAACTATAGTTAACATGTACGCAGTTTTCAGCCATTGGGAGGGCAGGGGGAAGAGTTCTGCATGAAGGTGAAAGTGGAGAGGGAGTGTTTCATTGTGTTGTCTTGAAAAGAATGTAACCTTTACGTTGAGACTCCCCTGTCATTTTATTTTAATAAAGATAACATATCTTTTACAAGTTAAGTCACGTCTCTTGTTCAATGTGCATTTGGACATTTATGATGTTTTTTTCCTGTTAAAAAATGTATAAGAATGAAAGTGATTTTCCTTAGTCTTAGTCTTCTTGTGTTCTTTTCATGATTTTACTGATGTATGAGGCTTATGTGAGGATTTATTTATTAATTATTATCATCATCTGTATGGCCTCTACAGGCTGAATTGATGAATTTAATGGGGAACAACAGTTTAAAAGTACATGATTTAGAGCAGGCCTGAAGTGTCACCAAATAATTTGTAGCTTCAGTTTTTAATATGAATATTATAATATAGAATAGGCAAGGCAATTGTACTTGTATAGCACATTTCAACGATATTTAAATCAAAATAAAAGGTGTGATGACCATTGTAAAAGCAACATAAGACATTACAAAAAAGCAATTGGAAAATCAGAGTTAAAAAGACCATAAACATAGACAAATTATATTATAATAGAGAATGAAAGAAACAGTGCACTAATAGAATAGCACAGAATAGAATAATCGTGTTTTTCGTAACCCAGACAGTTACTTTCTCTCCTCCCACTCCTTCTCTCTCTCTCCTCTGTCTTCACTCACACTCGCGCTCTCTCTCTCCTCGGCAGTAAACTACAGTTCCCATGGTTCCAGTGGGTGTAGAGTGAGGCCAGCTACGGGTGCCCGGATGCTTCTGACAGGCAGGCACGTTGGAGAGGCTCAGAGGAGACTGGGGCGCACAGGAGGCAGAGCTGGGATCGCAGTGGCGGAGACACACGGGCGCAGACCGGGGACTCCCTGTCCCTGAGAACCGGAGGACAGAGCTCCAGCTCGGCCGTGACACCCCCCCAACCGAGGGGCAGACCCTGAAGCAGCCTCCCCCCATCCCGTTTTTGACATTTCTCCCCCTTTTCCCCTGCTTTTTCCCCCCCTTCTCTCTCCATCTTCGCGGGCGCAGATGTCGCTGTGAGCCGGAGGAGAGGAGCGGTCGCAGGAGACGTGGACGCGGGAGGACAAGTGTCTCCCTCCGGGGACGGACAGCCCGGATGAAGCGAGGACATGCCCCCAGACTCTCTCTCTCTCTCTCTGTCTGTCTCCCGGGCTCTCTCTCCCCCCCACGGTGAGTGCGTGTGCAGCGTCTTGTCTATGAACCACATCGTGTTGTCCGCTCGTCCAGATGTGCTGCACCTCTGGGGTCACCTGGGCTTCACTGTGGGTGTGCAGCGTGTGTGTGCATCGATCTTAATTGATGATGGGGATCAAACACACACACGCACACTCACAGACACACACGCACACACACAGACACACACGCACACACACGTATCCATGTGAATGCATGTGCGCGCAGTGAACCCTGTGCACCCCCACCTGTTTGTTTGATATCCAGATGAAGTGCTCTCACCCTTTAGCCTCTTTCTCCTGTGTGTACATCGTGGACAAGACAGCCACACCACTGACCCACACACGCACGCACACGCACACACACTCTCTCTCTGTCTCTCTTGCATTGTTTATTTGCTGTCTGAACAGATAAACCCTGCATGTGCATGAGTTTAAAGGCACTTTTCTAATAATGAATTGACATACCAGTGGGACACACCAGAGGGCCTGCCAGGGAGCCCAGCCTCTTATGATGGACAGATGTTTGCTTTACGTATAAACAGGACAGGAGACACAGAGAGAGAAAGAGAGAGACAGAGAGAGAGAGAGAGAGAGAGAGAGAGAGAGAGGGTCCCTGGTGAGCGTCCCTGGGTTTCTCTCCCTGGCAGCCCCCCCCCCCCCCCTCCTCAGGACAGTTAGAGGCAGGACGCAGCAGCAGCAGCAGCAGCAGCAGCAGCAGCACATCCTGCAGTGGCAAGAGCTTGGAGAGACACGGCGTACTCATGGTGGTGATTATCAGCTCTTGTCTGTGGTTTAGTGAGGGGTGGTGGGGGGTTGTGAGGAGAGAGAGAGAGAGAGAGAGAGAGAGACAGAGAAAGGGGGGGGGGGGGTGACAAAGGAATAAAGAGCGCATGAGAAACTGAAAGAGAGAGAGGACAGGGAGAGAGAGAGGGAAGTCAATGTCAGTGTCTGGGCAGTGACAGTTCGTTATTTAAGGGCCCCTCGGAGACGTGCACAGGCTGCTGCCCCGGTGCAGGTGCTGTTGGTATGCAGAGTGATGCTCTGTCTGTCTGTCTCTCTCTGTCTGTCTGTCTGTCTGTCTGTCTGTCTGTCTGTCTGTCTTATACTTCACACACACACACACACACTCACACACACACACACACACACACACACACGCAGTCTCACTCTCTCAGTCGTTGCTTGAAGAGTGAGTCCTCTTATTGGCAGGTCCACTTGGACATAATGAATAATTTCAACCCTCTGAATGCTGGAATGAAAAGGAAATGGCCTCACTTTGGCATGCAGCTACTCTGTCAGACCTGTCTTGAGTGCATGGCCCTGTGTGTGTGCGTGTGTGCGCGTGTGTGTTTGTGTGTGTGAGAGAGAGAGAAAGAGAATGTGAACATATAACAGCTTAGGCATATTGTGCCTCCTACCTGTGTGAGCGGGGCTAGTTGTCATAGTAACGGCCTTGTAGCTCCGTTGATGTTCCGCCTGTCCTCATTGGCAGGGTCAGCGCACCTAACACACCACATCTCGTCTCAAAGCTGTGTGTGTGTGTGTGTGTGTGTGTGTGTGTGTGTACATGTCTACTGTGTGTGTGCTGTGGAACTACCTTTTGTTTGTGGCCTGCTGCTGTTTGTACTGTAGGTGTGTGGGGGTTGATGGCACATCCAAGTCATTGTGTGTGTGTGTGTGTGTGTGTGTGTGTGTGTGTGTGTGTGTGCGTGCTTTTGTGTGTTGCAGTGTCACAAAGATGCACCCTGCTGATATGACAGCCCACAGATCAACCAATCACCTGTTCTCCTCTCTCGGCCTATCAGCATGTGAGGTTGCGTAGTCAGACGTCCTCTTGATATGGAGGTCGTCATGGAGATGGAGAAGACAGAATGGACATTTATTAACAAATGCACATGCACACACTATTGCACACAACACAACATACAGATTGGTATAGAATTTATGGACGTCCGCTGATTTCCGTGTGCTTCTGGAAGTTTTTAGTTCATGATGGTGCAACCTGTTGAATGGCTGAATAGTGATTTAGAGGAGTTCCAGTTTATTCTTGCGTCAGGTCTAAATATGACCGAGGTTATCTTGAAAGATAGAATCACCAACAAACACACTGCCACCAGACGAGCTGTATAATCTGCATCAGAGGAAGTCTTAACCGGGTCTGTTCAGATGCTGATTCTTCAAAAACAATCTCAGGCTTCATTTCACACATTTGGCTTCTGGCTGTGCACAAGATTCGTCAAACGCAAACATTTTTGGGGTTACAGATGTTTTTTTTAAAGTCAGCCGAAGATCATTCTGGGCCTTGTGTCTGAACTCTTCACAACAGATATTATTACTGCAATCCAGGAAAGGGGAATTTACACCGGTGTGTGTGTGTGTGTGTGTTTGAATGAGTCAGGCCATTATTACTCAGCAATTGAAATGGCTCCAAAAATACACGAGGAAATTGATTTTTAGGCCACAGATGCATGTAAACAATTCACCCTGAGAGAATCCTGGTGGTTCCAGCTTCCCTCTGATGACTTGGAGTTATGAGAAACGGCTTTCAGCATAAATATGTGACATTATGATGCAAATTCTATCTCTGCTTCCAAGTCAAAGATGTGATTTTGAATGCTCCTGCTCAAAAACCAACCAACTTTACTTGAGAAACTTCAACAAAAAAAAAAACTTTACCATATGAAATGAGCTGCTGGCACAAAATAATTAGCTTTGTCCTTGGAGTGAAGGGTACTGTCTTTTATGACTCCTATTAATCTAATCGTCACCTGAAGTGAAATAGCTCTCGGCACAGGCAGGTAAATGAGGTCCAACTCCCACACACACACACACACACACACACACACACACACACACACACACACACACACACACACATGCAGTCACTCACGCTCACAAATACAAACAGTTGCACCCCCACACACACACACACACATACACACACACACATATCGACCATTTAGCATTAGTGTAAGCAGTGTTTGTATGCTCCATTCTGTCGCCTCCCACACAATACATTCATAAAACTGCTCTTCGGCGCCAAAGCCACAGACTCAAAAGAGGACGTCTCCCCCCTTCTCTTTTCTCTCTCGCCTCCTTCCCTCTTTTACCCCCCCCCCATGTATCTGTCCCTTGCCTCTGCTTCTTCTCTATCACCATTCCCCTCCTCGTCCTGCCTCACCTTCCTCCTCATACTCCTTACCCCCCCCCCCCCCCACTCCCCCACCCCCAAGGGCTGGTTGCAGCCGGTTTGAGTCTGACAGTGGAGAGAGGGAGCTTCGACCTCTCACCTTCGGAGGATGGAGGGAGGGAGGGAGCGGAGGCAAAAGAAGAGGGATGATGGAGGGCAGCCGGGGTGGAGGGATGCTGTGGAGCGAGGGGAGGGATGGAGGGATGGAGCGGGGGGGCGGGGGGGGGTTCAACTGCAAGAGGCGAGGGAGAGGTCAAAGAACAGGAGGGATTTGCCGAGAAACCGACTGAGAGAGAGAGAGGGAGAGAGAGGACAGAGGGGTCAGGAAGGAGAGAGGGAGTGATAAATGAAGGGAGAGTGGCAGGACGGAAGGACGGGGAGGGAGGGATGGAGCGTGCGAGGGGATGAGAAGGAGAGAGAGACAGAGTGTGAAGCTGCTGTGTACCTCCCTAACAAGCTGGACAGAATCAGCTCAATTATTAAAGAGGAGCGAGAGATGGGGAGAACACGCAGACATGCAGACGTACACGCAGGAGAAGCATCTCTCTCAGTGTCTGGCACACAACACATACTCACCATCTTTTCACACACACACACACACACACACAGACACACACAACTACTGTACCTGATCCGCACAGATCAACATACTTACACACGCACTGTACAGCGGATTTTTCGAGTCTCTCTTCACACTTGTGCGTCACAGTTCTCTGTGTTTGTGGCGGCGTGCGAGTGTGTCTGGGTTTGTGCGTTGAAAAACAGTGAGTCAGAGGATAAGCAGAGACTTGTTAGTGATTCTCCTCAACACCCCTGAAACCCCCCCCCCTCCACCACACCCCCACCCAATTTGGCTCCGGCTCTGTCTCAGCGTTCCAGCGCCGTGGCTCCAGTGTCGTCCCGTCAATACGAACAGATCATCAGAGCACTAAGGGCTCTGTCTATAAACCCCCAGCGTGAATAGAGTTTGCACCTTCTTCCCTTCCTTCCTTTCTTCTCTAACTCCCTTCCTCTCCCTTCCTCTCCCTCCCTCCTCCTCCTCCTCTTCCTCTCTTGCCCGTTCCACCCTTGTTTCTAGTTCTCTTTCTTCTTTCCCTTTTCCCTCCTTCTCTGAGGAAGTGTTGCCCCCAAGGGACGAAAAAGATTCGCTACCTTCCAGGAGAGAAAGAGATTGTGTGTGTGCGCCTCTCTCAGTGTGTGTGTGTGTGTGTGTGCGTGCGTGCATGAATGTGTGTCCTCCACATGTGTGTGTGTGTGAGAGTGAGAATACACACTTCCTGAGACAGAAAGGGAGAGAGAGGCAGGGATAGAGCAAGTAAAGAGCGGGTGAGAGAGTGAAAGCAGAAGGCTGTGTAGGGGGAGGAGAGAGAAAGAGATAAGAGAGAAAGACTGAGAGTAGTCGGGGAGAAGGGGGAAGATGGATGAATTCACTGCGCACTGTGGGTGTGTGTGTGTGTGTGTCTGTGTGTGTGTGTGTGTGTGTGTGAGAGACAGATAGTTAGACAGAGAGATGGTTGGGAGCTGCAGGTAGATGGAGAACGACTGAAGGGTTTATTCCTCTCAGCAGAAGTCATAATTTCTTAGAGCCTGTACAGATGTTTGTGTGTGTCTGTGTGTGTGTTTGTGTGTGAATGCACTTGTGTACATGCCTGATTGTGTTTGTACCTGAGTGTATTGCTTTGGCCAGGCTCGAGGCCAAGAACCCGGAGAGAGGTACAGTGTAGCGTCGGCGTGTGTAGCGTGAGCAGCATGCGTGTGCTTCTGGAGAGGTGTGTGAGTTGAGGCTGTGGTTGATGAGCTGTCAGTACCTACAGTTGGAATGTTCACAAGGCGGCCATTGTTGTTCAAACAGCCAGCAGCCTTCTCCTTGGCAACGGGCGCTGCAGCAGCGTCTCCCACAGCAACTGTGGAACAGGAGTATGGAGAGAGGAGGAGGAGGAGGAGTCAGGAAGTCAGGGCCGCAGCACAGAGGCCCCTCTCCAAAACACTGGCCTCAAGGTCTGAGTGTGTGTCGGGGTCCAAGCATCTGGTGTGTGTGTGTCCTCTGTGTGTGCGGTGGCTATGCATGACTATGTGTGTCGATACGTGTGGTTTTTAAGTGTGTCAGTGAGTCCTCGCCACCATGGCTATTTGGATCGTGCGACTCTGCTTGGTTTCTGTCTATTTGTGTGTGCACGTCATGTCAGTGTGTATTTGTGTGTTTGCACCTGTATGAACTCAAAGTGGGTGTGTGTTTTTGTGTTTGCCCCTCAGTAACTAGTTTTTATCTAATTGCATTTTTGTGCTTTTGTGTTTGTGTCCAAACTTATTCCGGTTGCGTCCTGTGTCGTATGTTATCCTGTGCTTGGTTTCGTGTGCACACATGTTCACACACTCCTGGCTGCTCCCAGCTGGTGTGGTTTGGTCACATGACCTGACGGAGGGGCGGCCATCGGCCAGTGCCAGGAAACCGCCTGCAGGAGAGGGAGAGAGGATAGAAAGTGTCAGGCTAAGTTGAGGATGAGGGAGGGGTGCGTGCGTGTGTGTGTTGTGGGATAGAAAGCGGAGCTGGGAGGTGTGCGTGCGTGTTAATGTGTATGTGCATGTGTGTGTATGTGTAAGAAAAGTGGGGGGATTGGGGCGGTAGGGGTGAAGGAGGAAGAGGAAGGGGTAATACAGTCTTCATCGCCTTAAAAATAACTCCGGCGTGTAGGTTCCTGCAGAAACAACAGTCGGAGAGAGTGAGACAGTCAGATGAGGGTTGGCTGTGTGTGCGTGTGTGTGTGTGTGGGATGGGGGGGGGATCCTGGTTATATATTGTTTAATGTTTGGAGCTTCTTCTTCTCCTTCGTCCCCTGTGTTCATCCTTGGCACGGCCACCACTGTATCTGCTGTGTGAAGTCTGTTTATGTGAGATGTGTGCCGCCTAAACGTCTGTCTGCCTTTTTGTTTGTCTGCACATATGGTTTATGTGCTGGTCTCTGTTCACTTATATGCTGTGTGTGTTTGTGTGTGTGTGTGTGTGTGTGTGTGTGTGTGTGTGTGTGTGTGTGTGTGTGTACGCGTGCACGTGCTGGCTTTTGGCAGGAGCTAGAGCGTGCACACTGATGATGGAGATCATTAGGAATTTCCTGCAACTGGGGAGGTGGTGGTGTTTTTTTGGAGAGGGTTTGTGTGGTGGGGGGGTGGGAGGCAGCAGCAGGATGGGTGGGATGCGAGTGGGTGAGAGATAGAGAGAGAAGAGGTCAGAGTGAAGGAGAGCGGGTGGATGAGGGATGAGGGGGTCTGCGTGTGTGTGTTCAGTCGGACTCCGTCTCCGTTCGAGTGACGTGTGTGATCCGCCAAAGCCCAAAGTTCACCTCTGCTCTGAAGGGTTGCCGGTAGCAACGTGTGTGCTGGCTTGACGGCCCCCCCCCACAGAGCGGTCTGTGTGTACATCGGTCCTCGGCCCCTCTGGCACACTTACAGCCCCTCCAGCTCTCCGACGGCCGAGGTCTGATGATCGGAAGAGTTGTTATGTGCTCAAATTTGAGCTGCCTGCAAATGCTCCGCGGTGGAAGCATGACCTCATAACTTCAGTTTTTCATTTTTTCTTCACTTTGTTGAATTAAAACTTTTTAGCAATTTGGCCAAGTAAATTTTTTTCGGGGAAAAGAAACCCTGCCTTCCACATCCAAAATGTCAACATATAATTTTTAAGATGTTAGGCTTGTGCTCATGCTAAACGGACGGTTTCTGAAGTTGAATAAAGTTTTGCTAAAGCTGCCGTGAAACGATTCAATCCATTAAACATGTTTTTGTGTGTGTTGCTTGTTTCTCGCTCCGCACTCAAACCTGAGATTTGATCGGCGCTTCATCCACCAGTCAAGAAGTGACGCTGTACATACTCGACAACGTGTGAAGTCTCAGTGACGAAACTGGAATCCAACATGACGCGCCATTTTTGTGACAAATGAATAATTGAAAACACGTCGTCGTCAGGTTTCGCTCGTTGTCGTTCTCGTTAATGGATCAGTCGGATGTTTGTTCTGTTTGTGGACGGAAGTTGGGCGTCGTCACGTGTGTTGTGTGTCGGTTTGAGGCGGCTGGGGGGTTGGGGGTGGGGGGGGGGACGGGAGGCTGATGGTAGCTGAGTCTCTGCCGCGGTGTCACTCGGTCTCTGTGGACCCCCCTGACCCACTTCCTCCCCCTCCCCACCTCTCCTCTTCTCTCTCTCTCCTGGCCTCACATACACTTTCTCCATATCCCCCCCCCCACACCACCACCACCACCAACCTCTTCTTCTTATCTGTCTAAACCTCTCTGTGGAGCACCCCCCCCTACCCCACCTCCTGCCGTCACCACCTATCTCTCTCTCTCTCTCTCTCTCTCTCTCTCTCTCTCTCTCTCTGTCTCTCTCTCTCTCTCACTACCTTACACTCTCTCCCCCCCTCCCTCACACCACTCCCCCCCCCACCCCCCCCTCCCATGCTGTTTCGGTGCTGCTGCCTGTCTCTTAGCAACAACTGCACACCCGTTAGAGCTCAGTGAGTGCTTTTACAAACACACCCAGGAAGACACACTCGCACACGCGCACATTCACACACACACAGACACACACGTACGTGCCTGCACTGACACACACACACACACACACACACACACACACACACACACACACACACACAGGGTCTAGTTCCTCATTGAGGGCTGCTGCTGGCAGGCCTGTGAGTCTGCAAGCCTTTTGTGGCAGTGAGAGAGATGGGAGGAGAATAGAGATGCTGTACAGCTTCCACGTACAGGAGGATTGTTCCTCTCACACTCTGCACGACAGGGCAACCGTCCAAAACCTGAAGATGACAGGTTCTCGCCTGCGATTCCACACAGGCAAACACTCTGTGGCAATATTGTGTTGTTGTTTCCTTCCCTGTGAGCTCACAATTGCTCCCCAAAAAAAAAACTTTTGTGCGTAGACAATTTTTTTTTTTTTTTACAATATCAAAACTTTTTAAAACAATATCACTCGTGTGCGAGCGGCTCTTTGTGAGACAGACTCAACAGATCACCATGTGGGAGCGTCTCACACCATCGGCAGTTTTCACAGAGACAATACGACGCCGCCGAGTGTTCCAAAGCCCCAGAGCCGCTCGGTGAAATGCACCAAAACCCTTTTCCTGCGTGCGACACCGAAGATATTGGGATGGCGGCTGATGGAGTATTTGCTTAAACAATGAATCATAGTGGGAGCGTTTGATAGGCTGGCATCTAAGCACCGTCAGGATGCCCCCTGCAGAGCACAGTCGAGGGATATTTGCATGTGTGTCTTTGTTTTGTGTGTGAGTATAAATGTTCATGGGTAGAAATATGTGTGTGTGTGTGTGTGTGTGATATGTATGTCTTTATGTGCAAAACGATGTGTGAGTGTGTGGGAGGATGAAGCTGTGGTGGCATATTTGCATGTGTCTTTGTGTGTTGGTACGTGCCGCTTTGTGTGTGTGTGTCTGTGAGTGACAGTGTGTTCATGTATGTCTAAGCACATGTGCAGCAATGTTTAATTAGAGCATGTGTTTCTCTCCGTCTCGCACGCACCGGTCAGATGGAGCCTTAATTAATGAATACTGTTAATTAGCAGGAAAGAGAGACTGAGAATGAGAGTGTGTGAGAAGAAAGGGAGGGAGGGAGACAGTGCTGGCATAGGAGGGAATGGGTGAGGGGGTTAAAGAAACTATGTTCTGCATGTGTGTCTGTCTGTGTGTGTGTGTGTGTGTGTGTGTGTGTGTGTGTGTGTGTGTGTGTGTGTGTGTGTGTGCGTGTGTGTGTGTGTGTGTGTGTGTGCGTGTGATCATCTCCATGTTTGTATGTCCCAGTTGTGTCATCCCTCAGAGCAACAGAACGTTGAGGTTGCTCTGCTCCATGTGTTCAGTCCCAAACTCTGCTACAGCAAAACTCTCCCACTCCTCCTCCTCCTCCTCCTCCTCCTCCTCCTCTTCCACTCCCGCTTCCTTCTCTCCTTCTCGCCTCATTTCAACTTTTCCCCCCCACATATACCTCGAATCAACGCGTCTCATTCGATCTGTCCACTCACCGTCCTTTCCCTATCTTGGCAATGTCTTTCACGTACCCGAACCTCTTCCTTCTCCTGCCATTTCTCAGGCTTTCTCACCAATTCAGTCAGTAATTTGAGTGTCTTTCACCCTCTCTGTTCCCCTCTTTCTTTCTTTCTTTCTTTCTTTCTTTCTCTCACTGCTCTGTCCTTCTCCCACCCTCCTAATCAGAACCATATGTTGGAGACGGAGGCAGAGGGATCTGACGATGGAGAGGATTGCGTTGTATGTGGAGAGTGTGCTGGAGCCAACAATGTGCGCGTGTGTGTGTGTGTGTGTGTGTGTGTGTGTGTGTGTGTGTGTGTGTGTGTGTGTGTGCAAAAGTGGGCACGCATACATACTTGGGTTTGTGCTTGAAATGTGTGTGTGTGAGCGTGGTCACGTGGGAGTCTGATAGCACGTGTGGTCCAGATTTCATAAGATTTCTGTCTCCTCTGGCTGTCGGTCCTTCTGCTTCTCCTCTACTCTGGGTTTCTCTATAATCCTCCAGTCGTTCCTGTCTTTTTGTCACCTTCATCTCTCCATCCTCTCTATTCATCACCTCTCTGCTTCCCCCTGGTGGCTGTGATTATTCACACATTCTCATTCTTCTTGTACCCTCCAAGTCCAGTAGTGCTTTGTAATGCAGTTGAAGAGTTTCTGCTGAAATGTGACATGCAGTGTGTGTCTGTGTGTGTGCGTGTGTGTGTGCTGTGATGATTATGTCTATTCACTCAAATATGGTGGTATTGGGAAGATGTGGCAAAACGCACCCATCTCCATACACAGCACATGACTGTATGTGTGGGGTCCTCATCATGTAGCATACATCAATATCAAATAGAGTAAAGCGGCTCTGACTCACAGGTGAACCCACAATCTGCTGGTTAACGTGAAATTTAAATGCCAAGTACGATAGACTTCAACATTTTTTATTGCAAGTCATCTTCAAAAATAATTGTGTCTGATGTGAGATGGTGCAGCCCTCACCAAAATACAGATTCTTGTCTGGTCTGATGCGTGCTGTGACATCATGCACTAATCTCTTATTCTCTCTGCTCCACCCTCCTTTTCCTTTTCTTCTCTCCCACTGCCGTCAACTCTCTGTCCCTCCCTCTGTCCTTCCGTCCGTCTGTCTGTCTCCCTCTTTCTCTTATTCCAGCAACCATGGGCAAAAGACAGGAGCAGAGGGGAGAGAAAAAGTATGTGAGCTCTCCACTGCAGTATTGATGACCCAATGATCCCCTGCAGAACAGAGCCAGTCAGGCAGACACAGCGAGGCTCAACTCAGAATCAGAATCAGAATCAGCGCCGCGACCGATCGGTGAAAGCAAGCGGCCGAACAGGATATGAATGGTAAATGTAATCTAATGTTGTAATGCTGCTGTGTGGGTGGCACAGTTAATAGAATAGAGTGCATTACAGATTAGGTTTATGGCCCATTGCCAAAAAAAAACGGTGGACGATTCCCTCACACAATTCCATCTGTGCTGCAAATGTTTGATTTAGATTTTTTATTCCTGCATGTTTGAAGCCTTAAATGACCAGTATATTTAGCAGCAACGAGTTTAGATTAAATGTATTAATTGCAACAACGAAACTTATTTGCAGACTTTCTATTCAGTTTATTATGTTTTTGTCTGCCCTCAGGTCCTTGAAGCTTCTTGCGAGCTGCCAGAGGAAGACGGCAACAAAGAAGAAAAAACTCATCTACATTCAGCAGAAAACATCTCCCTTTTTGCTCCCTCACTAACATCAGGACTATACACTGAATGAGTGGCTTGTCAGATAACCTATTTTCAGGCCAGTCTGGGGCACCACTGGGCTGTGGTGGAAATCAGACAGAGGAAAAAGGGTGCGTGGGAGAGCTGGAGGAGCTGGAAGGGCCTGAGCTCTGGACCAGGGAGCTCGGATTCCAGGCGGAGTTCCAGGACCCTTCCAACAATGGACTGGCCCCGGTGACCTCTGACCACTTTCCCGCCTTCCCAGCCTCTGCCCAGGCCAACGGCCTCCACCTAGAGAGAAGGCTGGGGCTCAGCACCTGTCAGCGGAGGCAGACGCAGACTCACACCACTGCTGAGACACACGCATTTGCAGAGACATTCAAAGACATGCAGACGCAAATAGACCCAGACATGCATGCACACATGGATATTTGTGGACACATGGATGTCAATGCACATACGGGTTCTGTTGGGCCTGAGCACTCCAGAACTCTCACAACAGAGGCCATACACACAAACTCACCTCAACCCCTGTCTTTGGCACTTGGCAATCATCCTGCCTCCACCAATCAGCTGGCAGCCCCAGTCCTCAAGGCAGAGAAAGACATTCCCTCAACCTTTTTCCCTATCGGCCCAAACCAAACCCCCGGCTCCTCTCCTCTTCCTGTGGAGGCGGAGAAGAAGTATGCACTCCGCAGCTCTGGACGTCCTCGCTTCCCCTGTCACCTGCGCAAATCCTCCCGCCTCCGCCGAAGCATGGAGGACGGGGAGAAGAGGGCAGTGAAGGAGAGGGGAGGAGAGGAGGAGTTGGAAGCATCGGAGGAAAAGATCTGGAGGGTTAAAGAAGAGGAGATGGCTGTTAGCAAGAAGGAAGAGCATTCGCCTGCTGTTCTTCGGGCAGCTGTCTTACCCGCAGCCCCCTGTCCTACAGATATCGCTCTCGCTCTAACTGTAGCCAAACCTGCTCCTAAAGCTGTACACAAACCTGGGCCCAGACTTGGCCATAAACCTGGACCTAAATCAAGGGTTAGGCCTGCACCGAAATCTGTCCAAAAAGCAGCTCCGAAAAGTGTCATGAAAAAGCGTCAGGCAGCACAGTCCATTGCTCGTCGTGTCCCCCCTCACCTGCCGTTCATGAACACATCCACCATTGCTGCGTCTCTGTTAGCTGTTAAGGAGGAACCTGTTGCACAGCTGGGGGTATGTCCTCCTAATAACCGGAAGAGTAAACGATTTGTCGGCGTAAGTTAATTTATTATCACATATCACTGTTACTAATAACACTTTAGACCAGGGGTTTTCAACCGGGGGTCCGCGACGGCATTGCAGGGGGTCCGCGAAATTCGCTTTGATATTTCAACACATTTCCAGATTACTCTTGAATATCGTGAAAATTCCTTAAATAAGAAAAATATGTCTAGAATAATTTAAAGGTGCTGGTGATCGTGAGGTTAAACTTGAGTAGGCCTCAATTGTTTGTGTGATATTGTATGATTATCATTTCTGATATATTCTGCATTACTTTGTCATCTTCCCTCTTCAGTTGTAGCCCCAGTTTATGTTGATTGTTATTAATCACCGTTACTTTAATGTTCTCAACATGTCAGTACATTTAAGTCATGAACGTTATATATTGATGTACATATGTTTCTGAGATGCGGTACAACCACTGTACAAACTGCATTTTAATTTTGTTTTCAATTCTTAAGCACTGAAAATCAACCGTTTTTGTTGTTTTTTCACAGATTTTTCTAGATTTCAGGTGTTTAAGTAGATATATCTAGATTATCTAGATTTAAGGTTTTTAAATAAAACCAACATAGAAAACCAAATGTTAAAACTTCCTTCTATCCGCATGCACGCACGCACACGCACACTCAAACGTAGGCACGGGGGCGCGCAGGAACATCAGTGGGCCGCGGATTACTTTCTAGACAGAATGGTGGTCCCTGGGACAAAACCAGTTGAAAACCCCTGCTTTAGACCATGTATCGTATCATATCGTAATGGAAGCGTATATTTTAAGAAATCGCAATTAATTTTGTTTTTCATTGGTCTGTTCTTTTCAGGTGAGAAAGATTGTCGTCAAGGTGGCTCGCATTCCCGTCAGCCTCAGCCGCCGACAGAAGAGCTACAAGATTTCCAATCTGGAGACAGTTACCGGAACAGAGAAAGGCAACGATGGCAGTCTGGAGGGCTCGGAGGCGGTTCGAGAGCCCACCGCACTTCTCCGCATGAAGAACAACGGGAAGAGTATTATGGTGATGTTCCCTCCTGGAGAGCTGCCTGTTATTCTCAAACGCAGGAGGGGTCGGCCGCCAAAACAGGCTCTGCCAGGAATACCGGGAGAGCCTCCAAATGCTGGCAGCACTAGTGGTAATGGAGACCAGCCCAAAAAGCCCCGGAGGCGTCGTCGGACTAAACTCCCTTCTCCTTATCCATCTTATGTTAATGATACTAATGATGTGAAAACAGAGTACGGGGATGTTCTGTCCAAACTGGCTTTTTTAAACCGCCAGCCACCTGCCACTGGCCGTTGCTCTCCACCTCGATGCTGGACACCCAGTGAGCCCGAGAGCTTTCACGTGCCCTTGGAAAACCCTGGAATATCCACCATGCTCCACCGCCTCACCGGGTATAGACGCCCGCGGGGGGGCAGAGGAGGGGGCGCTGGAAGAGGTGGCGGAGCAGCAGGGGGTATCGGGGGCAGTGAGCACAATAAGAACACCTTCAGTGACTTCTTTGAGTCCATCGGTAAAAATCGGAAACTGAGCCCCATGTCCGAGCATGGATTACCAAGGAAAAGGGGGAAGGGTAGGGGAGGGGGTGTGGTAGGAACTGAGCCCGGCGTGGAGAAAGTGGTCAAGAAGAAACGGGTGAGGAAAAATGGCGCATGTAAAGGGGAGGGGGTGTACATGGGGCAGGAGTGGCCCAATGGGACAGGTGGCTGGGGGGAGGACGGATGTCTGGAGAAGGAGAAAGGTCTGGATGGGTTTCAGCTCTGTGGATCACCGAGGGGGGGCTTTTCATCCTGTGAGGTCGGAAGGGGGGGTGCCTACAGCAGTCCGGGGGGAAGCAGAGGTGTTGGCCCAGCGGGAGAGGACTCACAAAGCCTGTTCGCTGGATATTTCCGCTCGCTGCTGGACTCGGACGATTCATCCGACCTGCTGGACATTTCCTCGCAGTCAAACGCCCGCAAAGCTTCCTCCGCCCCGGGTTACGAGCCGTCCAGCCCAGCTCCCGGTCACAGCTGGGCCCCGGCGTTTTCCAAGTGGTGTTCCAAGGGTGGCACTTCTGGGGCGGAGGGTTCAGCGCAAACACATTGCTCCTCAGCCAGGCCTCCGTACAGCTACAGCAACCTGGCCCAAACATCTCCCACCACTTCTACCTATCCCAAATCCACCCCTCCATCTCTCTCGCACTCTCCTAGCTCCCCACATCCTGCCTCTTATGGGCACTATTCCTCTGGCTACTCCTCCTCCTCTCCTGCAGTGTCACAGCGATCCTCAGACTGCAGCTTCGCTTACGGGTCCGGACACAGCAGCGGCAAGCCAACGCCTGTCGGCCAGATTGGCTATTCCAGCTACCAGGCAGCAGCCAAGAGGGGGTTTTGTGGATATCCTGCAGCAGGTCATTCCTCCATGGTGCGGGGGGAGACCACAGGACCAACATCACCTGGAGGAGGGTACATGTCCGTGGCCAGAGGCAGCCCCTTTAGCTCCTCCCAACAGTACAGCTCCAATCAATGGAGCTACAGGTAAAGCTTAGTGTAGCTTAGTCCCTTTTATACACACACGCCCACTCACACAGACACACATACTTATTCGTTCAGCTTTAACTTTGCCATGGGAACTTTTGAGCACTGCATGATACGTGATCAGGATTTGCTCTTAAGGGGGGGAAAAGAAACAAGGCAACATGGAAACGAAAAGAAACTAAAGCAGATTCAGTGGAATTCTCAGAGCATTTTCAAGTAAACAAGTAAATGTAGCTGTAAATGAAGTGGACCCATTAAACTCATAACAGACATGTTCACATTTGCTTCAGTAAAGCTTTACACTTTAAGGGCATCATCTCAGGTCCCAGACGATGTGACACGTCCCTCAGGGCGGCTGGTGTGGAGGTGGAATGTGCCTCCAAGCCTTCGCCAGCCGTCTGGTCCCACCTCAGCACGCTGAGGCTCAATGTTCATCAATTACTCCACATCAGCACGCGCTGGACCTCGTAAAAGTTCCCTGGATCACTAAAGAATTTTGCGATTTTAAGGCATTGCCGAATTGCTTTTTCCACACAAAATCTGACTTGGTGTAAATGAATGAAGTGATTTAATGTTTTCTTCGATTAAAAGAAGAAGTACAAACTAGTAAAAGTCTGATCATGGCAGGATCAAAAGCGCTGTGATTTGCCAAATATTAATGTGTAATTCAAGCTCATCATTTTCAATTTTTACATGTCCACCATGTGCTAATTAACAGTCCATTCCTGTCATTAGTAAACTCGGGGCTAAAATGTGCACCGTGGTTATACAGCAGAGGAATGCATAATTTCCACCCACATACAGAGAGGTCTCTTCAGGTTCTTGATACTGGTTTGTGGAGAAGCAACGAAGAGCGTGGAAAATCAAAACTTTTTTAAAGAAAAATTGTGCTTTATAATATTTTATTTTTGTGTTTCTTCAGACAAGGTTACGGCGGCTGGTCAACAGACGGCTTCGGGCCTCAGTATCACGGCTACGGTGAATATGGCTCCAATGAGTCCAAAGACATCCTGGACATCTCCAACTACACCCCCCAGAAGGCCAAGCGACAACCTTTTCCTGAAAGCCTGTCAGAATCCTCCTCTGACTCTTTGCATCTTGGATCTGCAGCCACCGGTATCGCACCGAGCCCTGCAGGCGGCACGTTCAAACTGGCTGAGGCCGTCTCTGTCAGCGGAGAAGGCGCTCAGTCGAGTCTGTCCAGCCTGGAGAAGCTGATGATGGATTGGCACGAGGGCGCTTCGGGGTCCTCGTATAACTGGAGCCAGAACGTCCTCTTTCAGGGAAGCGGAACCATCAAACCTGGCCGCGGCCGCAGGAAACGGACTGAGCCACAATCAGAGAAAGATGGTGTTTCTACGTTACACTCGGATTCCCAATCCAGTCCCTCGCCAACGCCAATTCCTGGACCTAAGCGAGGAGGCGTAGGTGGGCGGGGCAGAGGGTCCAGAGGTGGTAGGGGGAGGCTGTCTCCGTGTCAGAGGGAGCGGCCTAAAGGCAGGGGCAAGGCTTCCTCTACGTGTGGATCAGGAGGAGTAGTGTCTGCTGGAGGCACAGAGGGGTCTGGGCTGTTCCAGGAGGTGCTGGATTATTACAGCGGTGACAGTAGCAGCCTCTCTCCCCTGGCCACTCCCAATCCCGCACCCCCATCCAGCTACCTCCCGGACCCCTGTGAGTACCCCTCCCCTTATTCGGCTCACCCCTCCACACCTTCCTCTGAGGAGAGATATCCGGCCTTATACCCTGGAGAGTCCTCCTCCTCTCTCTCACCCGGTGTCTCGTCTCCCCCTTACCCTCCCAAGCCCACCCCTCCTCCTACCCAGTCTTACCACCCGGTCCCATCCAGGACCTTCTCCCCCTCCTGCTCCCCCTCACCACGGGTAACCTCCCACTGCAGCACTGCACTGAGTCCTCCTCATCGCCCGGCTCCGAAAGACCCACAGTTCTCCCAGTACGACTCCCCGAGCTACTGCAGCTCCCCCTATTGGTACGGACAGACGTCGCACAGCGGGAGCCCGAGCCCACACTCGCACGGCACACACTCGAACACAGCTGTGCACGCACACAGCAACCCGCATACAAGTCCTCACGGAAACGCACACGGCAATCCACTCGCCAGCCCGAGCGCAAACACACACACTCACATCATCCAGACGCCCCACGACACGCACCATCACAACACCCAGCCGCACGCAAACCTGAGCTCGCACGCCAGCACCCATCCCGCCTCCCACCTCCAGAGCAGCCCCCTCTCTCACTCCAACCCACACAGCAACAATCAGCCCCACCACAACGCACACACCAACCCCAGCACTCACCTCCCGTCCCACACACACTCCAGCCCCAGCCCCAGCCTACTCTCCCACTCCACACCCCTGCTTTACGAAGAGCGCAGCCCCCCCTCCACTATGAGCGCCCACAAGCGGGATCTGACCCCCCACCCCCTGAGCACAGGCCACCGCCAAGGCCCCCTGCCTCACTCCTCATACCTCAAAGCTCCCCTGGACTCCTCGCACCATCAGGAGGACATTAGTGGCTTCTCCCTGTCCCACCAGTCCTACCAGGGCATGGGACACCGGTACCCCTCCCAGGTGGCACAGGGAGGGGGGGTGTTGTGCCAGCTCTTGGACCCAGCCAATGATGAAAGCTTCAGCGTCACCAGCCTGTAACAGCAGGTGGGTTGATTTAACCTTCAAGCAAACAACAAGCCCATTAAGGAGGATGACCATTAGTTTTGATAAAAAACGTGTAGAAAAGCTTGCCAAGTGTTTTGAAAGAGGTTCAACACTTAATATTTAATTGGATGATGAAGCTTTGATAGTTCAGTCAGACAAGTCACGTTGTAAATGTTTATTGCAGCAGCAGAACAGAGTGAGAGTCTGGCATCAAGGCTCCTAAACCCAGATATGATTAAATACAGTAGATATAATGGGGAGTGAGCTTTAACCCACCTGTTGGTGGATGCTGGGGGGGTGGCAGGGCTGAGTCAACAGGCAGCAGAGGCACTGACAAACAAAGGCAGTGATGGGAAATCTTTCTACTTTGAATAGGCCACCAAATTGGGAAGGGATGTATTTCAGTCAACTTCTGAAGCAGTTTCACAAGAAAGTTTATCCTATATTTATATCTCAAAAGATCTGGATAGAAAACGTTTTTTAATCAGCTTTTTCCGGATTATATAAGGCTGCAGTATTGATGGGACATGGACATAAAGGCATCTTGTCTTTATATCTGAGGTGCAAAAGTCCCTGATTGGTTTGGTTTTAATTTAATTTGATGTTGACAAAAGGTGAAATGTCATGATTGACATCTGAGACTGAGTGGCGATTGGTCAAGCACGTGTATTGGCGAGGTCTCGATACTGCAGCTCCTTCCCCTGATCACTTCTGCTCAGACCCCGGCTCCAAATAGCGCCATCGGCCTAAGATTGCAATGTTTGTATCCTGGATATTTTAGCTATTTTGTACAGTGAAAAGAAGTGGAGATGCGTCGTCCATCTTTGTTTACAGCCTACGGTCAAAATATGTTCAAGCTGTGATACTCAATAAAAACTCTTGAGCTGAAGTGCAAAGAGGTAAACTGTGCAGACAGACTAACTGCATTACATTATGCACCAAATCGACCTTTTTTACAGGGATACGATCAAATATAGTCGAGGTGTATTTCATTGAATTCATATTATAATGCTTTTCTTTATCTCTGTCTCATATTGCTCTCTTTTCCTCACCTGTATCTCTCTCTCTCTCTCTCTTTGTTTCTCTTCCAGGTGCATTCAGTCCAAGCTTTTACAGATTTGCAAACATTCTTTTTCATTTTTGTTATGGAGACTTCTTTGTGAGAGACTGTGAAAATGAAGGTTGAGAATTTAGCTGCCAGCTTTGGACAGTAAAGCTTTAATTCTCCAGCACTGACAATCAAAAATCCGCCACAACTTAAAACACCCAAGCATGTGCACACACTTCACACACACACATACACACACACAAACACGCACACACACGCACACAAATACAGACAAGCATGTGCAGATCAGTTCACTACCTAAACATGACCACGTTGAACCATACATGTGTACACTCACTCCCACTCTGTGCTGGAATGAGGGACTGGCCAGGAGGAGCTGACAGATGAAAGCCAGATGCTGACGGACAGAGACAAACCTATTTCCTCATTCCGTGGAGTCCTGCTGTGGTACATAGAGGACTCCATTTCCCAGAAGTCTGTATCTCACCAAAATCTTTCTGGTCTTGTTCTGTACATCTGCAATATGGACAACCTCGGAGCATGCCGCTCTGCCTGTTTCTCTCTTTCTGTTTCTCTCCTCTGTTCTCCCCTCCCCTTCTTTGCTAAACCAGCAACCGTGTTCTGCACTCGACTCACCGACACTGTCATTTCTGTCTCGTGCTCCAAACCTGAACCGCATCTGAGCCCAAAATTGACTTTTTGAATACCATGAGCCTTGCAAATGTCCTGCTCTGTGCACTCTCTCCTTGTGTTGTGTCCCATAAGAGAAAAAGTGGACAAAATAATGTTTCTGCTCTTGAAATACCAGCATCTGTATATACGACTCCAGCTCCAAGCCAGGGGCCCCTCTTCACTCGGAGGGTCCGCCATCGTCATGCCCTCCTCAGCGTTCTGCCATGGTTTCTCTGCTCTGCGGGGGGGATGGGTTTCTGGTCGTGGGGATGGTATTAGGGGGTGGAGGGGGGCTGCAGCATGGAGACTCAACATCATGTGTTTTGATGTTTTAAACTACAAGGGAAAGAGACATTGAAGTCATAAAAATGGCCCCAAAGAGACTCTTGTTTTTCTGTGTGCAAATGTGAGACAGAGGGGGTTGTGTTTGCGTGACTGCAGTAATGCATGTATCTGTGTGTGTGTGTGCGTGTGTGTGAGTGAGTGTGTAAGTGTGTGAGTGTGTGCGTGCCTATGGGGTCAAAAGGAGTGAAGCTCCCCAGACACCAAAGTTCTTGGCGGGGCCTCATTCTTTCTTTCACTCTCCCTTCTTTTTTCTGTGGTCTTGTGTTGTTTGGTGGTTTTTGTGATGAAAAAAAAAATGTATATCTGTCTGTTACATATCATGTATGTATCTGAGGTGCAAAATATTTAAATACACATTCTGTTCTTGCCATTGGTAACTCTGTCTATAGCATACTGCTTCTTTAAGGGATTAAGGGAGGTGTGAGCGTGTTTGTGTGTGTGCGTTTTAGAGCCTCCCTGAGTATTGGGCTTTGCCCAGGCTGTCTGGGACTGCGAGCGAGAGAGTTCAGTCAAGGACACAATTCGACAGGGAGCGCAAGGGAGGGGAGGAGAGGAGAGGAATGGATGGCGGGGAGAGCAGGGGAGGATGTGTTGGAGGGAAAGAAAGAAACCAGACTCAGGAAATCAGAAAAGAGTGTCGTAGAGGTTTTAAAGCCAGTGAAACAAAAATGCACAAAAATGTACTGTTGCAAGATTCCTCATCCAAATAAGGAAATGTACTAAAGCACGGCGTGAAGGCTGCTGCAGAGAGCTGACAGGAAGGAGGGACCTATACATGTTGTTGTGGTTAATCATTCAATAGTATAGAAAATGTGTGTCTGACTGTGTGTGTGTGTGTGTGTCTGTGTGTGTGTGTCTGTGTGCGCCACACAGAAAGAGAAAGCAGATGGGGACAGTTTACTGGCTGCATATTGTGTACAGTTTGTCAACAGGCTGACTAAATAGACTCAGACATCGCCAGAGGAAATGTGTTTGCTGTGACATTCCACTGTATGGTGGAAGAAGACACACACTGTCAACAACATGACATGACAGAGAGAGAGAAAGAGAAAGAGGAGGAGGGGGCAGAGCAACAGCCCCCTCATATATTATCACTTTACCGTATATTTATGCAAAATAACGGCTTTTCATTTAAATATAAAACATACTTTTCTGTGCTGAACTCAACCGCCAATTTCCCCATAGTGGGAAGAATGAAGGAATCTTATTTTTCCACTCAGTATCAGATAATTTACTGAAGTAAGTAAAAGCAGAAATACCACAATATAAGAAGACTCTATTACAAGTCCAATTATTTCATGCAAAAATCCAAAACGCTCTTAAAGCATTCATTATGCAGTAGAATGCCCCCTGCCTGTTATATATATATATATATATATATATATATATATATATATATATATATATTACATGATTTGATTATGGATCTTTTACAATGTCAGCAGCATTGTAATGTAGCTGCTTAACAGGGAGCTTCCACTTTCTGTACAGTTGAATTGTATAATCTGCAGCATAGCATCCGGCATGTGATGTTTTAGTTTAGTTTTTAATATCAAATACATTATGTGGGGTAAAGGGTAAAATATGTTAATGAGAGACCCTGTCCAGTACCAAATTCAAGTATTCAGCTAAAGTGGTCCCACTACTTAAAGTAGTTAAACACTTAAGTTACACAACTAAAGGTACTTAGAGGCCACAAACATAATTATTGTTTTTATATTTATGCATGAGGTTTTGGGGAATAATCAAAACTGGATTAATTAATATAATATTTATAAAACCGTTAGAATCATTACGAAAATGTTTCACCAAAGCAGTTTGCGGATCTAAAATTAGTGCAGGACTGTTTATTCACTATACATACAGAACAGTAGCAGGCCTGTGTGGATGTCCAGCTCTTTCTTTCTGGTTATAACTAGTTGATTATTACTAATAGATATTTAAGAGGAGGGGTCCACACTCGTTTCCAGGGGTTAACTGTTGGGGTCAGCTGTGGGCTAAATAAAACGCCTGTCACTGTGTCAACAAGGCCACCAATGACCGAGGAATGCGCCTCCTCATCGCAGCTCTCCCCTGGGGGTAAAGGAGAAGGAGGAGGAGGAGGAGGAGGAGGAGGGGACATCTCAGCCGGGACTTTCCTCTTTGCCCCACAGAGCCGGCGATGTTCCCCGGCGCGGTGCCGCCCCGGTGGAGGTAGGATGCGGACCTGTGCGCGGTGGAGGAGCCGCGGCGGGAGCCTCCTCCTCCGGCTCCGCTGGAGGATGCCGCTCCTGCTCCTGGCGCCGCCGGTTCTCCTGGCGCTCCAGCTCCTCCTCGTCGTCGGGCCGCGGTTCCCTTCAGCCGCCGGGGCCGGGCCGGAGGAGCAGGAGGACGCGGTCGCCTTCTCGGTCATTAGCATCGAGCCAGAGAGGAGTAACCCGTCCCTCCGCCGGGGAATCCCGTCCTCCTCCTCCTCCCGCAGACTGGGTCCGGAGGAAGAGGAAGAGGAGGTGGAAGATGGAGAGAGAGGGGAGGGAGCCCGAGCCTATGAGGATGAGAACGAGATACATCAGGTAAGTTCACCACGAGAGCAAAGTAAAAAATAATATAATTATAAGAACAGATGTTGATGACTGATTTTTATAATTGTGTCATCTGTCATTTACATTAAGTGTCTAGCCTAAAACAGGCTAATAAGACATCTAGAGTTGTAACAAGAAAGAAAGAAAGAAAGAAAGAAAGAAAGAAAGAAAGAAAGAAAGAAAGAAAGAAAGAAAGAAAGAAAGAAAGAATGTAAGAAACCAGAGAACTGAAAATATTCCGTCATCATCAGTGGACCATGAGCATGTCTGGATTTTGAACCCATTACATTTGTAGATACTCATCACAATAAGGATGTAGCAGAAGAAAATGTGATTCTTTCTTACCTATGCTTATTTCACACAATTGACCTGGATGTTTTTAAATCAACCAGCTTCCAGGGCCAGAGTTTGGATTTTTGTTCTCAGCTGCAACTGAGGGCCTTTGACTCTTCTATAAGTTTGCTGTATAATATAAGTGCCAGATTTTCATATATGTTTGTAGTTTGGGTTTTAACACGATATCTAATACTTTTTCTTAAAGTAACTTTCAACTAATTGTGTTCAAGCTGCATTAACACATATATTGCAATATAGCTTTTATTTATTGATTTCCATATAGACCTTTGGAGGAAATGTTACTTTTCCATGCACCTTCAGTATTTACATAGTCATTCGCTCACTTATTAAGTCAATTCAATTCAATACATACATATTCCATTTATCAGTGAGAAGGAGACAGATTCAGCCCATTCACCGTGCTCAGCTGGAGAGATCCAGATGTGAACAGATGCTGTGGTTTCCTCTGTCTCTGGGTTCGTTATGTGGGTTCAGCTTGTGCACACGCGGCCCTGTGAGTTATTACAGACATGATGGAACAGGTGAGCGCAGCACTGACCCCAGATCAGAGAGCGGCGACAGCTGTTCTCTCTCTTTGGCCCTCAGTCACACGCAGAGCTCCAGCCTTCACCTGTGCATGTGAGGGTGGGTGAGTGGGTGTGTGTCTGTCCCCTCTTTACCTCACACTCCTTCCCCCCACCCCCCTCTATCTCTGTCTTTAATTCTCCTTCTTTCTCTCACTGTCTCTTTTTCGGCCCGAGGCTAAACTCCCTGACTCATTCTGTGAATCATCAACCCCCCCCCCCACCCCCCATGACACCTCCTCCCTATGAGGGTTGCCATGGTGACCGCAGGGTTCAGCATGAGTCTGGTGGGGGGGTGGTGGGGGCTTTCTTTTGGCACCGTGTGTGATTTTACGTTACAGTGCCCCCAGGCAAACATCGTATACCAGCAGGACTGAGGTCAGGGCCTGTGACCTGCGCCTCCTCAGCACATATACCTGGGGCAGAGGGTGGGGGGGTGGGGCAGACACACTCACGCTCATTACTGGAATTCTCAGGCTGTGTATAATTACTCCTCTCCCCCCGACAATCCACCTCCACATTACCATGAATATCAATATATTGATATGTATGTCCGTATGTTGCCAGGTTGGATCCAGAGCCCTGGAGGTGCAGCCGTGGGCGGACAACAAGCCGTCCTTCACGGCAGAGCTCAGTCGTCTCATCACGTACATCACCAGGCCACAGGTAGGCTACAAATAATGTCAGATTAAACATATACTACTGTCAAATAAAAACATCTTATCCTCTTAAATGGCAAGGATTGAAAATGTGTGAAACCTATTAATGCCCTTTAAAGGCCCCAAACACAATTTTCAATGTAAATGACACATGATAACACTGTGAAATTGCTTTTCCTTCAAAAAAGTTTTGAAGGACTATGGTATTACAAAAGGTCCCCATTTTGTCGACTTCTGACCCTTAAATCAAAGTTATAGTTTGGTTCTTTTATTTTACAATATCTGACTGAGACAGAGACATTGGTGCTGACCTCCGTCATGGCAGCAACATTCAAATGATCACTTCCTCTTTAGCAAGTTGTCTTTAAAATAAAAACACAATATTTGTTTTTGGTTTTCTTCGCTGCAATCCTTTATATTGAATTCGCAGAGATTTTATTTTGAAAAGTTGTGAGCTTGAAGATTGTGTCAATGCTTAACAGACCTCTGAAATAGCCGACATGGAATGTATGGAAATGTAACAGCAGTTCAATAAAACGTTTGAACCTAAAAAAACACTCATGTGAACAGTAATAAAGGAAAATTCTGTTTCAATTGTATACAAAACATTGGCTTTAAAATCTCAATTGCAGATAAACCAGGTGGGATGAACGCAAAGTTTTATAACTTCACGCTGCACTTTTCACTGTTTATAAAAAGCTTCAGCACACAAACAAAGAAAAAGTGACAGTACATTGTAGAACTGTTTTAGGAGGACTCACTAATTACAGGGTATAATAATGAAGTAGCGCTGAGCTTATAGCCTTAGGATAGTCTAAGAAAACAAACAGCTTTAGAACAGACACTGCATTGGTCAAAGAATTTGAACCGGCCTGAAGAGGTCAAACTATCCAGTAATTTACCCAAAGCACAAAAAAAAGAGTTATGAGCTTTGTTTTGAGTTATTTGTTCTCTTTTTCTATTCCGTCTTTCCGATCATCTTGTGACCCCTCAGATTCATCATGTGACCCCATGGGAGGGTCCTGATCCTGACACTATCAGTGGTCTAATATAATGGGCTCAGCTCAAAGGTCTTAGATTCTACTCTAACTCCTAAGGGACGTACGTGCTGCAGCCAGGAGTTAGAGCTTGCCAAGATGCTAATCAATAAAACTTCACTTTTTCTACTACTACTTCTTCTGCACTCCACTTTTCCCACTTGAGCAACTGCAGACTTGCAGTGTGGGGGTTAACATAGTAGTAATATGATCAGTCAGGCACTGTCAATATGCGTGCGGCAGAATTCTGCCAAATCTGGAGCCAGTAAAGCCTTTCAGTTCCAGACTGGAAACTCCCAAACAAGAGTTAAGACTCGTGTCACACCAAGTGCTGAGGAACTGGGAGGGAGAATGATATATCCACTGATAAAACCCAGTATACTGTGTGGATTTAGTTTTTCCCTCTCATTATAGAATACCTCCCAGAGAGTAGAATCTACTTTTGTTAGATGATCATCATCTACTTAATGTCCCATTTATAAGTCAGATAAGACAGAACCATCCCACTCTATAGTATCTCATTACCCCCCTAAAAGTATTGTTTATCCCTCAAAATTACCTCTAAACTAGTCTCTCACAGCTTCGCACTCCTTACTTCAGACAGCAGCTTGTACAAGACCACTTACCATGGGCATGTACAATGGACTTGTGCAGGCATCGCTCACATGCACACACACACACACACACACACACACACACACATACACACACACACACACACACACAGACTACCCAGGCCACCGTTAGCTGGTTAACATGGCAACTTCAGTAGACGCAAGAGAGGGATAGAAATAGAAATAAGACAAACATACCACTGAAGGAGACAGCTTTTGGAGGATAAAGTAATTACATTTGATACGGAACTTCGAAACCCTAAAGGCCCTTAGAAGCATGATCTACTCTCTGAATTGTTCTTGCATATTTAACAGGACAAGCTTTCACACAACTTCTTCAACTTATTTGACCTCTCTTT
This sequence comes from Limanda limanda, assembly GCF_963576545.1. Classification (NCBI taxonomy): domain Eukaryota; kingdom Metazoa; phylum Chordata; class Actinopteri; order Pleuronectiformes; family Pleuronectidae; genus Limanda; species Limanda limanda. Next base: position 11,869,290 of record NC_083654.1, on the reverse strand, counting down.
CTCTGTCCATCCTCAGCTGAACTGCTCCAGGGTTTTATCTCCCGGTCAGGCTCAGGCCTCACAGCCCCCTGCCGCCTCACCCCACTGGCTGCTGTGTGCTGAGGACTGGCTCCTTCCAGTTGCACACAGGCCATGTGTTGCATACTCCTTCAGGTGCGGCCATATGTTTGTACAGTATGTGCATGTGTCAGTGCATGTGCAGTGAGGCTTATGCGTTCACATTGCCTGCAAAGCTGGAACAAAAACTATGCAATGCATATTTAATCATGCATACAATAATCTTCAAACTGCCTCTGTGCTCCCCTGCCTCTCTGTCTATCGTTCTGTGTTTGTGTTTGTCTTTGTCTATCTAGTATGGATGGAAGAGATGCAGACTTTGTCAAGACTGTGACTGGGCTCGGATGTGAGGTGCACAGGTTTGATCCCAGCAACTCCAATACAGCTAATGGTCACCTTAGCAACAGTTTGGCTAGTAACCACAGCGACAGAGGTGTGGTCAGCCAGCACAAGATGTGGCTGGAGTGGCGTGCTCCAAGGAGGCGCAAGCGCAAGGCAAGAGGCAACCTGGGTAGTGTCTCGCAAACACTGGCAGACATCATGGCAGCTCTCGGACATCACACTGTAAGACACAAACACACACGCAAGCACACACACACACACACACACACACACACACACACACACACACACACACAGACGAACACACACACACACAGCAATTTTGAGAAACAGTGCCAAACAAACATACCTTAAGAGTCTTTTCACCCCAACATACCCGGGAAGCTCTCTTACTAGTGTGTTCCCATGGCAACAGGGCTCTGCGCCATCCCTGGGTGCCATGGCAACTATTTCAGTGAGTGGATCACACTGGCCCAGTTACATACTGCAGCCACCAGAGGGACCTACATATCTATAGTTTGAGAAAATGTTGTCTGAGAGAAAAGGGAGTCCTCCTATATTTCCATTTAAAAACATTTGACAATGATTGGCTATACTGCTTAACTATATGGAAATCAATAAGAATGGACAACATGAACAATTATACTGTATTCTTATATATATAAATACTGCCATTAACAAGAATGGTTCTAAATATGAACAAAATATTCACAATATTTGCCATAACTATAGCAGTTGCCTGGTATTTATAATCCTGCAGGACAATATTGCATTTTTATCTTCAATATATTCTTGTTTCTTTCAAGGTTCACTTTATGTTCGCCGACCTGCTCAGCGCAGAGTGGCGAGTTTTCCAGAACTGGATTGAGTCAGGAAGTCTGCAGAGTGTCCATCATCTGGTCGCCACAGTGCATCTGCAATGGGCAGGGTTTGAGGTGGGAGGAACCGATGAGGAGGTGCTGTGCTATTGGTTCAGCATCCTGCAGGGCCTGAGAGCTTCTGGCCTGAAGCTGGTCCACAGCTCTGCAGGAGATGGTCACAGTGTCCTGAAGCGGACTGTGGGCGACGCTCACAGCTCTTACACACTGAGCTGGGTCAACACAAGACATTAACACACACACATGAACGTGTACAGGTGTACACATGTGACTACACAAGATGCATGGCCTCAAATGAGTTTCCTACAATGAACTCCCCCACCCCCCTTTCATTTCAGGCTCACACATTTCTTAACATGACATCGCCCTCTTGTGGAGAGGAATGGACGTTTCTTTCTGTGACTCCACCCTCAGAGGGAGATACTGCTGTGTCTGTACATACACTGGCTAATTTGACCAAATATGGAGAAGAAGGAGGTTTTCATGATATAACCTGGCAACAGCATAGTGATGTAATAATTACAGATTCATTTCTGTCTGACGTGCACATTTTCATTTCTTTTTTGTCCTCGTTATTTTTATGTATTTGAACCATAGATATTTTGATGATGTAGTATTTTATGAATATCATATTCATACTATAATTATTCAGTGCAATCCCTTTTGCAGTTTTTGGCTCCAGCAGTGGTTTGAACATAGATTGTGTGCATCTGTGTAGGCCTTTGAAAGCTTTTATATGTGCAATAATTGTTTACATTGAAGAGAGGCTTTGGTTATATTAAGACTGATTGTCCCTGCTGTAAAATATATGGAAATTCTTCTATGAAACTGATGTATTGTTTGCACTGTGCTGTACAACAAAAAAGATGTGTCACAAATGTGGTTTTATACAGCAGTAAAAACCCAAAATAAATCCAGAAAGCCTTTACTAAAACGTGTCTGTCTCTCCTTGGATAACACTGATCAGCTCCAGTAATAGCCGGTTGTAATTCCATAATGAGTTTGGCTATATTTCTGACACTGTAGTAAATTTTTTAACAATCTTTGATATGTAATTCATTTGAAAAGGAAATAAACCAATTATATTACCTTTTTTTTGGGATACACATTTTACCTACATGGAAACCAAGTCAAATCATCCTCATGATGTCCTGCCAATGCATTTGACCCATCCCTTCTCTGGATTAGAAGACATCCTTGATTCACAAGCACATATATCTTCTATAGCTCCACTATAAATTGACTGAATAAAGAGATTTCTTCATTTCTCCCAGTCTTTCTCCAGATGGATGCCTAATTAAACGGTTTCACACACACAAACAGCCAACATCAATATATTTTCACAATAAAATAAAAGGGACAGTCTAAAAAACAAAATAAAACACATTTTCAACATCTTAAAAACACGGTCTCTTTCCTTCTCCTTAATAATACATGCTTTTGGTTTCCACAGTCTAAGGTAAAATAACTGATCTCAGTTTGGGGAGACAGAGAGCTTTGCTGTAACAAGTAATTAATTCATAGTTAGATGTGTCTCATATAGAAGAAGAATACAAATATTTACAGACATCCACTAGAGGAGGGGGCTCGACAGATGTGAGAAAATGCATAAAATTATGATTTATGAGTCAGGCAAACCTTAAATGTATACCTGTGTGTAATTTGAAGGTTATGTTAGTTTTGTTATTTATTACAATATTTGTACCTTAAAAGTATTTAAAAAAAATATAAGTGGCTGCAAAAGGTGATGTTTTCACTAGTTTGTTTCATCTTGGGTACTTTATATTTAAATAATTGATATTTACATAAGGAGCAGGTCTTCTCTATGGAGGGCGCCATGTTTTTTACAGTAGCCCAAACTGGACAAACTGAACATCTTTTGAGTTTTTATGACAATTGAAGGCGAGAGACAGGTTCTCCTTCATGTCTGGAATGGAAGAGAGAGGTCAGGGTCGTTCAGCTGCAACATGACACTTCACCACTAGATGTCACTAAATTCTACACACTGAACCTTTAATTGCAATCATATTACAGCATCGAGACAAACAATAACTCATAAATGATTTGTCACAGGACCAGATATGTTTTTTGCCTCTTGGGTGGTTTACACTTTATTGGATGAAGGCTGGATTCTCCCCTCAGGTAGTTGTAGTTTACCTGACACGTCACGTATCGTTCATTTACTCCTTCAGTGTTTTCCTCCTGCTCCTCTGGTCGATGACAGTCATTCCTCGGACTCGCTCCAACTCGACGCTGGAATGCGTGCCCCCGCCCTCCGCTACGCAAACTGCGCACAGATGTTCGGCCCCAGCGGACAGGGCGGAGTTGCGCTCTTTACGTTGAGGTCTCCACATTCTGCACTCGGCAGAAATCACACGACCGGCGCGGCGACCAATCAGCGCCGAGGAGCTCAGCCTCGCGGCCAATCAGAAGTTCGCAATCCCGGGACTTGTCGCGGGGATCCGAGTCGCTCCTCCGCAGACTGACGAGCTCTACGTTTCCTGAGCAAACCTCGACACCGGAGAAGAACCGGAGTGAACGGAGGAGAAGACTCGGTTGTTCTCTTCGGTCGGTGAGTAGCGGGAGAGGACTCATTGGTGTGTTCGTCACGTAAAGAAGGTCGTTGCTCTCTGAAGAAATCCGTTCCTTCGAGGTTTGAGGCGCCGACAAGTTACTTCCTGCTCCGACCAGGCCGAGATCCCAAGTTACACTTAGCCCTCAGCTAATGTTGTTGTAAAAAGTGTCGCGTTTACGAGTTGCTTTATTCACCTTTAGCTACTTAGTTAGAATGAAGCGAACCGCGTGTTAAATACAACAAGCTACTAGTTAGTGAAACCACGCTAGTCAGTGTGACAGAGAGCTGTCTCTACGTCACAGAGAGCTGTCTCTACGTCACCCACCCGAACACCATAGAGCTGTGTTCGAGCTGACAAGCTTTTACTCACGAAGAAGAACGTGACAGTCACAGTACTCCCCACATTTGAAATACTCATAACAATGTGGCTCAGTCAGGGAGAGGAACCGAGGTTTGAATCCACTCTGTGTGTGTGTGTGTGTGTGTGTGTGTGTGTGTGTGTGTGTGTGTGTGTGTGTGTGTGTGTGTGTGTGTGTGTGTGTGTGTGTGTGTGTGTGTGTGTGTGTGTGTGTGTGTGTGTGTGTGTGTGTGTGTCTGTGTCTGTGTGACGTGATTTCGCTGTTCTCAAAAGACCATGCGTCAACATGAAAAACTTATAATTAGGAAACCGAAATGGGGAATAGGAAGCAGCGCAGGGTAATACTTAAAGTTTCAGTGACCTACACTGTGTCTGATCACACTGTGCCGATAGCACCTATCAGCACCTCAACCCATCCCATGTGTTACTGTAGTTCCTGCTTTTATCACAGAGCTGCAGATTAGTCCAGTATATACTCTGTTATAAGCAGAATGGTGCTCAACCAAGTTTTTATCACCTTCTTCTATAAATGCTTATTCCCGTTTCGTTCACGTGATCCGTGTGTATTTCAGATGTGCCCTGCTGAGTGGAGAAAAAGCTTCAGTTTTGCTTCTGCTTTACTTCTGTCTGGCTCAGTGTTTATATACACACGCATGTCTTGTGTATCCCACGACAATGATTATTTGTACAAGTAAAGTCACAGTTTTTTGATTACATTTTCAAGATAGTTTATCTATAAAGCATATTCAAAACAACCATCCTTATCCAAAGGGCTGAACAGGCTTAAAACGACAATAAAACAAAATATATATGTATTATTACATTACAACCAAACAAACAAACTGCAAGGTAACACAAATAAAAAGGAAAATAACAGGCTATTAAGGTCTAACAGATTTTAATCACCTCTGCAATCCTGTAAAGTATGAACAAGAATTCTGAAATGGCTTAGACTTGTATTCAGTTTCAAGTTTTGAGCATAAAATGTTTCAATGCAACAACACTCTAATAAAGTGTGGCCATAAACCAATGAAATACTCCGAAAGCACAGGTACGTTTTCTAGAATCAACTTGAATTGCACACAGTCCTCTTAAAGTAAAGAAGGCCATATAGATAAGGCCAGCAGCTGAAAAAAGCCTACTACACCCCTGTGAAACCACATTTCAATCCACTAGATCCATACTTTTAGTTGGAGAAGCACGATATTATTTAACATGTGATCTTTTTTTCATCTTTTCAATCAAGATTTACACATAATTACCAAAAAAAAGCTCTATCTGGCAATGTAAAAGAAAGTGGAAAATCTGTCCAGCAGCTTATGCGTATTCCTGCAAAGAAATAAACAAACCAACACAACTGAAAACAAACTCCTCGGTAACCTATTTGTATATTGTTTAAGCGCCAGACTCATACGTGTGACGGATGCATGTAATACATCTTCACATCAATGCCTCAGTGCTGGTGTACAGTCACAATGTTCCTATATCTTTGTCTCCACTGAACTTTCTTCTCTTTCCCTTCAGGGTTTGGGGACCCCCCCACCCACCACACCTCGCCATGCCTCTGGTGACGAGGAATATAGAGCCGCGTTATGTGTGTCGCCAGACCATCCCTACGAAAATTCGTAGCGAGCTGGAATGTGTCACCAATATCAGCCTGGCCAACATCATCCGCCAGCTCGGCAGCCTCAGTGAGTGTGTGCTGTGTGTGTGTGCTGTGTGTCTAGATTCACTCTAATGTACTCGTGAATTATAAGTATGCATCTACTGTGCATGTGTGGGACAAATACATAAATCCGCCAATTATAAATGCGTGTGTCGATGTGTTTGCAGGTAAGTATGCAGAGGATGTGTTCGGGGAGCTGTTCGTGCAGGCTGGAGCATTTGCCATCAGAGTAAATACACTAGGAGAAAGAGTGGATCGTCTGCAGGTCAAAGTCACACAGCTGGACCCCAAAGAGGAGGAGGGTAGGCACTCCCCCATGATACTGTTACTATTACTGTGGTTTGAAATAAACTTTCAAATTTGGCATAATAAATATTCAGTAATATTTGTCTTCCTGTCTGTTTGTCTCAGTCTCTCTCCAGGCGATCACCACCCGTAAGGCGTTCCGCAGCAGCGTGACCCAGGATCAGCAGCTGTTCTGCAGACCGTCTCTGCCAATGCCGGTCCAAGACACCTACAAGACCTGTGATCCGCCTCCACCGCTCAACTACCTCAGCCACTACCGGTAGGTCAGGGCTCATATTCATGTTCATGCAAGGAATGGAAAGGAACACCTGAATTCACTTGAGCTCACATGGAATCATATTCAAGATGTCTTTTTGTCATGGCTACGTATTATCTAAACCCACTTCTCTGATGCCCCATATGCATTCACTGCTCATAAAAGAGTAGATATCAAACAAAGGCTTACGTGTTGGGTCTTGCTGAGGCAATGTCTTCAATTAAATCCAGGATGGACTAATGCAGTATGGCAACACATGTGATTTATCCAAGATGTTCTGATCCGAAACCAGGGCATTTAAAAAACACTTAGATACGGTGTGTTAATAGCTTTATTCTACTAAAAGTGTTAGTGATGATTGTTATCATTGTTGTATGGCCTGGCTCAGGTTAAACTCTTCGAAAAACATACAGAGATTATTTTTTCTTGTTTGACTGCCATAACAGAAAAAGGACACAAATTAGCTGATCTAGGAACACTAACTTAACTAAAGTGTTGTTCACATCGCAGTTTCACTTGCAGGACTTTCCAGCTTAAAAAAGAGTCACAAAATTGCTGACACCTACACTAGCTCTAGCCAACATGACACTACTGGAAATCACTTCTTCTTTGCTGCTCTAAAAACAGTACTTGCTGGTGGCTGTAGAGCACAACTGCTGTTTTCTTTGATCTCTTGAGAAAGAAAATTGCAGTTTTATTTGGGTGGAGCTAATTTACTTAAAAAACGTGGTATCGGACCCATACATTTATACTCACCAATTTCCAACCTGGCATTTTCTACGGCATCTTAGGCAATTCCTATGCTTTACACCTATATAATATAATATAATATAATATAGAAAACATCTATATTATCTATGTGATGAAGCACATTTTTTTTGTTAAATGCAAATGGATCTGGATAATTTTTTTAATGTAACTGGCTCTAATTGTAAGTATATTGAAACAAATATATTGAATCAAAGCAGCAGTGAAGACATACTGTGGCGAAAACAATAACTGTCAGCAACCGACCTGGTGTGAGATCTCCGATATAAATTATGCAAAAACCATGACATTACACTAAAAGTATGGTTAACTAGAAACCAGAACAGCAGGAGGTTATGGTGGTGAAGGGGAAGTCTCTATAACCACTGCAGTGACAGAATTTGTTAAATTATATTGAAAAGACTCCATGTGATAAGTTTGAATGTGTACTAGGTTGAAGTTTGGCAAAGGGTGTTGGTGTTACAAAGCAATTCTTTTTTTGTACAATTCTTTAAAGCTGAGCTGAAAGGGGAAGTGATGTACTTCTTAATACACATGAGCCAGATAATTATCTGTCCTCAGACACTCTTTGACATTAATGTACACAAAGATAATATGAAGTGTAACTGACACACATATATAATTATAATGGTGGTCTACAGGGACGATGGGAAGGAGGCCCTGAAGTTTTACACAGATCCTTCGTACTTCTTTGAACTGTGGAAGGAGAAGATGCTGCAGGACACCAAGGACATCATGAAGGAGAAACGCAAGCACAGAGTGAGTGAATACACATGTTCATAAACTATAGAAACAAGATAAAACAGATCAATCGAATAAAAAGCATTTGGATTCTTTTCTCATCTTATTTATTTTCCTCTCTCTGAGTAGAAGGAGAAAAAAGACCACCTGAACCAGCGGACTCTCAACCCTCGCAAGATCAAGACCCGGAAGGATGAGTGGGAACGTCGCAAGATGGGAGAGGAGTTTATGGTGCCAAAGAATGATGAGATGTGAGTTGAGAGATTGATGACAGGTTTATGGGGCTGTTTACTGGTGCAGAGTTGTGGTAGTCCACAGACCCCAGAGGCTTTTAAGTGCATTTCAGCAATAACCTGAAATTAATGACTTTATGAATTCCGTATTTCTTCCTCCAGTTAACACAGAACTCCACTCTCCCCTTGCTTATCAGCTTATCTGTACACAGTGATATGTGTGGTATGTCCTGTCCAGAAACATTCTCAGGGGATAGGGTGTAGAGCTGGCTGGCACTGGTAAACTGCAGTAAACAAATGTGTGAGTCATACAAAGGCCTACGCTTGATTCCATTTTATATTCTTAAATGTGACATATAGTGATCGGGGAGGAAATTGAAATATGCTCAAGCGTGTAAACTTTAGTTTTTTTCTGCTTTAATTTATTCTACATTTCTCTGCTTTTATGAGCCAGTGTTTAACCTGATTTAATAGTGATGTAATATTGTGGCTTGCATTTAACTCACAGGCCAGGCTTGATGAGGAAAAACATTAATTTGAAGGACAAGCTGTTATCCTACTGCTGTGTAAGTTACTGCACTTTATGTGCTTGTTATTTTTAATAGCTGTGTGAACCATTCACCACAAGTGTCAGGTTTTTCAAACACACACACGATACCTCCTCTTAAAATTGTTCTGAGGAATCAGCACATTACCCACAGCTGCTAATTGACGTTGTAAATGCCAGGTAATGTTTCTCACGTTTCATGTGCGACCGCGTTTAAGAGAAGACGGATGGGATGCTTTTATTTAAGGCAGATAGTGATGTCTTGAATTTGTTTTAAGGAATTCCACTGAGGGCCTGAATGGCAGTATTGGATCCGGAGAAGGCTTCACGTCTGAAGGCCTCGAGCTGAGCTCCGGCTCCTACGCTTATGAACCCGGCTCCCCTCTCCCTGTGCCGGGCTCTGATGACTACCTGCCTCCTCCACCTCCAGACATGGCGTAAGTAGCACCTTGCATGTTTAAGCCTCACACATGCTGCCAACGCACTGCGGCCCCTTCCAACGTGTGGTGAATGTACTGCTGCACAGCACTCCCACTCAAATCCTCTCAAGGTTATATTTGTAGGCACAGAAGGGATTAAACATGTCTGTAGTAAAAACTTTAAATGGCCCCTTTTATTTAAATACAAGATTGAAATAAAGTGCCCATTTTGCCGTGTTATTTCCCCCTTCATCTCTAACCTCAGCTCTGTCCCTCACAGGTACAATGATGGACAGTACGGAGGACAGAACCAGAAGCGTGTCAGCGTGCTCAGTCCGAGCCACCCACCCCCAGCTCCCCCCATGGCCTCTTCCCCAGCCAACTCCCGCCCTAACCTTGCACCTCCCCCAGCACCTCCTCCCCCTCCTCCATCCTCTGGGTTTGGGGTCCCCCCGCCTCCCCCTGGCTTCGACTCCCCCCCATCCCCTCCTCCCTTCTCCCAGTCTTCCTCCGCCTATCCTTCCCCACCTGCTCCCCCTCCTCCCCCTGACATGTGTGCTGTTTCTCCTCCTCCTCCACCTCCACCTCCTATGTCCACAGGTGGCGGTCCTCCACCGCCTCCTCCTCCTCCGCCTCCCCCTGGCCCTCCTCCCCCATCCTTCAGCAACTCTGCTCATCCTCCCTCTGGTGGCGGGGGGGCGTCCAGCTCTGCTCCCAAACCGCAGGCGGCAGACGAAGGGGACGAGTCCGGTGGCACTCGCAATAATCTGCTGCAGGCCATCCGACAAGGTAAAACACAACAGGAAACAGATTAGTATATAACTGGTATCTACAGTCCTCACTGCTTATGTGCTTGATCAGAGTGAAACTGGGAACACAAGTAGGATACCTTAAAACTTTTTTCATGTGGTACAAAGCTACGAGCTACTCTTCACATTAGAAGGTTTTATTAAATTAATCAAATCTACAATGAACTTTTAAATATTTTTTTGTATGACACAGTAAGTTTTACTACCTAAAAGAATATCCAAAAACACACCAAGTCCATAGAGCAACTGGTGGCCAAAAGCTCAACATTTTATAAGTATGTTTTGGTGATAACAATTTATTTTAATCAATAATTAAAGAGAGAGAGACATGTCACCAACCTGCAAGCTCCCTGATTACCACAAGATGAAGCATAGTAATTAATATTAGAATGTTTTTCCCTGGAAAGATTTCCCTTCTTTAAACACCTTTGTGTGTTGATAACATTACACAGCAAATGTTTACCGGCCTGCACTCACCCACAACCTCTTGACTATGATCTCCTTTTAGGTTTCAATCTGCGGAAGGTGGAAGCTCAGCGGGAGCAGGACAAGCGGGATAACTTTGGCAACGATGTGGCTGCCATCCTGTCCCGTCGTATCGCTGTGGAGTGCAGCGACAGCGAGGACGACTCTTCAGAGTTTGACGACGAGGAGTGGTCCGAATGATCGCCGTCCCTTTTCCCCTTCACTACCACCTCTCCTCCACATTAAACATCAGAATAGCTTCATTCAAATTACATTCTAAAGTACCAGTGGGAACAGAGGTCAATGTTGTGGCTTAATGTGTGAGAGAGAGAGAGAGAGAGAGTTTAAAAGCCTGCACAGATTATGTACATGTGACCTTTTACTAATCACATTCCTTAGCCCCTTTATTACCGAAATTGTTTAAGCGATACAAAGAAGCTAAATCTGAAGATGCGACTCGTGTCTGCGTGGTCGTGTTCCGGTTTGCCATCGCTCTCACTGGGTAACAGACCGTCTGTTACCCAGTGAGACTGTTGTGTGATATGATGCATGTCTCCCTGCTGAGTCTGTGCGCAAACACATCGCCTCCGCCCTTCTTCAGTGTCTTTTAGAGTCAGGTGCCTGTTTGCTGCAAGCCAAGTGCCTGATTTTTATCTACCTTAGTATATTATGGGTATGGATAATAGTGAGGGAGTACACACATTCACACACAGGCAACCTCTTCTATATCCAGTATTTGTACTCAGTGGAAATACATACGTTTTTAACGTCGAAACATTCTCACCCGTTCGTACATTGTTATATAGATGTAAAATTTATATTCCATATTGAATCATATCTATTGAAGATAATGAATGCAATCGCTTTAAATGCCAATGTTTTTATTTCTTGTCCTCTCCTCACTTTTATATTCTTTTTCCCCCCTGTGGTTGTCATGGGAACAATTGACTGGTTTATGAGACACCGTTTGTAGCTTATAAACACATTCATGAATGAATTATTCAGCGTGATAGGGGGAAGTATCGGCTCATGTCAGACACCTGGGGTGTTCCCTGAGATCCTCGTGCAGAACATATGCAGACATTACCACAAATATCTTGATTCATTTTGTACTGCATATTGCCTGCGTTGTGTATTTCTCCCTGATGCTTTTATTAATTTTGACATTTTCAGGGGAAGAACTAGGTTCTGATGCTTTAATCACCGCGACCATTTGCCTTGTCCTGCTGCCTAATGCGTGTCTTTCTACTGCTGCATTTCAGTGTTTTTCCACACTGGTCACTGATCAGCTTCTCTAAAAAATGATGTTACAGCTGCCATAAATGAGTCGGATGTAGAAGTGACTGATGAGTAGTGTGGACTTTTTTCTAAGTGCCTTTTATTTTAAGTCTGCCTGTGTTAAAGCACAATCACAAAACTTGCTTTGCCAAAGTTCTGCTTCTCCTGACTTAAATTTTCAAATGATTCTAGTTATTTCAATAAAGATAGTGTATTAACCGGATTGTTGACGTTTCTTCTTTGTGGGAATGTTTGAATAGTGTGGAGTCTGTGTTGTGTTAGATAAGAGGTTCCCCCTAGAATGTCAGGCTGTTTCCTCATGCTTTACCTATGACTCATCCATGTCGGGGTTGGACACGGTGCTGACTGTGTGGAGAGTGGAAATAATACTATGGATAAAAGTAAAAAATCAGGAGGAGAGAAAAACCTCTAGAGATTAGGCAAGAGGGTGTTTTGTATCCTCATAGCAAGGTTGCTTTGTAGATATTAAAAACACAGTGCACACAGAGTGATGGTGATAACATGGAAGATTGCTGGAGCTGCAAAATAATTTAGGATGCAGGGATCTAGAGCAGTGGTCTGTGCCTAATTGAGTTAAAGAGAGAGAGAGACACAGTAAGAGCTTCAGCAGCAGTGAAGAGACGAGTTCTGACATCACGCGGTAGGAAAAAAAGCATATTTTTTATTCATTCGTATAAAATATTCATTCATTTAAAAAAAGGTTGTGCAACACGAACATATGGTCAGTACCTTTCAAGTGCCTTTAACAGCATGTGCAAAATAGAATCTCAAAGAACCAGAACACCGTGTTTTCCAGACATTCAAGTAAACAAAAGTGGGCTTTGGATCTTATCTCATTACACTGTGATAGGCTTACATTTTAAAACCCATTCCTTATTTTGTCTTAAAGTGCCGATGTTCATTAAATCCACTTTTATACTAGTGGGGCTATAAATACAACACCCCTGTGATTGTTTATTTTTGGGGGAGCTACAATTGACTGTGGATGAGGCACAAAGTACACACAAGAAGACAGTACGTTTAATCTTCATGGAAACAGCAGGGCTGTTCCATCATGTCTCTTTTCAGGACAGTCCAGTACATTCTGATCTGCAGGAGGACATCTGCTCTCATAGAAGTGCTGCCTGTGTGTGTGGGCGTGTGTGTGTGTGTGTGTGTGTGTGTGTGTGTGTGTGTGTGTGTGTGTGTGTGTGTGTGTGTGTGTGTGTGTGTGTGTGTGTGTGTGTGTGTGTGTGTGTGTGTGTGTGTGTGTGTGTGTGTGTGTGTGTGTGTGTGTGTGTGTGTGTGTGTGTGTGTGTGTGTGTGTGTGGATCTGGATTACAGTCAATGCAGCAATGTGTGTATCTTGGCACACCAACAGTGATATGTCTCGCATAGATTGTGTGTCGGTCAGACTCTGGCGAGGTTGTGCAGTCTACACATCCACTGGGTAGTGTATCTGTGCGTTGTTGTGCTGGCATCTGTGGGGGCAGCAGGCCTGAAGCAGCACCTTGCGGATGTCTTTGTTCCTCAGACTGTAGAGGATGGGGTTCAGCAGGGAGCTGCCGGCTGCTGGCACCAAGGTGGCGTAGGTGTACAGAGGGGAGCTGGAGGCGTCTCCCAGCAGCCCCCACAGGGAGAAAGGCATCCAGCAGCCCACAAACACACTGAGCACCAGGATCAGCCGGGAGAAGCCCCGCCCACTGCTGTGATGGCTTGCATAGGAGTGGTTGGCTGTCTGGAAGTGCCTCTGGGTGGCGATGGCGTGGGCGTGCCGCCGTGCCACGCGGCAGATCCCGGCGTACAGCTGCAGGGTGACCATGACAACCACCAGGAAGCCCCCACACAGCAGCGACAGGTATGTCCGGGTCAGGGGTCGCGCCACGGAGCAGGAGTCCGGCTCCCCGAGGCAGTGCCAGCCCATCGCAGGCCCCGCCCCGATCACGCACGCCCCCAGCCACACCAGCAGCAGCAGGCCCGCGGCCCGGCGGCGGGACTGTCCCGATCCGTAGGTGAGGGCGTGGCTCAGAGACAGGTAGCGGTCCAGGGCCACGCCCATCAGGCTGCAGAGCGAGGCGGTCAGCGACGTCACCAGCAGGCCCGAGGTCAGCAGCTCTGACCAATCACTGGGCTCCACACAGAAGACGAAGAGGAACTGGAGGACCAGGGCGACCCCCGCCAGGAGGTCTGCCAGCCCCAGGCTGATCAGCAGCAGGAACACGGGGGCGCGCAGGGAAGGCGTGGCCAGGATGGTGGTGACCACGATGGCGTTCTCGGTGGCGATGAGAGTTCCGGAAACACACAGGGCCACGCCCCACACCGTGAGGGGCGGGACCTCGTACGAAGACGGGCCATCCAGCTGGTCCAGGGGGAGGAAGGGGTCAGCACCTGAGGACTCATCCCAGCCCAGGTCAGAGGCGTTGAGGATCATGGCTGGTCACACAAACACAACCTAACAGAGACGGGAGAAGAGAGACATGTCTGACATTAGCTCGGATGGGTCATCACTGGGTCTCCATCAGATGTGGACCACAGGATGTGACGCTGCAGGAGGCCGGATGTGTCAGAGCAGAGGAGGACTGAGTGAGATGATGAAGAACTCAAGATCTCATGGCATGGAATGGTGTTTGTCATTGTCAGGCCTCTTCCTGGTATTGCATTATTGCAGTTATTTCTATCACACAAAGGAATTAATAAAGATATTGATTTAGATTGTGAGTATTTGGAATAGATACACACAACAGGCTACAATCTCGACATAGGATGGATAGGCCTCTTAGATTTGCAGCCTAACTCATTTCGTAAGGTATCAGCCTTACGGAAAGTATCTAGGTCGTGATTTGTTTGGTATTGTACAAATACATTGTACGTGAACCAATCTATAGCCTAAACCAATCTTGTTCCAAATAGTTTAGTTCAAAAGAAAGAATGATTAAAAAGATTAAGTGCAGTAAAGAAAATATACCCTATAGAAATATATAGTAATACAAATATGGACAATGGAAAACAATGGAAAATACTAGAAATGGCACCTCTCGTGAATTTCTTTGGGCCTTAAATATCTTCTTACATGACCACTATAGAATCTAATTTTTTTTACACAGGAGCCTTTCTGTCTTTAAATGTCAGTGACGTCACAATACTGTATGGAGTCTTGCGGGAAGTCATGCAAAGTTAATCAATAGGTCTGCCTAGTGGTAGCATTAAGGCACTTATGCTTTACTGGATTCAACACACAGCTTCTGTTTCGCACGTCACAGACAATGTCGGGATCTTGCTGCCTCCTGCATCCAGACATTGTGAGAGTCTGTAAACACGACTCCCAGATGAATCAGAGGAGCTACAGCCTGAGATTCACGAGGAGACACAGTGTAAGCCTGGTACAGGTTCTACATGTACTGCTGCATATCTGCTGCACAGTTAATGAGAACACCATTAGGGCTACTTGAGGAATTTGCCTGTAACAAGGTTAAGATGCCTGAGCTCTGTGGCATGTCATCATCATGTTCTTCACTGGGATACATTTCAAGATGTGCTGCACACAGAGTGACAGTGATATGTAGAATGCTATTTTGAGATGGTTTTGATTTGCTCATGAAGGAGATTCTTTCTTCCGTCCTCCTCCCCCCTCCGCCTTGAGGAGGTTCAACCCACCTCATGCACGGTGCTGAGGACCGTCTTGTATAACAGCTACAATTGCGTGGTTCACTGCACCGCAGAGGATGTCCCCAACAAACGTGCATGCACACATGAACACGCACGCACCGCACAAAACCAATATGCATGTTCATCATTATTCATCTTACCTTTTTTATGCGTTATTGCTTCAGAGATGTCCTCTTGTAAGATCCAATCCCAAACGATGGAGATGAGGTGCTGCTGATGTCCGCTCTTGTGAGGCTCGGCACCGGTTGAAATAGAAGGACAGTCCCCGTGCTTGTGCCGCTCTCCGTCTCTCGCATCCCTTTTACTTCTTCTCCTCGCTCGTCAGTCCCTCCGGAGCGCCTATGGGAGGCAGAATGGTTGCTCCTGCGCGCCGACTCCTCCACAAGAGCAGCTGTCTGACGTCAGAGACCGGGAAGCTCGACCAATCAGGGGGGCCGGCGCTGAGGATGCAGGAGGATGGGGTGGTGGGCTGGGGTGTAAATGGAGTAATTTCATTCAGAAAAATGCGGCATCTCTGGCGCCCCTCCCACTGCGGCTCACTCCTGCTCGTTGTTTTTGGTATTAAATGACCAATAGACAGCCCCCCCCCCCCCCAACCCACACATCTTCTTCCAGCACAAATACACTCACACACACTTATTCTCACAATTCGACCCGGGGGCATGGTGGGGTGGTTTAATGGGTGGATCGTGTGTTCGATGCCGGGCACAGGCCCTGCGCTGTCCACGGTGCTGAAACGCATCTGGATGACTCATAGGGAGAAGAGGAGCGATTCGTTTTCCCACTCGTTGCTTTAATGCACATTCAAAGCAAACATATAAAGAACAGGGGAAAAAACTAAAAAAAATCAACAGTAGAGAGGCTTTGCATTTTGACATTGTGCTGGTTTTGTTGTACGTCTTAAAATCCTTTTATCAGGAATTTTTTTTAATTATTTTTTTATTTAAATGGTTATGTAAAGCTGATATCTCTAACCCTTATATTTTTTTACAGCTTTAGTTTGTATTGCTAATATCCAAGCCGATTTTATTTTGTTATCATTATTATTTTGATTTATTACGTATTGCTGTTTTCTTGTTTTACCTTCTACGTTGTAAAGCACCAAGTAGTTTTAAATGTGCTATATAAATAATGTTGACATTATGCTTATATTTAAAACAAGCATTATATAGCATTGCAATTCATCTCTATCAGGATATTGTATCCAATAATTTCTAAACCGTATCAGTTTGGTCTTCTTTTACTCTTAAGCAATATTTTCCATCACATATGTTTCCTTTAATATAACAATTGTTTATATAGGTGTGTTCTGTTCTGATCAAGCCAGTTTCTTGTGAGCTGTCAGAAGGATTTTGACCGGAAACTTGACTTCCTGTGTGTGTATGAAGAAGGATTCAGCTTTAAAATGTGATATCATTTATCATCTCCATTACCAAATGTTGTGTGCAAGCATGTATGTGCACAGGTGGGCAGACAACGGCTTAAACATAACACATCAGTGTAACATCTGAACAAAGAACAGCATCAAAAGAATCACTGATTTAATCAACACTTCATTTAGTAATGTATGTAATTGCCCCAAAATGGTTGAGACATCTTATGATGCAGTCTGAACAATGTGTGATGTGAGTCGAGTACACGGATCCTATCTGTTTTTGATTATTGCCTTGCATAATAATCTATCCTGTATTACATCTGATAATCTTACAACATCAGGTGAGAGAGACAGGAGCCCCCCCTCCGTGCCCTAACATAACACCGGCAGGGGGGATTCGTGGCTTCCCCGGGTTGATGGGGGAGCGTGGGCGCTGCATGCGGGAGTGTGTGCTGGACGTGGCCGCGCATTTCAATGCCTGAAACGAGGGAATGTCGTCCTGCTCGAGCCATATTAGGAAACGCTTCCGTCTGATGAGCTCCCCCTACGTCACACGGAGAGGATGTGAAGTGCAGCACTTTACTCAGTGGAGCTGTTTTTTCGTATCATGACTAATAAAAGGACAATATCGAATAGAAAATGATAAAAATAGAGGGATGTTGTAAGGATGTGTTGACCGTTATATTCTTGTATATTATGTAATTCAACTGGACTCTTATCTGTTATTCAGTAACATCATGTATTCTGTGCACGTATTTGTATTAATACCAACCAGTCGTCTATTCGCCCCAGGCTGTAAATCTCTTCATTATCTCTTCCTTTCTCGCCGGTGCATCGATATATTGTTGGAGGAGCATCAGTGGGAGGAAGTCGTGTTCGACAGGCCTGCGAAATGTCCCTCTGTTTATTTTATTTTTGTGTCTTCATCCTTTTAAAGCACGCCGACACAGCAGGTCGCCCGCGGAGCCGCGCAGCTCTCACCCAGACGATGTGTGAGAACACAGCTCTGCACGGGGGCGCGCACACAGGTCGGTGTGATCTCAGGAGGCGGGTGATGCTGCTGGAGTTCTCTGCGTTTAGATGACAGAGTGCGTCGTGATGCTGGACTGGATTCACCTGGTTATGAGGGCTGGTGCGTGTGTGTGTGTACAGGGGCGCAGCTACAACAGGGAGGTATGAGCCCCCAACCCCCCACCCCCCTTTAAGGCTAATTTGCGCTGCCCTTATGTACAAACACAGATATGTCTGTTTCTAACGGTGTAATCATCACTGTCCTTCTCTCCTTCCTGTGTGTTTGCATGACGTTTTAGAATCCACCAGAGGGCAACGAAGAGTCTAGAGTTTCTAACATCAAGAATCATGGTGATGGTGGAGAACGTTGTGATTAAGATTAAGATACATTTATTTGTCCCAAACACATGCACAGACATGCACAAGCACACTCATGCAAGGAGGGAAATGTAACCTCTGCTTTTAACCCATCTGGGGCAGGACACACAGAGCAGTGGGCAGCCATGTACGGCGCCCGGGGAGCAGATGTTGGGGGAGTAAGGTGCCTTGCTCAGGGGCACTAGACAGGGTAGGGAGAATCCTCTTGGATTTTTGCACAGATCAATCCAGGTTCGTCTTTTTGTTGTTTCTCCTTGGAGTCGAACCAGAGACGAACCAGAGACCTTTTCTGCCCATCGTCCAAGTTTCTGCCACTAGATAATGTAACTCTAAAGAAAGAGGCATCAGTGGCTGTTTGTAACATCATTGTTGAAATGATTTCCTCTTGTCTTATGGTGGTCTCACTTGAACATTTGGCTATCTTACCGCCAGTGATTTTCTGTTTAGTCTGTATCCATAAGCGTCATGCTTTTGAAAACAGAGGACAGACAGATATGTTTCTAACTACGAGCATAAATGAGCCTTTACTCTTCTCCAATATCCAAATCATTAATATCCACTCAGTACACTACACACTTCATCACAGTCAGTGACATATATTTATCATCTTGTGGGCTCAGAGTGGACGAAAGTAGGCATCAGTTGGTTTAAAGAGATTTTTCCTTTTCTCAGGTTGTTTAATTGTAAGTGTGTGAGGGCTGGAAAGTGGGCCATCTCTTCTATTTTAAAAGAAAAACATAAAAAATGCAGATAAACTTAATATGTTGTGTAAAAGGAATATATTTTTGGCGAAGGTAGAAGTGTCTTCAGTGTCAGTCACTCCACCACTTTGAACCTAAAATACCTCAACAACCATTGGATCGATAGCCATATAACTTACTACAGATGTCATTAGTTCCTGATGGAACAACTTGTAAAGAATGTGACGTTCTTTATACCCTTAGTTGTTTCCAGCACCAGGTTGTGACCCAAAATCCTTGAACAAACACTCACATGTGTGTAGGTGTGTGTGCATGCACTGCCTCCTGAGGTTAGCAGGTGTCAGTCCGTCCTGACTGGTGTGGGTTTCAGGGGAGATGAGGTGGGCCAGTTGGTTGCCAGGGAACCAAGTTTGGGTGTCGCTCATGTTACACAGATCTCTGTGTCCCTGGTCGTTTTCTCTGTCTCTCTCTGTGTCCTGGACAGGAACCATCTCTCCATTCGCAACTATCGGATGCTGTCCTGAGGACTTATCAAAGACATCTTTATTGAAAACATCTTTGTAGACACTCTAATCGCCTACGTTTCCCAGCTGTCCTCTGTGGCTGTCAGGATGCAGCATTTGGTATTGAAGGTCCTGTGTTCCACACTGCTGCTTCTAGCTGGGGTGCCCTATGTGTACTCACAGGCAGGTAAGGGGGAGAATCCACATTTTACAATACCCTTAATTTATAATTGTTATCTTGTGGGAAACCTGTTGGTGTCTTCCTACTTTTTGTGTCTTTCCTCAACTCCACCAGAGCCTGATTTGAGTCTTTCCACCATCCTTTCTCTCCTCTAACTTACTGAAAAGAGTTGCAGAATTTATGGTTTTAACATTTCTTTCTCTGTGGGGAGATAATTGTGCGTCGGCCAATCACTTGGCAAAGACTGACACTTCCAATTGACTGCCAGTTATTCCTCCTCCTCAGATTGTTCCCAAGCGGAATCATGTGACTTGTGCGTTGGAGACTCCATGCTCAACCTGACAGGCTGCGTCTGGAGGCTTTGTCCAGATGGTGACACAAACACACACACACACACACACACACACACGCACAACGACCTGTGACCTCTGATAGTAATTAGTAATTCAATCATCACGGCTACTGTAACATAAGCTTCCTCAGTTTGTACAAGATGACTGAATTATTTAGTATGCTGGGAATGCGTGCATGAAACACACACACAATCTAAAATGCCTGCACTTTCTGTCTCAGGTAATGATACGGGGGCGTGTCTGACTGATGAGGGCGACTCAGCAGACACCTCCAGGAACTGCAGCTGGACCAGAGTGTCTGAACTGTGCACAGGTATCAAACAGCTCCCCCTGACACTGACACAAATCACAGATCCTCTCCCTGCATCATCTCTAACCCTCGTATTGTTTGCACGTTCCATTCCCCAGTTGTAGAGGCAGTGGCTGAGGGAGGAGGCGAAGGTGACTCAGGTAAATCATATCCGCTCCACTCCAGCATCCCCTCCCTCCCCCTTTTCCTGCCTTCTGCGTCAGACATTTATTCCCAGAAGGAGCATTCATGAACTCACTCACTGCTTTCCACCAGTAAAGTGCCTTCTCAGAACCGGACACTGATTGTTGCTCTCCCTCCCTTTCTTTCTTGCAATTTCCCCTATTAAACCACAAACCCATTAAATCTGTCCTCTGTCTGCAGGTGATGGCAGTGACTCGTCTTCAGAGTTCTCCCAGGCCAAGTTTGACATGTCCAGTTTCATCGGCGGCATCATCCTGGTGCTGTGCCTGCAGGCGGGCGGCTTCTTCGCCATGCGTTTCTTCAAATCCAAAGAGCAGAGCAACTATGACCCCATGTGAGTAGGTGCATGTAGTTACCAGAGGGCAGATAATTCAACTATGTTAGTGTAAATCTCTGTGTGCAGCGATAGTGCGTTGGTGCAGCAGCAGCCTCCGGTGGCAGGAGTGACCCATAGCACCCAATAGATGAATCACCTTCAACATCTCTAAATGTGTTTTGATTGTGCTCACTAACCTCCTCCGTCCATATCAAATTATGTCTGTCTTCACACAGAGAGCAGCCACAGTGAAGTCAGGACGTGTGAAGGACGAGCAGATGAGTGTGCAGGACGTCAGAGCAGTGACTCATCGACTTGTGACTCCGGGATATTTTCTCTCTCTCCTCCTCAGCTCCTGTCATTTTCGGTGTGTGGTCCCCATGTGTACCCCTGGGGGATGGGTGTGTTTATAAGAGGCTAATTTGTTCCTCAGATTGCCGCGTTGTGTAACGAGTGTGTGCATGTGTTCACTGTGTATAGCACCGCAATTTCTTCTTCAGGGACATTTTGGCTGCAAGTAGTCGTACAGTAAGACAAATGGGAAACAAATGGGCTCTGATTGTTTCAGCGAATTAGCTTTGCAATCGAAACCCAACATTAATCTTCACAGAAACTAATTTAACAAGTTAAGAGTTTGTCCTCTTTTACACAACAACAAGGCTGTATCACATGTTTCAACTGTGTAAACATTACAGTGCAGTAATGGGAAAGGGTGATATGTAGTCAGGAGGTCAGACAAGGTTATCAGAGGCATTTTTAACCTTTCCCAAAATGAGATTGTGGAACTCAATTTAGTTGATGAGTATTAGTCGTGTTTTTCTGAAACCAAAAGTTAAATTATATGCATCTTAGTTTTTTATGCATTAACTTGTAGTGAATGAAATGTTTTGTCTGGGGATGTTTAGGAGACATGAGGATGAAAGGTTTACAGTTTCTAACCTAACATCTAGGAAGTCGTCATTCACATTTGAAAAGATCAGATCTACTCCACTACTTTTGATTTGTGTGTGTTTTTGAATTGTCCAGAGCTTTTTTGTAAGTTCAGTTTTGATTGCTCTGATTGACATTCCAGCTCTTACCTTTTCATAACAGATCACAGAGATATGATGGGACACTGTTTACTTGTGTAAATAGTGATTAGTTTGTCGATATGTTTGGATTTTTTTGTGATGCGTTGAGAATGAAAAAATAAACAAATGAAACACATAGCTCTCAGTGTGTTTGTGTCATTGCCTTTTCTTGGATGCCAGTGAAGAGTCGGTAACAGAGTTTGCACAGTACATTATGTGTTGACTGCATATTTGCCTGCACCGGCAGAGCGAGTGAATTGATTTGACTGTAAACTGGGTGCGACCACAGACATGTGCAGATAAGACCGACCTATCCATGGATATGTTAGTGTGGATGGCAGCGTGCAGTGGGAACACAGCGATGAGCCAGAGCCAGAACCCACAGGCTTGAATAAGCCCACACAAAACAAAGCCTCCCAACTGGGCAGACTGTGGCTCCCGTCCAAGTCTGTTGACAAAAGACACTCTTTTTTCCTCCACTCTCACCCCCCCCCCCCCCAAAAAAGAACAAGAACAAACACATTTCCAGTGTGAGAAAGGAAAGTCCAGCACCCCCCGCACCCCCCTCCTCCCTCCTCCCACACGCACACACATTACCACACTCTAAATTGATGGCTGCTGGCTATCTCCCACTTTAAATCAAGCAGAAAGCTCTGTTTGTGTGTGTCAGCCTCTCTGTGCTTCTGTGTGTGTGTGTGTGTGTGTGTGTGTGTTTGTGTGTGTGTGTGTGTGTGTGTGTGTGTGTGTGTTTACAGAGGACTAGGTGCAGCAGTAGCCTCAGTGTGTGAGGCCAAGTGTGTGTTTAGCAGGTGTGGACGGCCATAAGCAGGAAAATTACATCCCACCTCCACCCTGCAGTTACTGGTGAAACATCCGTGTGTGTGTGTGTGTACTTGTACTTATATCTTTATACAGTATGTGAGCACCATTTTGAGACTAGGCTTTTTGAGTGAGGACATTTTGACCAGTCCTCACTTTGTCCAAGGTCTGTTTGAGGGTTGAGACTTGGTTTTAGGGTTAGAACCAGGGTGAAGGTAAGGGTTGGGCAGTAGTTGAGATGGTTAAGGTTATGGGTCAGATGTGGATTGTTGTGAGGTTAAGGGTAGGGATGAGGTTTTGGTGAGGAAAGTCCACAATGAATGGAAGTCAATGCAAAGTCCTAACAAAGAGAGTTGAACAAAACCCTTGTGCGAATGTGAGGTTTTTATATATGTTTTTTATTTAACTACATGACACACACGCACACACGCACACACGCACGCACGCACGCACGCACACACAAACACACACGCAGACTCACTGACTCTAGAGGGCGTGTTCTCTCCGTTTACTCTGCACACGGACCCAGACACACACACACACACACACACACACACACACACTCAGACACACACACACACACACGTCCACGGCACTCAGGACAACTTTTCACCCAACTTGTTCACACATGGAACCAGCAGAAGCTGTCAAGTAAGGTAACAGAGTTTAGTCTGGGTTAAGTGGGAGTGTGTGTGCGTGTGTGTGTGAATGTTTGTGACAGAGTGTGTTTCCTTAAGAGAGAAAGTGGCGACAGGTGTCCTCTCTCTCGCGGTGCTACTCGGGACTATTTTCTCTATCCACACTCCGTTTTAACAATAATAATAACAATGGTGATAATAATAATAACGATACTTCTAAAAATAATACTACTAGTAATAACGGTAATAGCAATAATGACCAGACACTTCAACTTTCTGAAATGTAACATAAAGTAATACTGTCTTCTTAGCCTGTGTAAACAAGATCAGCAACTTGTTGTGTACATTCTGTGCAAATATGACTCTGCTGTAAGAACTTTGTCATACTATTAGAAACATATCACACAGGCTTGCACTTTGTCTTCTACTCTGCACTGCAATATATTTCCTGTGTTGGTTTAGGCGTCAGGTTATGAGATCTGAGGTGCAACAGTATATAATATCCTGTTTGCTTAGCCTCAAACCGCTTGACAGGAGATTCGCTCTGCGCATGCGTTTACTACTCAAACGTAACCAGCCTCCAGGCTGAGGAGAAACCTTCACACACTCAAAGACATAATAAAAATATGTATGTAGTGTAGGAGGGAAGTTTGTTCTATAGTATAACACTTTTAAACATGTTCTCAGTATCAGTCCTGGATATGAGTGTAAAGTGATTGTATCTTGTATCCTATGGTCTTCAGGGATGTTGCAACAGTTTAGGCAAAGCAAATAGTTCCCCAGACTCTGAGCTGAGGACGGTGGTGGTTCAGCCCATTTTGGTGTTGTCACCCAGGCTCCATTTGCCTGGTGTGATCCTTTGAAATGCTTCAGGTTGTATCTTATCGTATTGCGTATCCCTTCCAATCCTATCCTATGTGTCATGTCGCATTGTGTTGCATTTAATCATATTGTATCATATCGGATTGAATCTTGTACAGTATCTCATCCAGGGCTGTTGCAACAGTTTAGACAAAGCAGGTAGTGACCCAAGGCTCCAAGCTGAGGGGAGTTTGTTTCAGTGTAGGGTCAAAGAAGTTCCTTTTGCTTGGGGCACCCAAAGGCCCTTGAAATGCTATATTGCTATATCAATTAAAATCCTGTAAAGTTGTGTCCTGCCATATCTTGTTGTGTTGTGCTGTATAGTATTGCATTTTATTGCGTCGTAATGTATGAAGTATATACAATATGCAGACCTCTATATTTTGTATTTTGCACTGAATGGATGCCAGAGCTGTTCTGTTGTTAATGGAAAAGTTATAATTAAAACTTGTTATCATGGCTTTCTGTGATGTTAGTTGTCAGTCTACATTAGAGAGTGTTTAGTGCAAGAAGGGGATGAAAGTCACAGCAGTGGACGGTAATAGCCTGCGTGGACCAGCATGTGTCCTCCTCTCCCGCTGAGCTACCAGAGCCACAGGAGGACACTTGATTTCAAAGTGTGCTGTATCCTCAAAGTGCACAGTGGTTACCGGCCTGGGGCTCAGTGTCCCTCTGAGGGGTGCTGAGAGAGGAAGAAGACATATGTATTTTTGTCTGACAATTTCTTTTTGCTAAATGTCTTATAATTCCTTGTGGGAAAACTAAAATCTGAGGCCTTAAGATTTATTGAATGGTAATGAGAGGGGCAGAAAATCGCTCCTTGGTGTAACTACTCACAACTCACTGACACATGTAACAGCACAACTGCGCTTCAGTGTAGAGCACCAGCAATATACTGTCTTCTGGATGAGTACCAGCAGAGAAGATACATTGTTTATCCTAAAGTGAATGTAGCTTCCTGCAACATATCTGTAATATTACACCAGCCTTAGTTCAGAAAATGTAGAAAGTGGGTAGAGATGAATAGATTTTGTCTCTTTTTGAAAGGATTGTGTTTATGGGCACTTCTCTCAGGGATGGAGGGGGAGCCGGCTGATGCTTCTCTTGACCTGAGCCACCTGACGGACCAGGAGCAGTCACTTGTCCTGCAGGTCTTACAACGGGACGTGGAGCTGCGTCATCGCGATGAAGGACGAGTAAGGTCAGGAGGTGATTGTTTATCTTTTCAGGGCCCACCTCAGTCATGAACTCAGTACAGAAAGGTGACAACTTGATGGGGAAATACAAATAACATACATTTTGATATTAGGCAATAAAAAACTATCTCTAGCGTCAACAACAGCTGTAGTCGGGATGAAAATACTTCTTTAACACTATATTCTCTCATCTGGTGCTTTGAGGAGGAGGATAAAGATTGTTAGAGATGTAAAAAATGAGCCCTTTTGGTTCAGTTCATTGATTACTGTCGACTGTGACAACTACAACATCAGATTCTGCTAATTTTCATACTCATCAAATGATTCAAAACCCTTTTGTGCACCATTGAAAAGGCTTTGTCTGAAGGTGACCTAGTAAAATGGGATAAATCACAGTCCAGTAAGAGAGCATGATGGGATGTTTTAAGAATTACACATCTAAAAGAAACATCTGTAATTTCTTATCTTTAATTTGTCACCTCTATGTTGTTCTTACTCAGGACATGACTGTTTACATGATACTGTACTTTAGAAACCTGTTTATGAGACGTGTCTTAACATCTCAACCACTTGATGAGGAACCATCTGGACTCTGTTAGATTGATCACTATGATGCTTCTCCATGCTGTCGTCCATAATGGAAAAATGGTTGTTACAATGTAATTTCTACTCTGATTGTTTTGTTTGTCTAGCTGCACACTGCAGTGGAGGATGCCACAGAATCCTCAATCCCGTCATAACCATATATTTGTATTGAAACTCGCCACGTTGGCACAGCTTAACATACTGTTAACCTGTTGCCCTATTTGTTTTATCATCAATAAATTGATCACTTTTTCTTATCGATGTATCAATTAACTATTTGATCTGTAAAACATCAGAATGGATCAGAAATGCAGAGAAAACCTCACACTTGAGACGCTGAAACCTCAGATGTTTAGACCCTTTCAGTTAACCTTCTCGTTTCAGTTTTACAGTCAGGGTGATGAATGTATCAAAAGATCTCTAATGCCATGTTGTTCCTGTAAATGCAACCATTATCCGTATGTTGTATTTGTCTGTGACATGCTGACTGACGTTTGCAGGCAGGAGGTTGTGTTTGTTTGCTCTGTTAACGCGGCCCTGTGTCACCTCTGCAGGATCCTCCAGCAGACAGAGACCGACCCGACACTTCTGCGCACACAGTCGGGGGCATGGTTCAGCGAGGAGTGCAGCAGGCGCCATCGCAACCGGACGTCTGTCGGCGATCTCGTGCACGCCACTGTACGCCACAAGAAGACTAAGAGCAAAGGTCAGTTTCCAGTTAATGAAGTGCTGCTGTTACTGGCTTGTGAGGCGGTTTATCGGAAGTTGCAGGGATATCCCAAGTGATGGCTCTGTGGTTGTTGCCATGGTTACAGATGTGCCCCTGAGCGGACTGTTTAATGGAGATGCGACAACACGACTCAACGACGCCTCTCCTGATGCAGAGAGAAGACTGCAGGACAACAAGGACGAGCATGGAGAGTTGGTGATGACAGAGAAACATCCTCATCTTCAATCCCAGGGTCTCAAGCATAGAAATAGTTCCTTGTCATCTAAAGGTATGAAAGCTTCTATCTAACAGTCTCTGTACCTACATAACTGTCTCATTGTACTAATATTAACCAATCATTCTGTTCACAGACAGCGAAAGGAGAAGTGCAGACCTCTCAGAGGAACCAGAGGTGATTAAAACACATCCACTTTCACAGATTTTCGTGACAAATAAATAGTTAAACAGTTTTGAACTGGCCTCTTATTCCCCTTTCTATTCTGATATTCCGCCGACACAGAGCCCATAGTCTGTATTATTTAAATGCATAAATCAATCACATCTTTAGTCAATAGTAAGATGTATTAGAGTCTTTAAAGGACACGACATGAGTGCGTCATCTGATGGATGATAAGCAGTGACGTTGTATCTTAGAATCGTGTGTGTGTGTGTGTGTGTGTGTGTGTGTGTGTGTGTGTGTGTGTGTGTGTGTGTGTGTTAAGGATGACTTTGACTGCCACAACGGGGACACAGACTCTCTGAGCAGCAATCTGACAGAGCCAGCCTCTCTGAGAACTAGCAGCTCCACCAGCAGCCTTCAATCAGGCTATACTGTAAGCGGGCACGTATGCAGGCACACACACACACACACACATATACGTGCATGCACACACTCACACTTGATTAATTTGCCAGCCAGTCACGTCAGATGACTCAGCTATGACGTAGGCGCTGATCTTTGTCAGCGTGTCTGTGTGTGTGTGTGTTGCAGCTCAGTGGGAGCATGATGAGTCTGTTCAGCTCTGGAGATTTCGGGATGGTGGAGGTGAGGGGCCGTATCCAGTTCTCATTGGTTTACGAGACGAAGAAGGAGGAGCTGCATGTGAAAGTTTTCCGCTGCGAGGACATCGCTTCAGGGCGCAACAACCGCTCTGACCCGTAAGTGACAGCACATGCATATACGTGAATATGCATATCGCAGTGGCAACGTTGCAGTCCCCATCAGTCATATATATAATGTTTGTGTGTGTGTGTTTCGCAGATATGTTAAAACCTATCTGTTGCCGGACAAGTCGAGTCACAGTAAGAAGAAAACTTCAGTGAAGAAGAAGACACTCAACCCGGTCTATGATCAGACACTCCGAGTGAGACTCTCTCTCATTTACATGTTACATAAAGTCGCAGCCTCCATCAGCTGTTTGTCCTCCAGCAGCTGCTTGTCCTTCAACTCTCCTCCACATGTCTTGCAACATGCATTACAGCCACTTGAAAGGAGATGTCCTTTCAACAAATGATCAGATTTAAAGTCAATACCTCGTAGCTTTTGAACTGTTGATAGGTCGCAGAATACTTTGTCCTGCCCTTCCATACTGTTAAGTATCTGTCTGAATCCGACTATATGATTTCAGTATAAAGTGAGGATTGGGGAGCTGCGGAGTCGGACCCTGAACCTGTCGGTGTGGCACGCCGAGGCCCTCGGGAGGAACGTGTTCCTGGGTGAGGTGGAGGTGGCTCTGGATCTCTGGGACTGGACCTGCACACAGCCACTGTGGCAGGACCTGCAGCCACGAGTAGGGACCATAAACTATAAATGACTCACATGCAAATACACACCCATGTAGTCGCATAAGTTAGCATGTGTGATTCAATGCTCCCGGACTAATATTTACCAAAAGAAATATGGTGCCTGCGTGTACATTTGCTTGTTTGTCGGTGTAGCAGCACTTTTAGCAGCTTTGTCAAAGATGAGTAATACAAGGAGGAGCCTCTTGTGTCTGGGAGAGCTGAAGGGAGAGGAAGACACACTGTGAATATAAACTAAGGTTTTATGTAACCGTAATCTTTTACTGCTTCCTCACTTCTTTCTGTGTGCCCTCCTTTTCCTCCTTGGTCTTTTCCTCTTCTGCTCGCGTTTCTCTCCTGTCGTCACAGGTTAATTTGAATCTAGACTCCATCAGCAGCCGTGGGACCATCATGCTCTCTATTAAGTTCATCCCAGACAAATCTGAGGGTGAGCAGGACGCATACATTAAGGATGCACAATATGTCCCACCTTAATATCGCAACCATATCAGTTTGATATGTTTTCTGTGTGTGTGTGTGTGTGTGTGTGCGTGCGTGTGTGTGTGTGTGTGTGTGTGTGTGTTAAGGTAATGGTCTCCCCCTGACAGGAGAACTTTACATCTGGATCCGGGAGGCTCAAGGCCTCCTGACCAACAAAGGAAGCGGTATAGACTCATACGTTAGAAGGTATGTCAGCTCGGCATCATAATTGCTGATGTTTTGTCATCGATTATCAACTGATACCAGCAAGTATATTGTCATCTCCTAAATTCAGCAAGAAACAAAGAAGATTTTTACTGTTTTAATTTAAGGTTTTAAATACACTGAAGTTAGTTTACTTCCCGACCAACTGTTTAAACATGACCATATTTTAAAAGACAGTGATCTTTTCAAAATAAAACCCCAAATTTAGTAAAAAAAAAACTTAATGTTAAAGATATTAAATATATCTTTAACATTATATATATAAATATCTTTATTGAACTGTGTGTGATTGACCCAAAAACGTTACACAAAAATCTTCACCAAAACAAAATGCACATGGTCATTCTGTCTTGTATTATGGTAAAACATAATGCATAACAGTGTTTCAGTTTCAAATTACAAAAAACACTGACCGTCAATGGATTTCTCATCCTCATTTTTAAACCCACAATTTAAAAACTCACATAATGCGTTTGTTTCACAATTCACCACCATTCTTAATCGTATCCTATTTTAAAATCCCACAAGCTACATACTCCCGGATGCAAGCAGACAAAGTGGTCAGAAGACGCGTGTGGTGAAGAACTCCATCAGCCCCACTTACAACCACACCATGGTGTACGATGGCTTCCACTCCAGCGACCTGAGAGAGGCCTGCGCCGAGCTGATGGTCTGGCAGCGCGAAGGGTTAAAGAGGAGCGTCTTGGGAGGGATTCGTCTGAGCTGTGGAAACGGTGAGGGTCTCTACGCTGTTCGTTTTAACACTTTTATTTATATTGTCATCAAGGTTAATGGCGAAAGACAAATTCACCTTCACATCCTGACATTTGGATATGTGGCATCTTTGCTGACATACAGGGGGTTTTGTATTCAGTATAAACTGTTTGCATTTCAAACTAAGAGCTGCTTTTGCTCCTGTAATAGGTTGAAAATGCCATGCATTTAGTTTTTTAGTTTAACAGATACCCCCCCTGTTTTTGAAAGACAACTGAACCATTCTAACAGTTTTTCATGACAATTATACTCCACGTCAGTAGGTGGCGCTAAACAGGAATTGGTTTATGTTATGTGTGTATGAGAGATATTCATGGTGTGTGTGTAATCAGAGTAGCGTGTGTATGAGTCAGTGTAGGAATTTATGTCCAGTGAATGTGTTTCAGTCTTGTTAATTGATGGATTAATTAGTCAACCAACGAGTTGTTTGTTCCCATCCGGGCTTTGAGCCAGTTGATTTTGAGAGGGAGTAGACCAACCATCTCCCTACTCAGCTCCAGCTCCGTCTCCACAGTGGCTGCTGCCTCAGGGTGGGACTCACAATACTGCACCACGTACTTGTAGTTATCTAGAGATTTGTTGAGGTTTTCCAGCTGATCAGAGGGTGGAGAGCTAATGATGTGGCCGTACAGTCGCGCTACTCTGAAGCGAGCCACCAGAGCTGGTCTGAGCACCTCCTCCTCCAAGTGCTCCGGAACCTTCCCTTCTGGAGAACATAGAGAGTCTAAGAACATTTGGAAGTACTTTGCAGATGAAGAGCAGAGGTGGTTGAATTTCGTAACGGTGTGGCTATCTAGCGACTGTGTATCAGCTTGTCTGTTGGCCAGCATCAGTTTCAGGTCCATCATTTCACTGTAGATCTCTGCCAACTCAAACATCAACTGCCTGCGGATCATTAGGTAGTACCGGGAATTTAAGTCATTACAGATGGTCTCTAACATATCAACTCTTTGTTTGTGCATTTTGCAGCGTTGCTCCAAATCCTCCTCAAAGAAAGCTAGGGCCCTGAATAGAGCGCTGTAGTCCTGCAAAATCTCTACATGGTCCGTCACATATCCATCCATCTGAAAGTATTCCTTGGCCTGTGTGGCATAATTCTGTCCCACTAGAAACACAGCTCTGGCCTCAGTTAAGTCCAATGGGCACAAACAACAAACCTTTTCTTCCAGGCTAGCGATGGAGTCGAAGGTGTCTTCAGAGCCAAACAGCACGGCGCTCTTCCTGCCTTTCTCTTCCTCCTCCTCCTCTTGTCTTCTTGCTCTCTTCGACTCTTCTTGACGATCAGTATCCAGCTCTCCAATGTTGTCCTCAAGCAGCTTCTTAGCATCCTCCAGGAGGTTGAGGCAGTATTTGATCCAACATCTCGCAATATCTGCTCTCTTTTGTCTGAGCTGCTCCCTACACTCACTCTCTGTCTCACTTTCCTGTGCTGCAGCCTCAGAAGGAGCCTCTCCTGCCAAACCTGCTACGACAGTAGCTGCTGATAGGCAATGTCTGCCTTCCATGTAGTGGCCCTTAGTGATGTAATACTGTGATAGTGAAGCAGCGTTCAGGGCCCACTCCATCGGACTGAACTCTTTTTAACTTTAACTGTCTCTGCAGGGTGCTGTGACAGTAGGTGGCTGCTCGCTCATTTTGACCAAGGTTTTTATAGACTTGAGCAAGGTAGTACATGGTATGAGTGTAGGCCAACTCAAACCTCTTGGTCCTTTCCTGATGCGTGAGCAGGTTCTCCTCAGTAGTGAAGTACTCCGTCATGTCAGTGGGAGGACTGCCATCCTCCTTCATATATCGAAGGTAGATGGATTCTGCTGTTTCCAGGAATCCCTGAGCTGTCTCTGTCTCGTCCCATCCGGCTGACAGGATGCCCAGCTGGTTCCGGGCGTTGATAAACAGCGACACATTGTCGGACGACGCTTTGCATCTGCCCAGCAGATTCAGGCAGTTTGTCAGATGCTCCTGTCCGGCTGACAGCTCCTCCGTGTCGAGGTGGTTGACGCCCAGGTAGTACTCCACCGCCCCGAGCTGAGCAGCCCGCAGCCCCGCCGGAGAGTCGCCGGAGAGTCCCCACTGACCGACCCCATCATCCCTCTGCCCGTCCACCGACTGCTCCACGGGCAGCTGCGCGCTGCCGCCGCCGTCCTCCACCTCCTGCTGGTCCTCACCATCACCGGCTTCGAAACACTTGAGCGCAGAGTAGATCTCATGGAGCAGCTCCCGGGCCTTGTACTTGGAGCGGAACGGCTCGTTCTCTGGGTCTTTTCGTGATTCCACCTCCGTCAGGTTTTGGGCGTTGGTGAATATGTCGCAGATCGCTCTCCACTCATCACTGCGAAGGGACGCCATGTTGCTCCTCTTCTTCCTCTGTGACATAAAAGGTAGTCAGTTTCACTACTAATTCAGCCTGTAACCTTGGTTACTGTGGCCATACTAATAACAAAAGCTGGTGAGCGGTAGAGAAGGTATTCACTTTGTACGACCAACAGGCTGCTTTTACTCCTCAGAATTCAGACGCTGCCGCTGCACATCAACAGAAATAATCCTGCTGCTAGCACGACGTCATTAGATTGACATGACCAAACTGATGTTGGTTTATTAGACGTCATAATTTCCATGATGCAGGTTTTATCCAGTCAAACCTGTGTACTTTATTCAATTCATTGAGGAGTCACACTGTGTACACTAGACACTGTATGTAATGATATTAAACCAATGAAATATTACACTCTGCCAGAGCCAAAGAATGTAGGCAAGGTCAGAGCTCTTCTAGGTTTTCTAGGCTATTATCTAACCTTCATACAGGACTTTTCCCGGATACCCAGACCACTGTTTAAACTCATCGTGAGTGAGTCTAGCCAGACAGCCAGCTCAGTTAGATCTGGCCAAGCCAAAGGGGTTACAAAGTGGTCAGTTATCATCCAAGACCCCTGTCCAGTGGACACCAGAACACAGTGCTGTGGTATCGCGCCTTGTTGACATGCTCATCAGTCCACCCATATTGACCTATCCAGACTTTAATTTGCCCTTTGTCCTCCACACTGAAGCATTAAATGAAGGTCTGGGAGCTGTGCTCTATCAACAACAGGGAGAAAAACTCTGTGTCATTGCATACGGGTCCAGGACCCTCACTCTGGCAGAAAGAACTATCACTTTCTTGTTAATTATTATTTATGTATTTGTCATTTCATTTTTGTATTAGTTTTGTATATTAAAATGAGTTCGGTCTGAGTAAGACGCTAAACGTAGTCTCCTCCCTTCTTAAATCCACAGAGACTAGGTCCATGTATCTATTGGTTACGCAGCACTCCCTAGAATGTGTAACCTTTGCTGCTGGTCCAGATTTCCCCTAGGTCTGGTGCCGGAAACACTCCCATAAATTTAAAACACATCACAAACTCTTTGCAGCTTAGTACTTTTCTAAGGAGTAGAAGCCAACAGTAATTTAGAATATCATAATTAGTATAGGTTTACAAGTAGAGGCTGAAACAGTTGGCATGAGAAAGGAGTAAACCTTAATTATTTATGATCAACTTACTGAACGACCTCATCAAATCAACAGAGGTGCTTGTACTGCAGATACACAGCAGTTTCTATCAATCACCTGCATGTCTGGGTTTTTCCGGCATTATAATTATGCATCCGTGAAAAATGGGAAGGTAGACTCATTACAGAGACTCCTTCCTGTTTTAGTGAGAATATTATAGTTAGGGTGGGAACCATCCCTCTTTTCACCTACAGTTGTGTGTTGGAATGTAAATGGTGACTGTATTATTTATCCAGTGCCTCACTTTGCTTTGCATTCTGTTCACTTGGCATTTCAGGCATTTCAGAGGGTCATGTCATCAGAGAGAGGTCATTTCTAGGTCTATTTTCTCAGTAGGACATGCATGGTTCACAACTAAATAGTAATTGAAAATCATATTTTGCTCCAGTTTCATTGTCTGTATCTGTCTTTATGTCACAAACATAAATATTTGCAACGCTTCCTGCACCTGTTTCAGAGTAAGAGCAGCATTTCTGTTGACTTGTTTTAACACGTTTTTTATTGTTATTTCAGGACGGGACGATGCACAGCTTTATATTTATATTTAGTGTCCTGGCATTTAGTACATTCCCATTAGAGTGCATACCCTACCTTTATTCGAGTTAATAATGAATGAGGTGATGTTTTTGTTTTGAACGACAGGTCAGAGTTATGGCGAGGACGTCAGCTGGATGGACTCCACTGAACAGGAGGTCACCGTGTGGACGTCCATGATTGAAAACCCAAACCACTGGATCGACGCCATGCTACCGATCAGGACTAACCTAGCGCACCGGTCTGAGTGACTAAGTGACGCACACTGACGCACAAAACACACACTGACAGGCAAAAAACGGTCGGTCTGAAAGAACTCTCAGCACAAAAGCACATTTAACCTCTTTGTCACAATGATACACACATACACTTGGTTATTTCGACACACACATGGAGACAGTAGCGGTGCAATATTGTGAATTAATGGGGTAGATCAGAAATACCCAAACTGTCCTCGTTTCAAATGTCTTATTTGTATATTTTTTCCCTA
This sequence comes from Limanda limanda, assembly GCF_963576545.1. NCBI lineage: Eukaryota > Metazoa > Chordata > Actinopteri > Pleuronectiformes > Pleuronectidae > Limanda > Limanda limanda. The sequence goes on along the minus strand of NC_083654.1, from coordinate 11,834,908 downwards.
TTTGACAAAAGGGCATTTGTAATAGTGTTCTGATTTACTTACTTATATTATATTAAGGTGAAATAAGTTTAGAAAAATGTTTAATGTTTAGAATTCAATTACCACAGGCTAATTTACTGTTATTGTTTGATATTTATTTCTAGTCTTATCTCAACAATTTCAATCACTCTTGAATACATGTGTGTCAAATGGCACTAATAGCACTAATCCCCGATCTCTTTCAACCTGAGGAACTGTGAGGATTCATATGTTTAGGTGTCATCACTATTACTGGATGTGATGGAAAAATCGATTCGCTTTTACTTTTAATGGAGTCGCTGACTACCACCTTGTGGTCAGACCCTGTAGGTATTCTCTGTAATTCATTAAGCAAATAAGAGAGAGAGAAAAAGGTCAAGAACACAAAAATATGTTATTTGGCCATTCGTTGTTTCCATCTTCCACTTCACTCATCAAAAGAAAGCAGAGGTTCATTAGTGCACCATTTATTTTAAGAGCCAGAACTCCTGTCCAGCAGAGGGTGTCAATTGGTTTCTAAATAAAGTCTTACTAAATGTGTTTGTGTCTTGTTAGTCATGAATCTATTTTAATGTAAGGTCACATCAGAGTTTCTTAGGATTCGTCTGGCTCCAGTTGGCAGCTGCCCACTTTGCCCTTTCAGTTTTTTGCTTTTATAGGTTTATACAACTTGATTCCAAGAACAATGAGTCAGTGTCTTTTTTTTTAATACATTTTTAGAAATCACACTAAACAAAAATTACAGAACTTGTCTTGTAATCATCATAGACCATTAAAAATGAAAAATTGAAGGCGAATAACAGGAAAAGGGTAAAAAGCAAAGCAGGTAAGCCAGCCTGTATCAATATTGCTGTCCATGCAGTCATGGTCAGTTAACTGAATTCATACAAATACTGAAGACATGAGAATAAAACCAGTAGCTGCTTTTTGTGTACAGGTTTGTTTTTCATTTGTCTAGTATATGCACCGATGCTTTTACACCATAGAAGTTAAAGGAGTAACAATGAGTTTCTTTTAAATGTTCCTATGAATGTTAGTGTATTTAACTAAGAGTCCTTGGACCATGCCTATGAAGTCCCGTCATAAGGAAAACTATTTGGCCAGAGTCAACACATAAAGTTACGATAACAACCTATGATAGTAAATAAAACTGTAAAGGGTTTATATGCAATGGAAAAGTAAAATTGTGTGTCTCTCTTTGCTGTCTTGTAACACAAAAACACTGAACACATATTTTCAGCCTAGAGAGAACATAATTATAAATGAGAGTGTGCCTGATCCTACTGTAACTAAAAACTTTGTTGCTTTAAGGGTATTTACATCTACTTTGGTATAGTTGTAGTCAATAAATTGTGACATGAGCAGTAGCATCTCTGGTCATCATTGCTATCACAGTTAGTCACCATCTTATGTAGCGTCTAAGGCAGAAAGACAGTCTTTGAGTTCTTACCTATCCATAGATACCAATGTCCTGCATATGGATCCTGTGGAGCCTTTCTTAATTCATTCTGAGTCCAACCCTCAAGAGCTAACAAACTATCTAATAAACTATCATAAACCTGTATATATCCCATTAAATAAATCATAAACACCCACAGACAGTGCAGCAATAGTGACAGTTGCCTCTAAACAGTGTGGCATCAAAGGAAGCTGCCCTTAAACAGTGCGGCATCAAAGGCAACGGCCTTAACACAAAGTTTCTGTTGCCGCCCGAAGTCCCTATTTGAATTTCTGCTGCCACGATTTGAGTTTGCCCTGACTGTTGTCCTGTTTCCAAACATGGCGCATATATCTCTCATGAAGAGAAAGGCAATCCATGCTTTAGCGGAAACTCTGTCTAAAACAGTGGAGCACTGTGAGTACAAACATCTGTCTGATTAGCTCTGGGTAGGCTAAGCTAAGCTAAGCCATGGTTTCCGTTACACGCTGCTACTGTGATTGTTTAAGTGACCCTGAGAACTGAGGCTAATATTATAGATGGGAGGTGAAAAGTGATCCATTATTGTTTTGGTTGCAGTCAATGAGGTAGAGGTGGAGGTTCTGATCGGACTGTACCATGAGCTGCTGGGGGAGTCAGCTGCTCGGGGCAGAGCAGTCACAGGTCTGGACAAAAACAGGTTCAGGACTTTCCTGTACAACAGTTTCGGGATGACTGACGACATTATCATGGCCGGAGGTATTCTGTGTGATACTATATATTTATATTTGTATATTTGCTTGTGCCATATTAATATCTAATGCCTGAGTTTACTTGAAATAACAATATTTCTATAGTTCATGTTTTGAATATTACTATTTACTATTGTAAACTTTAAGACTTTTGCATGCTCAAGTTACCTGCTATCATCCTAATAAAAGTCTCAAGCTTTTGTTAGCTTAGCATTTAGAAATAACTGCAGCTGACCACTCTCTTTTTGACCTATAATATGTACCAAACTACTGAGATACTTCTTAGAGGATTTGGAAATGATTTTAAATGAATTTATGGACCTGTGAAATAAAGCCTTGCCTTAGATTCACTAATAACCTGCAGCACTTTGGACGCCCCTGCGCTAGTGGCTGTTTGATGACCTGAGCATCACTGATTATCTGTCCTGCAGTTTTCAGGACATTTGACAAAGACAACGACAGATTCGTGAATGAGAAAGAGTGGGTCGAAGGACTTTCCGTTTTCCTCCGAGGGACCTTGGATGAAAGAATAAAATGTAAGCTGTCAGACTCACATATAAAAATCCGTCTCAAGTTATTATCCACGTAATAACTCTTGTCTTTATGCTTATAGTCTGCTTCAATGTGTACGACTTCAGCGGTGACGCCTTCATCTCAAGGGAGAAAATGTTTCATCTGCTGAAGAACAGCCTCCTCGGGCAGCCCTCAGAGGAGGACCCAGACGAGGGAGTCAAGGAACTGGTGGAGATGACACTCAAGAAGATGGTGAGGGGATACGGTTACAGCTCTAACCCTATACCATCATGTTATATTGGTGTAATGTGTTAAGTAACTTCTGCAGACCACAACGACTCAAACCTCAAAACTAGCTTGAACTATTTTATAGGACCACAAGTCATTTTATTCTCAGTTCTCTCATTAAACAGATTTGGAAGATGGCAGTGTGCACAGATGCAGAGATTTTATTCTCCCTGAGGTGGATTTGTTTTAAACCAGAGAGGTCCTTAGAAACTTGCACTTCCAGACTGTTAACAAGCTTTTATCCAAGTGCCATTGCAATTAATCCATATTGCCAGTTTTTTCATATTCATTTATTAGACTGTCATGTTTCTACTTGTCTATATATTAGATTTTATACCACTGGGACACTTAATTGCTTTGTAAACTGTAAAATGACAATAGGTAGGTATTTTTCTTTAACACTTTTTGTTTACCTACGACTGCTTGCTTAAAAGGCTGCTGTGAAAAAACTCTATTGTCATTTTTTTCCTATGGGCAGGACTATGACCACGATGGGCGGTTGTCATTTGGAGACTTTAAGAAGGCAGTGAAGGAAGAGAACCTGCTACTTGAAGCTTTTGGAAACTGTCTCCCTGAAACCACAGTAAGAAGGAAGTAAAAGATGATGAGAAATGTATTGACGAACATTTTTTAAGTCAGAAGCTTACTTACTGACTTTCTATTTTTCTTCCTTTCCAGAGTATTGCGAAATTCGAGCAGCAAGTATTTCAGAAACAAGCGAAACCATGAAGAAATCATTTTCATGTTGGATTTCAGAGGAATCATTTTTCAATAAAAACTATATCGCTGTTTTGCATTGATATGAAACATTTTTCAATAAAAAACCGTTGCCACAAGAAACCGAGCTGGTGCGATCAAATCCGACGACGTGGTTTCATCTTTTTCTTCACTGGTTTGACGTCAAGAACTGATTCCACCTGAGAAAGATCTCCAATCTATGCAGTAAAAATGTTTGATATTCAGTATATAGGGGGTCAGAGAGGTCCTGGCCACAGGCATATCAGTCTCTCTCTGATCTTATTGAGCAAAGTGTTTTTATAGTACTTTGAAATATCCAGAAATGAACTGGTTTGATTGTACACATGTTGGTCTTTACTTTGAAAGATTTCCAATCTATACAGTAAAAATGTTTGATATTCAGTATATAGGTAGTCAGAGAGGTCCTGAACACAGGCATATCAGTCTCTCTCTGAACTTATTGAGCAAAGTGTTTTTACAGTACTTTGAAGTATCCTGAAATGATCTATTCCACAGTGAAAATGTTGGACTTTACTTTGAAAAATCTCTTAATCTATACAGTAAAAATGTTTGATCTTCAGTATGAGCAAAGTGTTTTACAGTACTTTGAAATATCCAGAAATCAGCTACTTGCAGCTAAAAATGTGTGACTTTTATTTTGTAAAATCTCTAAATTGATACAGTCAAAATTCTATTCATGAAAATGACACGTGAGACGATATATACTTCTTGTGAATATCATCCAATCCATTTCGTTTTCAATTATGCATTTTGTATATGCTCCATGTCAACAGTTTATTTTGAAAAAATGCTTCGGATAAGTTTACCATAAATGTCAGTATATGCGCGCAGTAAAATTTCTGTGTCGGCTGATTTGACCACAGTTCATTGTCTACCTTGTTGCCATGGTGACCTCGTGTGTCTACAACACAGCCTTCGGAGGAGCCGCAGACTGAAAATAAAAACTCTGGATCTGACGTGTCCTGACCTTTCAGACCCTGAACATGTCACAGATGACTGCTATGAAGAGAAAGTCGCTCCACACTCTGGCAGAAACTCTGTCAAAACAAGTGCAGCACTGTGAGTACAAACATCTGTCCAATTAACCAACTAACTAGGCTAAGCTAAGCTACATTTTCCGTTACACGCTGCTACTGCGATTGTTTTAAATGAGCCCGAGATCTAAAGCTAATGCTATCGATGGCAAGTGAATAGTGATGCAACTATTGTTTTGGTCCCAGTCAGTAAGACAGAGGTGGAGGGTCTGATCGGACTGTACCATGAGCTGCTGGGGGAGTCAGCTGCTCAGGGCAGAGCAGTCACAGGTCTGGACAGAAGCAGGTTCAGGACTTTACTGTACAACATGTTTGGGATGACTGACGACATGATCATGGACGGAGGTATTCTGTGTAATACTATATATCTTTATTTGGGCATGTGCTTGTGCCAAATTAATACCTCATACCTGACCTTCCTTGAAATAACAAGATTTTTATAATTCATGTTTTAGTTCTGAGACATATTTTATCTTAAGTGTATTCTTAAAACTTCTTAATCAAAGTTTTTTCAAATGATTGACAACGGATCTTATTTCAGCTGACCAGTCCTATTACTGTAACCTCTGCTTTTGATATTTCCTTTGATTGTTTGAAGACTTTTGCATTTTCAAGTTGTCTGCTTTCATCCTAATAAAAGTCTCATCATATCTGTCGTGAAGTTTTCAGGACATTTGACAAAGACAACGACAGCTTCGTGAATGAGAAAGAGTGGGTCGAAGGTCTTTGCATTTTCCTCAGAGGGACCTTGGATGAAAAAATTAAATGTAAGCTGTCAGACCCACATATAAAAATCCGTGTCAAGTTATTATCCAGGTAATAACTCTTCTCTTTATGCAGACTGCTTCAATGTGTACGACTTGAACAGTGACAGCTACATATCAAGGGAGGAAATGTTTCAAATGCTGAAGGACAGCCTCATCAGGCAGCCCTCAGAGGAGGACCCAGACGAGGGAGTCAAGGAACTGGTGGAGATGACACTTAAGAAGATGGTGAGGGGATATACGGTTACAGCTCTGACCCTAAACATCATGTTATATTGGTGTAATGTGTTAAGTTATTTCTGCAGACCACAACAACTCCAACCTCAAAACAAGCTTGAACTATTTTATAGGACCACAAGTCGTTTTATTTGATTTATTTTTTCCTATTGGCAGGACTATGACCACGATGGGCGGTTGTCATTTGACGACTTTAAGAAGGCAGTGAAGGAAGAAAACCTGCTACTTGAAGCTTTTGGAACCTGCCTCCCTGACGCCACAGTAAGAAGGAATAAAAGGATGATGAGAAATATATTTACGTACATTTTTTAAGTGAGAAGTTCTTAATATTATAATCTGTTTCTCTTCCTTTCCAGAATATCGAGAAATTTGAGCAGCAAGTATTTCAGAAACAAGTGAAACCATGAAGAAATCATACAATGTTGGATTTTCAGATGTACATTTTTTAATAAAAAACTATATCGCTGTTTGTATTGACATGAAATTTGTTTAAATAAAAAACAGTTGCCACAAGGAACCGAGCTGGTGCAATCAAATCCGACGACGTGGTTTCATCTTTTTCTTCACTGGTTTGACGTCAGGAACTGATTCCACCTGAGAAAGATGAAAGGGATTTTAACTGATCTGAATTAGGAAATCTAGACTATGTTGAAGAAATAATGTCGTTTGGATCAGTTCAGATTATAGGTTACCTGTTTCATTGTGGTTCTGATGAGGCTGACTGTTGTGTTCAACGATTCGTCCTCCATGTCCAGTTTAGGTGGTTCAGGAAGCTTTGGCCCAATCAAAGGCTCATTTTCCCCAGAAACATCAGTCTGTGTTTGGCTTGGAGCCTCTTGTATTTTGCGTTTCCTGTCCTCCAGGTGTGTGGTCCTCGGGACAAATCTGGCTGCAGGAGCCGGTTTTGGAGTCAGTCTGTGTTCTGTGTCTCTTTCTCTGTCTGAAGAGGTTTGACTGAAACTTAAAGCCTGCGCCGGCTGCTGTCTTGTGTCGATTATGGCATTATGTAATGTCCCCATTTTATCTTCTGTTTGTCCTTTCCAATTTAGATTTTTATGTCCATAATAATGACTTTCCTGAGGAGGTAATGGCAGTAAGTGAAAGCCTGAATGATGGCTGAACTTTATATTCTCTCCTGTATTATCATTTTTGGGCCTTCGATCGGGTCTGGGGATGATCTTCTCTGATGTGGTGGATGTTGTGGGCTCCTCCTTTTCTGCCTCCTTCTGTTCCTTTTCTCTCACTTTAAATGAGAGGGGAAAAAAGACAATGATAATATTGAGGTTTCAATTAAAACTGGTAATAACATTTGAAATGCACCAGTGTATTGAAAGATAAGTTTAAATTCTAAAAAAGCAGATAAGCACATAGATGAGATCTACATACTTCTGTATTTATTTTTCTAAAACATCTTGTATTAATTTTTTTTATTATTATTTAGTAAGTCCATAATTGATTTTGAACTTTACCTATATTCTGAACAGCCCTTGTTATATATCTCTTTCGGTCCTGCAGTTTAAACCTGGTGTCCTCTACACTCTCATATTCTGGGACGTAGCAAACATGGAGCAAACCACCATAGAAACTCTTCTCATCCATGTGTCGTTTGGCTGCTCTGAAAAATAAAAAAAGGTTATTGGAACAAAAAGAAATTGCAGTTCTATTCCACTTAGCCAGTACAGTATAATGATAACAGGGTTGAGTCGGATCGTGAACCTGGCACTGGTGAGTTTCTGGAACTTGACCAGGTAGACCTCGGTGAACTCCTCAGCAGGGTACTCGTCCAGGGGCCTGTACTCCTCCACAGCTCCGTACAGGGCACATCGCTGGATCAGCTCCGGCATCACTCCGATGGCGGGGACTCCTTGGACCATCAGGTATCGGGACTCTAAATTGATGGTGTACACCTGATGATGATACACAAGACAAGTTATCAAAGGATGCCAGGTCATCAAAACACCCCTTGGCTGAGGTCTCTCTGTTTGCCCAGTAATGCGGGGGGATAAAGACGTTTTATTCTTTGAGCAACTGCTTTTATAATTTGGGAAATTTCACATCCACAACAAGAGATGGACAGACGTTCAACAATCAAGGGCTGCATCAATATGGCACCAAGGGGAAAAAAAGAAGGCAATTAAAAATGAGGTTGTTTGGAAAAGACTTATGAGCTGATGCTAAATGATTCAGGAAGTTTGACATTTTAATCCACTTTCTTAATTTTAATTTACTTATTTTTTTAGTTCCTTTCTCATTCTCTTTCTGATTTCAATTCAACGTTTGGAAATGTAAGTCAAGTTTGAGAAGATTTTACTGTAGAATTTTTGAGAAAATTAAAGGGTGCTTTATCACTATGGCACTCAAATCATGCAGATTTGATATTATTAAAAAAAAACGATCCTCGAGAGGTGATGAGCAGATATTTCCCCTCACTCTTCTTCATGCTGACCTGCAGACAGTGGGGGGGTGGTCACCATGAACGATAGTGAGGTTAAATATCTGTGTCACATCTCAAGTATTTAAACAAATAGATATATTAAATCTGATCTTTAAATTTAATCTTGGTTTTATCAAAACGACAGAGCACATAACCAGCGTGTAGCTCGGGGGTCTCTGATCTTCACACCCAGTGTTTTCCTTGCTGACGTTGTCTCACCTTCACCGCTTTGTCGTTTCTTCCCTCTCGGTACTTTGGTCTAGAAATACAAACTTTTCTCTGTTCGTGATGTTTATAAACCGCCGGAGTATCCCAACAGGTCGAGCTGCTTCCTGATGATGCCGCCATGTTTCTAAGAAACACAATTCCGTTCGGCACACTTCAAAATAAGAGCGCCTTCTCGATCACCAACCCCTTGCCTTTGATGCGTACCGGCGTGAAATGTCTTATTTTGAAAAGGATCTAGCTCAGTATCTTCTCCTTTAGTCTGACAGGGCAGACTGGCAGAGTCAGAGACATCGATCAAGCATGAACTTGTTGCACTTGTGACGTTAGCAGTGGAACCTGTCCTGCTGTCCGACAGCTGCTCAGGCGCTGCAGACATCATGTTCAGTAACCAGGGCATTCAACCGGTGACTGTGGTCTTTAACAACACAAAGAACTGCTTCCTTCACCTCCCAGCGAGGCTGATATCCCACCTGTCCCTGAGAGAGGTAGGTTAGCTCACAGCTAGCTGCACAGCTCCCAGTATCCTCCAGGAAGTATCAGTGGAAGTTGAGCCTTGGTTAAACAAACACTGTTCACGTAAACAATGTGTCAGCGACAGTAGTGTGACTGTGTGCGTGGTGTGCGTTTCCTTTGTTTTTAAACGTACTTAAATTCGCTGTCAATTACTTTCTAACAATCTAGTGAGAGTCATCTCTCACTGTCTGCGTTTCATTATTATTATTATATATTTATACCGCATTAAATTCGTTATATTGAAACGTTTCAGGCCATTATATTGACCCTGCGACCTCAGACTATACGTTAATTATAAACATCAAAGATTAAAGACAAACAAGTTTATATTAAAAAGGAATTAAGGGAAAATTGAATGTCACATTATGAGTTTGTTATCATCATTATACTATGTAATATCACATTTTATTATAATACTCATTGGTGCTATACTATTTGCAGTGTGGCTTCATAATTCATGTATACATTTATACTAACATATCAGTTAGATAAATGCAAATGCAAACATCTGGGGACAGATTAGAGTTGTGTTCTATTAGCCAGTGATTTCACTCATGTACATGTTTGGGGGCAATAGAAAAGCGATCGACTTATCAAAGATGCCAGTTGTGTGGTTGTAGTATTTTCACTATTGGTTTCCATTTTGACACAAATGTTTTTGGAGTAGTTCTCCTGCAGCCTCACTTGGTGGTGACAAAGCTCTGCACCAGACACAGGGCAGCAGGAGACCTGGTGGATGCCAATGCATTCTTGCAAATGATCGCATTGTCTTGTGTTCTGTTCTGTTCTGGTCTTCAGCATCTTCTTAAAACTATAATGAATCCTATCTTTCAGTTTACCGTTGTCTGATGTACTTTCAAAGAGCATTCATGAAGTAGCTCCCATGATATTTGTACAAACTGCCTATTTCTCTGTTTGCCTATTTGGCAATTACATGGGGAATCCTCCTGTCATATAGTTTAGGACATCATTGCACAGTAATAAAACCTGCATAGCTTTGTCATTGATTGTATTTTAGACATTGTACTTTGTCTTTGTTTCAGAACCAAGCTTTGGAGTTGTCCTGGGACCATGGGTCACCACTCTACCTCAGTTGGACACTAAACAGAACCCCCTCCAGCTATGACAGCCATGAAGTGGAGCTGTGTCGCCAACTAGGAGAAAAGTTGGGCCTGAAAGATGGAGAGCAGGTATTTCTCTGAAAAGAGGAATTTGTTCTGCACTATGCCCCCTTAAATAAATAGTTATTTCGTTATTTCTACACATCCCGACTGTCTTTACTTTAAAGTAATTGTCAATTGGTGACTATGGACTTTGTGTTTATATTATCCGGTTGTGCGGTTTCTCTCAGGGCTTCCTGAAACCATGTCACCAGGTCTCATCGGTGCATCAAGTATTTGTGGAGCCTCTGTCATCTGATGACTGGGAGATCCTGGTGGGTTAAAATTGCGATTTACAATAATGTGGAACCTTATGTTTTTATACAGGGTTGGGACCCTAAATCACTCTAAGGAGCACTTATGTAGCATTGCTTTTCTCTGTCTTACACCTCCAGGAGCTTCACAGTTCTGCACTGGAGCAGCAGCTGTTAGATCAGATCAGAGTGGTGTTCCAAGATGCTGTCTTCCCTGTGTGGGTGGACAGCCACACAGCCATCTACATCCGAATAGGTCAGAGTTAAAACAGCAATAATCTTTTGTCTATTTATTTTCTTTGATTTATCCAAAATTTGGAAATTCATTATCAATGGACAGCATTCATTAACACAATTTGATTTGCCTCTTAATTTCTGCAGCATCATTTTCGCCTTCTGTGCCCTATGGTCGCCTGGAGCAGTTCACAGAACTAGTCGTGTCTCCGAAGAGCCGTGCTGGAGTAAGTGACCTCAGAGGTTCTCCTGTGAGGAGCAGTGTGGAATCAAATCTTCAAATAGAGAACACGGATCTCTATTCACCCTCCTCCGGACAGTCTTTAGAAAATAATGCTCTTGTCCCTCAAAGCCACCAGTGGGGTGGCATAGCTGACCTGAGGAGCCTCCTGCGCTATATGATAAAGGGAACTTGTGACCCGATTAAAGAGCCACCACCTGTCCCTTGCATCCCTGCTATCTTTACTGACTCTATCTACAGAGTATGTGGTGCACCTCCTGACTCCCTTTGCACCATAAGCCACGCTGCAACCAGTGTTATTCATTTATTTCCATCGAGGCACCGACCAAATGCTGGATTCATCGGAGGTCAGTCTCTAGTGACATACGGTCTGCTCTCCAAAGTTCCTGCCCCTAAAGAAACAAGGGCCAGAGTCAAGCAGGCAATGGAGAAAAAGAAGAACACACAAGTTACCAAAGTTGATGCCTCTATGGAGGGGGGTGAGGACATGAAAGAAGAAGAGGTCATGGTGGTCAGGGTGGTGTACCATTGTGATGAGAAACTATACGGCAAACAAAGCAGTCTCAGAAAGGGAGAGATCCATAGTGGAAGAGTATGGGTAAGTTTTAACAGCGTAACTGCTGCTTCCATTCAAGCACCACTTATCAATGGCCCTTCTTACTTTGAAGTGGCTGCTGCCTTGTAAATTTTCATTACTTTTATGTTTTTTTTTCAGATCCCACAGCCCCTGGCCGTCAGGCTGAATATCAACCCACATTCAGTGGTTCGAATTAAGCCTGTAAAATCAAGTATCAAAGTTGCCTCCGCTATTCGTCTCCAGCCTCTGACACCACTGGTGAGTGCTGGAGTATTCATCTGCAGCTACATTTGGCTGTGAAATATCAAGCAAGCACATATTTTATTTGTTCAAAGCTGCATAAAATTGAATCGTCCTCCTTCCCTATGTTTTGATGATCTCTGACATTTACCCCTCAGCCCGAGGAGGACGACGAGGCGATCCAGACAGCTTTCCTCGGTTGGCTGCACACTCAGAGTCACGAACCTTTAGCCTGTCTGACTGCACGGTCTGGCACCATCCTCCTACATGGAACTGATGGTGACTCATTTCTACTCTTCCTGTAAAAGCTTTTCAGATATGCATTTACTAATTCCATAGACAAATCTGCACAATGTTTGTAATTATCTTCCCAAAATATTAAATATCAATCAGGCTAAAATCATAATGCACAGTTCAAAACGACAGTAAATTCAACTGCAATAATTTGTCACTGTTCTCCCCCTTGTTTCTCATTTATAGCAAAGTTAGAGTTCGCTTTAACTGTACTGAAACCAGAAGCAGCAAGTGATCCTGCTGACCAGCTGTTTTTCCTGGCACACACTCTCATTCAGAAGGAACACATACAGGTATTAACATGCACATGTTGTGTTCAGCACATCAATAGTCCAATGCAATGCAAGTTTTTCTTTGCATAATGCCTCGTACATAATGATAAAACAAAGTCTGGTGTTGTTCACTGTGGATCACATTCAGGTACACCGAGAGTCAGGGACCATGCCAGCTGTGAAAGCTGAAACACCAAACCCGGCCCTTCCCTCCCTCAGTGTCCTCGGGTAAGTCTGCAGCTATTTCTGAGCCTGTGTAGGATTTAAACAAGGACCTTCTCCAGGATTAGTTTCTCTTTACATCTTTCTCCAGTGGGATTGATGAGCTTAGTACGACTGGATTTGAGTTCATCTCCTGCTGCCTCCTGGGTAGTCCCCTTTCACGAGAGCTTGGTACCGCTGGTCAGGGTCTCCAAGGAGGAGCTCTACTCATCACTGGTGCTAAGGTATTGCTTTACATAACAATAATGAGAATATTTAAATACTGTTGCTGACAACACAACATTGTATTGTATTTAAGGTTTATAGGGAATTTAAAGAACTATATATCGTTATTTTGGCTCTCCTTACAGGGAAGTGGGAAGAGCACTCTTTCCCAAGCCCTCTGCAGAAAAGCTAGAGAAGATTTAGATGCCCATGTGGAGGTGGTGGACTGCAGAAAGCTACAAGGTCAATACTCTATGTAAACACTTGATAATCAGTTTGTTCCAAAAACATTATTTAAGAGAAGCCATCGTGAATTGACAAATTTCTGTTTTTAGGCAAAAGGGCAGAAAGTGTGAGACAGATGCTGCAGGACATTTTTGAGCAGGCAGAGTGGAAGCAGCCTTCAGTTGTTCTTCTTGATGACCTGGATCAAGTAACAGGGGCACCAACCTCACCAGAACACGAGCACGGCCCCGAGGCGCTGCTGCAACAGCACATCGCTCAGAGTAAGCTATACATCTTTCATTTGTATGTGTGTCTGGGGGATTTCTTGTCATACTGTATGATCAAAGACGGTATTGATAAATATTCCTGGCCTTGATATGAATTCTTCTTGTCTCTGTGCGGCTGTAGGTCTGAAGGATGTGGTGGATGAGGTGGTGGTTTACTCCAGCCTGGTGTGTCTGATCATCACCAGCCAGAGTGAGCACTCTCTCCACCCCTCGCTGACCGAAGTGCACGGGTCCCACTTCATCCAGAGATTTGTAAACATCCAGCCACCAGACCAGGTTATTACACACACGTACGCACTCACAGACATAGACTGATAAATGTTAAAAGGTCAGAAAGAAGAATTTGTGTGTTGTTGTTTTCAGGCACAGAGAGCAGAGATCCTGCGGCGTCTCATCCTCAACAGGTCTGGTCTGTCCGAGGAGACCTTACAGATTCTTGACCTGGGGGCTGTTGCCAAGGAGACGGAGGGCTACGCACCTCAAGATTTGGCACTGCTGTTAGAGCGAGCTGTCCATGCTAACACAGCACAAAGAGGACAAAGTGATCAGGGTAAGACACTAAAATCAATATATAATAAAGTCTTGTGTAGTCGTTTTTAAGCAAAAGCTAGTTTCTTGTGCCACTTTCACATTATTTGTTGTTGCTCTGCATTTCTCAGGTGTGTTTCTATCGTGGAGTGACTTGGCACAGGCTCTTAAAGGGTTCACGCCTCCCTCGCTGTGGGGGGCAGACCTCCACATCCCAAGTGGAACTGGGCTGGAGAGGGTGGGGGGGCTGAGAGAGGTGCGGCAACAGCTCATGGACACAATACTGCTCCCCGCCAAGGTCAGTATCGGAGCAGCCGATCAAATCAGGCAGTCGAATGAATGGAAGCTTCACTTTATCAAACAGGATAAATAGACTTAATGAAATGAAATTGCAAAAGTTAATGTGATGACAATTTATTGTTCATTGAGCACCATAAATGTTACTGATTGTTTTAGATAAACAATTAAAAGTCTCAACATTAATGAGAGTAGCAGCAGATAGGATGGAAATAAACACATTCATTTCAATTAACTGATGCTAATTTGTTTAAGTGATTTATTTATGTCATTATCTTATTCAGATTACGTTTAATTTCAATTTATCAGTTTTATTTCTGCCTTTCTTTAACACAACAATAATTGTTTCAACAAACGTTCTTTTAACTTGTATGATAGAAAATATGAAAATGATTCATGTGTTTCTCTCAAACATATAAGGCAGAATTTAGTCTTTATTAATGGATTCCGAAAAAATAGAAGGATCATTTATTACATAGTTTCTATCTAATTATCCACCTTCCACATGAGCCACTGTAGTAAGCCCAGTTGGGATTTCTAGGAGTCTATTTGATCTATTTTAATATTTGATGCCGCCGCTCATCATGTTCTTTGTGAGTGTGAAATTAATTTATTTCTCTGTTTCAGGTTTGAAAGAGAGAAATAAATTAATTTCACAGTGGCTTCAAGTTAGTGATGAAAATGTCACGGTGTTGTTCACAGCACCCTGGGAAACAAATCCTGTTTAACCCTGATGCAAAGTATTATTTGGACCCGAGCACTGACTTTTGTTTTTAATTATTATAGTTTCTGAGTAAACCATAGCCATTATTTTTAATGTTTTATTATTTTAGGCGAGAAACTGCAATTTTTATTTATAAAGCACCTGTCTTACATAGAGGTAGTTTCAAGATGTTACTTTTACATTTCAGTAGATGTTCAGATGGCTTCATAGCAGCTCAACAGAAAACAATATCAAAGTAAAAATGTCAACATCATTGATTAATTGTACAATAAATTACTGTGTGTCTTTGATGTGTTACAGTATCCCATCCTCTTCTCCAATCTTCCTATCCGCCATTGCTCAGGAATATTGTTGTACGGAGCTCCTGGTACAGGGAAAACCCTGCTGGCCAGGGCTGTGGCCAAAGACAGTGGTATGAACTTCATCAGCATCAAGGTTAGCCGGACTTCAGCTCAGACAGAAGACTGTGTTTTTTCTGTTGCAACACATATCTTCAGTAACACAGGATATTCATGTCACTGCAGGGACCTGAACTTCTGAGTAAGTACATCGGAGCCAGTGAGCAGGGAGTCCGGGATGTTTTCCAGAGGTTAGTGACTGTGACGCTCCTCCCAACACCACACTGACCCTCTATTATAAATCCCATTGCCAGTTATAATGAGCGACATCAAATATTTATAGTAATCATAAGCCCTGGAAACAACCCATTCATAAAATTGGAATAATTTACTTCCCATCTTCCTAACTGCTGCTGATTCTCTCTGTTCCAGGGCACAAGCAGCCAAGCCGTGCATCCTGTTCTTCGATGAGTTTGACTCTTTAGCCCCCAGGAGGGGCCACGACAGCACCGGGGTAACTGACCGTGTGGTGAACCAGCTTCTCACCCAGCTGGATGGGGTGGAGGGACTGCAGGGTCAGTCATAGAGCAACTTACATGTTCTGCATAATGACATCCAATTTAGCAGTTTTCAGAATATACTGATGTATTCTGTTCTGCTGGAATGTTTTTTAAGAAATAACCGAAACGTTTATGTGAAAAGCTGTGATGCAATAATAACTTTTTGTCCTTTTACGAGGGTTGTGTGCTGCACTATTTCTTGTTTGGATGCGATTATAGCCCAAAAAGTTTTCACGGATTTCCAGGCAACCTCATATCGACTAAAACACTCAATGGAAGAAGTTACATAAGCCTCAATTATAGCAGTATGACATTAAGTGTAAATTAGTGATCTTTAGAAGGATTGCCTTTGGACAGAGCCAGGGTGGCTGTTTCCCTCTTCTTAACGCACAGATATGAGAGTGGTAAAGAAATGGAACTACTCCTTCAAATCAAATAAATGGAATTCTTTGATGTTTGTTTTTGTAGGTGTGTATGTGCTTGCAGCCTCCAGCCGCCCAGATCTGATCGACCCAGCCGTGCTGAGACCTGGACGACTGGACAAGTCCCTCTACTGCCCCCCTCCTGACCTGGTCTGTGGCATTAGAATGATGACTAGCAATACCGCTGCACCATTAAACACAGTTCATGGGCAGATCATCCAGCAATTACTAAGCCAGTTATTGACTAACTCATCTCCTCTTGTGTTGTATCTCCAGGAGTCTCGTGTGGAGATCCTCAGGGCTCTGAGTAGTGGTGTTCCCCTGGCTGCTGATGTGGACCTGGAGCAGCTGGCAGCCCTGACAGAGCAGTTCACAGGGGCAGACCTGAAGGCCCTGCTCTACAACGCACAGCTGGAGGCCATCCACAACAGCCTGGGCACCAGCACACCGAATGTAATTTTCATTATGCCGCCACTGAAGAGTTTATAGTGTTCGGTTGCCCTGGGCCACAGTAAAACAGGAAGGCAGGAAACTGTTGGCTAGTCCACTTTCAAATTGTTTATGATTCAGTTGAAGCAGCCCAGCAGGTTTTTGTCCCTCGAGGCTAATTAAACAAGGAGTTTGGTATGCAACTCAGCGCACGTCAGTTGCTCTACTTATCACTCCATTATTAGTTTAGAGTATAAGTCAAATAACTCCCAACTGTGGAGCCATGGGTGTGATTACATTACTTAAACAACAAAGGCTGTCAGTATCTTGAACTGCAGAAACACAGTGAAGTTCTGTCTCTCATTCATATGTGTTTGGAGACTACAAAAGCTTGTGTACTAGTCTATCTAAACTCAAACCCTCTTTGTCTGTGTGACAATCAGGAGCTGACCTGCGGCTCAGACAGTGACATGAGTCTGTCCTCCATGATCTTCCCAAACAACATCAGCGGCTCAGATGATTCGGTCGGGGAGGGAGACCCAACCACGGGTTTGGACCAGTCCATGGTTCTGCTGGAGCCCCATGAGCTCCAAGTAGAAAACGAACACCATCGCAGAAACATCTGGAGACTCTACTTTGGAAGCTCTGACGAGTCCGAGTGGGGGAATTCACCGATTTCAGGACTGGTGAGCAGTGCTGTCAAAATAAATACAGCAGTACATTAAATAGTAGAAACGGACAAAACATCCATTCTCACTTAACAAAAAGTAAACTATGCATTAAATGGCCCTACAAGACAATAATGCCATATCATAGACTGTTATTTGAGTTTCCCCATTAAAGCTTTCCTCCTGAGATAAAGATGAGAAGGTCATGATCAGTCCATGTCTGTTTATTATATAGTATTAAGAACTAGAAATGCTAGTCTGACTCTTAATAGTGTAAAGAAAAAACAGCATGTAACTTATTCTACACTCAACTACACTGGAGATGGTTATGTTAAGATATTACAACTGTTCATGTTGTCAGATCTAAGAAGAGCTCAATAAAGAGGTGAAATCAAAAATCATTATTCAGGAGTTGCCAAAGCATTTGTGAGATTTCTAACATCCTTCTTCATAGATTTGGTCTGTAAATACTCAGTGACCCCTCTCATCCAGATAATGCACTTCATTCGTCTTGAGGAAAAAGTTTAGACCACGAGTATCTGCTCGTTTTAGCTCATATCCTGAAGGGGCCTTAACACAGCATCATCAGGTCAACCCTCATCAGGTCAACCCTCGAACTTTAATGAACAGCCACACTTGTGGGTTGGCACTAATGTGTTTTTAAACGCTTACTCTGATTCTTAATTTATTTGGTCAGATAACTTTCAATGTTTACACTGTTGTGTATTTGTATTGTATCATTATCTTGCTGGGATCACACCTCTCCCACTCTCTCCTGCCTCTCTTGACAGAACTCCCAGTGCGTCTCTGGCTCCAGCTCCATGACCCCGGACTGTATCGGGGCATCAGCTCGTAACCCCAGCAGCTCTCTTCCTCCTGCCTACATGTCCTCCCTCCAGAGGGGATACGAGGACCTGAGCCCGGAGCAGTCGGAACGCCTACAACAAGAAGTCAACAGCATCAAGAACAACTACAGGAAGGCCAATGTAAGTGACGAACAGGACAGGAAGGAATGTTAAATCCTCCTAATTCCTTTACGGTTCCACTCAATACTACAGTCTTTAATACCAAGTTTCATTTTATTATCCAGTTTCAAAAACCTCTATTTCATTTGACATTTATTTAATTTTATTGCTAGTTTATACGATAGTTCTATACTCCTCTATTTATGGCTAGTGTCCAACCAAGAGTTGTTAAACTGCTTATTTATGCTGCTGTTTGCATGATTACTGTTGATTGTTGCATTTGTGTGTGTCTGTGAAGGAGGAGTGTCCCCGGGTCCCTTCAGCCTCCACCCAGCCGGGCCTGTTGCTGTGTCTGGCTCACATGACCTCCGCCCTGGCTGCGACCAGACCGTCTCTCAGCAAGACCGACTGGAACAGATACACAAAACTGTGAGTATCACGACACCAGAGACAGTCATAGTGATGTTGACAGATGATGAAACCATAGTAACCGAGACAGTTTTTATCTCTACACAAAGTAAAGAAGTCATTTTACAGTTGGCCATTTATTTTGGACAAAAAATGTATGTACTTTCAAAACTGTAGCCAAGTCAGATCAAGATGAATATTAATCAGTAATACTATTCTTGCCACTATATTCAGCATGTTTTATGAAGTCAAATGACTCTGCTGCTGACTCATCTCCTGTGTCAAATGAATGAATAGATAACTGTTTAATGATGAAAGAAAACAAAACAAACACGTCAGGTCATTCCTTCAGTTGAAGTTAGTTGATAGTGTTTTATGATTATTTTGGATTTTAATTTATCAAAACAACATTTTAATAAATTATTATTTCTTTCTTTTTGAAGGTATGAAAGCTTCGGCGGTTCAGGAGACGGAAAATCTCTTCCCTCCGTCACATTTAAACCTGGACAACGTGTAACTTTAGCTTGATCAAACAAATTCATTTGACTCGCGTAATTCCTTATTCATTTTTTAATTAAAGTGGAGTTGAGCAGTTTCAGGGCTTTAAAGACAATGTAAATTAAAACAATTAATGTATGTATGTTTTTCTACTGGAATGAGACATTTAATTGTAGTTGAATGTAATTACTGTACATATGTATGATGGCATTATTAAATACAGAGTTTTTGACACTGCAGATTTTGCTGTTATTCTTGTTTAAAGTAATTGTGAACTGTTATCATTATTTTCTGTTTACTGTGTCGCCCTCTGGTGGTTATAATATCTTTTTAACACTTGTTTACTCAATAGTTCTGGTTTCAACTTGTTCGTGAGTTTAAGTAATGATTTTATGTCACACAAATATTTTCTAATCAAGATTAGAATTGTATCATGTGGATAATTAAAGGCACAGGTTACAGATGGGTTGAGTTACGATAGGAATTATATAATGTCACCAAACTTCAGTAACTAATGAGAATGATTTATATGTAACTTATCTCTCGTCTAGGTGTAACATTACAGGAGAGTCAGGGGAAAAGCAGTAGCAGCAAAGCCGTAACAAACTGCTTACATCCCCAGATATCAGTTCCCTAAATATGATTATTTTCATCAAAACCCATTACTCATTCTCTGGAAAATTGTTGAAAATGTCCAAAAAAAACCAATCACAATCACCTATCTCAGAATGTTAAAGAAATGCTGAAAAATACCTGGATTTGCACCTTTGACCAGATTTGTTTTGTGCTAAATCCATTCAGTTGTTTCTTACAAACAAACAAATGCGCAGAGAAAACATCATCTCCGCAGACATCATCCTTGGCGGAGGTTTTAATAATAACTAATAGGCAAATATCCAAAGTAAAGATATTACGAACACAGAGTAACGAGAAGGTCTTCATCTATTTAATCAGCTTCACAGTGACATTAAGGATGATGTGCATGAAGTATTGAGATAAAGTGCAGTCATGGTGATGGTAAAGAAAGAAATTAATTATAATCTTCCTGTATTAAAACCCCTGGGGTTATTAGCGATTGTGCTAAATGCAGTAACTGGACAGATACTTTCTCCTTCACACGCGGTGATTTAAAGTTGAATTTAGTAAGCGAGGCACAAACCGCTGTCTGTAATAGTCACAGTCGCTGGGCACATGAGTTGTGGTTACGGCACAGGAGGCTGAATAACAATTAGCAGCACTTGTCAGCAGTGTGAGGTCCAGGAATTAGCACATTAATACGTCTGAAAGTGTTTTTTTATTCTGTGAAGCTTTTACTTTCCCTTTCTTTAAACATTTGGAGCTGAAACTTTTTGCAGGCTCTGTCACTTCTTCTCTGAAGGCTACCAGGGCACGCACAACATCTGAGAGTCTTGCCTGAGATTGCAACAGTCGTCTTCATCCCATTCCCTTCCGTGGCAGTGTGTCGTCTTGAAAATATTTCCCTATTTGAAGCACTATGCCAGCTGTCATCCTACACACAATGGCAGCGGCAGGTTCTGCAGATGGTAAATATAGACAGAGCTGCATTTGGCTCGCCTTTAAGTCCTGTGTCAATCCCACACAGTGCAGCTTGGAAGAAAAACGTTCCAAGGGGAGACTTTTTCTCTCCTCTCTCACTTTCTCCTGCAGACCTGTGCAGGATGAGAAAAGGTAATGAGGAGGAGAAGAGAAATGAAAGACAATCAAAACCTGACAGAAGAAGAACCCATTAGAAATTTGTGCAGATCTGAATCAAAATCTGAAGCTAGTGAAATAAGGTGTGGTTTGAAAAGGGGACTGCTGGGCCTTGGAGGTATCTGTCTACTGGCCTTATTCATTCAGTGTCTCCTTGCATGGGGCCGGCTGTGAGGGAAATCCAACAGATTCTGGTTGTGCATCAGACGTCCCCTGTGGTCTTCAGTGCATCGTTATCCATTGTTCGTTTCCCCCCATGTCTTCTCTGTCACAGCCCGACACTCAAACATGGTGACAATCTAAAAAAGAACCAAACCTCCAGGTCCTGAGGTAAATACTCAGCTCATTTGTTGTCACATCAAAAGTGTCTCTTCTTCTTCTTCTTCTTCTTCTTCTTCTTCTTCTTCTTCATCACGCTCCCCTCACGCCTCAGTGGTGCTCCAGCCCTTCAAAGCCACACTGAGTGATCCCAGTTTACAGCAAAGCACCCGTCCATTTCACAACATCAAGAGGCGCCAACCTTCACCAGACTGAGATCCCGGGCGACGCAGCGCAGAACAAGAGACTTTGCACATGAAGTGTTTACTTGCTGTGAGGGTTTTTCACCGGAATAGAACAAAAGATTATGATATGTGTGTGTTCAAGTGGGAACACAAGGAAAGATGAGGGTGTTTATGGGATGTAAAGAGAACATCAAAAACAGGAAACGTCGAGGTAGGGTTTGAATAAAAGGTACATGTTAAAGAAACAAGTGAGAGGCAGAGATGACGGGTGACCGCGGGACAGTTTTTGCTCTGTTAGGTTTTGTTTCTTCTTGACAGATGTGCTTCCTGACACGCAGGGATACAACAAAAGGTGCAACAAAAAAAGTAAAGCAGCTTAGAAATCCTGACACCGTTATTCTTTATTCTAACTAGTTCTGGATGAGGAATTTTACAGGTTTGCAGAGTTTTACCGCAATGAACTTTTTTGACATCAGATTCAAACTTTGATGAGGAGAGAATTTGTATTATTTATTGTGCCAAGGGACTTTGGTCTCCAAGTTCAACATTTAAGAAAATAGACATTTATCTGCAAAACCAGTGAGAAGGCTGAAAGCTCCAGAAAACTAAAAGACTAAAACAATTCTGGGCCTCAGAATATTTGAATTTTTCAGTCATACAGAATGAATGCACCTCGAGAGATGACTCCTTCTACAGCCTATTAGAAATGCCTTTGTACTGCTACACCTGTGTAATGCCTGTAAACTCTGTCTGCGAACACCTCTTCAATTATCACCACACAACCTCCAGTGAAGATAAGACTTTCAGATTGAGATTAATCGATGTTACAGGGCAGTCAAAGCTTTTTGCAACTGTGACAATATTAGTTTTATTCACAACAGCTGCAAGGCTCTATGCTGGTCAGTTGATTGACTGCTTTGCTCCAGACTGAAGTCTTTCTAGATTAATTACAGTTTCAGACTCCCCAGATGATGAATCCTACTGAATTTGGTGACCCTCTGACTTTCCATCTAGCATCCATGAAGTTTGTTTGGTTTTAGAGAATCAATCCACTGTCATGAAATTATTTTCTTTACTATCCATGATGCCCAGAGAGTGAACCCTCAACCTTTTTTAGATTTGTGACAATTTTGACATATTTGGTCAAATGAAATTACAACTCAATGATTACTGGACTGGAATTAAACAATGCCGTTAACGTTCGCTCTACAGCGCCATCATGAGTTGAAATGTTGCTTTGTTTAACTCTTTAAGTGTTACTGAGCCTCATATCATCAGCCTAGAGCTGCTGGTATAGGACTGTGCACTGTTGGTTTAACAAATATATTCATCGAATTACCAATTGAAATGTGGGAGAATAAATCCCATTAATATCCTCTACACCAGCTCCTACATCAAAATTACATGAGATATTAAATTTACATTTGCACGGTGGATACAAAAAAAGTGAATCTCACACCTACTGAATATTGAAAGAGCTGTTTCGAGCATATTCTGTATTTGATCTGGATTGAAAAAGATTCAAATATTTACATGTCTGTGGTCTATTTAGATTTAAACAGTTACTTATCAATAGTGCGGACGTGTCCATCACACTGATGCACTCTGCACCAGCCGGTCTGTTTCACGCTGCCTGAAGATTTCTGCCCTCAGGTCAGGTGAATAATATATGGGTCCGTTCCTCCAGTCATCAATAAAATCAGTGTAGCACAGCTCGTCTCTGCGCCCGCTGATGCATCCACATTGGACAAATGTCTCCAGTAATGAGGGACCAGCAGAGAACAAGCTGAGAAAACACGTCAATATAAATGATTAGCAGGAAAAACTTAGAGCTGCTCTCACACATAGTTTGTTTTGGTCTCTGCCTGTTGAGCAGATAGTCTGGCACCATTGGATTTGTGATTTACGTGACTAAGACGACAGTTTGTCAATAACGGCCTTTGGGAACAGCTGAACTATAGCAGAACATTTGACAATAACAGATGAGGCAAGTGCAAGGCCAGTCTCTTTGTTTGTGAGGGTTTCACCCTTTGTCTTGTCCTACTTTAAAGACATTTTGGACAAAAGTGGAAGATCTTTCAAGAGGCCCTGAACCTCTTCAACTCAGGTCTGACGCTACTAAAGAAGAAGCAAAAAAACCCCACTCAAGATCTAGTCCAGCTTTGAGTTGGTTAAAGGATATTTTGATTATGCTCACATCACAGTGGTGAAAAATGTCCTGAGTAGCCCACAGACCTCACTCTCAGTGTGTTTGACTACTGGGCAGAGGGCTGACGAGTTTCTGCGCCTTTCCAACTTGTCTGAGAAGCTTTTTTGGAAAAGTTTGAGCCCATATAAACACTTCTATAGACTTAATTGGATTTGATGAGTGTCCTGCTGGACGAGAAGAAGAGCTGCACCCTGCTGGCTGCAGCCCTCAGGCTGCTGTCACACACTCCCTCAGCATGAAGTCTCCGATAACACACACGCACATGAACGCACATGCACAAACATTGCACACACGCACACACTAATACCAACATATACACAGTCCGTCCTTCTTATTTCCTAAATTCTTTTAACTCTTCATGATTAGTTTATTTAGTCTGTTTAGACACTGTATGATTTAATATCTTAGCATTGCCGTTGCCGAAAAGTTGACCGTTTTCGTGCCGCTTTTTAACGGCAGAACAGTTGTCCGTTTTCGTGCCGCTTTTTAACGGCAGAAAAGTTGTCAGTTTTCGTGCCGCTTTTTAACGGCAGAAAAGTTGTCCGTTTTCGTGCCGCTTTTTAACGGCAAAAAAGTTGTCAGTTTTCGTGCCGCTTTTTAACGGCAGAAAAGTTGTCAGTTTTCGTGCCGCTTTTTAGCGGCAGGAAAGTTGTCAGTTTTCGTGCCGCTTTTTAACGGCAGAACAGTTGTCTGTTTTCGTGCCGCTTTTTAACGGCAGAAAAGTTGTCCGTTTTCGTGCCGCTTTTTAACGGCAGAAAAGTTGTCCGTTTTCGTGCCGCTTTTTAACGGCAGAAAAGTTGTCTGTTTTCGTGCCGCTTTTTAACGGCAGAAAAGTTGTCCGTTTTCGTGCCTATTTTTAACAGCCGAAAAGTTCACCGTTTTCGTGCCGCTTTTTAACGGCAGAAAAGTTGTCCGTTTTCGTGCCGCTTTTTAACGGCAGAAAAGTTGTCAGTTTTCGTGCCGCTTTTTAACGGCAGAAAAGTTGTCCGTTTTCGTGCCGCTTTTTAACGGCAGAAAAGTTGACCGTTTTCGTGCCGCTTTTTAACGGCAGAAAAGTTGTCAGTTTTCGTGCCGCTTTTTAACGGCAGAAAAGTTGTCAGTTTTCGTGCCGCTTTTTAACGGCAGAACAGTTGTCTGTTTTCGTGCCGCTTTTTAACGGCAGAAAAGTTGTCAGTTTTCGTGCCGCTTTTTAACGGCAGAAAAGTTGTCAGTTTTCGTGCCGCTTTTTAACGGCAGAACAGTTGTCCGTTTTCGTGCCGCTTTTTAACGGCAGAAAAGTTGTCCGTTTTCGTGCCGCTTTTTAACGGCAGAAAAGTTGTCCGTTTTCGTGCCGCTTTTTAACGGCCGAAAAGTTGTCCGTTTTCGTGCCGCTTTTTAACGGCAGAAAAGTTGTCCGTTTTCGTGCCCCTTTTTAACAGCCGAAAAGTTGTCCGTTTTCGTGCCGCTTTTTAACGGCCGAAAAGTTGTCCGTTTTCGTGTCGCTTTTTAACGGCCGAAAAGTTATCCGTTTTGGTGCCGCTTTTTAACGGCAGAAAAGTTGACCGTTTTCGTGCCGCTTTTTAACGGCAGAACAGTTGTCCGTTTTCATGCCGCTTTTTAACGGCAGAAAAGTTATAGGTTTGTATGCATATTACAGAGGCAATGGGAAGATGTGGGTTAAGAAAAATAAACGCTGCCACCACCCAGCCGCAGGAGGACATCAGACAGGAGGGCCAAGGGAAGAGGAAGAGGTGCAAGATCTTCCCAGCTGCCAAAGACCGAAAAGCCAGCAGCTGGGGTTCCAAGTGCACCAGCCCTGTATGCAAGGAGCACATACATGTAATAGCCATTTGTGAGCCATGTATGCACTGAGATGGAAATTTGCACTGTACCCATATGAGTTTATTTAATCAGTTTTCTTTTCTTTTATTCATTAATAGCATTAATTACAGTTCAACATCAGTTTTATTGGTTTTATTGTGTATGTTATCTGTAAGTTAGACAAAGTGACAAATAAACATTTAAACTATTAAATGTGTAATTCTTTGGTCCAAATCATTGCTAAAATAATATTTTTGAACAAAATCATTATTACAGTATGTCTTTTTTTTTTTTATCACACTTGCATACCTGGGTCATTTTAGACCCATGTGTAAACTTGATGTAAAAATACAAAAAATATTTTAGTTCATAAATTGAGACAGATAAAATTAAAATAATGATTTGTGGTAATCAAAAACAAGATATTTAATGAACACTTTGAATATTAAATGATGAAATAAATTGATTTCCAAAAATATATCAAAGAAACACTCAGCCGTGCATGAAAGAACATTATAGGTCAATACGGGTCATTTTTGACCCATGTTTTGCCTTAGAAGGGGTTTGCATAGCTTGTGTATGAAAGGGTTAAACAAACCCCTGCTCCCCTTGTCCCTCTCCATTGTTTTCTCTCTTTCTAACAAGAGGCTAATAGAGTCTCATCAAGCCCATCGGCTCCAGTGAATAACTCACTCCACAGGCTGGCTCTTCTCGGCCCATAACCCACCACAGCTTCTCCTCCCAGGAGGGGAACCATTTAAATGTGACTGTTCAACTATCTGCAAGCTGCGTGGGAGCGAGACACGCGGCTAACTAAATAAAAGAAGGGAAGTTTCCTTGTTTTGTCCATGAGAGTGTGAGACAGATGCTGTTCGGCACTGACTTACATTTCTAATGAGCACATGGGGGCATCCTCACTATACATTAGTGAGAGAACAATTCTTCCCTAGAAGACGGGGCCCAGTGGAGGTCCTGGGCCTGGTGGCAGATAGAGCTGTCAAGCAGGAAATGGTGTCACACACGGTGGAGTGTGGGGAACTGCTACGACCTGTATGTGGTGCAATAAATATCCTGTGACACAGTCAGGCATGTAATGGGAAAACTCAGGAAGCAAATCCAGGGAAACACACACACAAGAAAACTGAGATAAACTCTGCAGCTGGAAAACAAAGGCAGATACTTGTTCACTCTGGGTCATAAATCTCGATAGTTTGCAGTGTTTTTTCTGCATTAATATTTAAAGATGATGTAGAAACTGATTTGAGACCAAATTAAGTCTGTTGAGATTATTCTGCTCTAATAGTAGGATGACATTTGAGCTTGAAGCTAAAATACTTAAAATTTTTTCTCTCAGAGATTTAGGAGACTGTAAGCGTACACCAGGGTATCTTTATGGAGATGACAGGTCTAAAAGGTGATTTAGCAGAGGCGGACGGGGATTTTTTAACACATGCACTTGTTTTTTCTGGCCAGATTTTTCTGTTGTTTGGCTGCAGGAGTGGCTCACAGGACACCTGCAGCCTGCACGAGCTGGACAGATGGAGAGGAAGCAGGAGTTTCTGCAGGAGGAAGTGGTGGGATCAGGAACTGTACCCGCCCGCCCATCCGACCATGAGGTGTGTGTGATGTGGAGCACATCATTTCAACATGCGCCATAAGATTGTGTGTGTTCCTCCTCAGTCTGAGTCACTGAAAGAACACGTGCTGCTGACATTTAAAATCAAAAACGTAAAAGAGCCAGTTTCCTTACGTTTGTTTTAATATTTAATTTTTCTTGTGCTTTTCACTGAAATTTTAAATTCAATGAGTTTAATCTATGTTCTGTTCAAGTTTAGAGTACAATCATCTCAGCCTTACTTTTAGGTTTTGTGTGGTATTAATGCAATTTTTTGTGGTTAATTCTGTAGTATTCTGTATTTTTCCCTCCGTCAATATAAGTTAAGATAAGACATGTTAAGATAGGATGAAACGTTATTGATCCTCCATATAGGAAATTTATAATTGACACAGCAGAGCAAGGAAGTAGCATTGAAGGGGAAAATGTATTAAGAATAAAAAATTTTGAATAAATATGAACAAATATTATGACCATAAATAATAAAAGTAGAAATAATAATATATACAAGGGCTGTTTTTTAAAATGGGAGGATTACACAAAAATGATATTTTTCCACAAAACTTAGTGGAACAATGGGACATGGGCCAGAAAGGATTTTTTATTCTCAATTCCCTTAACATTGCGAGATAAGGGGTCCAGGTTTCCTGCGAAATGAAGCATGAAATCCAGCACATTTAGGGAACTGATGAATGTGCAATGTGGTGCAGCTTGATTGAATTTGAGGGGACTGTTGGGCCTTGGCGGAGGTATGTGCACCACTGAGTGCCTTTCTTGTTAGATTTAATTTAATGTTGGAGGCACCTCAAGGCTTTTTTCTAGCCTAGTTTTGGTCTCGGGCAACACCTTGGAGCTGAATGTGCACATCTCAGAATTCATGTTGGAAAGACATTGTACTTTATATTTGTTGTTTGTGAATAGTGTGTTAGCACATGGACATGATAAGAAACTATAGTTTAGAGGAGACATAATTGACTGTAGGTGTGAATGTGAGAGGGAAAGATTGTTGTCTCAAAAGGAAAAGTGGTGTAGATGATGGATGGGTGTATAGTTTATTATGATTACATGATGGATGATTAAAGTGTTTCCAAAGTCACATGTTTAAATGGACCATCTGTGCACACAAGTCTACTGGAGTGATGACTCAACACAAATTAAAACTTTTCTGTGTAAGTTGTTGACACGTTATGGGCTTTCGCAATTTTAAAAACAAATCAAATCAAAAACAAAGATTCACCTTTCACTTCCATGTCAAGAACACTCGATCCTGTAGGTGCACGTGCTTCATGAATGATGACAGGAAATGGAAAAAAGTGCTTACAGTTCTTAAATCTTTAATGTAAACAGCAGTTTTGAGGGGCTCTGAAAAAATCCTAAAGAAAAAAAACAAACATCTGAAAGTATTAAATAGGAAGGGGGAAAATATATAACTCATACTAGAAATAAAAACCATGATCTGTTTTTTAAATTAAAAAATACATAGACTTTCAATTTAGTGGCCATACAGTCCCGAACACACACATGAAAAAAACTTCCCTTGACCGAATACAAACATCCTCAACTTGGCAGTTTCACAATTTTAAAAATCACAAAATTATGACCATCTTACAAATGATGAACAAAAATAAGCTCAAATATTGCTTAGGAATGTTGTGTACAGCAGTTGTTACAACGAGAGAGACTCAAATGAGGGATAGACAAGTGTGTGTTTGTGTGTGTGTCTCACAATGGAAGTGATTTTATGGTCGTTTCTGGCAAAGCCACTGTGTAGGTGTGTATAATATATGCAATAAGCAGCGGTGGGATAATAACATCACTTTAGGATATTCAAGAAAAGAGGCTTTTCATTTAATGTGGTGCAGTGCCTGGATTTTGAGGAGCAACTTATCCTAACAGTCTTCAGTATATGTGTAGCAGGACAGAGCGGATATAAGAGACGATTTCTCCGAAGTGTTCGTCTTAAAATGTACTTCATCCTTCCGTTCAGCCTCGTGGAAAAACATGTAGCTGCCACAAATACTTTAAGTGGGAGCGTGACGGGAAAATACTGATGGGAAACTGACGACAAAACACAAAACTCCCCCGTGTCCCTCCCTGCTCCTGAACCACACGGCCTCCATCCCTCCCCACACAAAAGCCCTGAGGAAAATTAATAAAATAATCATAAACATGGAGGACAAGGAAGCTGAATCAAAAGAGAAACTTCTAAGCATTTGTCTACAAGTTCTTC
This sequence comes from Limanda limanda, assembly GCF_963576545.1. Lineage (NCBI taxonomy): Eukaryota > Metazoa > Chordata > Actinopteri > Pleuronectiformes > Pleuronectidae > Limanda > Limanda limanda. The sequence goes on along the minus strand of NC_083654.1, from coordinate 11,805,834 downwards.
AAGCAAGACGACAGCGGGCAGCTCAGCCGAGGAGGAGGAGAAGAAGTGAAACGTTCAGAAATGTCAGACACGGGACGAGGAGAGCAGAGGAAGAAGATGCAGGACGACCAATGTCAGGCCAAACCAAATACTTCCTGGTTTCTCATCTCCACGGCAACCCGATGACTCCTCATTGGCCCCGGGTCCCTCCAGTGCACTATCCATATGCACCATTATCTCTGTTATAGAGGTCAAGCGAGAAGCAAGAGGAAAATAGTTCAATAAATCCTATTTCTTTCAATCACAGTTCTTTTCTTTTTTTTTTACATCATATGGTTTTATTCATTTTTGTTCCAGTTTATAAGAAAAGGGGGATTGGTCCAGTGGGTACAGTAGGTGCTGGGTGGGTCTGGGTAGGGTCTCGTACTGGTGGTGGTCTAGTTACAGTCATATACAAAGTCATAGTTGCTAGGTTCTTTGGGAATCGGGGGCGGGGCCTCTGGAATCTGGATGTTCTCTAGATCCAAGAGGCGGAGCTTCATCTCCATGGAGAGCAGGGTGTCCATGTCAGATTTGGTGTAATCGCTGGTCATCTCCTTCCCGAGGAGGGCGTTGAGACCGTCTGTCCACACGCAGTACTGCAGACACATAGTCACACAATTCTTAACACACATCAGCACCGACAGAAACAAACTAAATTCTTCTGAAACTCATCAAACTATAATTAAACATGAAATGTTCCCAAACCTGCTTCAGAGAAAAGCAGGCAAAAAAGGAACCAAAGCAGCGAGGGAGAAAAGACTTTGTTCACTGTGACTCAGGAGAAATAGAGCAGGGACACCTTCTTCTCTCATGTCCTGATTACAAACTTCTATTCTATTTCAAAAATATCAACAACAAAAAAAGTACAAGGTGCATCCTCCTCCGTCCTTAACCCTTGAATAGAGTGAGGAAAAAAATACAAAAAAGGACCCTTTTAACAGGGAAGAATCATAGAAACTGCATATATATAATAGAGTTGCAAATGAGGGATGAGTCTCCCAGAACAGCAGGAGTGCTCCATGAAGGCGATGAAAAAGAAGACTGCTCTCAAGTTAAGTTGACGATGATAATGCAATATTCATTACGATAGAATACATTTACATATCTTTCAAAGTAAATGCATTCTACTCATTTGTGAGACCTCAACGATGCACATAGTGTGTTTCACTGTGTGCAACATCGAATGTAAACCCGACAGTAAGTCTTGCGTGAGTTCAAGTCTCAATTACACATCTCTGGTTGTCAGTATAATGGATTTTGTACATTTAGCTTTATCTAATCTTAATTTAGTGCTTTCTTTTTGGATCATATTTATACTTTGATTATATATGCTTGTGTACATTGTGCCAATAAAGTTCATGGACATTAACTACCAGATAAAGTGTTCACTGTGCAAATGCTGTGGTGATAATTTCCAGTACATATTCCTTGCATATGGGTTTTACTCGCATATTCTCTGTGCAATCACGCAGGTTCATTCTGTGTGAAACTGTCAACGGCCGCAGGGCCGGACAGCGCTGCCTTACCTCGTGCTTGTCAGGAGCGATAAAGTTTAAATACTCGTCGGACTCGTAGAGGACAGAGAAGGCCAGCTCTAGCACCTCCTGGGGAGAGGAAAGTGAGGGAGGCAGGGAGGGAGAGAGAGAAAATGGTGCAACATGTGAGGAGAGAAGAAGAGAAGGGAGAACAGGTGAGATTTGCATCATAACACAACCTCCCTCTGCTCCTCATGTCTCATCTCCATCTGTTACATCAGCTGCACATCCGGTAACTCAAAGAGAGAACACACACCTTTAAATACCAGATATTAAATGTGACATTATTTCATGTACATTCCCTCCAAATCCACTTCGGTCTCACTGGGGGAAATAAGATGGATGCAGTGTGAGCACAGAACGGGGACACAGAGATCCAGATTTGTATACATGAAAGCAATTCATTAAATGTGTGCTGGCAATCTGCGTGAAATTAGGGTCTGATTTAGTACGGCAGAAGGCAATTACACAATCTGGGCGCACGACCTAGACACTCGTTTAATGAGGCAGCTCTTAAAAGAGGCAGCTCAGTGGTGGGATTTGTCTCAGATCAGGAGGATCGGAAAAGAAAAAACGAGGAGTGATGCTGATTGGAAGGATTTATCACTAAAGTAATGTGGGATCAAAACATCCAATGAAGGAAGAATAATTAAATTTAAGAAGAACTTAGGTATTTGAGCATGTTCTGCTAATCTACTAGTCTTAGAGTATTATAGTCATATCACTTGTCATTCGAATGATGTGAACTGTTCTGTATAGAGGTTTTTCTTCCTGGTTACCAATTTATTTCAAACAGATGAAGAATAGTTTCCTTCAAGAAAAACTGCATAAATCAGCTCTGATGTGATCATCTCGATACATTTTTTTTTTAGTTTTTAAATTATCAATAGAATAATTTCTTTTCTGTATTAGGGTTAGGGTTATTACAGCATTCTGTAAAGATACAAATCGCCTGATGATCCATTTGTGGTGAAAAAGTGAGCAACCGACTGACACTGATCCTCCAAGTTGGTTATTGTTAAACTGATGCAGCTTAAGTCTGCATAGAAGCTCAAGCTAACTCCAAACAAAACCAACTTTTTCACATGAGTATAATCCCCACGTTGCATCAATGGGTTTGTTTGCAGCAACAAGTCTATGACCACAAGGGCTATTCGCAATTTTTGGTGTAATAAAAAAGACATTGAGTTTATTTGTTTAGCTCTTTTTAAAGTGATGTCTTCTGCACCTGATCTTTAGATCGCCTTACAGATCCGAGCCGCTGTGAATTTAATGAACATTCGTGAACCCGGCAGAGCGTGCGATCATCGACACTTATCATATGTCCACCAGTCGTTTGCGTGATCCTCCCATTTGAAAACGTACCCATAAAGCAGAAAAAGGGCTTTGCTTCAGTAATGGGATGCGGAGTGCGGCGCAGATGACGGGCAAACTGCTCTTCCAGGTCGCTGCACCTGTTCTCTAAACTACACGCATTACTTGAGGCACAGGCGGCGTCTGAAACGAGGGAAATGTGGCTCCGAGTACATATGGCCCTATCTATGGTAAAAAAAAACATCCTAATGACAGAGATCAGAGTGCTGCGCATTATGAGCACATTTTGGAGGAGATGGGAGATGGAAGTTTGTCTGGAAAACACAGATGGTGCACAAGCCGGCTCGGCTCGGACGCCCGCAGGGGTGACTTTGGGCTGGCCTTGTAACAGTGAGTAATGAAATGTGGCCGTGCTCTCATTCACACGGCTGGGACAGGCCCCTGCTCGACGGCCAGCAGATCCCCCCCCCCCCCCCGGTCATTCTTCTCGACCTGCGCTTATCGACAAGGTAATAAAAGAGACAAAGCAGGGAGGAGGCATGCTACTTTGTCTTCATGGCTATTTATCCAGGATCCAATATATCACAGTCCCATGGGTGGGAGGGTGATTGAAGGTTTGGAGAGGCAAAGTGCCCGAGAGGAAGAGCTGACGTGTACACAGACGTGGGCAAGATGCCTCTCTCATCCTGGTTAAGACACCGCTGTGTTAATCTCAAATTTAAGCAGCGCAAAGAAAAGATGTCAGCGTGCCCCGGCCGCTCTTCGGTGATTTGCGTCTGCGGCTAAAGGACGAGTCCGTGATTTATTATTAAACAACGCCACCGATGGCTACTTCTTTCAGGGCCGAGCCCCGAGACATAAGTTGTCGTGTTATTTCCCAAAGCAAAAGGATGTATCGGACATCTTGGTATGCAACTCTAATGCATACTCTCCCTCCTGGATACACACACACTTCACAGAGACACACACACACAAATGCAGACACACATGTACACACACCTTGTTTTGCTTCAGGGCTCCCTTCTCCTTCATGTGAGGACAGTCTTTGCCGGTGATAACAGCTTTGATATCAGCCACAGGCACTGGAGAGAGGACAGAAGTGAGTTCACCATAACAACAAGAGCAAGGACGACGACGACAACAACAACAACAACATCGCCCTGACAACTGTTTCACCCCATGTGGACGTCTGGTTTATTCAAGTATTAAAACTTAAAAGCCTCCTCAGGTCTGTAACTGTGAGTGTCAGTCAGTGGGGGTTGCGTGTCCCTGCCCATGCTGTGTTTAGGGGCTATGTACTGTATACCTTCAGTAGTATACACCATAGATAGGCTGTATATAAATATGGACGATGTGTCTCCACTTCATCCCAGAGTCAATCATGATGTTTCACCTCGTTTTTGAAGCATCAAATAACTTATTGTGTATTTTTCAACAATTGAACATGCATCAGTGTGATAAGAACTAACTTAATTGACGCAATCTTTGAGAAAAATGTATTTGACTTTTACTTTGACTTTTTAGTTTGGCCAATGTCCCATCCACTAACAAGGCGGAGGCAATAACCTAATTTGCATTCAGCCACTAGGGGGAGATTAAGACACGTTGGCTTCACTTTTGGGGAACAGTTGTCATCCATCTTAATATACAGTCTATGTTATATACATATTTTAATAAATACAATGAGCTGCACATCAGCACTGCTAAAGACAGTGATGTCACTCAACACTCACGTTTGTCCTGTAAAGAGTCGTGGGGCACCTCGCCCTGGGGACTCTCCTCCAGATCTCCATAGTGCAGGACTTTATGGTTCGGCGACAGACGGCAATACCAAAATTTATCTGGAGGAAAAGGTCAAGAGAGAAGAGCAAAGGGAAGAGAGGAGACGGATTTAGAAGAGTTATCATATAACTCGCTGGTAGAGGACTTCATACGGGGTTGGATGACTCATCACCAGTAGAGGAAATGATCAAGCTAAAAAAAATTCAGTCACAAAAGAAAAACGGAAAAAGAAAAACGGCCTTGAGGGAAATCCACAGATGGTCTGCAGTGCGTGAGGGGGGGGGGGGGGGGGGGCAACAAAACAGACAGTTGGCCTTCATCATTTTAACAATGATTCAACAACAACAACACACACTTGAGTAAAGATCAGGAAACAACTTCCAGGGCTTTGTCTTCATTTATTTAAAAAACTAAATTCAAATATTTAGCAGGCATGAGACACAAAATGTTAACAGAAAGCAACAACTATGGCTGACACCGTTTAAAACCCGCACAGCTCTTCTCAGAAAAATAAATAATAAAATGCTGTTTACAAGAAGTTCAATACATTAACAAATTTAGAATCCTGTTAATGAATCATTCCTATTCCCAGAGAATCTTAAAATGATGTTCTGTGAGTGCAGTGGTATCAAACAGGCAGACAAAAATGTGTCCTTTGCTTTTGGTTTTTCAAAGAATGATTAAGAAAATTATTTTGAGTGTGTGTGTGAATAATGTTTTTCGTTGTATTTGTCTTTGTGTAGGCCAGCAAATACAGTTAATACGCATTTTAGTTCTGCTGCAGCCTCATTCTGTTCCTCTTTAGTCCTTTAGCTTAAGCAAGACATTTTTTCTAGTCTAGAAGACATAGATGTACTTTTCTCTGGGCTGATATCATGACTAATCCTCCAGTAGTGTGAGGTCTGTATCTACCAGCTGTGTCTATGAAGCTGCCTCATGTGGTCGACCCGCTGCTCTTGAGGGGCTTCCCTGCCAAGGTGGGCACGGAGCTGAGCTGGCAGGGACCGGGGGGGGGCGGGATCTGGCTGGCGTGTTGCAGGGGCGGCACAGTCCAAATCCTAATTGCTGAAAACAGACAGTTGTTGTGGCCAGGCTGGTGCAGAGCGGCTTCATTCCACGGGGAGCAGATAGAGATGTGAGCTGCGGCTGTGCATCTGAATCCAAGCGCATTTGTTCTTCCTCTGCCTGGAAGACCCAGCGTCTCCAGTTTGGATGTAATATGAATGAATTATTGTATCGTTTCAAACTATAATCATCTTAATTTGAATCAAACTTCGGAAAACTTTGAAGTTTACTTTTGCCGTAGTGCAGCATTTACACAGCCCACACATCCCTGAGCCCTGAATGGTGACGCCTGACATTTCTCTGCACTTAGAGAAGACTGTGCAGGTAGCACTCCGTCTTCCAAATATCAAAGCACCAATCAAAACTGAGCTTTTAGAGAGGAGCTTCCCCCTTGTAATGGCCGGACCGGCACTTTGAGAGAAGAGTCATCTGCAGCGAAGTCAGCTAAATGAATATTGGATGTCGGTGCTCGAGTCCCTGCAGGGTGGAGGACTTTGAAATAGTTGTAAGAGACGCTCAGGGAAGAGAGAGGGAACGGAGGGGGGGGGTGAATGTGAAAAAAAGAACGTGTAACAGCAGATAGAGTTGTCATATGAAAGTGTATGAAAACCGTGAATGTTCTTCTGAGGAATGTCATTTTAAAGAGGAAAAAGAGACAAGGATGGTGGGGTTCATACCTCCTCCAATTCCCAATCAGTCCCTTTATGAAACCACATTTAAATTCATCAATCTTCCTTAAAAACAAACGGACCGGGGTAGAAAGCAAAACCTCCATAGGGGAAGTAACAAACCAGAGTTCAGCTTGAATCCAACACCCTCGTCTTGATTTAACTTGCTCTTAAGGAACTTGCTAAAGGGGATCCTTCATTCACATTCACCCTTAAAGACCAAGTGCTCTACACGCTGTCAATGCGCGGATATACCGTCATATATACCGATATACCATAGGGAAGTGAGATCAGAGTGGGGGAGGTAGATAAAGGTCAGGTATGTGAAGCTGGTATACATCAGTACATGCAGGAGGGAGAGAGAGAGATACAAAGCAAAAGGGTAAAAAAAAAGAAAAAGAAAAGGAGGTGAGGAGCGGTAGAGATAGGGAAGGAGTTGCAAACGAGTGATGTGAAGAAACGGCCTGTCCTTGAGTCGGAGTGTCCTCAGAGGGAGAAGGCGGCAGACAGCTCCTCCACCGTCAGCGTTCTGTGGCAGCAGAGTAAAGCCGCTGTAACCCTACAGGCTATTGTTCCAAAAATAAATCCAGCGAGGCTCATGAACCTGCTTTATATACCGTGTGTGGGTCCGCTGTAATACGGCGTTATAGTTGTGTTCCTGTGTTTAGCGCTCGCGTGTGTGTGTGGACGTGCGCACGCCTTTGACTTCATCTGGATGACAGCTGCCGAGACGAATCGTGATCAGGATTTCAAATGTCAGAACACGTTGATGTAAGACAAAACCCCCCCCCCCTCTTAATTTGATTTGAGTTATTGGAAAGAACAGTTCCTGCAGGGAGGCAGACGACTGAGAGGTTATGTTTTCACCCCCCGTTTGTTTGTTTGGAAGCAAGATGACGCAAAAAACAACAGGATGGATACCACAAGACTTTGTAGAAGGACGATATGAGTCAGGGAAGATTCCATTAAGTTTTCGTGTGGATCCAGCAATTTTATTTTCACAGGTTCAGGTGTGCAATCTGGTGCAGCTTGAGGGGCCTGTCGGGCCTTGGCGGAGGAATACGATCTACTGAGTGCCATTCTAGTTATTTAATATACTCATATACGTGTAAAAAAGTGGGGTTGAAGAGAAGTGGAAGAGGGAGGAAGGAGGATTGAAGATATCAGGTCTCGATTCCTTTTTGACTGAAGTGCAGTGTAAATGCTGTCACTGCTACTTCCTCTTCTCTATCTCCTCCCTCCTCTCTCGCTTCTCTCTCCTGGCTGCCAGCGTGAGACACGATACTAGGCTGAATGAACAGGCGCTCCTCTGAGCTGGCTGCTGTGTTTTCCCTCTGTGCCCCCCCCACCCCCCTCCCTCCCTCCCTCCCTCCATCCTCTATATGTGTCACGAGGAAGAAATACATAAATATTTCCACTGAACTAAAGCTGCAGCAGGTGAGATCGATAGAAAAAAGAGTTGATTGTTGAGTCTCATCCACAGAACATTAAAGAGGTACTGCACACGTAGATGTGTGTTTTTTGAGCTGTAAGCTAAATTATGTGACTGTTCCTACATGAAATACATGGTTTTAATATCACATGTATTGCCAAATTAATAAAAACAAAAATCTACATTTATGGGTTGACCACAGCTCAAACCTTCTTGGACCTTGGAAGGCCAATGCTTACGAAGATTCCCCCCCGTTTGGTATGTCTCTACGATTGGCATAGCGTGGCACTGTCAACTAAACAGACACCATCAATGAATTTAAAACTGAGATGTGTCAAGTCAAGTTACACCAAGTGAAGGTGTAGAGAGCAACTAGAGTTCAAAACAATCTACTCGTTTGTCATTCTTTCATTTCTTTTTCTCAAAGCGTTCTCTAGAATCTGTCAAATGCAAAGTATGAATGTGTCTATGCTTCTCTTGGCTCTGCATTTCTTTTCATGTCATATATCTGTGTTTGCAGAGTAGAGAAGACGACGCGATTGTGCATCTGGACACAGAAAAAGATAAATTGTATGTTTTTATGCATGGGCTCAAAAAGTAGTGGCGGCCCGTCTCTCTACGTCTGCGCCTGGACGCCTGAGAGAGCCAGGAAAGCAGTGAGAGGAAATCATGACAGCAGCTTCAAAGACCTCCTATGATATTATTATCACCTGTGAGCTTTTGATAAGGCAAAGGGAACACGGCGGTGCGAGGAGGGGCAGATGGGAGGGATGAAGAGGAGACGGACAGAGGGAGACGGGGAGGAAGAAGAGAGGAGTTCAAGTGGACACAGCAGACGGAGATAAGGATTTCAATGCCTATGATCTGTGGGTTAAGGTGATGTCACTATAGGGGCGTATACATGATGAGGGCGTGTCTCACCTTGCCTCCTGCGACTACTGATTTTCCTGAAGCAGGTTCCGTCACACAACCGGTTGAGCCTCTGCTGTTTGATCAGCTCCATGATCTCTGGCTGGATCTTCTCCCTCAGCTCCCTGTGGAGAAACACAGCGCCGGGTTATTGGTTTATGAGAATTATCTTAAATTTTGCAAACCGTTCCCACTGTGGCGAGCAGTCAACAGCAGTTAGCTACACGACTGCTCTGAGGACGGGAAGGGAATTCCATTACAGTTACCCTAGTTCTCTGGCAGCGAGTAAAATCCATCTGATAGCGAGTGTCAGGAGGGAGCGGAGGAAAAGAAACACATTCGCACACATGAACGCACACATAGAGGGGAACACACTCAGAAATGTGTCATACAGCGTCTCAGCAGGCTGATCAGTGGAAATCTGTGCTGCTCCAGCTCCTGATTAGATCTCTCATTTATTCATGCATCTACATGTATGTGTGTCTGTGTTGCATTTGAATGTGAAGCGCACAACACTAGTCAGCATGAATTATGGATATTATCTACCAGCAGTGCTGCTCCACATCTTTTTCTTCCATCAAACTCGGGTCATTTCTCCTCCAATTTACTTATCATTCTTTTCTCTAATGGAAATAGGCAGGACAACTGCCTCCAATATCCAACAAGGAACAAAAGAAGATAGATTTGAGGTGCGTTAAGTAAACTCTCACATATGATCAGGTTACTTGAACATCCAGATGGGTGCTCAAATAATTCAACATTACATTAAAAGGTACTTTAAGTCACCATTCCTTAGGATGAGGGTTCTGGAAGAAACGTCCATAACCTCTTAGCTCCTGCAGGAACCTCTTCACAAAACAGTGGGCTCCTGCCATAGACTGTTTACTGGCTCCCCAAAGGCGAAGCCAAAGTGTTTTAATCGCCCCCTAGTGGCCGGATAAATGTAGCTCATAAACCCCACCTCCTACAAGTTAGTAGATGGGACATGGTCCAAATTAAAAAAGTCAAAGGACATTCTAAGGTAGGTTTCATCACACTGATGTTCGTCCAAGTGTTCATTTTACTGGCGTGTTTGGTTTTTATTCATAATTTGATTCTATATATACAGAGAAAGGTTCCAGCGAGCGGTTTCCTGTGCTAGAGCTCAGTTCCTTAAAAAGGGTTCATTAAGAACTCCGGAATTTACTGTTGTTACTCAATGGCTCTTTTTTCAATTCTCCTCCAACTGATGGTCATGATCACATTTTTCTTCTTCTTTCTCCTCCTCCACTCCTTCAGTCTCGTCCACACCCCTTCCCTTCATCTGTCTCTGCGCTCGCCCCCCCGCTCTCTGTGCATTTGCCTCATCGCTGACTCCGGTCATTACATTGATCTGTGGTTGAACATTCACCCTGACATCTCTAAAGAAACAGGGAGTGGGGAGGGCGTGGCTCATCGCACCACAGACGGATGTTGATAATCGCTCGACTTTGCCGCCTCACATATCATCGCTCTGACTTTTGGTCTTAAGACTTTCAGAGGCTCCCGCTGCTCTGTCTTCTTAGTAGCTTCAGTTTACATTTAAACTAATTCCTCACAGCACATGCAGAAAGTCACAGACAGATGAAATAAAGGACTGAGGTGTTGCACTGGTAAAAGAAGCTCTCTGGTTGGTATCAGGTGTTAAAGTGAGGAAGGTGGTGAGGCACTAAACCCCATTTAAAACCTTGTGGAAATGTACAGTACCTTAAAAGTACATCAGTAAAATATCGCCGAGCACTGATGGAGACAGGAATCAATAATGAATTAAGTTAAACCACTTTTCATCCTAATTTTCTGGGGATGCATTAAAATTAAGTCGAGTATTAAAATGTTCTCAATGTGTATCCTCAGCAGCTCGGACCTAACGGAGGATTTTCACCTCAGCAAAGGAGGTTATGTTCTCATCTGCGTTTGTTTTTTAGTGAACAGGATTACACAAAAACTGCTGCAGGGATTTCCACAAAACTCGGTGGAAGGAAAGAGTTCCGGATCAGGGTGAAAATCCAGCATTTCGTATCTACCATGATGTGAAATTTGGTGGAGCATCAAGCACGTAATTTTGACAAACCAATTATATGTTTATAAGCTGTCCAATTAGTGAAATGTGACATCACAGTTCCCAAAAAATACAAAGTTCAGATTGCACTGGGTTCATTTTAAAGAAATATAAAACATAGAAGAGCTGCAAATCTGTTCATTGAAGGAGTTGGAACAAGCACATATTTGAAATGTTTTTCTTGTTAATAGTTCATCAAAGCATTTTTAAAAAAATTCACAGTTTTCCCAGTATAAAAAGAAATCCGGCACATTAAAGAGAACTGATATATGAGAGTGTGTGAAATTTGGTGCAGTTTGATTGAAATTAAGGACTATTGGGCCTTGGTGGCCTTTTTTTTTTAAGTGATGGTGATTTGAGCTTTTGTTGAAAGCAGCTTCAAATAAATAACAAAGGGTTAGGATAAGTGTTAGCGGGTTAGTGTTTAATTATATTAAAAAACCTCCAACTCGGGCCACCAGGAGTCAAAAGGACCTTTAATATATTCTCAGCTCAGAGACACAACTTTGTTCTGAAGCTGTAATGGCTCCTCTTCACCTTCTCCTGATCTCTGAAGCCGTTCCTGACTTTAATTGGCTGCAGAAAATTGGCAACAATTGTAGCAGGTAATACAGAGCGCCTTTAAATCTGCAGCTTGACATGCTGTGCTCATTAGGCTTACAAGTCATGACTGCTCTGTATTGATTAGAGGAAAATTCCATCCTCGGGTCGTCTCCCACTGCTGAGGAGAGACTCATTGGTCTGTGATGCTCGGTGCTCTCCGACACTGAAATGTTCAAAAGGACTTTTTTCATTTCAGCATCAGATTAGATTTCAATCTGGGTGTGAACATGATGAATTCAGCTGTACTCTTATTGTATCATAGTTATTAAAGGAAAGAGTTAATTGAAGTCAATTAGGGTTATATAGAATAAAAATTTGATCAGAACGCGCATTTCACACACTCATAGAAATCAGTTCCCTTCATTCATCAATATCCAAGAATTATTACCTGGAAAATCTGTGAATGTCAAAAAATGGTCTATCTAACTATGTTAAAGAAAATTTTAATATATTCGAATTCGCATCAAAATCTATTAGATACTTCCCTGACCCATACCACATCCATTCACCAAGTTTTGTGGAAATCCGTCATGCAGTTTTCGCATAATTCTGCTAATTAACAGACAGACAAACTGAGAGGAATGAAAACGTAACCTCCTATCGAAGGTACAAATGTACCTTGAATAAAAAACTATTTCTTTTTCTCATTTATGTCCACTACTTTTACTACAGTTTTCCATTATTTCCTTCTCTTTTCTTCAGCTCTCACTATTGGGAACAATCGACTGCGAAAGTTTGGTCTCTACCCTTTCAGTATTGATTCAATAAGCCCTTGGCTCAGCATTGATTATTTCTCAGAGACAAGCTCTTTATGTGCAACAATTTTTCAATAGTGCTTGCTACTCCATTAAATACAGGCAAGACAAAAACAATGTTCCCCATTACAGAGCCTGCATCCATGATCAGTCAGTGAATGATCTATTGCAGTGGCTCTCCATGCTTAATGAGCTGCAGGGCTCTTAATGGAGTATTCACTGGGAATGCCATTTGCAGACAATTTGAATTTAATGCATATTTTCAATCACGGGAAGAAAAGCACAGGTGCAGCCTGCATTAGGCCGGTAGCTGACATTTGGTGGACAAATGGAACGAGGAATGAAAAAGATGAAATTACAAGCATATTAATGACCATGTCTCTTTTTGTAAACGCAAATTATGTTCTAGTTTCAGTCTTCAGACCTGATCAGCTGAATGAGAGGGAAAGATGCAAATAAGAGCTGAAATATCACAAAACCTGTTCAGCAAATGTATTTCCTTGGGTTCAGAGAAACCTTTCCTCTAAAGCTCAGAACCACAGTGAGCATGAATTAAATTGTATAGGAAATACTAATCAAATTTAGATTTTGTGACTATCTAGTCTCCACAGCTTGCTCCTGTTGGACAACTCAGGCTAATAGTAAAAACCTAAATGTGTCTGGACATATTTGTGGATTGCACACCATGACCTCAGTGTACTGGCTACTGGTCGGTTGACTCACAGGATCGGGCGGGACTGGAAATCTTCCTGATTCATTCTCTCGGACTGGCGAATCTTCAGGATCTCTGTGTAGCTCAGACTCTGCAGGCGACTCTTGAACTGGTCCAGGGAATTAGGCTTGAGAGTGAGCGCTCGCATGATCTGCTCCCTCACCACCTGCATTACCTGCAGAGGAGAACAGAGACACAGAGGATGAGTTAGAGGAGTCTTTGTAGCACGCAGGGATGTTAAAAGCAAAGTCTTGAAGTCAAAAGTAACACCCTCTCTCTCTATTTTTTGGGGTCTTGGAAGCATAAAAGCTCCTGTTCCGTTCCAGACAGGATTAATGCTTTGATTTTTCTTTTTTTTTCAGATCCAGAGCCTTAAGAGGAAAGGAGCAAAGCAAAATAATTCATCAGTGGCTCCTCAACTGTTCGCCCCAGTATCAAGCGTCAGTGAAATGCATGACAGAACTTTCCTTTAATACCCCGGCGAGCTAATACCATTAGTCTGGCTGCAGAAGCACGACATGAGCGATGTTCCGAGTCATCAATCCCACTCAAGGGCTCTTTGTGATCAACGGAGTTAACAATACAATGAGAAAGCGCTCCGCAACAACACATAAAACACATCATGCGTATCCAGATCAATTAGCCCGGTGCATATGCATTTCAGTCAGGAGGTAATTAAAGTCTACACACACTCTCTCCTCACTTGGACACTCACACACACACACACACACACACTAAGAGGATAGAAATTATTAACTATATTGATCCCGTCAATTAACACAGACCATAAACTGCAAAATGCATCATCTTACACTGAACCAGATAAAATGGGAATTGAATTAGAAATCAGTGAAAATAGATGAAATATTTCACATTTTCTGTAATTTGAAGCATCAGTTAGCACTGAGCAGCTTCTCCAGTTAAGTAGAAATGGATATTGAGGTGTAATAAATTGTGACTTTCTTTCACCCTGAATGAGACCAAACCTGGGACCAAACAAATCAAGGGTCCAGACAAAAAGCTACTTAAGCCTATAACCTCCACCAAGGACGTTATGTACCCACTTTTTTTGACGTGGCGTAATAGTGTTTTTTTTTAAGATGTGAAATGGAATCAGCGCCTGTTTTGAGATACTTTACATCAGCACTACATTGATTTTAAAGTTAATAAAGGAGTGATTCTTTATATTTATGCGGGTACAAGAAAATAAAAAAAAACACTCGCACTTCAGCATGTGTAACAATAACTCCTGACCTTACATCTGCGATGACAGCTGCTCCCATTTAGCTATGGACTCTGACAAGTGATTTGCATTTTGCATTGTCACGACAGGACAAATATAACTCAGACAGATTCTTTATTTGGGAGGGTATCCGATTCAACTCACAAGAGACTTGACGGAGAGCAGACGTGCTTCAAACAAACCAAAACAGCCTCTGAAAACCACGGTTTTCTTGCAGAAAACTGGGGCCAGTTTACAGAGCTTGGGCTGAAGCGAGCCTGTAAATCCTGAAAACATTATATCTGATATTTGCCTATAAGAATAAACGTGACTTGGCTTCTTCACATTTCTTTTGTCGAGCCGTGTGCTGGCGCTGCAGTGGCTGCAGACCGGGAACTTGCAGACGTGACGAGCAGCCCTGACACTGGATCAGCCTTGTTAGCGGCTGCCTCTGGGCCTGCGAATGCTGATTCACTGGATGAGATGATACTGAGGTGACAGAAAGAAATAGACCGCCCCCCCCCTTTTCTGTTCCCTCTAAGTTTGCTCTCTTGAATTTTCTCCTCTCCTCTCTGCTTGCCTTGTTGATCAAATGACCAAAGACTTGCAAGTATTTCCAGCCTCTGCAAACTCACTCTCTCTCACAGTTCAAAGACTATTATATTAAGAGACAACAAGGATGTGTTTCGTGTTTGTCTATTTACACATGAGCAGAAAACTTCCCTTATAATTGGTCTGTTCTCCTGCACAATTCAGTTTCATCTCCTCAGCATTTACAAACGTGCCAAAACCCAGTGAGCCTAGATCCCAAATAAAGTCTTATGTAATATTGTTCTTGCGTGTGTGTGTTTTTGTGTGTTTGCTGCAAGATGATTACTCATCAACTCGCAAACCTCTGGACACTCACAAGTCAGACTAAAGCCAGAGGCTGAGAGCATTAAAGATAGAAGCGGCGGAACCCAGCACAAACCTCGACCCAGCGTTAAAAATGCAGAAAAAACTCAAGACAACACAGGCGATCAAACATAATCCCGTTAAATCAGTGTTGGTAAAGAAGTGGTCGAGACTCAGAGCTCTTTCAAGGGATGTTGCTGCCGGAAAGTGAGAGCAGAACAAGGATCTGATTATGCCTGAGGTTATAATACTAATAATAAGGCAATTTTTACACAAAAGATTTAATTTAATCAAGGGATTAGCTTGAGATACGCAAATATGTTCAAAACCAGCAATCAAAGTGTATTTTATTTAAACAAATGACATTTGACCTTGGAAAATAAACACATGCTCAAACTAGAAGTCATAGAGTGCATCCTTCCGCAAAGGGCCAAGAATTCCCTTTAAGTCAATCAAACTCATAGATATCATTCCCTAAACACAAAACACCCTTGTTTGACAAGTTCTTCCTTGGCCCATGTACGACCCTTCCACAAAGTTTTGTGGAAATCCAATTTCTGAGTCACCCTGCGGACAAACCAACAAACCAAACCAGCGGCAAACATTATTCTCCTGGGTGGAGGTACAAAGGGGCAACTGCAGAAAAGAGGTTTGTCAGGTCAAATATAGGTTTATTTAGCATTAATTTAAATGTCTTTAAACTCTGATTCAGGAGTTGTTGAGAGCGACGCTGCAGTGGAGCTCTGAAATAATTTTTTGTGAGTCCAGATGAGGATCTTGTGTAACACTGATATACTTTCAAAGCTCAGACACAGAACCAGACCAGTGCACATAATGTCTTCTCTAATCTGATCCCCATCACACAGGTATTAAGGCTGATACAGAACATTAGGGACTGAGCACCAGTGCGGATCAGGATTTCAGTTCAGAAGCACTGTTCTGTTCTGACATAAAGTCTCTCAAAGCAGATGTTTAACCTCATTATCATTCTCAAAAATAACCCTGATAGCATCGTAGAAGACATAATGAGATACAACGACATGAGGCGAGGGGGGGAAGGAGGGATGTCCACCACTGCTGCAGTTTAACGTCTGACGAGACAATCAGAGAAAAAGCAGAATCATTTATAATTTCTTCATGAAGACGATCCCTTTTACCTTGTTCCTACACTCACAGACCTTCATCGTGTTTCAGCAGCACAACAGGGTAAGAATACAGCCTCTAGAGGGCGGGGGTCAACACCTTCCCTCCCTACCAGTCCAGACTTGCTCTGGGTCGAGTGGCCAGAGAGTCTGAGGGGAGATGCAGGATTGTTGAAGCTGGTAATGAGAAGGAGGAGTTTGCTTTTCTCTTGTAGTCGACAAGTATTGACCCGGTCAAATTCAAAATATTCAGTCGAGAAGCACATCATTCAGACAGTCTGACTTAGTTTGTGTCGTACTCCAGCAGAGGGCGCTCACCATCGGCTTGACCTATTGTGTGCCCTCTTGACTTAAAGGTTCAGTGTGTCAAATTAAGTGACATCTAGAGGTGATGTTGCATATTGCAGCTTAATACCCCTCACCTCACCCTTCCCTTCCAAACATGAGGGAGAACCTGGGGTAACCTTCAGTTGTTATAAAACTCAAATAGTGTCTAGTTTGTCCAGTTTGGGCTACTGTAAAAAACATGGCAGCCTCCATAGAGAGGACCCGCTCCAGATGTAAATATAAAGTATTTAAATATAAATTCTAATAACTAGATCTCACCTAAATCTTAGAAGAGGAAGGGGTGTATTCAAATATATTAGAGCAAATTAAGCGTCATGTCAAATTCGTTCCAACTTGTTTTTTTGTAAAATATGACAGCCCTCATACAGACAGACATCCCTTCCTTCCTCAGCTGAAACGACTAGGGACATATTTATCTAGAAGCTCAGCGCTGACTCTATGCAAGGCCGTTTTCTGTCCCCTGTCCTTGTCTGCGCCTCTCTGCATCTTCAAAGTCATATTTTTCTTATGGTGAGAAACAGGTCCGCCTAACAGCAGATTTACAACCCCCGGGACTGAACTTTCAGCCGCAGCCTCCCGAGCTCCTCCCCCTGAGCTGAAAAACCGCCAGACGAATGGAAGAAGCCGCGGCTTGCAATCCAGCTGGGAGAGATTCATCACTCCTGTCCTGTCCACTGCTTTTAATCACAGCTTCACCCAGTCACCGATCATAAATTTTCACACACACATCCCCTCGCTTACAATCCTGATAATTAAGCCTCAAATCAATTTAGTTTCCCATTAAGATTACAAATGGTCTGTCAAAGCATCTCGAAGGAGCATTATTCCCTTAAGAAGCTATTTAAA
The DNA here is from genome assembly GCF_963576545.1 of Limanda limanda. Classification (NCBI taxonomy): domain Eukaryota; kingdom Metazoa; phylum Chordata; class Actinopteri; order Pleuronectiformes; family Pleuronectidae; genus Limanda; species Limanda limanda. Next base: position 11,788,509 of record NC_083654.1, on the reverse strand, counting down.
AATCATACGGCACTTAAAACAACGGTTGAGCTTTGTTTTCCCTGTAATGTGGAGCAGATTGTAAACAACAACAAATGCTCTCCCATTTAAAAAAGGCAGCTCTCTCATTGGTCACCTGCACTTTCACTCCCAGCCGGATCCTGGTCTCAGGAGAGCGGGCTGACGCTCAGCCCCGGTGCTTCAGCGGAGCCCGTCCCGGGGGAATGTTCATTAATATGCCTTGTTTGCAGTCATGTCTCTGGCAGGAACACAATCCTGTTGGCCCATGCGGCTGCACTCATGCTAATTAACACTGCGAATATTCATCACATTTAAAACGAACACATGGTCCTTTCACAGCAGGGCGAGTAGTGGGGGCCATTATGAATATTTTATCCTTGTCCGTCTTTTCCATGTGCTGATTGCTCAGAGAGCACCTTGGCCGAGGTGAGGTGTCGTCAGCACTGAAACAAACTTTCTCACTCTCTCTCAGGATAAATTTAGGTTCCGGTTTGCCCCGGCGTCACCTTAGCTACACTCTGACTGATCTATGTGAACAACTCTTTTGTCTTGTGCTCTTCTCGTTGATCCGAGATTGATCGCTTCTATCTTGTCCACCTTTTATTTCTGCCTCTTTCCCGCGCACGCTCCCTAATCTCTCCCAGACAACAGGCCATCATTCTTTCTTGCAGGCCCTTCGCAGGGGGAAGTTAGGAAGGCAGAGCGAGTGTCGGAAAAAGTAATTAAAGCGCTGTCCCATGAGCCATCTAGTGCGCGTAATGAAGAGATGGCCGCACCTACTCGTCAGACACACTCCCTCATCCTGCTCTTCCTTTCACTTTCTCCTCAAACGGGACAGCCGGGCAGTTCCTTTCTCCTGGCGTCGCCTTACCATCCATCATTGACAACGTGTCAGCCATAACAAATTGCCGTGCCCTTCTCGGCCACCAATCGACTGTCGCCACCGCTCCATTTACCTAAGAGGATGGTAATGACATCATTTACCAGCTGCCAGTCAAACGCTCGCCTGCCACTCAAAAGCCAGCCGGACAAATCTGGGGACTGTGCTGCAGAGGATCTTTGGTGGGTAAATGATAAGGCTGTAATCACAGAGTAATGACTTTGCTGATTTTCGCTGAAAGCAATCAAAAAGTCAATCTCACGTGGTGATGATGGGTGTGTCATCGAAGTGAGTATAGACAAAACATGCCTGCTTGCAGACATAGACAAAAAATAACACACATAAGCAACACACACACTCCTGACCGAGGCCTCCTTTTTCAAAATCCAGACAAAAGGGAACTACAGGGAATCCATTTCTCTGCTATTGAAATGGTAATTATAAGTTCCCTCCTCGCTACACAATTTCCCACATTCAATTAATAATTATCTTCTTTAAATTTGATGTCATTAAAAATCAAAACAATACCAGGGAGATGGACAGGAAATCTCGCCTGTGTCTTATCCCGCTGCACAGAGTGAGAAGAGGCTGCTACGTGTTGTATTCAATTTAGAAGCTGATGATCAAAATGAAGGGGGTAAAAACAAGTGTATTTGGAAGCTGACAGGACTAAAAAAAAGAGACAAATTTGCTGTTGGAGATTTATGACTTCACCTGTCACCTGTGAGTTGCTATTAAAGCTGTCGAATTAACAAACTACTGTTATTTCAACCCTGAGTACAGTGTTGGCGACTCAAGATCAAATCAAGGATTAGGCTATGGAGACACAATGTATCAGTTCCTTCTGGTTTCCTTTTTCGTGACACTAATCTATTCCAACAATGCCAACTGTGCTGGTTTGTGCCATCCATCACCCCCTGGTCTGTGCAAGAGGAACGTGTGAGGAGGCACAATAAGAAGCAGAGCTCCGTCTGACAGGCGATAGACAGCACACACACACAAACACACACACACACAAACACACACACACTACGGCCTCGCTTTGGTCACAACACAGCGTCGTGCTTCAAACGCTTCCCACTGGTTTGGACAACAACAACAACAAAAAGCTTGAGCTGGAACAACAGCGCGACCTGCTGCTGTGCATGTCAGCCGTCGTGGGCGTCAGGGATGTGATGGTTACGAAAAAAGAAAACTCAGATGAAATGACGTTAAACCAACGACATGGGGGGAAATATCAGTGTAGATGGTGACACATGCCTTCAGCAAAACATCTATATGGATCAGTATATGGATAGTGTAGAAAATACGTTTTCGGGAGAAAAAAAACAATGTTCACACTCACATTCACACCTATGGTCAATCTAAAGCCGACACCAATCTTTGGACAGTGGGAGGAAGCCGAACTTCCTGGAGAAAGTGAAAACCACACACAGAAAGGCCTCAAGCAACCAGGAACCTTCTTGCTGTGAAGCGTCAGTGTCTAGTAACCCATTTACATCTGGCTTTTTGTCTGCAATGGAAATGGTCAAATGACTCCGCAGTAGGCTTGGCTCCGATCGGCAGCGACGGAAACATGACACCTAGGTGAAAACATTAATTTGGCAAGACAGAGCGGTGAGAGAGTGCCTCTGTTCTCCGTGCGTTCCTGCCGTCGAACCTGACGTCTTGGCATAAAATTAATCTGCAAACATAATATGTTCTTATAGTTTGTCAGCATTCTGCCCATGTAATTCCATGCCAAATATGTTTAAGCCTGGTTGATGTGCATATTGATGTTAATGCCGAGTACAAAGAAGGTGAAGAACCATGAATTCTGCACAACAGCCAGATTCCCAGATTCCATTCAGTATATTCAGCTTTCGTACGTTAAGACTCTTTTGACAACGCTGTCACGGCTCAGTGTTGAGTCGGCTAAGAGCGAGTGGTGAGGCGCCACTTTCATCCATTAAAATTTCAATTATGTATCTACCCTCCACAGCTCCGACGTAAGGACTCACTGTATCTGGATATTTCAATTAAATAGAATAGAGCGGTGAGGGGGTGAATGTAACTAAGAAAGTGCTGTGAAAAGCAGCTCTTTTCTCTGGGAGTGAAAGCCTCGGGGACCTGTTTAACAGCATCAGTGCGCTACAAAGAACAGCACACACTGCACTGGAGGCAAGCAGGATACACACGCACTCAATGTACATACTCATCCTTCAAATACACTAATTTGTTCTTCTTACGCATGCATTATGCAGAATGAACGAAGGCGCCAACACACACACACACCAAACAAAACTACTATTGACTATTCCATGTAAATTCCCAGATACACACACACAAATCCCATCTGGAGATTCCTTCCATCAATCCTCTTCGCTCTGCATGAGTGATGCAGATCAATGCCAGCTGTTGCTGCTAAGTGTTGTTGTTGCCACACTTGGAGAGCTAGCAGTGCACGGCCAAGCAAAAATGTCACAGGAGCTCTTTCCCAACAACAACCCGCTCCACCTGAGGTGCAGTGCGGCCTATATGGAAGACTGGAGTGCAAAGCCACCTGGGAAATCTCCATTTGGGGTGAGCCTATCAGGACCCGCTGATTAAAGCCAAGTGGTGACCTTGGTTTGTGCAAAGCAGCAATTTAACGGGTGTTTTATTGTGACACAGTTGCTGCAGCAGGAAAAAAAAGGAACATTCTATATTAACTGTCTCGGGAGGAATGAGCAAATTGGTTCTGATTAAACATCTATTCAAGGGCATCAAAACAGGTATTATTATTTTATATGAAATAACTCTCATCAAGGAGCAGCAGCATCCTGGTGGTTTCAGATAATGCATCATCGCTGGGTAGAAAAATTATCTGAGGAGTCACTTATTAATGCATTTTTACATGTGTTTCAAGTTGCCCTGGGAAACTAATTCATTCAGGTTCTCCATAAAAAATGCAAACATCATCCATTTAGGTCAGTTGCAGTAAAAAGTGCAAGTTTGACATAGCACAGAGCGAGGCCACTGTGCTTCTACAGAGAGCTGCGGCATTTACCAGCAGGTTCTGCTGCAAATACATCGATTCTCACAGCGTGCAGTGGGATTCAGGGATTGTTCTGTCTGAGCCAACTGGGACTTGAGTAAGAATCTCAAACTATAAAATATCAAGCAGGATGAGGAAACCAGATAAAAAGAACAATAATTGTTCAATAATAATTCAGTTTTGCTAAATGATGTGTAGCTCTTGTTTCTGCAAACTATTTGCTCTAAAGCAGGGGTTTTCAACCGGGGTCCGGCATTGCAGTGGGTCCGCAAAATTTGCTTTCATATTTCGACACATTTCCAGATTACTCTTGAATATCGTGAAAAATATATATAATAAGAAAAGTATAATATAAAGGTGCTGGTGATCATGAATTTAAACTTAAGTAGGCCTCAATTGTTTGTGTTTTATTGTATGATTATCATTTGTGACATATTCTGCATTACTTTGTCATCTTCCCTCTTCAGTTGTAGCCCCAGTTTATGTTGATTGTTATTGATCACCGTTACTTTAACATTCTCTCAACATGTCAGCTACATGTCTGTACATTTAAGTCATGAACGTTATATATTGATGTTCATATGGTTCTGAGATGCAGTACAACTACAAACTGCATTTTAATTTTGCACTGAAAATCAACCGTTTTTGTTGTTTTTACAAAGATTTTTCTAGATTTGTTTGAGGTTTTTAGGTAGATATAGATTTATTTGAGGTTTTAAATAAAACCAACATGGAAAACCAAATGTTAAAACTTCCTTCTATCCACATGCACACAGGCACACACACGTAGGCACGCGCGCGCGACGGCTCATCAGTGGGCCGCGGATTACTTTCTAGTCAGAATGGTGGTCCCTGGGACAAAACCAGTTGAAAACCCCTGCTCTAAAGTGTTAATGGCATATAGCCTCTGGGGGCCATGGCCAATATTTGGGGGCTTCCAGTGTAGACAGATTTACTGTCCAACTAGTTTCTTTAATCACACTGGTCGAATATTTCTCCACACAAAACACAAACAGAGTTTTAGGTCCAGGCTACATTTTGGCTAGTCTCTATTAAGAGCTGTCTATGGCCGATAGACGATGCATTTCATTGAATCTGCTCCAACTCATTTGCTCTCCAAACAAATGTACCTGCGGGCAACCAAAGCCTGCTCAAACATGATTGGTCAAACTGAAAACAGAAACCAGAAGGCTTCAAGCACCAAAATGCTGTCACTTGCCTTCGAATAGAGACGTGACAGTAATTAATGTGAGTGTGACTTTGATGCAGCCTTCCTATTCCTTTCATTGTTGGTAGAAGAAGTTCTGACTAATACACATGTCTGTTTGTTTCCCTTCCTGACATGCAACATCACCCAAACTCAAATATACATCCAAAACAGATTATTGTATGAAACCATGAAAACCATTTCCCAGCATGCATCCACAATAGGTCACACCCACACACAAGAGCCTATGTGGAGACAAAAGAGTCTAAATACATATTGTGAACTGTGCAATAAAAAAAGGATTTCACGCACACACACACGCGCGCACACACACGCCTTCATAAATGCCCGCTTATTTATAAACAAAGAAACAGACCTAGATAAATTAAAAGATAGACAAATAACTCAATTAAAACGAGAGAATTAGACCTTACTCGTCTTCCCCCTGCTGATTTCTAGGGAGCTGCTGTGGCGATGAGACAACAGCATCATTATCTTGATCCACAACAAAAGCAAAATGTTAGCTCTGCATCTCTGCTCGTGCGACTCTGATGGTTTGACGCTAATGGCTGACGATCTCCCTGGTCTG